>NC_140752.1:6012500-6710000 GCF_051527215.1 Medicago sativa
TTATTCTATTTTTGATTTTTCTTTATCTTTTTCTTCTTTTTCTTTTCTTTTCTTTTCTTTTTTCAAATGTACAACTTTTTCTTTGATTCAATGTTGTCAGGTTATTTTGCAACTTCACCAGAACTTAACATATAATGCCTCCTTTTTCTCCCCAACTTGAATACAACAAAACTCTAATTGAATGTTCCCCTATCCTAAGGCAAGGGACAAAGTACAAAAAGGTTAAGGGTTCAACAAAGTAACATTATCAAAGTCCTATAAGATTCAACCATGAACTGGATTTTTGAAAAATTTCAGGCAAATTCAACAAGCATTGTGCTTATGAATATTGACAGTTCATGTTTGAGGACTTGATTCATTTGGCTCAGATTGGGGTATCAGATACTCACTCTTCTCACAGGTAGGCTTTATGTGGTCAAGTAGGTTACTCTCGATTCAAAAAGTGCCTTGATCCTTTCCATGCTTTCAAACAGTTCAAAATAATTATCAGATTTAACATAACTAAAACAAGTTAGACGGTGATTATCGGTCTCCAGCATATATACAACAGATTGAAGCTACCTCACATTTATGCTAAGTACTAAGTGGTTCAAAGATATTTATGTTTATGAAAAGACTTAAATGATATATATTTTGTGCAAAGTACAAGTTTCAAATTCTTATTAAAAACCTAGAATAACAGGAAACCAATACCTTAGCCTTACGCTTTCTCACAAGTAATATCATTATCACTCACCTGCTTTTGCTCAAACATGGCTCCATGGAGCACTTTAAAATTTATTGTTCATGAGCAATTTTCTTTTGAGAGACACAAGCAAGATGCAAACAAAAATTTCATCCAAAGCATAAGTTATTAAACCAAAAAGCTAAGTTATTAAACCAAATATAAAGTAACAAAGTAACAAATCAACCACTAAAACCACAGTGCTTGAAGAGTACAAAATACAACCAAATAAACAACTGTTCCAACATGAAATAAAAACAAAGAGTTAGAAAGCAAAAAGAAAAACATCACTCAAAAAAACAAAATATCACTGATCATCCTCTCCAGCATCATCCATATCAAGATCCTGGTACACATCATCATCACCCACAACTCCAGCATCATCAGGTGTCACCTCATCATCAACAACATCAGCCACCCCCACATAAGGACTTGGCCTGCCCTCAGGCCAATGAACATAGCTCTGGTACTGGTCAGGTGTCATCACCGGGTAATCAGCATTTCCCGGATACATGTGAGCATTGTAGAGGTCCTGGTGTATGCCCATGTTGCTCCTCCAAATTGCCTCATTCTGATCCATTAAGAAGCTATTCTGGTCCCTCACGTACTGGTTATGCATCTGCTGCTCCAGCATAAAGGTCTGCAAACCTGAAAAGTCAAAAGAACCAGCACCCTCAGATGGGCCACCTTCATCATCCGAGAAATGGTATTGGGCTGCCCTCTGCTCTGATTTCTCCCAGGTGCGAATAGAAGTGTCAGTAATGACCCCTTCAATATCTTCATCAAAGGGTCCAGTAATGGCCACTCCATTGGCCTTAAGCAATCCCATAATCAAACCCGGGTAGAACAATGCCACCTTCTTAGCACCTGTGGCAACTTTTAAAGCCACAGCCTTCATCTCATTGGCTATGATGCGAGCAATATCAACAGGCACTTCTTTCATAATGCACCAGATGAGCGGCAGAACAGCTTTTGGGCCATCGGATGTATGGGCTCTAGGAAGGGCATTGTGGACAAGGAATTGGAAAACTAAGCGGGCAGTGGCGGTCATCTCCTTGGTTAGTGCATGCCTAATCTCTCCCTTGTCATTCTTTACAAAGAGCCTACCCTTGTTCATGATATCACGCTCAATTTGCTGAAATTTCCAATTTCCTTGAGCGTTTCTCTTAGCATAGGTACACAAGGTGGGCATTGTGGGGTCAGGTGATGGCTCAAGGTTTAAGGCATTGTCAAGGAAATCATTGATTGCATCCCTATCAAATGGGATTTGCTTTCCTCGGACATAAGAAGTCCAAGAGAAAGTCTCAGCAAGGGTAGTGGGTGAGGCATCAGGGACAGCATTACAATAGAACTCCTTGATTAGGTCGGTGTTAATCTTAGTTGCGGGCACAAGGAGTTTGGTCCATTTGCGACCAGTAAAAATATGGAGCATATCAGCATGCTCACCACTAGGGTGAATGTCAAAGGTTTTCTCGTGCCAGGTTTTGTACTGTGCCATCTTCTTAAACCTGGCAGAGTGGGCAGGGGTGGGGAAACGGTTTGGGATTGCAGGTGCAGCAGAGGTAGAGGCACCTTTGCCTCTAGGACGTTTAGTCCCGGTAGTTTTTTCAACATTTTTCGGTGCCATCTGCAACAAAACCAGGAAACACCAACATATTGCATAGAAAATATTAGCACAAAGTAGAATTGGTTATTTAAAAACATCAAAAAAATTTAAAATCTGGGCAAGTATGAAGATCTACGCTATTAGCGCCTGCCACGCTAATAGCGAAATTTTTTCGTTCCTGCAATTTTTCAAATTTTCAAAATCTTTGTTCCTGCAATTTCTCAGCACAACCCAGCATATTTCAACCCTAGGTTTCATCCTATGTCTCAAGAACACATTAGAATCATGAAAAGGAATCAAAATCACAACATTGGCATACAAATCATTCAAAACCCTTATTTTTCAAATTTACAAAATGGGTCAAAATCAAAAGATGAATGTTTGTTGCATGTGGGTTATGATTATTGTTCCTTTTCCAACTATTATCAATGAAGAACAATCTCTATTCACAAATCAAAACTCTAACCCTAACCTAACCATCTCTAATCATGTCAAAAACATAGATTTTTTTAAATTCAAGAACAAAGATAGGAAGAGAAGATCAAACCTTGTTAATGAAGAGAGAAGCAACACAAATGCAAGAAGAAATGATGCAAAAATTGATGCTTGAAACCAATTGAAAAGTGGGTTTGTGAATTAGGGTTGTATGTGAGAGAGAAGTTGTTTTGTGTGTGAGAGTAAGAAAAGGGGCAAATGAAACCGTAAAAGGAATAAGGGGAGTGGGTTGTGGGAAGTTAAGGGGAGTTACTCCCCTTGGGCCCACAAAAATTTTTCCCTCACGCCAAACTCACGCTAATAGCGTGGCTCTCTGGAGCTCTCACGCTAATAGCGAAAAATACGCTAATAGCGTGAAGCTTCAGGATCAGTTTTTCAAAGTTTTTCATTTCTGCTTGTAAATGCTTATGTACTACTACTACTATATGCAATAAACATAAAAATACTTACAAAACTGGGTGTGCCTCCCAGCAAGAGCTTGTTTTACGTCCTTAGCTTGACGCATTTTGAAGAAATCATGGCTCGATTAGTGAAATCGTCGTCAAACACCGATCAATTTCACCACCGAAGTAGGGCTTAAGCCTTTGCCCATTAACAGTCCAGTTGGCTTTGGTGACTGGGTCCTCAAGTTCAACAGCTCCGTACGGTTTGACCTCTTTAACCATGAAAGGTCCGGACCACTTAGACTTCAATTTGCCCGGAAACAACCTCAGTCTTGAATTGAAAAGTAATACCATTTGTCCCGGCATGAATTGTCTCAGAATGATCTTCTTGTCATGATACTTCTTGGTCCTTTCTTTGTAGAGCTTTGAAGATTCATAAGCTTGATTTCGTAATTCTTCAAGCTCATGCATTTGAACTTTTCTTCTTTCACCGGCCTTCTCTTGATCAAAGTTTAGGAACTTCAATGCCCAAAATGCTTTATGTTCGAGCTCGACCGGTAAGTGACAAGATTTGCCATAGACCATTTGGAAAGGAGTGAGGCCTATAGGAGACTTGTATGCAGTCCTATATGCCCACAAAGCTTCATCAAGTTTAGCCGACCAATCCTTCCGAGATGTAGAGACCGTCTTCTCAAGTATGCGTTTGACCTCCCGATTAGAAACTTCGGCTTGTCCATTCGTTTGCGGATGATACGGTGATGCTACTTTGTGCTTGACTCCATAATGATCTAAGGCCTTGGCAAGTTGTGTGTTGCAAAAGTGTGACCCCCATCACTAATAAGAACTCTTGGTGTACCAAAGCGGGTGAAAATATTCTTTTTTAGGAACTTCACTACCGTCTTGCTATCGGCTTTAGGCGATGCTACGGCTTCCACCCACTTTGAAACATAATCAACAGCTACCAAGATGTACTCATTTGAATATGATGAAGGAAAAGGGCCAACAAAATCTATCCCCCAACAATCAAACACTTCCACTTCAAGGATGAGTTGTAGAGGCATCTCATTTCTTTTTGACATTGATCCGGTTCTTTGGCATTCATCACAATACTTGCAATGTAAATTGGCATCTTTGAATAAAGTTGGCCAATAGAACCCGGATTGAAGTACCTTTGCGGCTGTTCTCTCCCCGTTGAAGTGACCTCCATAGGGCGAATTATGACATTGCCATGGGATCTTCTTTGCCTCTTCATCATCCACACACCTACGCAAGAGATTGTCCGCTCCAATTTTGAACAAATAAGGCTCATCCCACACAAAGTGGTTAGCATCATGGAGGAACTTCTTGCGTTGTTGCCATTCAAAATCTTCCGGAATGAACCCGGTTGCTTTGTAGTTCACCAAGTCGGCAAACCACGGTCTCACATTAATTGCTAGCAACCGTTCATCTGGAAATTCTTCACGAACCTCCGGTTCATTCTTGGTTACCTCATTGTTTGTCAACCTTGAAAGGTGATCAGCTACAAGATTCTCCGTGCCTTTCTTATCCTTGATCTCTAAGTCAAACTCTTGAAGCAACAACATCCAACGGATGAGCCTTGGCTTTGAGTCGGACTTAGTAAGGAGATACTTGATAGCTGCATGGTCAGTGTAAACAACAATTTTGGAACCAACAAAGTAAGAACGAAATTTCTCCATTGCATAAACTATTGCAAGTAACTCTTTTTCAGTTGTGGCATAATTGATTTGTGCCTCATTTAAAACCTTACTTGCATAGTGAATAGCATGAAAAATTTTATCCTTACGTTGACCCAAGACCGCACCAACAGCAAAATCACTTGCATCACACATTAATTCAAAATTTAAATCCCAATTAGGAGCAATGATTATTGGTGCGGTGGTCAACTTTTCTTTTAAAGATTCAAATGCATCAAGACATTCATTATCAAAAACAAAAGACTTATCTTTGTTGAGCAAGTTGCTCATAGGCTTTGCGATCTTTGAGAAGTCTTTGATGAACCTCCGGTAGAACCCGGCATGACCAAGAAAACTCCGAACACCTTTGACATTCACCGGTGGTGGAAGCTTTCCTATGACATCGACCTTTGCTTGGTCTACCTCAATACCCTTAGCAGAAATCTTATGACCAAGGACAATACCCTCGGTAACCATGAAGTGACATTTCTCCCAATTGAGCACCAAGCTAGTTTCAATACACCGCTTCAGCACGGTATCCAAGCTATTCAAACACAAATCAAATGACGAACCGAAAACTGAGAAATCATCCATGAACACCTCCATGCATTTACCAATAAGTTTGGAGAAGATTGCTTGAACACACCGTTGAAAAGTTGCGGGTGCATTACACAAGCCAAATGGCATTCTTCGATAAGCAAAAATACCAAAGGGGCAAGTGAAAGCCGTCTTCTCGTGATCATCTGGGTTCATGGCGATTTGATTGTAACCGGAGTAACCATCTAGGAAGCAATAAAAGGATTGACCGGAGAGTCTTTCAAGCATTTGATCCATGAAGGGCAAGGGGAAATGATCCTTCCTTGTTGCTTGATTGAGTCTTCTATAATCTATACACATTCTCCATCCGGTGACGGTCCTAGTTGGGATCAACTCATCTTTATCATTAGTGATCACCGTCATTCCTCCTTTCTTGGGAACTACTTGAACCGGGCTTACCCAAGCACTATCCGAGATAGGATAGATCATGCCGGCTTCAAGTAACTTCACTACTTCCTTTCGCACCACCTCTTTCATGTTTGGATTTAAGCGGCGTTGTGGTTGTGCTGCCGGCTTGAAGTTTTCCTCCATCATAATCTTGTGCATACAATAAGATGGACTTATCCCTTTCAAGTCGGATAACTTCCACCCTATCGCTTCCTTGTTGGCCTTGAGAACCTCTACCAACTTTGTTTCTTCATCGATGGACAAGGAGCTACTAATGATCACCGGTTTTGTACCATCTTTCTCAAGAAAAACATATTTCAAATTAGATGGTAAAACATTTAATTCTACCTTGGTGTCATCAACTTTTGCTTCTTCCTTGGATTCTTCTTTCAAATCTTCAAGTATAGCTTGATTAGGAAGAACCTCCTTCAAGGAATCTAGCTCCTTCAAACACTCTTCAATGGCACTTGCTTCGTCTTCATCAATAGCATTGAGTGCGTCCACCAAAGCACTCTCAAGGGATGTTCTATTGTGTAATTGCTTCCGAGTAGTCAAGATGACTTCTTCGGTTGCATCCATTTTGAAACACGCACCCTTGTCTTTCGAGTACTTCAAAGCTTCTCGGATGTTGAAGGTAACCTTTTCATCATTTACCTTGACCTTCATGATATTGTCATCAAGATCAATCATCATCCGAGCCGTTTGCATGAAATTCCTTCCCATTAAGATAGGCACATCCTCATCTTCTTCGACATCCATAACCACAAAGTCAGCCGGAAAAATAAATTTGTCCACTTTTACAAGAACATCTTCGGCCATACCTAGTGGTTTTGCAAAGGATTTGTCGGCCAATTGCAACATCATCCTAGTCCGCTTTATACAAAGGTCACCAACTCTTTTGGCAACGGACAAAGGCATGAGATTGATGCTTGATCCAAGATCAAGTAGTGCTTTACCTACAGGTGTTGTGCCAATAGCTACCGGTAGAGTGACTCTTCCCGGATCTTGCTCTTTCTTAGGCAACGTTCTTTGAATAATAGCACTACAATTGGCATCGATTTGGATCGTCTCTTCATCGTTGATTCTTCTTTTCTTGGAAAGGATATCTTTCATGAACTTCGCATAGACCGGCATTTGCTCCAAGGCTTCTGAGAATGGTATATCAATTTGCAACTTCTTGAAGAGTTCAAGAAACCTTGCGTATTGCCGCTCTTTGTCTTTCTTCGATGGAGCATGTGGGTATGGTAAGCGTTGAGCCACCACTTGCTTCTCAACTACTTGTTTCTTCCTTTTATCTTTCCCCACATCTTTATTCTTCCTCTCCATCTCCTCTTGTACCTCTAGATCTCTTTTTTGATTTTTTTCTTTTTCAACTAATGCTTCTTTATTCTTTATATACACTTCCTCCTCTATCTCTACACTATCCTCCTCGAACTTCTCTTTGTCCTCCTCATTGACAACTTCATCATCCTTCTCTTCAACAACAATATCATCACCTACCCCTTTACCTACTACTCTCCCACTCCTTGTAGCTATAGCTTTTGACTGCTATGCCTTGTGGTGCTCCTTAGGATTTGGTTGAGTGTTTGCGGTGAAAGTTCCCACTTGCGGAGGACCTTGAGCCATTTGTTGTGCTAACTGACCAACTTGCGTCTCAAGGCCTTTGATCGACGCGTCGGTGTTTTTCTGGTTAGCCATGGACATTTGCATGAATTGCTTCAAGACCTCCTCTGTACTTTGGGAATTGTTAGGTTGTTGGGGGTTATTTGGTGGTGGGAATTGGTATTGATTATTGAAGGGTTGTTGGAATTGGGGGAAAGGTTGTTGGTAGAAATTTGATTGAGGATATTGGTAGTTATTGTTGTAAGGTGCTCTCCACGGTCTCTGAAAGTTTTGATTGGCCAGATATCTTCCTTGAGAGTTGGAAGTACCCGGATTTTGGGATTGTTGTGAGGTTCCGGCATGTTGTGGTTGGTTAGGCCTTTGTTGGTTTCCCACATAGTTGACCTCTTCCTCTTCAAAAGAACCGGGTTCGGGACAATAGCCGGTTGGATGATCCCCCGTACAAAGTCCA
Source organism: Medicago sativa (assembly GCF_051527215.1). Classification (NCBI taxonomy): domain Eukaryota; kingdom Viridiplantae; phylum Streptophyta; class Magnoliopsida; order Fabales; family Fabaceae; genus Medicago; species Medicago sativa. The sequence continues at coordinate 6,020,461 of NC_140752.1, forward strand.
CAAGTATTGACTTGAGCGGTTCCTCCTTCTTGCTTGAGAGATTCAAGAATTTTTTTTGGCATAGCTCTCATCTCCTTTTGCATAGCTTCTATTTGTTGAGTGAGAAGCTTATTTTGAGCTAAGACCGCATCATTTGCTTCTAGTTCAAGGATACCGGTTTTCCTTTGTTGAGGACTCCGGTTGTGAGAAGATTTTCTTGTGTTGATGGCCATTTGGTTAATGATTTTGACAGCATCAGCTGGATTTTTCATAGCAATAGAACCTCCAGCACTTGCATCTAGCATCGTCTTGGACATGTCTTGAAGCCCTTGACGAAAAAGATATAGTTGCATTTGGCTATCAAAACCATGCTTTGGGCAATTCCTTAGCAATGATTTATAGCGCTCCCAAGCTTCACAAAGAGACTCACTTTGGCCTTGAGCAAAAGTTGTAATTGAAGTTTTAGCCTCAAGATGCCTATCCTCCGGAAAGAACCTTTCTTGAAATGCTTTCTCTAGCTCACCCCAATTTTCCATCAAAGAAGTTGGTTGATCAAGATACCACTCCTTAGCCTTCCCGATCAAAGAATGAGGGAACAATTGCACAAACACACCCTCTTCCTCATCTTCCTTTGCACCAAGTGTACCGGCAGTAACATAGAAGTTGGTTAAATGCCTATATGGATCCTCATGATCCATTCCGGTAAACTGGTTATGAGTTATCAAGTTTATCAACCCCGACTTCAGCTCAATTGATTTGGCATTACGATTGCCAAGATTAGCTAGCCTCCTCGGACTAATCCACATAGGTAGAGCATCATTATCATTTTCTTGAGCCATGACTACTTCTGGTTCACTCTTCGGAGATGAATGTGGTGAAGAATGTGAAGAATCACCAAGTGAAATAGTATGCACCGAACCTGACGGAGAAGGAATAAAAAGTAAAGATTCCGGCTGAGCCAGCCTGGCTAATCTCTTAGCTTCCTTTGCTTGAGCTCTAAGTAACCTAGCAGTTTTCTCAATCTCAGGATCAAATTGTAGGTCTTCGCTAGCAACGGTACCTCGCATAAACAAAGTTCACCAAGACTATACCAAGTGGTTAGCACAAAAAAAAAATGAATGATATATGTGTATATGTATATGCATGAAAGAATTTTGTGCAAAATTGACTTAACATGACAAAATTGTTTCCATACTTATAATATAACAATACGCTACTCCCCGGCAACGGCGCCATTTTGATGTAAGATTTTTCCTACATGTCATATAACTATGTACACGTGAGTATATATAGGATCGTTTCCACAGGGAGTTACGTTTATTATAAGCATTTTCGCAATAGTTCACATTAAGGGTTTGAATATAATTTGTTTGTTTGTAACACTATATCCATAGATTACAAAAGTAAAAACGAGAGGGTATCGAACTATTTCGCTTGCGGTATAAGATAACGAGCAAGCATAACAGCAGCAATCTCTCAATCGATTAACAGATTCTAGCTTTATAACCAATATTATTACAATCATTTCTACAATATCCTTCGTGTCCAAAGCGACATCGTTATTTCCAAGTTAGCGTTTAAACATTCGTGTCCAAATTCCTTAAACGATAACAAAGTCGATCGGATAACTTAATCGACCGTGTCCAGCCTGATTAAGTATCCGAAAGCATTAAAAGCTTGATTAAAAGTAATTATCAAAGGTTTTCAAACTTGTCAAGAGTGATATAACGTAAGATAGATTGTTATTCTAGTTCTAGATTCAAGAGTTTGTGTCCAAATCATCTTGAATCTCTTTGAAAGCATTAAAAGCAAGAATAACAACAATATTGAATCATTAAGCTAGAACCTTATATATTAAAAGATCAAAAGATTACATAATAGCTTGATAGTTACCTCAATACTACAAAGAAGGTGATAGTTACACATAGACATGTAAACTAATGCAAGGAATGAAGGAAAGATGAAGATTCCATGCCAAGATCCTTGATGTCTCAATGAATCTAGGGTTGAATCTACTCCTTAATCACTTGCTTTGTGTTTCTCTCTATGAAATAGCTCTAACCTCTCTCTAGAAATGTATAAAATGTTTCAATGGAATAGTGAATACCTAAAAGAGAGGTAAAAATGCTATTTAAATGGCCTGTGTTTTTGCACCTGCGCTAATAGCGCAACTCACGCTAATAGCGTGGTAAGGCGGCCTATAATCTGGCCAATAGGAGTGTGCCACGTGGGCCTTGCCCTGCTGCTACGCTCCAGCCACGCCATTAGCGTAGCTCTCTGGAGTATTTACGCTAATAGCGTAGATTACGCCAATAGCGTAGTTCTTCATGGTCTGCTACGCTCCAGGTACGCATATGGCGTAGCTCTCTGGACAATGTACGCTATTAGCTCAGTATACGCTAATAGCGTAGTCTTCAAGAGTGCTCCAGATCCTACGCCCCAGGTACACTAATGGCGTATCTCTCTGACCTTGGCCATTTCTTCATCACGCTAATAGCGTAGGACACGCTAATAGCGTGGGACCTTGAACTTTGACGTTTCTTGCTCCTTGCTTGTATTTTCCTGCACAAAAAGGGTAGAATAAGGCTCAAAAGCATAAATGACATATTTACACAATAATTGGAGTTTTCCATAAAGAATCTTGCAAAACAAGTCACTAAAATGCCTAAACTCCCATATGAAATATATCACTTTTAAACACTTATCAATACTCTTGAATATTGTTGCAATACATGAAATAAGAGTTGGTCGATGTGTTGGTTTTGGCAACAAGAGAAAACATATGCGTGAGCTTTAAAACTCAATTTATATCATATAGGGTTTCCCTTAATTTTTCTTAAACTAACATCAATCATGTCACCATTTTAATTAATCGTAAAAATGAAGATGATTTTGATTGTGGGCTGCAAGTTCTTAAGAGTAGCATCATTCATCATCGATGTTTTGAATAATTTTCAGTTGTCAGTCAATAAATAGTATCCATCAAGATGGCGTACCGCGGAAATATCATTGATTCTTGGTTCACATGGTGTGCCCTAGTCTCGAACGAGTATTTCAAGATACAAGAACAAATCCGTAACCAAATGACTTCTAGGAAAACAGGCAAATTACCATTGATTCTATTAAGAAATAATTGAATCCAGATAACTTTCATCCACGACATATTTCTATGCTTTGACATGCCTCAATTCTCCACGGTGGACCTTCGCTAAAAGTCGTGCGAAATATAATACAGTTATATATATATATTGTAGGGGTGGGGTTGAAAAAAAATGATCAATTCTTTTTTGGTAGGTTCAAATAAAGGACCAAGGAGAGGTATAAATGTGGAAGGATATGAAGGGATGTGTTTTCGTCCCTTTCATGGCTTTAATCTCGTCATGATACGAAAACAAGGTTAGAAGCTTGCAATCAAACACATAATGTTATAGTTATTACTCATGTCTTCAAAAGCTAAATACTTTTAAAGAGAAGATTTTATGGGGCCCGCTTGAGTCATAATCCCAGTTATATTTGGTGTAGCATTAATCACGCTTTAGAAGTTGTTGTTAGATTGAGATCTAGGTAGAAAGTGGAAGATGGGAAGTTAGTGAGAGTGTAGCCATACCCTTGGTACCCTTATGTCTAATCAATGACAACTATGCATTTTGAGCATATGTTGGTGGAAGATCTCATAGACCACGATAATGAGGTGTGGAAGTATGAAAATGTTCAATGCACTAGTTTATGTCTTTTATTTTGTGATTTTTTTATGAATCAATGTGTGATAAGATTTCATTGATTGTAACCACGCAGAATTAGTATAGTTAGCATTGGATCTATGGTAGAAAATTTTTGATGCGAAGGCTTTATTGCATCATGAAGGATTCTTAACCATTGTATGGTTGACATCGAGTTTGTGGAAGATTGTCACTTAAATTAATGTTTATTTCGATGACAAGCGATTAATTTGGCAATAAAGATTGGTTTAGGTTGTAATGAGTTGATTTATTAATAAGGCTGTGAGTTCAACTTGTGCGGTCAATGTGAATATATATTTAGTGGGTGATCTATAAGTAAATACCACTCTAAACATTGTTTGAGTTTTGAGGTCCGCTCTGACCCTGATGAGCCCCGAGAGCCAACTCACCTAAACTTTACTCTTAAAAAAAAAGATTTGAGTTGTTAAGTGAAAATCCATCTATAGGATTGGTACCTCATCATAGGTCCTTTTGTTGCACCTCTTCCATCCCATTTAATTTGTAAAAAAAAATAAAAAAATCATCTATTTAGTGTCACATTATTAACTCAATTACTGTCAACCTCGTTCCTGACATTTTACGCGCCTTAGACAAAGCGCGGGGAAAGAACTTCCTTACATAATACATCATATTTTTTTAATAAACGATGAATGAGACGTGCAATAGTTATGACAGTTGACATCTCAACTACCTACACCTCAAGTCTCCATAATACGATATATTTTTTTAAACTCGGGCCATAATACGTTGTTTCAAGATCTCAACTATGTTGATACCCAAAATATTGTGTGTCAAATGCACGTTATCCTATATATATATATATATATATATATATATATATATATATTAATAAAAACTAAAATAATAAAAAAAATTGTGTGTATGGGTGGTGTAGGGGGACCAAACCCAACCCAACAAAGCTAAGTAAGATGATAAGTAGCGAAGATTACTCTTAATATCAACTTTTTTTTCCAACTATTTTAATAAGAGACACTTTTTTACTCTCGAAAGAGATATTAATCTCGTTGTTTGAATATTCAACTAGATATTTTGTCATAGGAAAACCCAATATGACCTCTTCATCATGAGGAAAGATATGACCTTAATAATGCTGCATGCTAAAACCTTGAAAAGGTAGTATCCTTAAGTTAACCATTGATGTTTGTGTTAGAAAATCCTATAACCATGAGGTCTCTAGGAAGTAACTCAAAGTTTCAACATTCTATTAGGTGCAAACCTCTATTTCAACCTATTCAAATTCCTTAACCAATCTTTTACCTCTAAGATCTAAAAACCTTTTTTATTACTTTGTCTATTTACCAAACTTTAATTTGATTATTAAAACGTTAAATTATTTATTTTATTTTCACTCAAACAAGTTGTTTGTTTGGATAGAAGTTGAAGTAACAACTCTACAATCCCTATGGATACAAACTCTTTGTACTATAACTTGAGGTATTATATATTTTGCACTTATCTCTGTGTGTATTATATTTCACACTCCGTTACTTTTCTTGATTGTCTAACCCTTCTTGCATTGACATGGTGTTCTAATACCATCAATAAATTTCTTATCATTAAACTTTAGCTCAACTCACCAATTTCTCATTTTCCTCACGATTTCTAGTTCATTACTTAAGAAAGGAAAAACAAATAAAATATAGTGAAATGCAACTAAAAATTAATGAAAATACTAATTTATTAAATAAAATAAGGCCATAAACATATGTAAATTTTAGACCTATCCCCATGATTGAACTATTTGTTGTCCTCAAGCAATTGCTTATGTAGGAAGATTTAGGAAACGAACACCAAAATCAAGGGATCACCAACCTAGACCTCACATGATCACTCATTTGTAAGTTGCGTGATTTGATTCCACATAATTTTTCATCAAAAACTATGTTCTACCATAAGCTTTACCATAAACATTTATCTCCATTACATCTCTTGTGAAAGCAAGCGTGCTTCAAAAGATGGTTTTCAAGGGTTGTAATGTGGAAAAAATTGTAAGATAGGATAAGACAAAAAAATCATAGAATTTTCAAACGGGTTGAAATAAATTTTTTCCTTCTTTTCTTTATTTTTCAACCAAATTGAATAACAATTTAAAATTTGAACCAAGCATCCTTTGCATTTTTTACTTTATGGTGTGTATAACCACTTGAGGTTTTATGTCTATTTTCATCACTTGCATTTTCTTCTAATCATACAATTTTTTTTTTCAATCCCTTTTCTTTTTCTTTAGATTGTTTCATTTTTTTCTTTATTTTCTTTTTGAGCTCAAGAGACATATTTTTCTTCATTTCATGTTTAGTGGCTTTTTCCATATTATAATTAAAGGTATTGAAAATTGATCAAATTTCATGACAAAAATGAGGGACCAATTTATTTTTTATTTTAAAGCTCAATGAAAGAGATTGAACCTGAATACTAACACGATTATTGTAAGTAAGGGTGTTCACACATATGGATGATCGATTTGTTCAACTCGTTGACCCAAATCAATTCAATCCATATTACATATGAAACCGTTCAATTCAGAGCCAATCTAAACCAACCTATTCAATTTTGAAGTTGTTGTTTGGTTCAGACAACGAGTTTATGATTTCAAATTCGTGAATCTGCAAATTCAACCTATTCAAAATGAATATGATTTTTTTATCAAAGTATTTCAATTTAATTCAATTGTAAAAAAACTGTCGAATTTAGTCTGAACGTTGAATTTTTTATGAAAATAATATTATTAATTATGTTTTCTTTGAATTTTTTAAATATTTTCCATTGACTCATGACCCAACTCAAACCATCTTGTTCGTCGTTGGTTGGTTTGAGTTTGACAAAAATAAATGTGGGTTTTTGACTCAACCAAAATGAAAGAAATTCAATTGAGTTGAAAAACAAGTGTGGTCAAATCTTGACTCAATCTCGCATGTAAACATCCATATTGGTATCTACCTAAGAATTTCTCGTGCGTGGTGCATTTTTAACTTGTGCACGTTAAAAGAACATTTGTATTTAACCAAACCTGGTTTTATAGACATTTTTTTTAAATATGGAAATTTTATGTATGTTGTACTTGTCGCAAACTATTTGTAAAAGAATCATTTCTATGGAGAGATATTTTTTTTTGGGGATAAGCATAACTAATTTCTCAATATAATATTAAATTTATTAATTTATTGGATGTAAATTGTTTAATTCAACATTTTGAGTAAACTAACTAGAGTAATATTTTGACAATAGCTGATGTTATGACAGAAGCATCATGCATAACATTGTTCTCAGTAGTAAGTGGTGATTTCCCTGAGAATTGACTCTCACAATCGTCAGCCTCATCAGTAGCATCATTTGCAAGTTCTTCTGCAAGTTTAGGGTTTCCTTTTTGCAAAGCTGAAATGGCATTAGGAACATTATATATTATAATTGTATTGTATTCAATAGCACATGTTTTAAGTGCAAGTTCTTGACGAGGAGTACTCCCTGGAATAAGTTGAAGGATTTTTTTTTAAGGTAGTGTTTGCTTTGGTGTTTATGACATTAACCATGATTAGCGCTAAACCATTGACATCTGCAGTAGGTGCTTTAGGGTTAGCCTTCAAGTATTGAATGCAAAGTGCATAATTTGGAGTCTTCTTGCAAGTTTGTTGTATTAGATCAGCATTGTTTGGTTGGATATTTTTGGACTGAGTTACAATAAGAGTATTGCACAAGATGAGAATTAATATTGTCAATGGTTTCACCATTTTCATGTTTTTTAAACAGGAAAAAATAGGAAATAACACAAGTTTAGAAGATAAAGAGAGGATTGATTGGGAATGGAGCCGAAAATTTCTACTATGAATTGAAATATGGTGTGTCCTTTTATACTAATTGGCTTATTTTTTCATCATTAATGAGGTTGAAATTATGAATTTTAGTCAACTCTTCTCATTGACAAATCCATAGTATTTTAATGACACGTCCATATTATCTGGTCAACACTTCAACTACATTTTTAATATTTGTGTAGAAATGACTGAGTGACATATATTTTGAAATAGATGGTTTATTAACTAGCAAAAATACAGAGATTAATGTATCGGTTTAACCATATCACTTAATTGTATATCTAATTTATCGCATTTTGTTCTATTTTTTTTTCTGCATACCACAAAAAAAAAAAATTACCAATAAGATCTAAATAAGTTGTATTTTATAATGATCGGTTTTGTTTCTATTGTAGTGAGATTGTTACTATTGCAATGAGATTTAACTTATATTTTTGTAATTAAAGAATTAAATAGTATTATAATACTATTATTCTAACCCCACCCCACCCCCCCCCCCCCCCCCCCCCTCCCGCGCTTTTCTAAACCCGTTTTTTTACCATGTATGACATTGTCAGTGGAGTGATGAGTGGTCGTTGTCTCCCTGCACCACCCTACTCTAAGATCTCTAAGGTTAGGTTTTCGTGTCCCGGGCAAATTGTTGGTGAAATATTTGGTTGTTGAATCCCTATAGGGTGGTGGTTAACATGTTAGCCGTTTCATAGATGTCAATTCTTATCGAAAAAAAGAATAATGAATAAAAAATTATAGTTGGATTTCCTAAAAAAAATTATAGTTGGATGTTGACGCATATAGTTAGACCTTTTCTCATGAATTCATATTCGGAATTCTGCAAGTGGTAGGTTATACTGTAGATTTTAATACAAATTCTTGTTGAGGTTGGTTGACTGTGTCATCCATGATCTTTTTTTCATAACTTAAATTCTGAAAAAAATATCATTAACTAAAATTGTGTGTGCAAGAAAATTGTGAAGGGATAAAAATATGCGACCTTTTCTATGAAAGACGAAAAACAAAATTTGATAATAATGTATGAACAAAAAACTTTTTTTAGAGGTATTTAGGGAAAAAAAATTATTTAGCTCTATAGTTTATTTGATTTTAAAAACTTACTAATAGGACAGTATTTAGAAAATTTAAACAAAATGTTAGGGCTCGTTTGAGAGAGAGAGAGATAGAGAGAGAGAGAGAGAGAGAGAGAGAGAGAGAGAGAGAGAGAGAGCAACAAAGCAAAAGCAAAGGTGAAGAGCGGCGATGGTGGATTTGGATCAAGGTTGAATCAAGTTCTGTATAACGATGACAATACCTATAGGTCGAGATTTTTTTTACTTTTATTTTGAATTTTCGAAACTTAAAAAATCATTTAATTCATCTCATGGTGAAAAATTATAATATTTTTTTCATAAAAAATTATTAATTATGCAAAGAAACTTTTTGTGATGTTCTAAACATGCCAATAAAATTATTCAAAAAAATAAATTTAAGGATAATTAAACAACGAAAGGAGTTGAAAGTCTTGGGTTCAAACTAAAACGAAAGAGAAAAATAAATCTAACAACTCATTAACATTTGTCATCAAGAAAGAAGATAATTAAACAATTCTGAAAAATATCATGAACTAAAATTGCATGTGCAAGAAACTTTTGTCAGGATGAAAAATATGTCACCTTTTTTGTGGAAGACGAAAAACAAAAATTTATAATAATGATTTAAGAACAATTTTTTTTTGCAAAAGTTGATAATAAAGATCATGATGGTTTGGGGGTTAGGAGGTTAAATGAGTTTAATTTAGCCTTGCTTGATAATTGGTGTTGGAGGATGTCGGATGATACATGTAGTTTATGGTATAGGGTGTTATGTGCGCGTTATGGGCAGGAAGAGGGACGCTTATGTGTTGAGAGGGGTGATGGGTCGATGTGGTGGCATACTATGAGAAATATTAGAGAGGGAGTAGGACACGTTGATGGAGGGTGACTGAGAGATAATATTAGTCGGAAGGTGGGTAACGAGTATTTTACTTTGTTTTGGTTAGATCTCTGGTTGGATGGTACATCCATGAAGGATAGTTTTAAAAGAATTTATGAGTTACCTGACAGTAAGTTGGTGATTGTGGAGGATATGTTTTCTATGAGGTGGGGTGTGAATGGTGAGGCTTGGAAGTGTCGTAGGAGGTTATTCGCTTGGGAGGAAGAGTTGGTGTGGGAGTGTGTTGGTCGTCCAACTTCAGTGGTTTTGCAGGCTGGATCAGCTGATCATTGGAGTTGACATTTGCATTCATCCCATTGTTATTTTGTTAGTAGTGCTTACAACAAACTGACAGAGGTGGACATCAACCAACACCAAAATCATCATAAATGTGTCCTGAGGTGCAACCCTCTTAAGATATCTATTTTTGTTTGGAGGCTTTTGCGTAGTAAAGTGCCGATAAAGGAAATTTATTGCAAAGGCGCATCGTAGAAGCTACTGAGCAGGGATGCACAACGAATTGTGGTGAGAACGTGGATATTGACCATCTTTTTGTTAAATGTGATTTTTATGGTAGACTTTGGTATTTTATTTCTGGTTGCCTTGCTTTTTCTATTGTTTATAATGGCAGGGTCCTAGTGCATATATACCAGTTTGGTACTTAGAGGGTTTTCGCATGGGGTTCAATGCTTCATAAACGTTATTTGACTTTCTATTGCTTGGACCATTTGGAAGGACCGTAACATACATATTTTTCATCAAAAGGAGAAAAACTTGTAGGCTCTTTGTGAAAGGGTAAAGTTTCAGTCATATTGGTGGTTTAAGTCAAAATATGTTTTATTCGATTTCGACTACCAATTATAGAGGCTAAATCCCATTTTCTGTTCAACTAGAGTTACCTAACTTGTTTTGTTTTTGCTCTCTTCCTAGCATTCACTATGTTGTACTCTATTCTTTGTGACATCTTTCGGTACACCTTGAATTGAGGGAGTTTGATTTAGTTTTTTAATATATTGGTTTCCTTTTGGTCTTTTGAAGAAAAAAAACATTTTACAAAATTTGATAATTATTATTAGGAACACAAATATTTTTTTATAGGTATTTAGGAAGGAAAAAAAAACTTAATTCACTCAGTAATAATTTATTTATTTTCAAAAAATAAAAAGTAGTAAAATTATTTAGAAAATTTCAACAAAATGTTAGGGCTGGTTTGATAGAGCAGTAGGAAGGAAGAATCAATTGAGAGAGAGAGAGAGAGAGAGAAATGAGCAACGAAGCAAAAGCAAAGGTGAAAAGCGGCGAAGGTGGATTTGGATCAAGGTTGAATCAAATTCTATATAGCGGTGAGAAGAAGCATGTTTTCACTGGCTTAGTTCTCATCACTGCCGTTTTTTCTGTACCATGGTTTCTTATGAACAGAGGTTCGTATTTGTTTCAACTTTCAGCTTTTTTATTATTATTATTATTATTATTATTATTATTATTGTCAATTTTTTGAAATTGGTTTCGAAGTTCTTATCTTTGGTTTTACATCAATAATGGGTTGTTTCTTTCTTTCACTTATGTTTGCAACATTTCAGTATATCAGTGATTGTGTTATGTGTAGAATTCATCATTATTAACTAGTAAACCACCAAATTGGTAGTTGTTCTAAAATAAGTCTTTTGAGATTATGAATATTTCAAAAAGGTATGTTACTGAGTCAAATTTTACTCGCGACGAAATTGATAGTAAGTGGTTAAATATAAGGACCAAATTGATAGGAAGTTATTAAACCATTGGGACTTAATAAACTCAGGGGTTGGCCTGGTGGTGAAGGCTTGGAACCTAGGAGTGTGCTCCTCTCTAGGTCTCAAAGTTCAAATCCTCTAGCTGCCTATGATTTACGTGTTGGGTCGGTATATACAGAGCTTTGCTCTGACTTCAATTGTGCCCTCGCTAGTGGACGGTGGGATTGACCCCCAGATTAGTCGATCCTTGAGCTGGATACCGAGTTTCCAAAAAAATAAAGGGACTTAATTGATAGTAAGTGGTTATATATAGGGGTCAACTTAATTAAGTGTTTAGAGGATCATAACTCACAAGCGTTCATCATAGAATTGCTTTGTATATTACTATAACAAAAGATATAAAAAGTTAGAATGTTTTCATCTAAGCTTTAAGTTATTTTCATAAACATTAACTATCCTAGAGAGCTTAGAAAATAAGCTTAAAACAGCTTATGGACATGTCATAAGCTGTTTCTAGAAGTTCTCCCAAACTGTTTCACAAGTGTTTATGCCAGTAGATAAGCTCAAATAAGCCAATTCAATAAGGCTCTTAGTTTTTATCAGGTAATTTCATCAATCTCTTCAAGATAGTGTATAACTAGAAACTTGACTAAGTGTTAATGAAGTTCTTCAGGAAATCCCAGTTTGGCTCTTCCTTTGCTCGATACCTTTCACCAGTTTTCCAGTTGAGGTTTTTGATGGTATTGTATTGCTCAAGTGCTTACCCTCTCGCCTAAAAAATCCTAGCTTGGCAGAAAGCCTCAAAAATCACTTTTAATCCAAGAAAAGCAAATATCTTTGGCTGTTCAAAGTCAAAATTGTTTTTCCTCCAAAAAATGTTGCTGAAAAATTGGGTTGAGCATAACAAATAACAATTGCCAAGCCTTTTTCAATGTGTGTGTTGGTTCAAGGATAAGCACTATTATTGCTAAATCTCTCTTACTGGTTTGACCTATAGTTTTACTTGGTCTCGTTCTGCCTCTAACTACTGAAGCGTCATTCATTATGTCAACCCTCTTTATCAGTGCTTCAACATGTCTTCTTTATGCATGCACTGAGCTGAGGGTTCCATATTAAATTTATTTTAATCTGGATTTTACCATTAACATTTCCAGACACAAATCACTTCAAAATTACTTTTAACCAAAACCAACTTTGCTAAATCTAAATCATATTTAAATTCAAGTTTGTAAACACTCACTCACCCATGCACTAAGACCTGTTGTAAGGAAAAAGAAGATGGGATAAAAAGGAGGACATGCATCCTAGTTTAAAAGATTGTATTTCCTATGATTAGCTCCTCTCTCTATCTCACCTTTTTTCAGTCACAATATTAATTTGTCTGTCGAAAGATGCCACACTCTATGGGGGAAAATTAAAGTTCAATTCCTTGAGAAAGCAATTGTTACGAGGGTCTCCTAAATGCATCAATGCATGAAAACAGAGAAAGGAAAAAAAAACTTGAGGGGAAACCCTGGTCAAAGATCCCAAAAAAGTGGAACACATCGACACTCTATGACATGACTGTAGAACTGTCCTGTCCAATATGAATTTCACCCATACTGTTAGTGTATGTTTCTATCATTTAAAATCTAGACTTCTTAAATATTTCCTCTTTCCTTCATCTGTGTTTGGGCAAGTGTGATCAATGGTTTGGATGAACTTGATTTTGTAAAATTGAATTGGTTAAATCTGAGTTTGAAATGAAGTGATTTGGACAGTATAGGAAACAATAGGAAGGATGACACATTTGGTTAGGAAATAATTAGTAACAGAATTATATATTGGCGATGATTTGGGATTTAATGGCAGTTAGGATTTAATGGAAATAATTAGTAACAAAATTATATATTGGCGATTATTTGGGATTTAATGGCAGTTAGGATTTAATGGAAATCATTAGTAACAGAATTATATATTGGCGATTATTTGGGATTTAATGGCAGTTAGGATTTGAAAAGAGCTTCTACAATTATTATTAGTACTCAATCTGTCTCATATTAAGTGTATTTTAAGGTTACGCAGAATTCTTAAGAAAATCATTCAGTGTACTAATTTCTATGTAAAAATTAGCTCCATTGACTACAATACCTTTATTAATAAAGTAGTTAGTGGAGTGGAGTGGAGTAGACGAACCTAGATACAATAAACGAAGGTGTCAATGGAAAAAGACAATTAATTCCTCGGTAGTATTCTAAAATGACATAATTATGAGACAAACAAATATTTCAAATATGAGACAGATTGAGTTGTATATTTGATAGAGTGAGTTGTATATTTGATAGTAGGGTCAGAAAGTAAGCAGAGAGGTTGTTCCTGTTCTGTACTTTGGACAGAGAATACTCTCTGTACAGCTGCATTGTTGTTCTATCATTATTCGATCCTATTATTTGTCTATTTAAATTGGTGTTCTATAATCCTATTTGGTGTGCTATAAACCGAGATTTGGAGACAATGAATTTTGAATCAAAATATCCAAACATCAAGCAAACTTAACGTAATTTTGAATTTCCAAACGGGTATCCATTTATACATTTCATTTAGTTACTTAATCTGTGGAGCTTATGTTTCCTTGCAGGATCAAAACACCAATCTCATCAAGATTACTTGGAAAAAGCTGATAAAGCAAGGAGCGAAAGACTCTCATCAAGTCCCGCTTCTTCCAAATGATCTCGAAAAGCATTTTATTAAAGAGCACAGTATTCCAGTAACTCTAGATTTAAAAGGCATTAGATATTTTACTGGATGTCCCATTCTTTCGAGTTTTTTCGGTGGGATGGAGGTCCATTTTTCTCAAGTTGTTGTACTTTGCTTCTAAATCAATCTTTTATGAAAAACTAAACGATGTTAGATAGTTTGATATAATAAAATTTGCCTATATGATAAAAATTGTTCCATATGATTTGGCTGTTTAAAGCATAGTAATAGGACAAGGAAACTTCTCACTTTTATGTGTGTGAATGTGCAACTTGTCTATCATATGCAATTATGCATTAGTGATCATTTTCGTGTAATGTATGTAGTAGAACTTACTCTGTTTCTGTCATGGTTGTTGTCTTGTTGAAAATGGTGATATAGTTGGTCTCAAGCTGGATAAGAGAACACTTCATATCAAGCATCAACAGGTAATAATGCTATATAAATTTAATCAAATCTTTATATCATTGAATAATGATATATTGCTGTTTGTAGGGCATACAGAAGATCTATAGTAGTGTTACTTAATTTTAGATGGAGTTCCCTTTGCAACTGTGCATTGTTGATAAAAGTAGAAACATGAACTTGAAGTGCCCTGTTTAGTAGTTAGGCTTTAGAAGTTTAGAGTGGCAGAGACTTAGGGAGGCTCTTTTCAGTGGCAGAACTTGAATGAGACCAGAGTTGCAGATCATGTTAGAAAGTACAAACATGGCCTGAATTTGTTGTTTGGTGACAATTGATTAACCATGGTGAACAGTAACACAACACAAATTCAGCCTTAAAAACCATCACAGGCACTAGTAAGTAATGCATCAATTGAGCTATTTAGCTTTAGAATAGGGATTGACCGGAAAGAAAGAAAAAAAAGCTATTGTATTGGGAAAGAGAGCTGCTACTTGGAGCTCGGCTCTCTTCCACACACCAGCTTACAGACCGTCGTCTCTCCGTCATGGCAGCATCTAAAACTTTCACCGCCCTTACACCCGTGCCTTTAGCACCAAGCTTCGCAATCTCCCTTCCACCCTCCGCTGTAATCCACTACTACATTTAGAATTTAAATCCTTCACCTCGGCCCAACCATACTACTACAGCCTCCAATGATTAACACACAACTCCTACTTGAGTGCCCACCCCTCACTGCCATAGTTTCTCCTCCGGTGGAGCACCCCAACCTTACCCACCACCCCTACATGTTACTCTCATTGTTGCTCCCACACTTCCAGAAACGAGTCTGAATCACTCTTTTCCGAAGCCACTGGCATTTTGTGACTTGGTCTCTCCCCTGCTACATAGTTTGAGTCAATATGTATGTGTTTGACGGTGTTTTGCATACAATACTAATCTTGATGGCTACCAACTTTAACTTCCTCTCCGCTCCACCCTACAAACGACTTTCATGTGTATAGTTAGATTAGTGACACTGAAGACCGTTTATAGTTAACTTATGCCTGCACAAGCCAAAATAATTCATAACCAGATGCTAATGAAGAATGTGGATGTTTTTTTTGTTTCTTTCTTGGCCATTGACAATGATCGTGGACGAAATTGGTTTGGTTGTTTATATTTAGATATTGGCTTGGTAATGCTCTATTAGCTTTGCATTTTCTATGTTGTGCTTCTTTTTTTTTTTAATAAACCAACAAAATGCATTGACATAAAAACTATTTACTGCACAAGATGTGATGCAGATGTCATCAACAACCAAAACAAAAACCAAGCTTGCAAACAATAGAGCCTAACCAAACAAAATAAAAATCAAACTACCAATATTCCTTAACACTCATGAGGATGTTGTGTACTTGGCTTGTTTAGTTATTTGTGTTGGTTTTAAATATATGGAGAATATCCCAACACAAATTCATTCAATTTGGATCAACAGTCTTATTTTAGTTTCTTATATTTGATAATGACCAATCTTAATGCTGATGAAGTTTACCTTAAAAATAAAATAAAATAAAACTTAAAAATAAAACAAAATAAGGGTCAGCGTACTTAAATTAAAGACTAATATTATTATGCTTTATTATGATTAGTCTTTACGATAGCTTATAAAAGAAATAAACAAAAATTTCAAAGGGAATGATATTTGAACAACTATTTGCTAACAACTTTTATGACAACCTCCTTATTCTCTATGAGTAATGATATTTTGACATCTATTTGATGACAACTTTGTTGACAACCTTGTTTTTCTCACTTCTTATTGGTCAAAAACAATGGAGAGAGAAAAAGGAAGAGAGAGGATAACAACATCATGTGAGTATGAGAGAGAAAGTTGTCCAAAAGTTGTCAAAAAGTGGTTGTCAAAATATCATTTCTCATTCTCTATTCTTATTGGTCAAAAACAATAGAGAGGAAAAAAAGAAGAGAAAGAGTAAAAATATAGAGAAATGATATTTGTATAACCACTTTTTGACAACTTTTGAAACAACCATCTCTCTCATACTTACATGTGTTTTTATTCTCTCTCTTCTTCTTTCTCTCTCTATTGTTTTTATCCGATAAGAATAGAGAAAAAGTGGTTGTCACAAAAGTTGTTTAAGATTGATTGTACAAATATCATTTCTCAAAAATATAATGTGAATATGAGAGAGAAAATTGTCTAAAAGTTGTCAAAAAAAAATGTTGTACAAATATCATTTCTCTGATTTTTATTTGCAGGAGACACTTTAATATTAGTGAAGCAAACAAGGGACATAATATAAAATTGATTTTATCACATGATTACATGCGATGACCTTTTTTTTTTTTTGAAGAATACATGCGATGACCTTATAATGATATAAAATTGGTTTTCTACACAACTAATAAAAACCAGCTTTCACATTTTGTCTTCTACCAAATTATCAAATAATGCTATTAAAAAATAATAATCATTTCAAGTAATTTCACTTCATTACTCCACTTTCATAGTTTCCTTTACTTTTTGAAATCAAAGAGTGTACTGTTAAACTAGAGGTCAATTTTCCTATGCTTTCAAAAATTTCAAAGGAAATGATCACTCAATTTCTTCAAGGAAATGATCAATCAATTTTTTAAGGAAATGATCAATATTCCTATGATTTCATTTCATGTATAGTTTATTGAAGCATCAAGGAACATCATCACAATCAATTTAGGTTATTATGACATTACAACCAATGACTTTGATATCAGCCTCTTGTTTATAAGATTCCATTTGGATAAAGATTAGAAAAAACAGTGTACACTGTTTGTGTAAGAAAATTTTATTTGCATTGAACAATAATAAAAAAAAGCCAAATATCCTCAACTTCAATTATGTTGAGGAGATATGACATACATTCATTGGACTATATGTACAAAGAGCACCAACCAAATTTGGATGGGGGACAAGTAGTAGGTAATATACATATGATTGAAAGACTAATTATTATTAATAATTTACAATTCATAAACTTTTTTAAATGTAAGGATTAATATGAGAAGAGTAGTCACGGATTCCTGCTCCTTCCCAACCCATCCATTCTTCCCAATAGCCCCAATCTGGATCATTCATTCCTCTAAATGACTCATCATTGTCTTCATTATATGTGGTCGTCTCATAAGTTTCTTTCACATTTTCTCTCAAATTGGACATCACAACCTACATTCACCAATATAAGCAACACATAAATTTCAATTAGATAATGGTCATATAAAAGATAAAATCAAACAAATCATTAAACTATGGTCCCATAAGAAGATAAAAACAAATTGCTTTTGTTACTTCTCATCTATGGTTTCATTGGTACTTCATTTCATTCATACAATAATGTCACAATTCAATAGTTTGTTTATCAAGTTATAAATCTTGGTGTCAATCACGCCAAAACCATAAACAATAAAAAAAAAAACTGGAATTGGATTCATATAAATGTGTGACACGATTATTGATCTTTGGTTGTTTTATTTTAAATCAATGGTGAAGTTTACTCCAAAATTATTTAGTAAAGATCTTGTGAACCAATTGATCTAAAATCTACAATATCAATCAATATCCTATATTTAAGGATCTAAAAATAGTAATCAACCCAAACAATTATAACAATAAATTAACTATGCAATGAAAATTAAAGGATAGCTTAGAGAAATTTTAGGAAAACTTACATCATAAGCCTCATTGATTAAGTGAAACTGCACCCCACAATCTCTTCCTTTACACACATCTGGATGGTACTGAAACACAAACAAAAACCCAAATATTCAATATTAATACATTAATACATGAAGAAAGAAAGAAAAAAACTAAAACAAATTCAATTAACCAAAATCAAGATTACAAATCCAAAATCATCAATCAAATTAGTGACAAAAACAAAAGAAAGAATCAAACCTGCAAAGCAAGTTGTCTAAAAGCCTTTCTAACATCAGATTCAGAAGCACCAGGTTGAATTCTCAAAGTCTTATAAGGATCCATCACAGAAGAAGATTTAGATTTAGAGCAACAAACCCTAACTTTATTCATCTTATTTTGTTTCTTTTCCTTTCTTCCAATCCATGAAACACAAGATCCATTACCACCAATAACACCAACAGCAGTAGTAGCAGCCATTCTTAAAATCACAAATTCTCAATAGCCCAAAAAACTCTTTGTTATAAAGATCCAAACTTTTTTATATCCAACTCAAAATCTCAATGACCCAGAATTTTTTTTTGTTAAAAAGATCCAAACTTTGAAATATTTAACACAAATTAACAATGACCCAGAAGAGTTTTGTCTTAAAGGACCAAACTTTAAGATAAGAACACAAATTCACAATGACCCAGAATAGGTTTGGTTACAAAGAACCAAACTTTGAGGTGGTTTTATTAAGGAAAGAAGATATTGTTTTTAGAATTGGAACAATGGGCACGGCAAGTTGATTTTGATTTTGATGTGGAATCTGTCCAAACACTAATAAATAATGATTTTGATTTTTTTTAAAAATAGGTTGAAGAACAAAATAGAGTGGATCAAATCAAAGAAACAATGTATGATTGAAGAGATTGAAGAAAGGGATTTGTATTTATAGAAATAGGAAAATAATTTACTAAATAAAAAATTAGTTATTATGTGTGAAATCGGTTCTTATCCATTGATTGATGCAAACGTGACGTGGAATCTCGAGTTAGTGGAAAGAATCGTTATTTGGGTATTTGGGTTTTATCTTATTGCTTTGGTGGCATTTATGGTGGGAGAACTCTTTAATTTTTCCATGATGGGAAAAGCTCTAATCCACCATTGATATATTATTAAAATATTTTATGGCTATGATTGAAGAATGGGTACCTTTAGAACCAAACTTTGTGCTTATTTATACACTTATCCCTACAACTTAGGCAATTTTATTTTGTGCCAAATATACTTGTGATAAAATGCCCAACATATGTACATTACGATTTCAACATTTCTCTCGAAAAGATATATCTTATAAATATGATTGAATTTTTCGACATACCTATTTTATAAAAGAAAATGCCTAATCCATAAAATAAAATAAAAAAAGCCTAAGAATATGATTGCGTTTTTTCAGATGCCCTGCCCTTATCTAGTCTAAACCAATAACAAATGAGTTTTATCGATCTAAATTTAATAATTAGTTTGTAGAAATAAATTTAATAGTGTTAGTAAATAATTAAGTAACCACGAAATTTTAGTAGATTAATAATTCATAATACTGTATCTAAAATTTCAATACGAAGTGATAAATTGATTTCCAATGTCCTCGTGAGCTTAGCTCAGTTGGTATGGGCAATGCATAAAATATGTAAGGTCCGGGGTTCAAACCTCAGTCACCACAAAAAAGGTTCAAACCTCAGTCACCACAAAAAAAAATTGATTTGCAATATTTCCTTTTCATAGTTTTTCACCATGCAATAGTTATATTTGAGGCACATTAGATAATTCTTCAACTTAATATTTAAAAATTGGTTCACTATATTGTTCGAATCTAGTCCATTCATTAGAGTCAATTGTTGTTTTTTTAACAACAAATGTTAATAACTAGTTTGTTAGATTACTTCTTTATCCGGGATTGAGCTCATGACTTCAAGCTCATTTTTAGGTCAAACTAATTGAGATACCCACCTCATACTCAATTTATGTTGATAAACTATTTTGACATTTTAAAAAAATATTCAGTTCACTTTTAAAGTAACATAATATTTAGCCTTAAAAAAAATAACGTAATATTTAGAGAAGGTTTTTTGCTAAAAAGAATATTTAGAGAAGGTTTTGCATATATTTAATTAAATAATGAACTTTTTAAAATGTGTATATGTTTATTTAAAAAGTTTAAGCGCAATTCATATTTAATGCAATAATTGGATAATACATTCATATTTAGTTTTGTGGGGTACAAGTGTAAAAATGAAAAAACTGGCATAACTGGCTATGACAAGTCAATGTGGCTTTCCCACCATGGGAAAATTAACAAGCTTTCCCACCATAACCTGCACCTATTGCTTTTAGTTAGGTTTTACTTGGTCTAAATTTGGAGACTGTACTTTTGGATTTATTTGGATTTAGATTTGGTTTATTTTTAGGGATATGGATTATGTTATGGAATATCCTTTTCTTACTATTTGTGTAGTCAAATGTAGTGAATATCTTGAAATCGTCCGATCATAATCGGACGGATCAGAACTTAAGAAATTTAATTAATTTTTATATTATGATTGTCGAAAAAATTATATAATATCAAATTTTAAAGTTAAAATATGGATCGTGTGATCTTAATTATATGATCTCCAATTTATCGACGGCATGACCACATCAAGATGTGATAGGACACAAACTTGTTCGTTTTCGAATTTTGATTCTTGGTCCTTCAACTTTTCTCATTTTCATCAGAAAGCACCAAATCTCATAATTTGATTGATATGAGCTAAAAACTATCTCACCTCTCTCTACCCAGTTTTTATCCTCTACACCTTCCTCCTCCACCCGCAATCCAATCCCTTTCCTATTTGATGTAGCCTAGACGATGGTGGTGTCATCAGTCCTCACAACGACACTTCCTTCTTTCATCCGGTTATTAATGACTTTGTTTGAGTGTAAAGAAGAAAGTGAAAAAGGAAAAAAAATTCAATTTTTTTTTGTATCTTTAAGGTCTTTTTTAGGTAGCAATTTTTCTAATTCTATTTAAAAATTCTTTATTTAATATTTAGACTACATTCATCATGTCATCGTGAACTTAGCTTAATTGATAGAGAAAAAATTGTATATAAACAAGGTTTATGTTCAAACTTTGATCACCACCAAAAAAGACTATTTTCATCGTCATATTTAAATAGACATGAACTCTCTATTTAATTGTCAAATTAAAATAAAGGTCCAACAAAACCTTTTATTTATTTAACGTGGGGTTGCCTTCCCTTGGCAGTTTGGTGAAGTAGTCAATGTCGCCGGTGAGTAAACAATTCAAACAACGACGGCAGAGGAGGGCTATTGTATAGTTTGGTTGGTGAGGCAAGGAGAAATATACTGTGTGTAGGATCCACCATATGATTGTGAGGACTATATAAATCTATGTATAGCAAATATATTATCCATGGTCAGACGACGAACGAAAGAGACAATACCTTAAATACCTACCTAATTATAGTGGTTTATTACGAAAATGTTGCTACAAGATTAAAAAGCTCTCTCAATTTTATGACATTAGAGAAAACACAAATTATTAGTGGTCCCTATCAAAGTGCTTTTGTGGCCAACAAAATTATTACTCACAGTAACTTTTTGAGGGAAAAATTATTACTCACAGTACTATTATTGCTTTTGGAAATTTTAAATTTATGAAAGAAAGAAAGGAAAAAAGTTTTGTTGGTTTTAATTAGGACATGTCTAAAGCTTATGATAATTTTGAATGACCTTTCATTTGAAAGACAACATAGTAATAGAAATGTAAAAGTTAGCTATATCCTCCAGTTAGATTAATTAAAAGTTAGTTAATCTAACCGTCTATATAAATTTTAATGATAATGTTCCACTTGATGTAACAATTCTTAATAGAACTTACATATAAGAGAAAATTGTGTGTAAAAAAGTGAAATGAAAATAATACTGATTTTGAGAGTTTTGTTGAAGAAAAATGCTAAAAAATGCTTTAAGAGCACTTGATAAAAAGTTTATAAAAAAAATCTACCTAAAACTTATCGTTTGTTTTCTTTTTATTTTTCTTAAGACATTTGTTTTTTTTTTTTTTATGATCTTTGTTAAATTTAAACTAATATAGCCAATTAAATTAACTACTCCTAACTAATGTAACTAATATACAACAACATAACTCCTAATTAATCTAACTAATATATATCTAACTTTACATCTCTAATATATCGTGGAGAGTGATATTGGCTCTTTAGAAGAATTCTATCTTTCGTTATATTCAGTCCATACATAATCGAGGAATTGTTAGGTTTTAAGTCCAATGTTTATTTCTATTAATTTATGTCATACTTTTTTTTGAAAGAATTTATGTCATACTATTAGGACTAATAATCAAATGGCTCGTTGTCTTGCTGAATATGCAATTCTGAATGAGGAAAACATGTTTTGTATCTAATTTAACTCCTTTGGCTTCTTAATCTTTCAATATATTCGTTATTTTATTAATTTATTTAAAAAAAAAACACGTTTTTTTCTATAAAATAAAAATAAAAATTCAAATGATTTCTCACATAAAAACTCTCACCTACACTATTGACTTATATTCTTAAATGCATACACACATGATACACATGTATTTATTTTCTTTCTTTGTCGACAAGATACACATGGAGGTTGTATTTTGGCAGAAAAACTTCTCAAAAAGAAAAAATGAGCCCGAGCCTGTAGAATTTTTTTATGCAAAAACAAAACGATAACATTCATTTGATTTAATTTAGTACATAGAATACAATATATAAACTCACAAGATCCAAATTAATAACATACAAAATCCTTAAAAAAAAAAAGAAGTTAATATCATTATTTGTTTTTTTTTGGAAGAAGTATCATTATTTGTTTTAATCATCTAACTTTCAAGAAAAATGAATATTAGTAATTCAAAATTTGGCCAAAGTATAGTACAATTCAATCCAAAAATTGTTTTAGTTAGAATTTCATCTTGAATTTGGAACAATTGAGTTCCATCACTTCACTCATTTATGCAATAAATCTTAACACATATTATAATTTCCATCACTTTTTTTTGGAAGAAGTATCTTTATTTGAGAATTGAGATGAGGATATGGGAAGTTCTACGTGTTGAGTTTTGATACCACGAAAGTAAAATGAAAGGTTAAAAAATTTCAAATCATGATCTCACACGTGTGATAAAAGTGGTAAACGGTAGCGATAAGAACGTAACAAAAGTGGATAAGGGGGCCTCATGCATCGACACGTGGTTCTCATGCAACCCTAATAACGTCAATAAATAGTAACAAAAAGATCAGAGGGCCCACATTGCTTATGAGCCTACTTGGCTATTTTGTGTCTATTCAGATTTCAGACTGTTCTTATCTGTTTTCTTTTTTACAGAATTATATGATCTATAATAATTCAAAAAGTAATTTGTTTTTAACATTATTGTACTTTTTTTTGTTAAATATGTTTTTTATCCATATAAATATGTTAATTTTTGTTTTAGTCTCTCTAAAAAATTTCTTCAATTTTTAGTTTCTAAAAAAAATTTCAACTTCACTTTTGATCCCTCCTTTAAAGTAAACTCGTATGTATAATTCATATTTTTTTAATTAAATTTTGCCGAAAAATTCATAATATTATAAGAATCTCTCAAAAAAATTAGAATTTTTTAACAAAACATGAATTTGTGTTTGTTCAAAAATTTGAATTTTTTAATACAATATTCTACACATTTATGCATAATTTCATTAAAAAAATACAAAAATCAACTTAATAATAGGGACCAAAAGTAATGATCGAAAAAAATTTATAGGGCTAAAAGTTGAAGAAAAATTTTAGAGGGATTAAAACGAAAAGTTTGTATATTTATAGAGACCTAAAACATATTTGACCCTACTTTTTTTTTTTACGAGAATTATTATTCCTCTAAAGAGCTAAACGAAAAAACTTACGAGAGAAAAGTCACATGTTGGAATCCACATCCGACATATCAAATATAGAGACCAAAAACATATTTGATCCAACTTTTTTTTTTTACGAGAATTATTCTTCCTCTAAAGAGCTAAATGAAAAAACTTATGAGAGAAAAGTCACATGTTGGAATCCACATCCGACATATCAAATATCTTTATAAGATGTTTACAATGTCTTTACAACACGATTATAATTGGACGACAATTTATACTTTAAATTAAGTTATTCATTTTAGAGGAACCATATCTCATTTATATCACCAAATAGATAAGTCAATTTAAAACACTTTTAACTTAAAATTCATTGATCAAGTTTACTTCTAAAAAAGAACTTAAAATTCAATGATCAAGTTCTAAAATTTTACCTTTTTTGTTACAGAAGTCATAAAATTTTACTCAAAGATTACTACAAGGAGTAAAATCATGGATAGCCTTGCGGTAGTTTTGCGATAAAGAATCTCTATGAAGTAGAGATAAGGATGGTGGCCAATAATTTAGAGCATAGATGTTAGACCCCCCATTTTCGAAAGAAATAGAAATATCCATTCCTAAAATTTTTAAAATACAAATGCACACATATTTATAAACAGTGACATACATATCCTATTCCTTTTTCTTTTTTTTTTTTTGAGGGAATACATATCCTATTCCTATTGATGTATCCTAAAAACTCCATCCATTATGGAAATGATCTTTACTCTATAATTTATGGCCTTGACGTGCGTTTGGCATTTTGCCTGGTTTGAATCATATGGGCAACTTGCATGCTTTAATCAATCGGTGTCGGGGCAAAGATATTTGTAGCCCTAATGCAAATGTTAGAGACTATAAATACATTTTAACCTTACAATATACTACTAAATCAGGAAAGGAAAAAAAAAGTTATTAGAAAAAGAAACGAAGCCTGAGAAAGTTTACTATTGAACAATTTATTTACGTCGGTTTCAGATAGCAAACTCATAGTGAAAAAAGCACTAAACTGAGTCAAAGGCTTCTTTAGCGAAGAGTTTCGAATATTGAAACAAGTTTGCAACATAACCATCCTTGGCAAGAAAGAAGGTGCAGTAATAAATTGCCTCTTTGGTTGTTGAGTCTTAAAGCGTGTGTTTACATTCACATTATACGCGATTATATCAAACCAACAAACTGAAGAAAGCACGGTGCAGAAAGACACTGAAAACAACTTCACACAAATTTCGTCGTTCAACTTAATTCAAAACAAAATCACAATTAAATAGACCAAGGAAGTCGATGTCTCAACAATGGTGAGGAACAAATAATGAAGATAACTTAACACAATTTTCTGCGTTTGACTTAATTCAAAATCAAGATTGAGGACAAATGAATCTCTTCTCAGCATGTTTAAAAGATCAAGGAAGTTGACGTGTCAACAATGGTGAGGATCATATAATGAAGATAACTTCACATTAAAACAAAATTTATTAGTTGAAGACCATTGTCATATTTCAGATTCTATGTTTATTAGTTATCAACTTCAATAGAACCGAGCAGTAAATTAACAAGCAAGTATCATCTCCATGAGAGAAAAACTAATAATCACATGAGCATCAACAAACTGGTTGGGGGTCTAGTGTGCAGAAACAAAAGAAATTACCTGTCATTTCCATAACATTGCACCGAATTCTTAAGAAACTTCTAAAAATTGTGGATATAATGAATATGACTCCGGAGACAGGTTCTTACTTTTCTTTCAGTTAACAATCATGTTGTCATTGGTATGATACCAAAAAAGTCTTTTAAACATCCATGTAACTGTGTCTACACCAGTATTGCTTGCTGAACGTTTTTTTCCATTCATATTCAAGTCACCAAGCTTATGTACAAAGCCAAGAACCCCATGAACTAGCAGTTTGTCACAAATTTACAATCCTCTATTGAGGATTAACGACAGGAATCTGAAATCTGGAAATATAGTAGCCATGAACCACCTCCCCTCACTAGTGCTTCAACATGCAGTCAGAAATTGACGACCATCTGCCTGAGTCTGAAATTCTCTCACTTCAATTCTACTTAATCTAACTTTCTGTCAGCTTCAGACTGTTGTGCCGGAGGATTAGGGAGCAGATGACTCAGGCTGGTCTGTGACAGAAGCATCTGAAGTCAGAGGATTTTTGAACTGAATCAAGATCATGGTCATGTTATCACATCCCTCACCACCAGCTGTTGGTGCCAAGCACCTATCGAATACTTTCTCACAAACCACAGAAAGTTTATTCTCCTGCATAATCATGATTTGATGTAAATGTTACAACCAGATTTTATAATTGGAGCCATGTGAATGCTACATTCAAGATATGTCTATCTGTACAGTAAACAAGGTGATAATCGAAAACTTACCGTCTTTAACTGGCCATGTATAAAGTCCACAAGCTGCTGGCTGGACATGCAATCCCTAGACACATAAAGAAGTTATACAGAAGTAAATTAAAGTGAGAACTGAGAATACAGAATAAAAAGGGAACATTTGTCATCTATATGAGTAACATACCATATCCCATCACAAGCTATCACAAGAAACTCATCATCTTCGCAAAGCTCAACCTATCGCACATAAATAAAATAAGTAAATAAATTCAAATTAGAGCGAGGAAAATAGAGAACAAAACTATCAAGGAGCATATGACCTTTAGGGTCCGTTTGGTTCAATGGATGGGAGGGGAGGGGAGGGATTTTAATGGAGGGGAGGGGAAGGGAGGGGAAGGGAGATATTTTAGTTAAATATATGTTTGGTTCAAAAGAGGGAAGGGGAGGGGAAGGGAGAGATTTTAATTAAAAACATGTTTGGTTCACAAGGGGAGGGGAGGGATTTTAAATTTAATTCACCTTTTTGCCCGTAAAAAAGAATAATTTTAAGTTTTAACATAAATTTATGGATAGTTTTGTCAATGTAATAATGGCATTAATTGCACACCTTCCCTCCCCTCCAGAAAACTCCAATTTGGGGGAAGCAATAAATGAGTCTATGAGGGGTTTTGCTCCCCTCCCCTTCTAAAAATTTAAGCAAACATGTCAAATAAAAATTATTATCTCCCCTCCCCTCCCCACCAAAAAACTCAAACCAAACGGACCCTAAACGATGCCCAAATAGTATAAATCAAGTTATAATATTTCCAACAGAAATAATTTTTTATCAATATAGCAAATAAAACAGAGGAAAAACAGCTACAAGTCTTATCTTTTTTGTAGAGCATAATACACAAAGCAATACTTACTGAAGTTACGTCAGGATCAGCAGTCACAACCTGCTTTTCAGCAGGCAAATACTTATTCTGCTTGAATTCCATATCTCCTGTGATAGAAAGAGAACTATATCACAAACACTTGCAACGGGTGAAGGAAATGCAAAATCTCAAGACATCAACTATAAATATTCTAGAACACCAAATGCATACATTTTTCTTTGCTTTAAGAATTATAAAGCCCAGAAAAAATTACCAATTGCTCTAGCCAAATTCAAACTTCCATTGACTCGTCCAACTTGGATGAAACCGCCAGCTTTTAGAATCCTGTCTTTCTCAACCTCAAGATCAGGCTTGTGATCTTTAGACAAATTGTGTGCCTGCAGTATAACTTCATTAAATAGGAGTGCAAACAAATCTTGCTCAAGTATAGCTCTAACATGCAGACAAAGCATCAACTCACAGAAACTAAATTATGAAATTCACGACAGGGTGGGGGTGGGGAGTTTAGACTTTGGGAAAATCTAGATTTCAAAATTATTTTACGATAAATGATACAATCAAGCATAGTTGTCAATATTGGATAGCAGAGCGGCTGACCCCAAAACAGGGATAGCGTGTTGTGGGTTGGCTGCTATTTGAAAAGCCTGAGGTATTAAAGTCCCATCCCATGTATTTTTTAAAGTACCGTGTTTTTTATGTTGCCTTGATGTTTATATTGCTGCAGATTGGGACTTAAAGGCTCAGATAGTCTTTAGATGTAGTCTTGCGCTTTCAAACTGGAGCACCGCCTCTACCTACCAACAAGTTCCTGTTGCACACACAAGCAGATCTAGCTGGAAAACAAAGATATTTGTCGCTGGAAAGTTTAGATATGACCATAAATAATGACAAATCCTTTCTTTCTTCGACTTTTTTGTCCTCAAATTTGGTGCAGGTCTGGCGCACCGTGATCTGCATGAAAAGCTCCGTGACTCAATTCTGAGTCGCACCGCCACGTATGGGTGCGGCGACACCGCCACTCCACCGCAAAATGGTGAATTGACAACATAGGCATATATGGCCACAAGCATGTGCAAGTTTATATATACTGAGTTATAAATACAAGTTTATCTAAACTGAATTATATATATGAGTTCAAAAACTGTAGTATGAAATTGTGCCCTTCAGCATCATGTAACTGCACACTCATTATCAGCTGCACCACGCCTTTAATATAAAGGTCTATACTGCATTCCTTCTAAAATTAGAGAAGATTGCAAAACTGAAAGAGGATGTGGAAGTACCTGGCCTTTCCTTGATAACACACATCTAGAATCACCAGCATTTGCAACAACAAGTTTGTTTCCTCTGATGACAGCCACACACGCCGTGCTTCCACAGTTTGGCCCACTGAAATCAGAATGGGGTCCCTAATTCACAATATAACACTTCCTCAGTTCAAAATAAAACCTTATACAGTAGGGTGTTCAAAGGAAACATGCTCCAGTCCACATCAAACCCTAAAACGTGTACTTGTAATCACTTAATCATAAAGGACTATCAGTCAAATTGTCATAAATCGTAACATTTTCCGAGTTGACTTTTAATTAAGGTTTACATTTATTGATGCATGAGTTTATCATGACAAACAAGTGCCGTGAATGTAGACAATTCAGAAAACACGTGAAATAAGGATGAGATATTAACCTTACAATTTGCACAGCTAAATAAAACAAAAACACAATTGTATAAGTATTGAATGCTTAGAAGTTTATTTCTATTAACAGAAATCAAGAATCATAATTTGACATAAAGAAAATGGATAGAATCATAAAAGTAATAATTTAAAGTGTACACATTATTGTTATTTGACAAACAGCAATAAGGTGAGTAACATATAAAACTGGAAACCCAGTGCCATTATAAACACCAAAAGAAATGACATAGTACACAGCACAATATTAATATTATCATTTACAATGGTGGGGTGGAATCTGCAATCAATAACTCAGCATGCAACAAGAAAATATCCGTGGTGGTCAAACTTATGAGTTAACTAAGTAGAATCATGAGTTTACAATTCTAGGTAAAGAAATTGAGTTAATTTGCTTGTAAAGTCGTTTCTGCATAAATTCAGGCAGATTTGAGTAGACAAGTACAAACTAGGTCAGACTTGCTAGTTTATTTCATCATCAACCATTTGTTCCTACACACCTTGGTCCAGCAATTCTGAACTTGCAATATTCTCATTAGCCCGCAATATTGGGTCTTTGAAACTGGAGGGTGATGGCCCTGGGTACAACACGATTTCCATTCTAAATCAAGGAAGAATACTCCTGGAAATAGGTCTGATATTGGGGGTGGAAAGTAAGCATCTCTGAAACAAATTATTTTAATATTTTTTATTAGATAAACTAACAAGTTTACATTGAGTCTTGAGTTTGACATCCTTGGTTGAACTTCCAACGGACACGAGCAAAGTAACAGCAAAAGGTTTTAGATAGTAGCTACTGAAAAATATTGTTTGGAAATTATGCATATAACCCATTCAACACCAATAGATAACGAGTATGCATCTAGAACAATAAAATAAGTTAGAAAAACAAGCAGAGGTGATACAAGAACAAACTGTGTTCCTTAGTGGTTACCTCCTCAAAAGCCCACTCATCGGCACGTTCATTGGCTTCACTACTCCTGGGAGACCATATAAACCCCTCAAGCATACCAGACAACTTTTCCATTTTATCTCCCAAGACTGCCAATTCTCTCCACCCTCTTTGTCCGCGCATCATCTCATCCATTCTGCCTCAATATGAAGAAAAGTATATACATAAAAAGGGCATAATTTGGACAGAATGTCTATACTCCATATATTAATCTCCATAATAGGTCAGATCTTTAAAGCTCCAAATGTGCAAATGATGTTAACCATGAAGGTAAATAAATATAAGTAAAAAAAATATTCCATACGAAAGACTCAGTTCAGGTGGTACACTTCTAAAGTTGTAACAATCCTAAAACTCCTAAAATGCATAGACATGTGTCATCTTAAATCCCTTATAAGTTGGATCGAAATATGGTTTATGATAGAACTTTATGGCGTTATTTGATCGATGTAGCCGACCCCGCTTAGTGGGATAAGGCTTGGTTGTTGTTGTTGCTGTAGTTAAACCCCTTAAATAATGTTCTTTATTATTATTTCGAAATGTAATATTTGAGTAAAAAAAAAATAGGATACCCGAAAATGAAGACACATAAAAAAGGATAAATTCTAACTCGAGCAATAGGGGATATAGAGAGTAGGAAAAGTGTTTCGAAACTACTTGTTACTGCCTACAACCACTTAGTTTCCGGGTAATTTGTATCCAAGAGACAAGGATGCTAAATATCCCCTGGTGGTAAAATATTTTGTGCAACAGTTTGACATGTAGTACCACAGGTTTGTGGCTAGGCCCAGCTAGTTTCTAGAGACGGACACCAACCCTATTATCTCGTCCCCTGGCTTTTACTGGCACCCAGTAAGATAAATGAAAGTTCAGAAGGACAAGAAACAAAATTACCTTAGGAAAGATTTCTGTAAAGATGTGGCTATATCTCCAGCTAAATAAGCTTCATGCCTAAGCACCTGCTGGTGTAGAAACTTGGCACAGAATTTTGAAACAGCTTTACCTGCAAATCAGTGAAGCCATATTGACAAATATAAAACTAGATGTTAAATATTGGTATATATGTCAGCCCCATCACTATACTTTGAAATGATATAAAATTTATAGACATTTCAAATTCAAAGTCCTCAAGTGAATTATAATCAATGCTTAGTCTTGAATGGGCTAATAGTATATAAATGCAAAATACAGCCAAAGTACACAGACAAAAAAGGAAAGTACTTCCCCCAGTTTCCTTTAACATGGCTACTAGATGAAAATACAGATATTGCAAACAAAAATTCTATGGGATAAAAAAGCATTTTAGATGTGAAGAAGATCCAAAAAGCATTCCTATCCAACTCCAAATGAATCTAAGAAAAAATAGGCCCAGTTTAGATTATTTATAACTTATGAGAGCAATTTAATTAAGATAAGTAGTTGATTCCTGACGTATGGAAACTCTCTTATAAGTTTATTAGGTGGCTAAGAAAAAGTTGGATGAGACCTTTCAAAAAAGTTGGGGTGAAAAAATTGATTTCGACTCATGAGAGAAGTTTGATCCATTTAGCTTCTTGATTCATTTTATTTTCTTCTCTTACATAATGATTGTTGAGATGTTTATCCAAGCTAGTACATACTGTGCTAAAAATGTCAAACCTATAGGAGTTTGTTTTTGTAAATGATGAAAATATATTGGATTCTTGGTGAATTATTGCAACCAAAAATATAATTACAAAGAAATTATCGTTAACAAGAAAAGATGAAATCTGAAGTAGTATTTTACGTTAATGACAACTTTGAAATAATTGTAACTTTGAAAGAAATTGTAATTGTAATTTACGTTCAAAATGAAAGCAACAAGCTAGAGACAATATCAAACTTTTTTTTTTTGCTAAGACAATATCAAACATTTAAATCACCCGGTTTTCTGAGTAATAAATAATTTCCTTATTAACAGTTTACAAGTGCAACTCCAATGATGAGATCCCAGTGCAATATAATTAATTTAAATGTTAGAAAAGAAAATCTCATTCCCTTGCTGTATTTGAAAATGAGCATGGATGGGAAAAAACAACATTATGAAAACATAAAGACAAGATACAAACCTCCATGGCCATCATAAACACCAAAGTAAGACGTAGACTCGTCCAAATACGGATGAGCTGCATGCTGGGAAGTCATATAGAAGAATAGAATAATTAAAACTCATATCTACTAGATTTTATATAATAATGGGCTACTCAAGTACAAGAGAAGGTAGACCAAACATGAAGCATCTGTATCATATACATGCTATCATCATTTCCAAAAAGAATTTCTCAACACTAGAAGAGGACAATTCGCTCTCGAATAAATTGAAATTTTACTATTTACATTTGTGAATTCGCAACAATAGACGACTGAAATAAGTTTTTTATTATACACACATAATGATACCTTTATGCTTCTCGTTGTAGTATATGTTTTTTATTATACACACATAATGATACCTTCATGCTCCTCATTGTAGTATATTAATGATGAAAGCAGTACTCTATAAGTTTCTTTAAACAGAAGATGAAGATACGACTCCATTTACAACATTCTTAATCAATTGTGCTAATAACAAAATCAGTCACTATACGTTGATATACATGTCAATCTATAGGATTTTCCAGCGATGTCAATCGCAGATCACAAAAAATAGCGATTTGTTCAAATTCAGCTACACAACAGTGTTATAGGCCTATAGCAACACTATTTGACCACATTTTGTACTAAACAGTGTATTGTGGAACTTTCAAATTCCGCTTTGCTATAGTACCACTATTTAACAACGCAAAGATTTTTCTCACAAGTCAAATAATACCACTAACAAACCCACTTTACTTTTTCAGAATAACTTCCCACATAAACGGCCAAATAACCGTGATTAACAAGCATCACACGACATGCTGCATCAAGAAACACCAAAATGCGTAGCTGTTGAAAGCAGCGTACAAAACAAGTAAACAAAAATATAAGAACCAAAAGAAAAGAATAGTTACAGCATCTTCCATAGAAGCACGCCAACCCTGCATGGAAGACAAACCATAGCGAAGCATGCCATTCTCACCATCTTCAGAGGCCTTCTCTGTTTTCGGAGTACTCAGATATATCCCCATCTCAAACTGCAATCACAACACACAAAAAACCAACACTGAATCACAAAATCACTACGCATCAATCACATCAAATCAGTGAAGGAAACACACTCTTCAATTTCTAATAAATGCTTATTTGGCAATCCATTAGATACACCTCAAATGTGTGTTTGAGTTCATTCAATACATTGAATCGTGTATGTTTGGTTCCACTTTTGGAGCAAACAAAATTGATTCTAGTGAAGCAGAATTGATTTTGACATATTTGATTGCACTCGAACAGAATTGATTTTACTTCTAGAACATAATTCTATCTCGAAGCTAGAAATTGGAGTTTTTTTTATTCTAGAATTGATTTTTACATTAATGTATCTAAACATAATAACTTACCTTCAGCTCAATTTTAGTCATAATCAATTTAAGTATTTTACTGAATCAATTTTTGTCACAGTAAAACCAAACAAACACCCACATCGAACGAATTTCCAATCACGATATAACTCATTCCATAAAGGAAACAAAAAAAGTCAAATCTAGAGTTTAATGACGATGACTAACGATATAAATTAGTTTTTTTTACTGTCGACATCATCAAATCGCCACATAAGTCGAATTTATAACCGTTGTTTAGAAATAATAACTACCATATATATTCTTCTAGGTCGTCAGTGCAAAAATTACACCGACAGTGGATCATCTCCAATTTTCTCATCAATAAAATATTTAACAAGCTATGCAATGCAATCCAAAATGAAACAGAAAACATAACAGATGGAGAAACGATAACAGATGCATCGAAATCAAATTCAACAAGAGAAGTTAGAATGAAACATGAAATTAATGTGATCTAATCAACTGAAAACAATGAAAATCAACAATTATTAATAATTAAAAATAAATTAGACACAGAACAACGATGAATGAATGAATGAAGAGTAATAAAATAGAGGAAATTAGGGTTCGATGGAAGAAGACTCACTCGTGAGAGAGAGAGAAAGCGATGATTATTGATTGATATGTTTGTGTGTAAAGAAAGAAAGAAAATATCGTTTTGCAGTTACAGTTACCTCTGATGTAGGAAAGGCTTTTATCTGTTAAACTAGATGCTGCCACGCGCCTCTCGTGTTTGTTACTACCCTCTTCTCTTTTTCTCTCTCTCTTTGCTTAAATAAGCAAATGGTCCCTCTAAGTTAGCGCATTTTTGGTTTTAGTCTCTGTAAGTTTTTTTTGTTGCGAGACAAACCCTGTATTTACCAAACGTTTTGGATATAGTCCCTGCCGTTCAATTCCGTGAAAAAAACGATGAGTTGGTTAACGGAGCAATACGTGGCACTTCGTGAGTTGGCACTAGTTGATGATTGGGGTTAGTATATGGACTAAAACCAAAAACGCAATTTAACATAGGGACTAATTTAAAAAAAACGTAATTTTCAATTTTTGAATTTCAAAAACTTAAAATCCCTTCTTCCTCCTCTCTCTCTCTCTCTCTCTCTCCCCCTCTCTCTCTCTCTCTCTCTTCGGTCTTTCTTCCTTCTTCCTCTCACTCACTCTCTGTCTCTCTTCTTTCCTTCTTCTTCCTCTATTTGGACGCGAATCATTCAACAATGTCTTCTCATTCCATTTATCAATCATCATCTAATGAGTTGCCTATTTGTGGTTGCAACAAAACCATCAGGATGTTCATGTCCAATTCAATTGAAAACCCTAAAAGGAGATTTTGGAAATGCCCAACATATAATGTGAGTTTGCCGTTGTAATACTTGGTTTTTTTCTTATTTTCACACATTTTAATTTGCTGCATATGTTTGTTTTCATCTCAGGCTGCTAATAGTTGTAAGTTGTACATATGAGATGATGAGATTGAAGGACATCCTCCAAATGTCCGTCCTGTACCAGTACAAGCAACTGAAGCATCATCATCTGCCTTGAAGAAGCTTCCTTGTGACTGCAACTGTGAAGAAGTAATGAAAGATTTTATCCCGCTGATGAAAGAGATGGGAATCAACAAAAATGAGAAGTTGAAGAAGAAGCTTGAACAATCAAGGAAGAAGAGCAACCTGTTTATGATTTTGTTGATCTTATCTTGGGTATTTTTTGCTTTGTTTGTAATGAATTTAAGCTGAATGGTTAAGTTGTCAAAACTATGTTCAAGTTGTGTATTTTGGTTTGTAATGGTTTGGTTTATTTCCTTTGGAGTTTGATTGTAATTGAAACATGGTTTTAGTGGTTTAATTGAAACATGGGTTTTAGTTGTTTAATTTTGTCTCAGAACAGATTTCATATTCATCAAATGATTCCTTATCCACTCACACATTGTTAGCACAGGTTTGTCCCTAGCTACTAATATTGTGCTATTAAAAGCTTCAAAAATGTTGTTCATTAGCACATCACACTTAGGATAAAAAGAAAATGCATGCTTACACCAAGATTTGGTTGGGAATTTCATAAGCCAGTCCCAGGCACCCTCATTGACAGCTTTTAACTCTTTCATCTTGGCCCCCCACTCTTGAAAATAAGTAGCCTTAGCAGCTCCCATCATAAGGTCTCTAATTAGTGTACCTCCTCTAAATTTCTTCTTGAAATTGGCATATAAATGCCTCAAGCACGGTCTATGTTCCACACTCTCAAACAATTCATCAAATACAGCCATCAAACCATATGATTCATAAATGAAACAAGGAACAAAGTAAGTAAAAATACATGAAATTAAGAATGGAAACAAAATTAATAAAGGAACAAATTAAATCAAAATAAACAATTACCTTCTGTTGGTCAGAGATGAAAACCCATTTCTTGTCTAGACCAATATCATCCAATAATAAGGTTAAAAACCACCTCCAAGACTCTTTTGTTTCAGTTTCACAAACCCCAAAAGCTAGTGGATAATATTGATCATTTGGGTCCCTAGCTACAACAATTAAAAGTGTACCTCCATATTTGGTCTTCAAATGGCATCCATCTACACCTATGAAAGGTCTACAGGCAGTAGTAAACCCTTTTTTGATACCATCAAAATTGAAATAAAAGGATGAGAACCATGGTTGTAGTTGTGGACCAAGTCTTTCCATGTTGATCTTGCATGTGTTTCCTCGATTAACCCTCTGCAATTCAGCTGAGTACTTCCACAGCAGGTTGTACTGTTTTGCAGCATCACCCTCAATTTTCTCCTTTGCAATTGCTTTGGCCCTCCATGCTATGTTCATGGTTATACCCACAGCGTGTGTGGTAGCCATATAAGTTACAATACTTTGCAGAGTCAGATCATTCTTATCACTTGTTGACATCTTCTTGAACACAGCTTTTGATACCCACTTTAAAGTTGCAGATCTATTCAAAGTTACCCTGCAACACGTGTGCTTTCCATGCCACCTTTTCACTCTAAAAGTGTGCTTATCCCCCACTTTACTTACAAGGGCCCAAAAACCACATTTGACCTTGCATTCTACCCTTACTCTCTCTATCATTTTTAATAAATTTTATTTCCCACCCATTTAAAACTGACCACTCAATAATAGCCTCCTTAAATTGAGCCAATGACTTAAACTCCAACTCCACTTTAAACTTATAATTCTTTGATAACTCCTCCATATTAAACTGGTCATATCTTGGTTCCTTTTCATCACCTGATTCATCAGGGTCACTACTATCAAGTTCCTCACTAACATACCCAACATCCAAATCATCTACTACAGATGATGATGAACCAGGAACACAACTCAACACATTCATCCTTCTACTGTTAGCAACCACTGCATTGGTCCTTGTAGGAGGAGGAGGAGGAGGTAGAGGAGGGTCCTCACCATCAACTCCAAACCCATCATCCAAACCCAGTGATCTTTTCTCCTCACTATCATCAAGTCTTGCACCAGCATGTTCATCTTCACTACTCTCAATTTCATCACCAGAGACTTCATCTCCAACATCATCTTTTCCTCTAGAAACTTCATCTCCACCATTAACAAATCCTCCAGAAACATCAACTGCAGCATCATCAACACCTCCAGAAACATTACTAGGACCTCCTCCAACATTGGCTCCTACATTCCCTATCACTGAATGCTCAACATATATGTGAGCCTCGCGCTTGTTTTGGATAACATAGTCAGCAATCCTGTCAGTGTCATTGTCATCAATAATCCTAACATACTTGTCCTCCTCATTGATATACCACCATAACCGATATTTAAAATGATCATCATATCCAAACTGCTTCAAAATACCAGTGGCTTCAAAATAGCTCCACCTATCTTTATCAATATCATTAAACGGATTATCTTTCCCCCCTTTGTAATACAAAAGAAAATCCCTTACAAACACACCCCCATGGTGAAAAACAACGGACACAGACATCCCTGAAAAAGTTCATTAGGACTAAACTAGTTAACAACACAGACATCTGAACAGACAAGAACAATATTTAAACTACAGCAAAACAACAAAAAACAACGGCGATTCATATATATCAGATACTACAAACACTAAACCAAGAAAAAACCAAAAACAGAGTGTGAAAAAGCTTGTTTACCTTCAAAGATCAAAACACAACCGTTTAATCTTCTTCTTCAACTGTCTAATGCCTTTGATCACCGTCGTATTCACAAATGTTAAGGTTTCTCTGTCGTTTTTCGCCTTCGATCACCGCCAAAACCGCTTCTTCTCTCACCAGAACTTACTTGCTGCCTTTCTAACTTCAGAAAATGAAACCCTAAAACACAGGGACGAAAATGAAAATGTAAGGCATTTTTTCAATATAAAGGGGGGAAACCACACACTAATGTCATCTCATCAACTAATACCTAGTCATCAGATGCCATGTATTACTCCGTTAGCCAGCTCATCGTTTTTTTCACGGAATTGAACGGCAAGGACTAGATCCAAAACGTTTGGTAAATACAGGGTTTGTCTCGCAACAAAAAAGCTTACAGGGACTAAAACCAAAAATGCGCCAACTTACAGGGACCTTTTACTTATTTAAGCCTTTTTTTTTCAACTAAAATTAGGGTTAATGTTACTATCGCTACTAATGACATCTTCAAATTAAACTCGAAACCAATCTGTGTTGTGATATTAGTTTCCGCTATATTTGGTTTTTTGAGACTTAAGTTTAAAGCTGAAAGTAGTATCAAACCAACCCAACTCACTCTTAGACTCGGCTTAAAACCAAAAATGAAGGCATTCCTCAACCTTAGGTCACTCTTCTACGTCGTTTCTCACAGCACCAGTGGTAACCCTACGTTCATCATCTTCATCATACCACATCATATTCGTCGGTCTACTTTTTTCTCTTTCATTTTCACCATCTTTTTTTTTCTTAACTCTTGATTTTTGATCTTCATCTTCATTTTTTTTATCCATGTTCTGACTTCTAATGTGATTGTCATTTCTTTTTTCGTGTTAGGGTTGACATCTTCATCTTCGATTTGTTGTTTAAACGGTTAGTTTTTTGTGCTATGGTTATGATTTTCAGTACATATTTGAATTTTATTTTTTGTTATATAGTTTTGACATTTGATATATGAGCTGATGTGGTTTTTTCTCTTCTTTTTTTCCCGAATGAGAAACTTGAATCCTGTAGTATATTTCTTCTTTAAAAATATTCTATCGATATTTTATTACTTTGTATTTAGAGTTTTGGTTTTAAATATAATTTCTAATATTTTTTTCTTTTGTATTATTCTCAACGTGTTATGCAATATTTTGATCTACCCAAATTGGAACCATTGTTTTTGAATGGTTGGTTTATTTATTTTTTATTTTGGGATTTATATTTACTAATTAAATTTTAAGTTTTTGATTATTTATCTATTATTTTTTTGTCAAGTATTTTAGTGATTAAAATTCACTTTTAAGGTTGTCGCGTCATTTTTTTTAGAGATCAAGGCTATTTGTTTAGCATTTGACTCACTTTTTTATTTCACGACTTTGAAAAAATTTATTTAAATTGGGGGGTCCGGGGGTTGGTTATATTTAGGGAAGGTATTAGCACCCTAAATATTCGTAGTACTCTACGAGAACCTTTTGGTTTTATTTAATATTTTGTGCTATAAACTTGCTTGCTATTTTTTTTTTAAAAAAATGAAACTTTGAAATGATTAAAAAAAAAGAAAGACCTAATTATCTACATTTTATTGATTTGGAAGGACGAGTGTCCTCTGCCTACGTACCCGTGAGGGATCAAAACCTCGTAGTTCGGGGTTAAGAAAATGACGTTTGATTTGTTTTGGTGTTTTTTATTAATTTTGAAAAAAGGTTTTAAAATAAAAGCCAAGTGGCAAATAAGAATTGGTTTGTATTTTTTATATTGAAAGAAAAATAGACTCAAAGTATGATTAAAGTTGATTTGATATTTGATTAAGAAAAAAAATAAAAAGGACGATCACTTGATTGAAAATCAAGGTTTATTATGAAAATATTTTTGTGATTTTTTGGTTATTTGCATGTTTTTGTTATTTTTTGAATATTGACTAGAATATAAAATAAACTAACGCAGCAATAAAAATAAAAGCGTGAGAATTTTGTAGTGACTTTTGATCACCACAAAATCTCCTAACCTAATCTAATTTTTTTGTATTTTTCGATATATAAAAGCAGTAAAGAAATAAAAGACACACACACACACACACACTTTTCTTGATTTATATTTTACATTGGACCTAATTACATTCTATAACATATGCAATAAAAATAAATGACGAAAAAAATAAATATGCAAAGAATAACTAATAAAGATGCAGCACTGAAACTAAAAAGGAATAAAATTAAAATGCGAAAAGAAAAGAAATGCAAAAACGAAATTAAAATGCATGAGAAAATAAAAATAAGATGCTAGAAAGAATAACAATGCATGCAAGAAATAAAAACAGGGGGTCCAATCATGAAGGTGGGGATGCAGAATAAAGAGGCAGATAATAAGAGTGTAGGCACGTTGGGGCTTAAGAGATCTAATCTGAGCCATTTGATCAAAATCGGGCAGCTTAGATCAGATCACAGATCAGGGCATCCGGGGCCCTTGGATCAAAATCAATGGAATCAAAGGGCGCATGTGCATGATAGCACATGTACCGTCCCACACTGGATTAGGCACAATTATAAGTGGGTTTACACAGCCGCCCCACTCATTTTCTTTCCCCTTTTCTCTTTCTTCTTTCTCTCGTTCGTATCTTCTCTTCTCTCCATCTTCTTCATTTTTTTTTATATTTTTTGCTACACAGAGAAAAAAAAAAAAGGAACTACATATATATATAAAAGAAAAAAGTGACGAGAGGGGGGTATACCCCTTAATTTTGATCCGGATCCACCTTTGTTCTGGACGTGTGTAACTAAGAAGGTTTGTTTTATGGGTTATGGATTTGAGGCTTGGATTTGGTGGTGATGTATGGGTTTTGATGGTTGTTGTGATAGTTGATGTTGTTGAGATCGGATTGATGTTGGTATTGTCACTGGACGTGTTTGAGAATTCGCTTCTATTGCAGGTTTGGGATCGAAAAAATTGGGTTAGAGTTGTGATGGATTTTGGCTGTGAAAAATTGTTGTTGTACGATGAACTTGTTGTGATTGATTGCAGGTTTTGATGAAAATTGTATGTGTAGGTTCTGTCGAAGATTGCAGGCTGTTTGGGTGTAAATTTTGTGTGACACTGCAGGTTTCGATTGAGAATTGGCTCCCTTGGGTGAATTGTTCGTGTCCGTGTTTGAAAATTGGTTCCTCTTTTTAAGGCCAAAGCTGATTATTGAAAAAGGAAGCTTGATTGAATGCAATTAAACAGACTTGAATGGAAATGAAGGAAGAGACGCGTTTCGCTTGAGAAAGGAAACAAAGTTCTGACCTTGAAACTGTCTCTGCCACTGATTGTGGCGCAGCTTGGAGACAAAGTAACGGACCTCGGACAACTTTTTTTTGACTCGTTGAAAATAATTTAAGACTAAATAAGAATAAAACAAACTTAATAAAATAAAAATTAAAGACAAATTAAAAAACGAAAAAAACTAAAATAGGATTAGAATTAAAAGAAATTTTTTTTTTAATAAAAGATGGAAATTTGAAAAAAATAAAAGTAGGATAAAATAAAAATAATAATAATAATAACAGAGAGACGAGGGCCCGACTCGAACCAAAAAAATGAGGTATTTTAAAATACCTCCCTGCCGAAATTTTCTTGAAAGGTCAGAGAGTATTTCGGGTCAGAGACTGTATGAATGTAAGGCCTTAGGTCAAAAATTGGGGTATGACAAAGGTGAATAAATGGGGTGTCCGAAGTTCGAACCTCGACTTCTGCAATAAACAACCTCAGTTAAAGGGCATGTTAACCTAGTTAAGCCGCTAACCCATCAAACACTCAATCCGAACCCAAATTTGGTTGAAATTGGGCATATTTTATCACCCACAATTCGGGCTGGATTGAGGTTTTGGGGCCAAACCTGCCCGCTTGTCCAGCCCTAACTTTAGTAAGAATTTTCTGATATAAAATCTCATCTGAACCATGACCACACCTCATGTTTTCTAAGACATCCGCATAATCATTAGTTTCATGAAACGAATGACAAATTCCAAATCCAATTACATTAATCAAAAATGTGTTGCACCAAAATTGATTCATCTGAAGCCACGCTATCAGGACCGCGAATATGACCCTCAACCATTTTTGCATCAAGATGAAGTTCAGTCATTCTTGTATCCTTTACTATGAGCAAACTTCAAACCTTTAAGTTCAATCATTCTTGTATCCTATTTGTCATTGACCATTTGCTCCTCGAACCAATTCGCCACAACCCACCCATTTCTTCCTTACTAGAACCATTTGTGCTAAGTTGCACCCAACCAATGGGAGGAAGCCCATCTTGCACCTCCCTAACCTACATATGCAATACTTGATTAAGAGTTCTCGCATGTAAGTTGTTTCCATCTAGCGCTTTACCTCCAGCCATAAATGCCTTGGTGTAATAGTGCTACATTTATGAGCATCTTTTTTTCTCCATTTCATAATGTATGACAACCTATTGCCAAGAACTTAGACCAAGGATGATTCATTCCCAAATGATTATCTAAATTGAAATTGATCCCTTATTGTATATTCACAAAAACAAAATTGCTACTAATGTTCTATATGAGCCACATTAGTCCACACAACTCAAATGTGCATCGTAGTCTCGAAAACATGGCCATGGTGTATGCAATATGGATACCCTAACCTCATTATATTCCCCCTCTCATTGGTCATCAACCTATCATGCAAAATTAACCAAGTGAGATAAGATGCTTCATGCACTTTTGAACCATTAGTTTCAAAGTCTAATTCCACCAATCTACAACATATGTCATATTAAAATTACACACCAACATGTAAGAGGATGCCACGTAATACTAT
The DNA here is from genome assembly GCF_051527215.1 of Medicago sativa. Classification (NCBI taxonomy): domain Eukaryota; kingdom Viridiplantae; phylum Streptophyta; class Magnoliopsida; order Fabales; family Fabaceae; genus Medicago; species Medicago sativa. Next base: position 6,062,834 of record NC_140752.1, read on the forward strand.
TCAAATGTTCCACTAGGCCACATACACTTGTCAACACCTTCTATAGAATTCGAATTATGAAGAGTCATAATTCACATAATTATTTCATAAGGCAACCAATCCTCCAACAAATCCAATTTCAACATTATTCAAATTCACCGGATCTGTCACTTTATAGTTTTTATTGCCTTATGGACAACCATATCCATCTCAACAATTTGCAAACCATGCTCATGAAAGTATCAAAAACATGAGAACTAGGATTTGAATGTTGTTGACCATTTTACTAATATTTTTTTTTGAAAGAATTTACTAATAATTTATTTTAAGTTAAAAATGTGTTCATTATCAAAGCTTTCCACTTCAGTATACTTCATTGTCATCAAAATATCAATGTAAATGAATCGTCAATAAAAACCAATTTACTTCTTACAACTCAACCTAACATTAATCTAATGCATGCACATTCAGCTCATTACCTATAAGTATAACCCACATATCACGTGAACTAATTTTCCAAAGTTTGTCAAATTATTCCATAAACTCGAATCAGATACTTTATTAACAATAAAAAGAAAATCATATTTATCTCATCCTCACCATACTTGTCTATCATCACATCATACCATAGATATCAATAACCCGTTTCATATTCATAATATATCTACTCACCATGATGATTTTTGAATAAACAACCAAAGCCAATATTAGCTGGATTTTGAAGGAAACTTTTATCAACATTAGTTTTAATCAGTCCAAGCTCAAGGAACCCTAAATCAATAACATGAGTGATGAAACATTAATAATCGTGTAAAATAAATCAAGGACAAAATTTATATGCATTTTCTTGGATGTTTTTCGTGTTGCTCTTAATTTAAAGGGGGTTGCTAATTTACACTTGCATAAAAATATCAGAGTAAATTAGCAAGCTACACCAACTTTATTTTGACAAAAAAAAGTTCACTATTTTAAGTCACTTGAAATTAAATAGAGCATGTATGACACTCCTTGTTTTCTTCTTAACTTCCACTTCTAATGAGAAGTAGGGCCAAAGCCAAACACAATTTTAATAAAGCTCTTTCTAAAAGAAGTACCTTATTTGGAGAAGAAAACTTTCAAAATAAGGTGTTGAAATAAATTTCAAATCAACTTACAAGGGCACTTTGCAGAATTGGTTCACCATTCAATTCCACATTGAACGTTTTTAAATTTGTTTTATTATTGAGTTTTGCTAATTTGTGCCCTAAGGGAAATATCAAGTATTTTGGTTTTAACCTCTTTAAAAATATTTTTTGTTTTGTTTTAGTTCTTGCAAATATCTAATTTTTTTACTTTTAGTCCTTGTTATTTTATTTTAATCATTGTAAAATTGATTCATATTGAATTTTGATCCTTGTAATATGTAGAATATTTGATTTTAATCCCTTAAAATAAGAACTAAAATGAATATTATAAAAACCAATTTTAATATGAATAGATTTTACCAAGACTAAAATAAAACACCATAGATCTCAACAAAAAATTATATATTTACAAGGACTGAAATCATTTTTTTTCAGAGACTAAAATCAAAATGCTTGATATCTGCGGAGACTATTCACTGTTATATATTTAAGTCAAAATAGAAAATATAACTAAGTTTTATCTTAAAATTAAAACCATAAATTGTGTGCAAACTTTAAATTTATTTGATTTTGATCTTACATATAATACAAACTTTGGAGATGACAAACTTTAAAAATATATCTCATTGACAACTTGTGTTGTCTAATTACTCACTTGAGAAATGTGTAAGATTTATAAAGTCTTATTTTTGGAAAAAAAAATTGTGTTTATCTCTTTCTATCTATGATAATGCAAAAGATAAATCAAGTCTTTAGAATATTTATTATATAGCTTCAATTGGATATGGTATTCTTTGTTCATTATTGTTTCAAATCGATAAGAACAAAGTAACCAAAAAAATCGATAAGAACAAATGGAACAAATAATATTGTAAAGCGGAAGTTTATAAATCATATTTTAAATGCTCATTCTTGACCATATTAAACAAGCCCTAAAGGATTGCTCAAATAATGATTTGTATTGATCATTTATGAAATAGTTCACGAAGAACTGCATGATTAATGAAGTAATGCTCTTGAAGATCTGTGTATTGTTATATGGAGGAACACAGTTACAGATTAAGATTGCATTCTTATAAAATTTTATTGAATTTTAAGATATTAATCTAAATGGATATCATATTGAAAGAAAAATGAAGATGTTAAATATCTATATGTTACAAAATATGCGATGAAAAAAAAATTAGTGTAGTGGAAAAGTTTTTTTTTCCTCTGATTTGTACTACACTTATATTAGTGCAATTGAAGCGCGCACATAAGAGTAAACCAGAAGTTTGCATATGATATTAAGTTTTTAGTTGGCAAGGCTGGTTGGGTTATCCCGAATCTAATATGATGCAAAAAATAGCAAACAATTTCTATGGATATTTATTGAAGAACCAAAAGATTCTTCAACAAAAAAAAATATTTGTATATTATTGGTTCTCAAAGAAAGTTGACAATTTGATAGAACCTATATAAGGTGATATTTGTAATCAATATCGATCATGTAAATCACTTAGATATTTTATGCATGAACTAAATGACCACATGTATATTTGTTGTCAACTCATAACTAGAAGTTTGTGAGATTGTTTTCTCAAAGTTGATTGAGAGTTTAATTTATGAACTTTACATACAACGTTTAATAAGTATCAATTATCATTTGAAATTTATATTGAACAACTTGTAGCATATGCTCATAAAAATGGACTTGAAGATCCATTCTTTAGACATCTAAAGTTAATTGTATAATTGATACTTATGAGACCATACCTTATAAACTCTATTTTGGTTATGAGAACATGCCTTATAAACTTTATTTTGGGAATCAAGAATCTTGTATGTTGAGTTATTGGTTTGCATCAAGCCAACACATTAATTTATGTAAGTCCTCCCCTTAATTTATCATTGATTTTAGATTAACAATTTAATATTTCTCATCTAGGTAAATTTTTGGATGTGTTGTGTATACCATAATTCCTCCAATATAATGCACTTAGATAGATCTCGAAAGAATATTGAAAAAATATATGGCTAAAATATGGTTTTGGTCCCTGCAAATATGCCTCATTTTGGTTTAAGTCCCTGTAATTTTTTTTTTGTTGTTTTTGGTCTCTGACCCCACTTTTGTGATGATTTGCACACGTGGCACATGATGACCTAACTCATTTATTAGAAAAATAGTCCCTCTAAAATCTTTTGATTTTTAAAAAGGTCCCTGCAAAATATTTTACTTTTGAAAATAGTCCTGGAGGGACTATTTTCAAAAACAAAATATTTTGCAGGGACCAAAAACAACAAAAAAAAATTACAGGGACTAAAACCAAAACGAAGCATATTTGCAGGGACCAAAACCATATTTTAACCAAAATATATTTGATATGATTATTCATCTATTATAAATTGTATTGAGTCAACTTGTTATAGCCCAGTAGGCTGATTATCAATTGATGAATTAGTTTTTCCAATATTAGGGGAGAGAATAAGCAGCTGAAAATATGAACCTGAAGTTCAACTGAATTATTTAAAAGTATTGTCTCATCCTGATCTTCAAGATATAATTCATTTGCAAAGTTAAACAATTAAAATAGCAGCTGCTAATGCTCCAAAGAAAATAGGTGTCCTTGTCGGATAATCAGATATTGCAAATGAGTCTCAACCGTGTCGGAAGCATGGCAAACCAATCGGTTCCAAATATAAAAAATCCTCAAATAATAAAAGGAGTCAAAATGAAAGATAACCCAAATGAAGATATAAAAACTCTAAAAGAGTCGTATGACATAATTGATCTTTAAGTTCCAGAAGAATTGACCAGTTACCTGAAATTTACGAAAAAGAAAGAGATCTCAATAAACTATGTCACGAATTGAATGAGATGGAACCAAAATCAAAGTCAACGTTGACGATGTTTTTCTATAGCGCTATATGTGATAAGTTATAACGAGGATCATGAATTGAAAATCTATAAAAGATTATAGATAAAGAAAATATCTACAAATGGAAATAGCCAATTCCAGTGAAATCAAACTCACTTTGCAAAGCTAAACTTTTTGGACTTGTGGTCTGCACACTTGAAGATGTGAAGTTAATTAGATATATAAGATTTTTCGCGCAAAAGAGAATTACATTGATAAAATACATACATGTAGAGTTTGATATGTTCACAAGAAGTGAGTTGATATTTGTCTAACGTTTATGTTTATGAGACATATTCATTTGAAGTGAATTCAAGAACTTTTCTTGCTTCGTTAAATTTAGTAGCACATGAAAGACTCAATTGTTATAAAGATGTGTTTCAATATTTTTGTATGACTCAAGTGATAGTGATAAGTATATGAAACTCTCTGAAGGAGTTAATTTTCGTGAGATATTGAAGAAATGACATCATATGTCTATTTTAAAGATTTGAAATGAATTTGTTATAATCATTTTAATGATGATGGTATAAATATTATTGAACTCCTGAAGAGATTTTAACATCTATCGATGATAGAAATATTTGAAATTAAATATGTTGCATGTGCAAAGTTTGTTTGGATTTAGATTTATTATTTAAATGAGATTTTGTGCATCAAAAAACTTATATATCACATGTATTTGATATGGACAAATCTAGTTGATTGTATACTAGAATGATTGTGATGTTACTTGATATTAGTATAAATCATGTCCTCAAGAAAATGATAAACAACTTAAATTGGTCCTGAAGTATCATATCTTAGTTCAAACGAGGACATTAATGTATTTTGTTATATGTATTGTGATATTTTGTTTTTGTCACTATTAGTAAATACAGGCATCGGAACAAAGTCAAGTATGTATTTTGTGTCTTAAAGAAACAACATAATCAAGAAAGTGAAGAATGCTCTTTTATTAAGGATGATGATTTTACAAATACAAGAAAATTGTGGATTTCTTAAAGGGGTTCTTGTAACGAATCAATATGAAGAAACTTCTCAAGTACTGCGAATTTGAAGAAGACTATGAAGATAAATCAGATATTTCATCAAAGCCGCTACAAGTAAAATTTCCGAGCAACTAGAACAAATATTATTTGACTTTCTTCGTCTCATATATGATTGTCTTTATGAGGGAGAGACATAAAAGTGTTCTGCACTCTTTTTCCTTTAACCATGGTTTTATCCCATTGGGTTTTCTTGGTAAAGTTTTTAACGAGGCAGATTATCACACTTAAAAGGGTATTGTACTCTTTTTTCTTCACTAAATTTTTTTCCCACTGGGTTTTATTTTAGTAAGGTTTTAATGAGGCATATCCTCAATGGACATCCAAGGGGGAGTGTTATAAATATTAATAGTGGATGTCCAAATAGCAAATAGGTTAATGGGTCATACCACTAGGTTATTGAGCTTCGTTCATAAGCAGCTTCATTTCTCTACAAATAGAGCTAATTGTAACATTCAGAGATACACCATGAATAAGAATACTTTTCCCTATTATCTCTTCTTCTCCTTCTCTCTATTATTATCTCTATTTACGTATATTCATAACAAATTGTTTATACTTTTCTAATCTTTTAATTAGCTGGAAACTAAATTAAAACCATCAATCATGTCATGTGCAAGTCTAAAATAAGTGTATGCAAGATACACGCAATCATTTTCTAATATTTTAATTTGCTGGAAACTACAAAAACGTGTGGTCCCATCATAATAATATTGTTAATAAAGTCACAAGGACATTATTCAAGGATCTTTTAAAATAAATTTGTCTTTCCCTCAAAAACAAAAAATTGTCTTAAAAATATTAGACTAACATATATAAAAGTAACAAATACACAAAATTTACATAAATATTAGTAAGCATTTATTAGTATTTTTCTTATAATATTACCTTGTGTTTGGAGTGTGTTCCCTCTCCTTAAATACTCACACACACACAAGCCCAAACCACCCCAAAAGAACACACCTCTCAACTCTAAGCTTTTCTCCTGCTCCTCCCCATCATCTTCTCAACCTCAAGGTAACCATGTTTTTTCTGTATTATTTTCATCTTTCCTAATCTCATTGATTTCACTTTCCATTTCAATATTTATAATTTTTTTTAACTATTTATGCAAATAAATAAGCTTTTAAGTATATTCATAAATTTGCAAATGTAGTTTATGAAAAAACAATTTATAAAGATACAATTTTCGTTGATAAGAATTTATAAATTAACATCTCTATTTTTCAAGGTGGAGTGGGTTTGTAACGCACACGATACTTTTCCAATGCCAAAGCAAACCTTACTAGTCAAAGAAAAATTTAAAAGTAGTTAGTGAATGTTTAAGTGACAAGTTGGTGAAACCCATTTGGGTTGGTCTGGTGGTATTGACTTGGGACATGTGATGTTAATTTTGATGGGATAATTTAACTTAAAAAAAAAAAACAGTGACAAGTTGGTGATTGTTTTAACAAAAGAAATAAAATTAAATGAATTTTACACAATCATCCATATTTAAAACTAGTTTAGAATAGTGGAAATTGGTTTCTTTGTCCAAATTATGAAAAATTTACGAAAATTAAAGAAACATGTTTTTGTGAAAAATTTACGAAAATTAAAGAAACATGTTTTTAATATTTTGTTTAAAAACTTGTTCAAAAAAAATTGTTTAAAAAATAAAATAAACTGAGTTTACAAATTGATCATTTGCCTAGAAACATGTTTTTAATATTTTGTTTAAAAACTTGTTCAAAAAAATTGTTTAAAAAATAAAATAAATTGAGTTTACAAATTGATCATTTGCCTAAAACAAATTTTAAATAGATAGATTTAATTTTGTGGTCAAAAGTAAGTGGATATAGTTTCCTAATTTACTCCTTAATATTTTTAGATAAATTTAAATTAACAGTCCCTAAATTTAAAATACAATTTCTTTTCAAAATAAATCTGGAAAGAATTATACATTTATTTAACAACATAAAAGATACATGACTTAAATATGTAAATGATCTGTAAGTATCTAGTATTTTGATTTTAGTCTCTCTATTTTTATTTTTTAGTCCTGGAAAATATTCATTTTTTTTGTACTTTTGGTGCTTGTTATTTTATTTTAGTCTTTGTGAAATTGATTTATATTGGATTTAGTCGTTGTAATATATAGAATTTAGTCCCTCAAATGAGGACTAAAGCGAATATTCTAAACACTAATTTCAATATGAATAAATTTTTCCTGGATTTAAATAAAAACCACGTACCAAAACAAAAAAATTCTATATTCGCAAGGACTAAAACTAATTTTTTTAATTTGTCAAAAAAAAACTAATTTTTTTAAAGAAACTAAAATCAAAATGTTTGATATTTACAAGAACCATTTTATATTTAAATTTAAATCAAAATACATAAAAAAAATATACTTGAGTTTTATCCTAAAATTAAAACCATCAATCATGTGCAAGATATACGCAATTATTTTGTATTTTTTTTTTGTCGAGATCATTTTTTAATCTTTTAATTAGCTGGAAAGTAAATCAAGACCATCAATCGTTTTTTTTTGAAAGACCATCAATCATGTCATGTGCAAAAGATATACGACCTCTAAAATAAGAGTCTACAAGATATACACGATCATTTTCTAATCTTTTTTAATTAGCTGGAAATTACTAATTGTGTCATTGTGGGGTAGCACTTTGGTGCCATTAATGACACCGTGCCATTAAATCTGGGCCACACAAACACATTGTCATTGCATTTGGGCCACACAATACATCTATCTTGGTGCCATTAATGACCCAGATTTAATGGCACGGTGCCATTAATGACACCAAAGTGCTACCCGTCATTGTGTGTCCCCTGTTCCATTATAATATTGATAATGTTAATAAATGTCCTATGATATGACATTGTTCAAGGATCCTTTAAAAATAATTTTTCTCTTAAAATATAAGTAAAAGTAATACAATACAAATTTTTATGTAAAAATTAGTATTGTTTTTAATTGTTCAAACAATATTCTAAGAGCATTTTCTATATAAAAAAAAATATTCTAAGCGCATTTGTTAGTATTTTTTTTTGGGTACAAAGCGCATTTATTAGTATTATCCTTATAAACAATGTTTTAAGAGCATTTGTTATCATTTTCCTTATTATAATGTTACCTTGTGTATAGAGTTTGAGTTGGTGAAAACTAAAAGTTAGTGTGTTCCTTATCCACTCATAATTGTAAAACTAAAAGTTAGTGTGACTATCGATGCAATGTTATGCTATGTTTGTTTCCTCTAGAATGGTGGGGGTGTGTACCCAGCGCTCAAGTCATTATTGAGTTTTAGAATGTGGATTAGGAGAATAGAGATAATCTAACCTTAGAGACTGCTAAGAGTCCCCTTTATATAGTGTGGAGGCACATGAGCCGTTGTAAGGCACACATGAGGCTCGACGGTTACAAATTCATGGGAATCGTAACCATCGAGCGCCTATGGAAATGGGCCTATGACCCTTTCTCGGTCTAGAACATATACTAACATGTTAATGGAGACAAATGCATGAGTATCATAATATAACAAGTATAAAGAAGTTAGTTGTTATGGAAAATTATATATTAACGCATTGAAAAGTGATATTTTTACATTTTTAATAGATTAATTTTTTCAGGGTATTTGTTAGTAATATCCAAACCAAAAACAAAGATGATCGTAAACGTGAGAGATTCGACAATGGTGTATCTACAAGAGGAGGTTGCACGAAGGAAGGTGTGGATCTCCAATGCCGATTTGAAGTCGCCGAGTTTTCACGTGCCAAGCCTTTACTTTTATAGAACTAATGACACTTCCAATTTCTTCGATGCTAAGATTATGAAAGAATCTCTTAGCAAGGTGCTTGTCCCGTTCTATCCAATGGCGGGTCGTCTTCATTGGGATAAAGATGACCGTGTAGAGATTAACTGTGATAATCAAGGGGTTCTCTTTGTCGAAGCCGACACTAATGCCATCATAGATGATTTTGGGGACTTTAAGCCCACACCACAATTTTGCCAGCTTATTCCTACCGTTGATTATTCGTGCGGAATCGGAGCATATCCTCTCCTAGTGTTGCAGGTGTGTTCCCATTTTCTTCAATTATTTATAGTTATATTGTAATCTTTAATTTGATACCCTGAAGAATACATTTTGATACATCAATCTATTGTTGTTTAAAAAAAGATATATCAATCTATTGTATTTAGTAGATAAACTATAAAAAAACAAATAATTTTTTATATACTGTTTTGATTTATATAGTTAATCAATGAACGATCATACCCTCTCTTATTTTTAAGAGTAATTATGCACAAAACTTGCTGAAATGTAAAAAGCTTAGAAATTATTTATTTTATTTTTCTAATTCAATAATTAAATAGGAGGAGCGACAATTTGTAATTTTTTAAATCATTTTGAGTAATTTATCACTCTCTCTTTTTTTAATATATAGGAGAGTGTCTCACAAATTGTAATCATATTTTTTTTTTTAAAATTTAATCTTAGGTTAAAAACAAATTTAAAGGAAAACAAAAACAAAAACAGATAAACAACTATTTTGGTCGTTGAATGAGATATTATTATTATAGTCTTTGAATGTATCAAAATTGCAAATACATCACCACGTGCCTTTTTAATTAGTCATTTTGTTCACCTGATATGACTTTGGTTATATATTATGGTCTTCAAATAAATATTTTTGTTAAACAATTTAGTACATAAAGTTACAAAGAAAAGAGACCCTTAATAATGTATCTGGCGATCTAATACATTCAAGGACAAAAATGTTTGTCCAATAAAAAAGAAAAACCCTGTCAAGTTAGTTGTCAATGTCACTCTAGAAGTCAGGATAAAATGCATTCCACGAGAATTAAATGTTATTGATTTTAAATATTTCTTAATATTTTTTTCTTTGTGTGGATCAAATATCATTTGCATGCAACTGCATGGACTAATATATTGAGTCAAATATAACTGGAATGAGTGACAAAATACTCCCTTAAGAGATTCAATACTGCTGCATTTCCAGAGCTAGTTTTAATTTGTTTATAGACACGGTTGTTTGTATAAAAATATTTTTCTAATACATCCAATCATGTTTTATCATTATATAATAGTTTTTTTTTTGGTCAAGAAATGAGATTAGTTTATAAATATCTTGAGTATATCTATATAGTAAAATGTAATTAAACGTATATGTAATTTGTTTTAATGCCGATAGTATTTGTCATCGAAAGGTAAAAGGTCTTGAGAAACTTGCGAGGGTCTTATATTGTGTATCGATCGGGGGATTTTGAAAGGAAAAAAAGAGAGTAGAAGATTCAAATTCACCGTAAGGGTATATCGTTTACAAAAACACAAGAAATTATATATAAAAAAAATGTATATTCTAACTTTGTCTTTATTTTCATTACCTCTCCCATTGTGATTATAAGAATATTTATCTATTATTGAAATACACACCTTTTCTTTAGCAAATCATATAGTAAAATAAATCTTTTTTTTTTCTTGGAGTAATGTGTGTTTGTTCACACGGCATTAGTTTGGTAGGTAGAGTTTGACTTTATAACTTCAAGTTTCATATAAAAAAGTTGTAAAATGGTCATTTGTGTCACCGTTTCATATAGATGGAGTATACATCAACTTACTAAACTTTAACTATTTGTGCAGGTAACATACTTCAAATGTGGAGGAGTCTCACTTGGTGTTGGGATGCACCATTACGTAGCAGATGGAACTTCTGGCCTTCACTTCATCAATACATGGTCAGATGTAACCCGTGGCCTGGATGTTTCCATCCCACCATTCATTGATAGGACACTACTTCGTGCCCGCAATCCGCCACAACCAATTTTTGATCACATTGAATACAAGCCTCCACCATCCATGCAGACTCTTGAAAAGCCTCCAAAACCTGGCTTTGAGAATGCAGCAGTGTCAATTTTTAAATTGTCTCGCGAACAACTAAACACATTGAAAGCTAAGTCCAAAGAAGCTGACAACACAATCAACTACACCTCATATGAGATATTAGCTGGTCATGTTTGGAGAAATGTGTGCAAAGCAAGATCACTTCCTGATGGCCAAGAAACCAAATTGTCTATTGCAACTGATGGACGGGCAAGATTGCAGCCTCCTCCTCCACCGGGTTACTTCGGCAATGTGTTATTCGCAACAACACCTATAGCTATAGCAGGTGATCTCATGTCAAAACCGACATGGTATGCTGCAAGTAGAATCCACAACGCGTTGTCGCGAATGAACAACGAATATTTGAGATCTGCTCTTGATTATCTAGAGCTAGAACCTAATCTTAAAGCTCTTGATCGCGCTCCACATATTTTCAAGAGTCCAAATCTTAATATTACTAGTTGGGCTAGGCTTCCAATTTACGATGCTGATTTCAGGTGGGGAAGACCTACTTTCATGGGTCCTGGTTGGATTGGTTACGAGGGGAGGTGTTTCATACTTCCAAGCTCAACAAATGATGGGAGTTTATCCGTGGCAATTGCTCTTCAACATGAGCATATGGAAGTGTTTAAGGAGTTGATGTATGATATTTGAAGATACAAAATGATTGCAGAGTCTTGCTTGATATCTTGCTCAATGTCATTTGGAACACCACTATATTAAACTAAGTTTCACTTCATTTCTTATTGTATGATGAGGTTGTTTAATTGTCTACTTCTTTCAGCACATTGATCTTGTTATACTATGGGAAAAAAATTAAATATATAAGAATAATTGTTCAATTCAATTAAGTTTTCAGCATAAGGTAACTAATTTTTCTATCACAACATATAGAAGAGACCAAGCACCATGTATATTTCTTTCATGGGGGAATGTCTTGAATTGTTCTTCCAATTTTTATCAGTTGTTAGATTGTCATGTTACCAACTGTATTTGTTAAATGTGCAACAAAGGTGAGTTTTCCCCCTTTTCGTATTATATACTACCATAATTCAGATTATACTAACCTTGATTCTTATATATGTTATGTTTTTGGTCACTAATTATGATAGTAACTTACTGTCAATACCAATTCTTCCATGATATATGCTGATGAGACCATAATATCATTTAATTGGTTATGATATCACCTTTTGCATAGGAAAACTTGCAGCTAAGAACAGTCAACAACATAGAAAAACTTGTTTGTAAATGAAAAGAGAGAATCATTAGCTTATTACAGTGATTTGATAAACAATCATATATTTTTATAATACAACATATGACACGTCTTGGTGTCATTGTCATCTCCCCAATCGGAAGATAGATGTATCCTCATGCTACCTCTCAGTAAAGGCCGACAACATGTTGTAGTCAATTATGATATAACTTGTACACATAAGAGCCTTTAGTCCACTATTTCTTATGACGTCTCTGAACCACTGCATTTGACTTTACTAGCTTTGAGAACATCTTCTTAGTCCACTATTTCTTATGACATCTCTGAACCACTGCATTCGACATTACTAGCTTTGAGAACATCTTCCTATTGTTGACACACTTTAAATTGGGACGAAATTGTAAAAAAATAAATAATAAAAAATAATAATAAAAGATATAGAAAAATAAAACAAATACAAAAATAATCAATTTAAAGTCTCACATCTCCCTCCTATACACGATTGGCTAAGTGATGGACATGCATGTCGAGGACTAACACGTTCTTTGGACCACCATGATATGAATCTTGAGCGGGCAAGAACGCATCCTGCATCTCAACATCCTTAGTCTGTGGAACCTGAGACGGTCTGGGTCTATCACCTCGGGCCTTACTTGCCCATTCATGTTTAACCGCCCAATCTTACGTATTCAAGGCAGTCATGGTCATCATGCAACCTTTAACATGATTGGGGTGTGCCTCCATACTTGATAGAAATAAAAAATACATAGACAAATCAATAAATAAATTGAAGAAAATTTCAAGACAAATCAAAATTTAGCACACACGACCCTATTCTAATTTATATAATTCAAATTCATAAACGAGACGTTTCAGATAGATTATATAATTCAAATTTGATTGATACTATTGATACTGAGAAATAAGAAATGAGTGTGAGACCACGTATATATTCTGAACCTGTAAAAATTGGAAAAATAAAGCTTCCCAAAGAAATTCTCAAAAGTGAGAGTTTCTCAACTCAAACCTAGAAATTGAAACCCATTAGATTGCTGCATATCAAACAACATCTTTGGAGCTCTTATGATACCATAACATTCATTCACAATCTCCAAAATTCAAGACCCTATCTATGGTAACCAATTGCCATTGTTATGCGATTCAATGTTGAATCAATTTGAAGAAGTTTGAACTGTGAACATTCTTTGAAATTAAGCACAATCCTCCAAACAAACTGAAACTCAGTAAGTAAACCATTCATTCATTCATCATTATTTCATTACCAATGTATCATTTTCTCATTGCTAGATTCACTCATACTCATAGAACCCTTTATTCAACTACTGTTCTTTATCACAGACACAATCCTTTTTCACTTTTCTCTGCTGTTTCCAACACAAATCAACATAAAGGTGACACCTTTACATTGTCAAACCTCATAAACTCATGTGGGTTGTCTCCTGAAAAAGCCCTTAAACTTTCAACAAGGTTGCAACTCATAAACCCTAATGGCCCAAATGCTGTTATTCAGCTTTTCAGAAGCTATGGTTTCTCTGATTCTCAGTTATCAAGCCTTGTTAAGAAACACCCTTTTGTACTTTTATCAAAATCTGATAAGACCCTTTTGCCAAAACTCAAGTTTTTGCAATCCATTGGGGCTTCAACCATTGATTTCCCCAAAATCTTGATTGGTGACAAGTTTTTGACAGCAAGCTTGGAGAAAACGATAATACCTCGTTACAAGATTCTTAAAAGCCTAGTTTGCGATGATAAAAAGGTAGTTCTAGCTTTGAGGCGTGGATCATGGAACTTTTACAATGATTCCATGGTTAATGATTCTGTTCCGAACATTGAGGTTTTGAGGAAGCTTGGTGTGCCTCAAAGTTCTATTTCCAGTTTGGTATCCAATTTTCCTTGTGTAGCATTCACCAAGCATTCTAGATTTGTTGAGGCCGTTAATTCAGTCAAAGAAATGGGGTTCAATCCTTCGAAGTTGTATTTTGTTTTGGCGATTCGAGTAATTGTAAGTATGGACAAAGAAATTTGGGAATCAAAATTTAAGATTTTCGAGAGGTGGGGCTGGTCGAGAGATATTTGTCGTTTCGCTTTCCTAAAGTATCCCGAGTATGTGATGATCTCAGAGAAAAAAATTATGAAAACAATGGACTTCTTGGTGAAGGATGTGGGTCTTACACCAGAAGACATTGCTACATGCCCTGGGATTCTGACCCGCAACTTGGAGAAGACACTTGTACCTAAATGTGCTGTTATCAAGATTTTGAAGTCAAGAGGTTTAATAAAGAGTGGTTTGCGTGTAAGTACCTTTATTATGACAAGTGAGGAAAAGTTTGTGCAGAAATATGTGACCCCATTTCAGAAAGATTTGCCATTGTTATTGGATGCATATAAAGTTCAGAAATCAGATTGATCATTTGAATATGCTCTATACTTTGAAGATATTCATTACCTGATTGCAGAAGCTCACTCGTCATTTTTATGATTTTCATTTATGGCTTATTGGTTTTAGCACTAAATCATTAGTAAGTTACATGTTACACTGTGTTTGTTTTGTTTCATTTGACTTGGCTGAGCACATTAAACTAAGATTCACTTCATTCGTCTTGTATGACAAGATTGTTTAACTGTCTACTTCTTTCTGCACATTGACATTGTTATACCATGGAGAACGTTTAATCATATAAGAATAACTGTTCAGTTCACTTAATTTGTTTTCAGCAGAAGGTAGCTAAATTTTTATTACAGTATATAGAAGAGACCAAGCATCATGTATATCTCCTTCATGGGAGACTGTCTTGAATTGTTTTAGCATTCTCTGATGCAGAATTTTGTGTGTAATGGGCTACAAGATTTCCATATAGTAGCCCCTTCAAGTGTTTCTTCCAATTTTTGTCAGTTGTTAGATTGTCATGTTACTAACTGTATTTGTTAATGCGTGGCAAAGGTGAGTTTTTTTCCCCTTTTCCTATTATATACTACCATAATTGAGATTATTATACTAACCTTGATTCTTATATATGTTTTTGGTCACTATCTCATGTTATCTTAGTGACTTACTTATTGTTAATACCGATTCTTCTATGATATATGCCGATGAGACAACTAAAGTCATTTACGTGGTAATGTTTTTACCCTTTGCCATATTTTAGTCTTAATTATGGTACATAATTAACTTGATCATCATTTGGAGTTCATGTATACCATTAGTACATTAACTATTTTAGATTCCTACATTTATTACGAGAATTTTATGTTTGATGCAATTCGATGATGGATTCACTAGGCTTATAATCCATTGTAATCAACAAGAGGGGTAAAATTTAGGAATACATTTTAATGTTTTTCTAATAGTCACATCTTATAGTTTGGTTCAGTTTCTCAACTGTTTATATTTTATCTGCTACTCTTGTGGAAGTACTCTGTCATTTACTTAATTCAAAAAACATTTACCGTTATTCTTTGTTCCGCGATGCACGGTTATTCAAAATTCAAAAATATAATACAGGGGATGGTTCATCATTGGTAGGGTAGAGAAGCTTCATCACCTCCCCTCTCTGTCTCTACATGCCAAATTTTGAATTGATTCTATACATATGCTGATTTCTATATTATTACCTTCTATCCCTTACCATAGCTGGTGAAGGGGCTTCTCTTTGTGGCCATAAGGATCCTTGATTAACAACAATGAAATTAGAGGCATTTTAAGCTTAATCAGTTTTTACAATATTAAATAATACACCAATAAGTGTGTGGACAAGCATGTGATTTGAAATCCTAGAGATCATTGACTGAACTGAACTAATTAATTGACCATTGGATTCTGGAGATATATGTGGATATGGTCGTCTTCTTTGGTTGGAGTTGGAAAGATAACAATATAGTTTTGTAGTAACTCTTGATTTCTATTTCGATTCAACTTGTAAGGTGTGGATATTTTCTATGGTTTGGTCTTATTTTATTCTACAAATTGAATTATTGATTATGCTCTTCATGTCGTTAAATAATTGAGAAAATTCTTGTCTGATACTTTTTCATGTCCATTGGTGTTTGGATCTTATTTTGTGTATAACATTAGAAGCTAGGACGCATACTCGATGCTTGACTAGTGGAAGTCCCCACTTTATGTCACAGAGCACAGTAAGGTGCAAAACAAAACGATAACTTAAAATAAAATATGACACTATTTTAAAACTAATTGATATCATGCCTTCTAATTTTCCATTTTTTCCAATGTGTGCCTGCTTGTTTGCCCTTTATTGTTCACTGTGTTGATAATTCCATGGAAAATATGCATCTTTCTGCTGTGTCCTATGCATATTATGTTTCTAATTGTTAAATTATGCTTTGTCTGATATTGCTTTTGAAGCTATTGACTACATACTGTTTCTTCTCTGCTTTGAGTTGAGTGTTAAGTGTTAAAGTAATTTAAATGTGGTCAAGAACAAGACAAAATCAAATGATAAAACTTATTAGTAAAGCAGCCCTAAGTAGCATTGATTGCACATGCCTAACTTTTGAATTGATTTTATGTCAAATACCGATTTATATACTATAATACATCAAACAATAAGAAGTTATCTTATGGGTCAAGCAGTATTCGTGGCCAGTGTAGCTGTTAGGCACCATGTCACTACTCCTACTGAAAGTGTTCCAAGGGTTTACTATAGAAAGAAATTTCAAAATAAGAATTAGGATAGGCTTGCGTTAGTTAGTACTTGGTTGGTTGTGTTCGGTTAGTCAGTTAGCATTGTTTGTGTTAGTTGGTTTTTTTTATCTTGTGCTCCTTAAATCAGTTTAGGTATCTTTTTTCATTCTTAGATTGTTAACTGGTTTGAACATTGTGAAGAGATTAGAGTCTCTCGTGTATCTTTCACCATTTTTCAGTCAATAAATTAACAGGGACAAATATACTCCCTTTCTACCATTGTTCTTTGAGTCAAGACTATTTGTTTTGTCCTCAACTAGTTAGGTGTTATATTGATGATACCAGGGGGCATGTTCTAGTTCTATATCTAGTTTTGTTCCTTGGGAAGGCATTCAAATGAATACAAATTTGTCCTAATTTTGCATGCAGTTATTTGGTCTATAAGGGTATGTCTAGATATATATTGGATAATATGGTGAAGTTAATTTTTGAGCTGAATTGGGTCTAATCAAGGTCAATTCACGGTGTCTAGATATTTTTTTCCCTTGCTTGGAGCTCTAAAGCTTTCTGTCCAGTTTTCAGCAGAATTTAGCAGCTGTGATTTGGTGTTCAAGAATCGAAAAGGCATTCATGAGTTGGCTGTAGACCTGAGTTCGGAATTTGGCGGTTGTGAGGGGTGATTGGTTGTTCTCTGTTTCAGTATTTCAGTTACAATGGACGGCTTACAAAACTATGACTCAGGAAGATTTTGGTGTACTGTGTTTTTCTGTTTTGTTTTTATTAATATTTCTTTTTGGTTGTTGCTTGTTGCGATTCTGCTTGTAGATTTTGGTGTACTTGGGATCAATTTGATTCTTATTTACTAGAGTCTCCAATTTATGCTATTTTTGTTGTCATTCACATATGCATTTTGGAGGTTTTTCATAATATGTTTCATATACTAAATTATTGAAATTTATGTCTTCTTTGACCCAAGGGTAGCACATATTCTATCAGTTGTTTCTATTTCAAAATCCATTGCAGGACATTTGCAGGACCAAAGAGAAATATTAAAAATGCGACTTTGGTTTGTTTGATAGCTTCTGCCAAGTTATTCTGTCTGGAACACATTGGATGAGGTGGTGTGGAAACTTGATTTCTTCTTCTACTGGTCGGTTGACCTTGTGAATTGGTTCTCTCAAATTTTGTGAAGCCTTTTTCTTGTTGGCTACAATTTATTTTTCTGTACTTCAATGTTTCAACTTCTTGTACTTTATCTTTACAAACAACTTTTACATTATGTGTAGTAGAATATGCATGTGTATGTCATCCATCATAGAATTTTGTATATGCTACTTGCTTGTAAACATTGAAATGCAAGGAAGGAATTTTTCAAGGTTACAACGGAATGATGATCAAATACTTTCAAGCTTACAATGGAATGATGATCAAATACAGTTATGTGATGTATACAATAAAATGATAGAGAGTTCTGGACCATTATCAATTGTGTTTAACCTAATAAAAAAGACACTGTAGGAAAGTATTTTTTTTTTTTTTTTTTATTTAGTTGACATAGACTTAAGTAATTTCCTAAAATTAGGGTGGTGTGTCAAGAATGGTCGGGATAGCTCAGCCGGTAGAGCAGAGGACTGAAAATCCTCGTGTCACCAGTTCAAAGCATATTTTGTTTGTGTGTATATACATGTTGGTTGAGCAACAATTTGACAAATCATCAGGTAAGCCCACTAAAAACAAGATGAAGTTGTACCAAATATTCTTCATGCAATTTGACAGACAAGGTTCTAATGACAGACATTTCTGCCAATTTTGTTGCTGATCAGGTTAAGGCATTTGTTGCCTTTGGAATCTTTTTGATGAAATATGGATTTTCCTTTTTCTAGACATAGTTATTAAAAATGTACTTTGTGTATCAAATTTAGTCATTGAATTATTGCCAGATACATATAGATATATTCACAATATTGTGTCCTTAATCAAAACTAAATTTTCTACATGCTTTTCAATCACAAACTGGTTCCCCTTTCTCAGCTTGCATTAACCCTGCTGGTATCAATGCTGAAGAAACTTATAATGCCATGAAGTATGCAAACCTTAACTAAAAGATTCATTCATTATTCATTATATATACAAATACTAGACTTTTGACCCGTGCGTCGCACGGGTTTTCTCGACTATAATAGACTATTTAACCCGTAAGATCATTGATATGGTAGAAAATATTTTCTTCAAAAAAAAAGAAAAGAGGATAGGAATGAAATTGGTGTGCAATGCATGTTTTTAGATGGAATTTGTTAGTTAAATAATTGCAAACCTAATAAAGCAAATGAGCGCGGGAAAAAATTAGGTTAAGTTGCTGCAGACGTAACAAAATTAATAAATAAGGATAAGGATGTCAAAAACAAAAGGCATGAAATTAAAAAAAATTCAAAAAAAAAGTGTAAAATTCTTGACAAAAAAAAGTATAAAATAGAAGGATCATACGTGATCATTGATATGGTAGAAAATATTTTCTTCAAAAAAAAAAAAGCAAGAGGATAGGAATGAAATTGGTGTGCAATGCATTTTTTTAGATGGAATTTGTTAGGTTAAATAATTGCAAATCTAATAGAGCAAATGGGCGGGAAAAAATTAGGTTAAGTTGCTGCAGACGTTACAAAATTAATAAATAAGGAATAAAGCAAATGAGCGGGAAAAAATTAGGTTAAGTTGCCGCCGACGTAACAAAATTAATAAATAAGGATTAGTTTAACTACATAAACACAACTTCAGAGAAGTCAATTTTTTTAAACACAAAATCTATTTTTTTAAAAGCTGAAACAATACACCTTAATTCAGAGAAGTCAAAACACTCATGTAGAGATTATTGTATTCCGAATTGTGGAGCTCTCGAGGATCAGTATATGGCCTCCATCCCTACCTGGAACTTTATAGTCAATCGTCTCCGTGAATCTTTTTGCAGCTTGATTGTAAAGGTGGACACTTATTCATAGGGAAGAATGCCACCCCTAACAAGGATCTCTTTACTCATGAAAAAATTTAGTTTAAAAATAGCTTATAATTTTCTTAGTAGTTTAGATGATGATACTACAAACTTGCCCCCTTTATTTGATCAGTAGAGCCCATCGCCAAATTATGAACAATGATATGTATCTCATGTATTAGTCCCATCCAGAAACCAACATATGATTTGGGAGTTTGAGGATGTTCAATATTATTGAAACCAAATTCATCATAAAGATAACTGGTTAATTTTTTTAGCCTCAACTTGCATGCTTAGTTGAAGTCTAAAATTACAATTAAGAACATTGTCATTAACAACATAAATTGGTCTTCTTTATTTGGTGTTTCTTTTTAGGCTCTTTGGAAAGATCAGAATAATTCTGGCTTTAATAGAGAGATCAAACTTGCTTCCAAAAATAGTTAATAATACTCAAGAGGAATACTACCTCCATTCTCTATTATAAAAGACGATTCACTTTTTAAATTTATTAAATAACTAATGTATATGTTCTAATCAGAAGTTATTGAAGTTTCCATGTTTCTTTGTAACTTCAAGTTCTTGTTCCATTCATTGTAACTTTAATAATACATAGACATATGGATTTAAATAAATTTTTATTACTTATGTGAAAATAGATTTTTCACTCTTGAAATTTTTTTAGGTGCATGATTTTATATGGTTGGACACCTGGAGAGGCTTATTTTTTAGGGTTGGACAAATTTATAATGTTGCACAATGCATACTCCGATTATACTATGTTTTTGAATTAAATGAAGGATATATTGTAAATGATATTTTTATTGAGTTTAAGTGTGAGTGGTTAAGTCATACTCCTTACACGTGTGCTCATGTGCAGCTGCTCCTGGCCCCCCTGCTCCCCAGAAAATGATTTTATTTTGTATTTGGTGTTTGATAAAAAAAACCATTCAAGAATCACACCATGTGGGAGGTTCAGATTTTGAGTGGCGAGATAGAGGTTTTAGGGCAAAAAACATAGCTTTTGAGTGGCGAGATAGAGGTTTTAGGGCAAAAAACATAGCTTTTAAATGAAGGAAGTTTATGAGATTTGCTTATATATAAGATGGTTTTGTATTATATAGCCCGAAAACCTTTAAAAGTTGTTTGGATTATATAATCCAAACGGAGATATTTTGAAAATATTGAAGGACGAGCGAGAAGGCAAAAAATTGGGAAAAGAAATTCCCTTATAGGTTAGAGATAGGCTTGATGGTCCAGATCGAATACGCTCCTGTGTGGTGATGATTATAGGTTAATGAACCGTTGTGTGTGTGTGTGTGAGTTTTGCTAGAAGACACCTTTTATGAAGGTGTCTTTTAACAAGTTATTCTATGAGCATTTGCTAAAAGACAGCAACTAATTTTTATGAAGGTGTCTTTTAGCAAAATTATAACTAAAAAATGGAAATCACACCTTGAGGTGTGGATTGCTAAAACACACCTTCATGAGTGGCTTCCAGCAAAACCCTATATGTATATAGTCAATGAAGTGGGATAATGTCCAAAAAAGAATAGTCGGTTCAATTCACATTAAATTATGGTTACTTCCTATAGTTGAAAATATTAATTTTTTTTTGAGAGAATCACATTATTAGTTGTAAATCAAATTACTCGTTATTCATGTGAAGTATCACATCTTTGAAGGTGATTGATTAGGTGTCACACTCATGTGTAGAAAAAAAGTATGCGAATATGTATCATTGTCGTTCTATGCATGTAGGACTTGAGTTTCAAAGTAGGGTCTTCAATTCTACAAAGAGTTTTGGTTTAATTTTGCTCCAAATAAGCTTTTGATATCTGAGAATCGTTCAAAGCCAAGAGATTTTCTTACATTGTGTCAACCAATCTAGAAGGGGATGATAATACAGACAAAAATAAGAAGAATATTCTAATATTAATTTCCGTTGGTGGTTAACATATACGCGTCTTCTAGATTGAAAAGTAGTGTGAAGGCAAATATTGAGCAAATTTGACTGGTGAAAATGTTACAAAAGTTAATAAAGTGTGTGGTAAATTGTACTATTCTGGTTAACCAAAAAAATCAAAATACTAGTATTCTGGATTCAATGGATATGGCAGGGTATTCTGGATTCAATATTTTTTCTAATTACCTAGAATATTGATACATAAAAATATTAACACAAAAATATCCATACATTTCACTCTCAATTTAACAACAATTTTTTAAAATCATAACACCATATATAACATTCATTTTCTTCTTCCTCCTTTTACCAATAACTAGACTTTTGACCCGTGCGTCGCACGGGTTTTCTCGACTATAATAGAGACCAATAAATAATCTTTAACCCGTAAGATCATTGATATGATAGAAAATATTTTCTTCAAAAAAAAAGGCAAGAGGATAGAATTGGTGTGCAATGCATTTTTTAGATGGAATTTGTTAGGTTAAATAATTGCAAACCTAATAAAGCAAATGAACGGGAAAAAATTAGGTTAAGTTGATGCAGACGTAACAAAATTAATAAATAAGGATGATGATGATATATAGTGGAAAAATTCAAACTCACGTCTCATGAGTTTCAATGACGCTTACATAAAGTTGATCCTCCAATACTCACCTCTTCCTTGGTGCAAAATAATTTGATCTCCTATTGTGCAACGTGCTAGGTTAGGATCTACTCATTCGTTCTAAATTATAAGCCGTTTTAAGAATTTTTTTTGTCATAAATTATAAATTGTTTTACAATATATCATATATCACATACATCACTTATTCAATGAACCTAAAATGTAGATTTTTACTTGTGATCGAATAATGTAATAAGGAAACATTAATGTTACTTTTTATATTACACCCTTAACCATTTATTACTCACAATTCTCTCAATTATTTAATTTATCTTTCTCATACCATTTTTTAAGAACAATTTTGTGAAACAACTCATAATATCTCTTTCTCAAACAAAATTAATTAAAATTCTTAATGCACGTGAAATGATCAAAATCAAAACAACTTATAATTTAAGACAAATGAAGTAAGTGTTCTAGAGAATGTTTCATAATGTTATTGAGATGAAATGCATTGTTATAGTATCTTGACATAGTTTGTTGTCAATTTGGAACTCAAATCTCAAACCCATAAATTTAGATGTGCATAGCAAGTATCAATGACAACCATCAATTAAACAGGGGCAATGCTATATCTTACGAAGGAAAGGCCACAAGAATAGAAAGAATGCACTGTGCGCTGTTTTTAAAGAAAATAATAAACTTTAATTCCTTATTTTGTGGAAATAATGGCCTTGTGTGGTGATATTCAATGGATGAGATGATGTCGTGCGTTTCTTGCTTTTGTGTGCTCGTAACAATGAGCATTAAACAGATCAAACAACACCAATCAAAAAAGTATAAAGCAAATTTACAAGAAAAACAAGAACAAAGAAATAAAAAGGGTAGAGGAACAAGAACAAACACACGAAAAAGTTGGTTACCTAGCCTGACCCAACAATGACTTATGTCTGGGCAAGAGAGCTCTCCAATCCATTGTCAACGAGTTTCTTACAAAAAAAAAATACAAAAGATATTATTAGAAATTAACTTCAACAAATTCTTCAAAAACAACCTAATTTCTATTCATTTTCTAATCTTCTCCCATGAACAAGAGATTTAAAGAATTTCACTCACCCAAAATGTTTACAATATTTTTCAACCCATGAATCTCACCCAAAGACCCTCAAATCATAGTCTCTAAGGTTCCTAAAAGTTCTCTCATTTGATTTCATGAGATTACACAAAAAACAAAGTCTTTGCCTTTTATGCACTTCAAAGGCTAAAAAATGAACCCAAGACTACTCTCTACACCTAGCGCATGACTTAGCGGCCCTAGTTCCCGCACGTAGCGCATCAGTTCCTGCGTCTAGCGCATGATACAAATTTCCACCAGTTTTCCAGCTTTGAAGATGAGATTTCAAGACATATCTAAACATAGTTTATATGACCTATGAAACTCCTCATCATCTATTTTTCGGTTGCAATTTTATTTTAAAGCAATGAGATTGGCTTTCTTAAGTTAGTGAATGCTTGAGGATCTTTCTTCTCCCATTTCTTTGTTATCTACTTTTTTTTTTTTTATATAGAAATTGGAGCTTACAAGTGATATCTAAACATTCACTAATTTTAGTTTTTATGGTTTTTCTATGGTTTTTTGTCATAAAATTAGAGAGATTCAACATATCTAAACATAGTTTCTATGGTTTTTTGTCACCCCGCTTATGCTCCAAAGGTCATTAAAGTTAATTGAATTTCTCCTCCTAACATGTGGCCTAACGGTTTATCTGTCTGTGGTAGAATTCTTAGAGACCGTAAAGGTACATTTGTGGGTGAGTTTGCTTGTAATTTAGGCATTTTTACTTTTCTTATTGCTGAGATTATGACTATTGAGATGGCTCATGATATATTTCGAGGTTTATTTAGCTGGATTGTTGGAATGTGATACCATGTGGAGCATCTAAGTTTTTCCTAATCTTTTATTTGTTCTATGAAAATAGATGGGGTAACTTTTTACATACCATTAAAAAATTTCACTTTAGAATATTTCACATATATAAAGAAAACAAATAATTGTACTGATATAAGTTAGCTAACATGTTCCCTCAAAAAAAAAAAAAGTTAGCTAACATGAGTTTTCAATGTAATGGAGTAATTGGTGGGATTCATTGCTAAATTGTACTATGAATGACTTTTTTTTCGTAATATGTTGAATCTCTCTAATTTTAGTTTTTGTTGATTTTCTTTGATGATTTTGATGTTGCCTCCCATCTTTTTGTTTCTTTATTTTTTATAATAATATTTGTTGGATGATGCAAATGAATGTTTGTTTGTTGGTGTGTCAACCAAATTGAAATATTAACCTACCATAACATATTTTTTAATGTTTTGTCTATTATAAACAAGTAAATTAGTATTTCATCATCTACAAGTTTATTTTTCACCAATCATAATTAAATATAATCATATTTCATTTAATTTAATAATAAAATATATTGATTCTTTTTGAATAACAAACGTTAATAATTAATTGTTAAATTAATATTTACTTATTTGTTCGGATTTGAATCTAAGACCTTCAACTTTGTTTTTATTAATTCAAATCAATTAAGCTATCAATCCTCTTAGTTTAACCGACAAAAATGTCGATGAATTCTAATTCAACTGAACAAAAAATTCAAAATTGTAATCATAACTCGAAGCGTGCGAGTTTCAATCTTTATATTAGTTGTGCACGCTCACTCACTTTAATGGCTCCTAAGAGAAGTCTTTGCGGTGACTATGATTCTTTATGCGTCATAAATATCGACCCACTGACGTTTGTTGCACTACCTGGCCCCCACTCCACTGCTCCATGGTTGTCCCACACTTCACTTTCTCCACCAAGCTTTGCCCTTTGACCCACACCACCTCACAAACCCATTTTAATTCAACTTTCAAGTGGATAGATAGGAGTTGGTGAGGGAATACGACACCTCCAATCATACAAAAAAACATGCAAATTGCTTAACATAACTTAAAATGAAAGTTTCTTTTAATATATAGAGTAATGATATTTTGACATCCATTTGATGACAACTTTGTTGACAACCTTGTTTTTCTCACTTCTTATTGGTCAAAAACAATGGAGAGAGAAAAAGGAAGAGAGAGGATAACAATATCATGTGAGTATGAGAGAGAAAGTTGTCCAAAAGTTGTCAAAAAATGGTTGTCAAAATATCTTTTCTCATATATATATATATATATATATATATATATATATATATATATATATATATATATATATATCCTTGTTTTATATCCTTGCTTAACATATTAAATTTTATCATTGACATCACACACAAAAAAAGTAAATTATCACTAACAAAATAAAAGTGATAGCCCAACTGCAAAATTCTTCACAACCTTATTATAATTTAGGCTTAATTAATTAATTGTGTTTTATGAGATATATACAATCATTTTCTAATCTTTTTATTTTTCTAAGTATATTTTTTCATGAAATATTTTCTTTGAAGAAACAAATAAAGCATTAAAAAAACTGTTGAAATTAGTTGAACTAATTAAGAAATGCCAATATGCAAATTTGTTGGGAAAGGAAAGTCCAAAAATAATTAAATTATATTATATTAGTGTTTGTTTCATTAGATATACTAATTTTGATTAAAAATTAAGGATTATGATGAATAAAATGAAAGGACAAAAGTCCCTATCCTACTCCTTCAAAAAAAAGTCCCTATCTTACCAACTTAACCATGAACCCTATGAAAGGTATATGTGCCCTGTCCACTTATGACTCCATTGTGTATGCTTTGGACAATTTCTTACGTGGCAAATTTAGATTGGTTGATAGAGTTGGCGGGAGTTGGTGAGCTTGTACCCAACCCTTTCTTACTCTAATTTTATCAGTTTAAAAGGTAGCCCTAAGAAGCTCAACAAATTAGGACTCTCTTGCAGTTCACACATACCAAATCCCAAACCACCTCAACACAACTCAATACGGCACTTCTCTTCATCAAGGTAACAATGTTTCTTTCTCATTTCCATTTTCTTCTTCTTCTTCTTCTTTCATCATCTCATTGATTCCAATTTCGGTGTGACAAAATTAATGTGACACTGTGATTTCGTAGAAGTTACAATTTTGTACGTTTCAAACAAGCATCAATTCTTTCATAACTATTTATGATTTGTAATTTGTTTGATATTTTTCTCTATATATGATATTTTTTATACTATTAAGATTTTTAAGTAACAGGCATGTACAAAGCAGTTGAGGATTCAAGTACCTTAATGTCTAACTATGTAACGATTGTTTCACATGCATTTACAATTTGTTTCTTTGAGATTTTCTTCATGAAACTGTCATTATTTTCCAATTTTTAGAAATTTATTTAGTATATAAAAAGTGAGTCAAAAAATGCATTTAGTATAATAAAGTGAGTCAAAAAAATTAGTATTTTAAAGTAAGTTTTATTTAAAATCAATTTTTACTTGGTAATTTATCAGGAAAATATATATTGTAAAAGTAGAATACTTACGTTATGTATGTCCTTTGGTGTTTCTTTTTCCCTTTCTTTTGACTCATATATCTTTTGGTGTTGATGTAAAAAAATATTGTCTTTTGGTGAATAAAGGAAATGAATGATGGTGATGTTATATACTAACAATTAATTATTATGATTTATAGGACCAAACCACTCCAAGAAAAAACAAAGATGATCATAAACATTAGAGATTCGACAATGGTGCGGCCGTCCGAGGAGGTTACACAACGGACGGTGTGGAACTCCAACGTCGATTTGGTGGTACCGAATTTCCATACACCAAGTGTTTACTTTTATAGACCTAATGGTGCTTCCAATTTCTTCGATGCCAAGGTTCTTAAGGAAGCTCTTAGCAAGGTGCTTGTCCCATTTTATCCAATGGCTGGTCGTCTTCGTCGTGATGAAGATGGTCGTGTTGAGATTGATTGTGATGGTCAAGGGGTGCTCTTTGTTGAGGCCGACACCGGTGGAGTCGTTGATGATTTTGGAGACTTTGCTCCCACGCTTGAGCTCCGTCAACTTATCCCAGCCGTTGATTATTCGCGCGGAATTGAAACGTATCCCCTTCTTGTATTGCAGGTGCGTTTCAATTTATCTTCAATTATTTATTAGTTTATGAACCCCTCTATTTTGAAAGTAACTTTATCTCCTAATTGATGTACCAACATGATGAATTTTGAATAGTTTAGAAATTATTTATCATACGTTTATAGTTCAACAACTAAATACGTTTATAGTTCAACAACTAAATACGTAGAGAATGACAATTGAGGCCATAGCTGTCACTATTATATTATTATATACGTATTCAAAAGGTTTTCCCTTCTTGGAGAGTCAAGTGGCGGAAGAAGGAATGAAAATATGACTAATAAAGAAAACATGTACACGGTTTCTTTTATTTATTATAGCTCTTTATTTGATAAAATGATTGTTAATTCATAAATAAATTTATGAAGTAAGAGTATCGGTACACCTCAATTTGTAAGGTGTAACGGATATGAGATGTGAAGGAGGTGGTTCTTCGATAATTTATGAGTTTTGTTGCTTTCATGTTAATCATCTATTTTTTAAGAGGAAAAAGCTTATAGCATTGTAATCGTCTATCGGTTTTAATTTGTTTACACCATTAGACTGTATTGAGTTCAATCACATCTTATTTTGTTACTTTTTTTTTATAATAGTTTTAAAAAATCACTCATTGTCCTTGAGAAATCTCGTGTTTCTAATATATTTCATTTTTGTTTGTTCAAAAAAAAATTTTAAAAAATGTCTCCACTTATATTTATGTTGTGGATATGATTGATTACATGTGTAAAATTTTTACATCTTGATAACGTTTAATATTAATTAAACTTATTTCAAATGGTCAAAAGTTTTGCGAAAATTACAAGAGTCTACAGCTTTGTTCGTAATTTTTTTTTTAAAAAAAGAAATATATTCAAAGCAATATTAAAAAAAAATGGTCAAAGCAAATCCAAATTTTCTTTTTTATTTATTTCATTTTTTCTGTATCCTATTCTTTCTTTATTCATATTTTTTACAAAGACGTGAGAGCATGATCCCTATGAAAAATATAATAAAGACTCATAATACATCACCCAATTCCAACAAAGCAATATAATAGTACTTTTTTGTTGGAGGGGTTGCTAATGCCAACCACACTAACTCACAATCATGTAAAGCATATCACACAGTTGAATGCTAATGATTTCTTTCTTTTGACTGCTTTCAAATTTTAAATTGAAATTTCAACTCAGTCTTGTTTTTTTGTCAAAATCTTCACCTACCTTTGATGAAAAAACATCTAAATCATACTATTGCCTTTTCAATTGTCGGTCCAAAATTGTTTATGTAAATCATAGAAACCATAATTTTTTTATGAAATTATTTGTCTTTTTCAGTGATACTTCTTTTTATTTCATAGGACCAATTTTTCACTATGCAATGATAAAGGATATTATTAAAAAAAAGAAGACATAAACAGTAATTTTGAATTTAGGTCCACACGTATCCAAAATTTGTTGTGTCTAGAATCTAAGTAGATCAATGTGGTTGTACCAAAAAAAAAAAAAACACAGGAAGGTTGTTGGCAAATGGCATCTTATTATTTTTATGCAAAAACATAGTTCAAAATGTTTGTGTTGGATATTAAATTTCCTTGGTTATTTTTTTCTTGTTGAACAAAAAATTCTCTTGTTAATTGAATAATATGAAGCCAAAAAAATGCCTTATTTTCTTGTAACTTACTAAAAGAGATTACTTTTATACAGCCGTAGTAAAAAGTTTTACATTGTGATGAAATCACATTCAATCATATGCGTGACTTAAGACGTAATGATTAAAGATAGATGATTATAATTGATCGTGTGAACAATCTTTATATTGATAATACATTAGACTTTATTTGGCCTCATGTATAGATAAAGATTCTTTTTTTCAGATTCATTGAATAATTAAAGTATCTGATATACAATACAAACCAGTTATATTAATTATTCAATGAATGTTTGCCTATATTTGCTTATACATGAGATCGAAGGGAGTATGAATTAACAGTTTGACTTTAATTTTGTGATTAATGTGTACTTAACTATGTTACAGACACCAATTTAATGGACTTTCACAATTTATGCAGGTAACATATTTCAAATGTGGAGGAGTCTCACTTGGTGTTGGTATGCAACATCATGTAGCAGATGGAGCTTCTGGTCTTCATTTCATCAATACATGGTCAGATGTAGCTCGTGGCCTAGATGTTTCCATGCCACCGTTCATTGACCGGACACTACTCCGTGCCCGCGATCCTCCCCGACCTGTTTTCGATCACATCGAATACAAGCCTCCACCATCAATGAAGACTAATCAACAGCCTACAAAACCAGGCTCAGACAGTGCAGCAGTTTCGATTTTCAAATTGACTCGCGAACAACTTAACACATTGAAAGCTAAGTCCAAAGAAGCCGGCAACACAATCCACTACAGCTCTTATGAGATGTTAGCCGGTCATGTTTGGAGAAGTGTCTGCAAAGCAAGATCATTGCCTGATGATCAAGAAACCAAATTGTATATTGCAACCGATGGACGTGCAAGGTTACAACCTCCTCCTCCACCAGGTTACTTCGGCAATGTGATATTCACAACAACACCTATAGCTATAGCAGGTGATCTCATGTCGAAACCAACATGGTATGCTGCAAGTAGAATTCACAACGCGTTGTCGCGAATGGACAACGAGTATTTGAGATCAGCTCTTGATTTTCTTGAGCTACAACCTGATCTTAAGGCTCTTGTTCGCGGTGCACATACTTTCAAGTGTCCGAATCTTGGTATCACTAGTTGGGCTAGGCTTCCGATACACGATGCTGATTTTGGTTGGGGAAGGCCAATTTTCATGGGACCTGGTGGGATTGCTTATGAAGGGCTTTCTTTCATAATTCCAAGCTCAACAAATGATGGAAGTTTATCTGTGGCAATTGCTCTTCAACATGAGCATATGAAAGTGTTCAAGGACTTCTTGTATGATATTTGAAGATACAAAATGTCACTTGGAATTCCACTATGTTTCTAAGGTGGCGTTTTGTTTCCTAGTTTTTTGTTTTTCTTTAGGTACTTTTGGTGAACTATATGCAAATGTTAATGGGACTTGTTTGAGCTTCTATAATCTGTAAACAATTTAATTTGATATGTTGCAGTTAGCACAAGACTTCAAACATTTGGATACCTGTTACTGGGTATTATAGTTATTTATCGATGATTTCACTCTCCGTATTCACTCTCTCCCCTTGCAGACCTAACACGGTTCGAATAGGGCTACTCGGTTGAATTAACTCTTTAGATAATACTATCGATGATTTTCCTTTCTGATTGGATTTGGAAATCTGTGACAAGCTTAACTTGAAGCATTTATTGATGTTAAAAATTTAAATTCAAGTTATGAGAAATTAGGACAACAATGTTTCATGATGTACAAAGATGATCTTCTCTTCTAAAGAATCCCAAGCTTCAAACATAAACATGTGACACGAAGTGTTTGAAAATTCATAGCAACTTAACATGAAAGGAGAAGACTGATATTAAAACAAAGCTTACACACACAGGTGAAATCCAAGATAACTTGGATGTAGAGCTTCGAGAACGACGAGGTTCAGAGTGATTATCATTTGCACCACCTTTAGCTCCTTTTCCTCTAGCTTTCTTAATCGAGTCATAAGCTCGTTCAAACTTTTCCTCCTTGATATGTTTCTTATCTTCTCCGTGCAACTTGCTTCCTTCTTTTATGCTTCCATAGTTTCCTACATCTTAATAGAATAAGCAAAATTTAGTTAGCATCTAGAAGCAGAAATTAAATATAGCATGAGTACAATTTAAGGAAACGCTCCTTCAGAAAGGCGAAGAATGCTTACTACTAGTAGGTTGCATTGTTTCCATGATGCTATTTGACGAGTTTAAAGCTCTATGTTCTGAACTGAAACCTAAAATCGATATAGCTTGAGTGCATAAAACAGCGATGAAACATGTAAGAAATCTTACTCTCATTGTTGTATAAAGGTTCTTTGTACACAGTTTAATAATGGTTTGAAGTCGGTATAAGGAAAAGAGGGTTTATATAAGCTGTAAAAAGAAAGCAATGTCTGTGAATCAAATTCTCTATGGTTGCGTGTAATAGAAGCTAGCAGAGTACTTCATTTGGAGCCTCTACCTTGTGATTGTGCTGCATCAGATGCTTGAAATCTTAACCATGATGAAAACTTGTGAATGTAATTAACTTTCTGTTTTCTAACTAAACCATACAAAAGTAGTTAATTTTTCTTGGAACAACTAGTACAATTTTTTTTGCAGACCAGCAATCTTGTTTTAATAGTTTTAATTAGTTATATGAATTTAATTCATGTACACTCTCGGTATAAAGTGTTTTTACACCGTCAATCAATCATAATCGCCAGATCATACAAACCATTTGACTTTTATCATAACTAATTCTAAAGTCACACATATGACCGGTTGTTATATGCAATCTGTGTAAAGTGGATATGAATTTAATTCATATACACTCTCAGTATAAGTGTTTTTACACCATCAGTCAATCATAACCGGTTGTGATATGCAATCCGTGTAAATTTTTACATTGATGATAGTGCATGAAAATTAATCTTTACCAATATTACCCAATTCCATATTTTGTAGGTGAGTGTATCAAAAAATTTATGTCACATTTTGGAAGGTATCCAAGAAATGATCCAAGTCCTTTAGTGGTTGAAAGAATAAAGTAACATTCCCAAGCATGTTTAAACAGTCTTACAGATCAAGCTAATTGTATGTTGCAAAGCCTTAATCTAAAACGTTTATTATTACAGTGAATTAATATACTTCTTTTTTTGGTCTCAAACCATTGTTCAAATCTTGCAGGGTAAACAGACATAAAGTCATGACTGAGAAGATCCTCTAACTCTTCATTGATTATGAGTTCTTCTGTAATGGTCTGCAATAAATGTCAATTGTTAAAGCAACTTATTCACTTGGCACTGCTTTTGTATTGTCAATTGTTGTAGCAACTAGGTAGGGGACCATTTACTGAAAATGATTTTGTACATCAAGTGCTCTGACAAACATGTGCCAATGTTCAACACAAAATATCTCATCATCCAACTAGTTCAATCATTTCAACACTTATTTGGTAAAGAAAAAATGACTTGTCCTATCTCCATAGCATTAAGGTAAGTGGAGGGAAGTCTCTATGTAGGGCATCTAATGTGGAGGACCCCTAAAAACTGGTACAATGATAAGCTGTTATAATGGATTTTAATTCTTTCAAAGTGCACAATTTTTTAGAAACTAAAGCAAATAATTTCAATCATTGGTAAATAAATCAAATGCTGAAATTGCAAGCACATAGGTCCTTTACGCTTCAAAGGTCATGCTAATAAGTTATAAGTTGTTTTCATAAGTTATTTTAAGTGGTTACAGAAATAAGCTGAAAACACCTTTTGACATGATATGACATGAGCTGTTTCTATAAGCTCTCCAAATAGCCTCCAACAACTTGTGGCAGTAGATAAACTCAAATAAGTGAATTCAAACACACCCTTAACATAGATGAAATAGTTTATCTTTCCATAAGAAAGAAAAAATTAGCCTGTTTCTGCTTCTTTATTGTCAGTAAATAACTAAAATTTCTCTCTAGAACTTCAACCTTACAAGTCACAAGTTTAACTTTTATATATTTGATCTAGTTACCCTCGGCTAAACTATACTTTCTTTGTATGGTAACTACATATTAAATTACAAAGACAATGTTGTATTTCTTTTTCCCCAGCAACATGCAAAGATTCATACATTTCTTAATAAAATTATGGACGAGATTATAGCATCAAGGTGGAGGACACAAACTAATCAACAAGCAAACATGTTCTTAATTGTGGCAAAAGCATACATTTATAGTAGTAGTAGCAGTAGTAAAAAGATGATTAATGTAGGATACTTAACTAATGGAAGCGAAATAAGGTAATTAAAGCCAAAAGATCAAACATAAAATAAATGTTGAGAAACAAAAATAAGGCCCTGCATATAATGATGCTGCAGAATTATGAGAGTGACGCGGCCCGTGATTGATGCTTTCTTCGCCGACAACTCCAGCAGTAGTTCCACCGACGACAACTCCAGCAGCAGCTCCAGCCCCTCTTCCTATACCGAATCCTCCTCCCCGTCCCCCTCCTCCCTTCCCACCTCCTCCTTTTCTTACAGTAACAGATAGTTCGTGTTTGTGCTCATTAATACCTCCTCCTTTGTTTCCATTTCCATCTATGTTCCCTATCATCGATTAACTCAAGTATAAAGACAAAGAAAAAAGTATGCTTACAAATGTCTTAGAATTTAGTTTGAGTCTGACTCAATCCTACAAAATCGGATTATAAAATGAGGGAAGTCTCCTCAGTCCTCACACCCATGATTGGACATCTGGAGTGTGACCTAAGCGATCCGATAGTAGGCGATCAACAGATCTTGTTTTGTTACTATCTTAGAATATGGGATGTGCATAACTCAACCGTGTAAAACCGGCTTGTAACAAAATTTGTGTGACTATTAACAAAATTTGTGAAAAATTAAGTTTGTACTTATTTGAAAAGTTAAAGAAATTGTACCAAGAAGCTCATGTGCTTGTTCATTGCTATGGATAATGCTTTTGCCTTCTGAAGTAAAATTCATATTGAAATCTTCATTTGATATGGCTACAGCACCTGAAATGAACAGTAGAAAAGTTGCAAGAAATACTATCTTCATGTTAGAACTAAGGGGTTGGCAAAGGGAGTGGTGATTCTTTGCAAACTATTAGGATTTAAGTGTGAAGCAAAGGGTGAGAAAACGTGGAGGGTGAGGAAAAGTATGAACGTGGAGACAGAATGAATAGAAAATGACTTGTCCTATGTCCATTGCATTTATGATAAGGGGAGGAAATCTCTATGTGGGACACTAATGTGGACCTCTAAAAACTGGTCCAAACCTGTTAGAAGGATTTATTAAAGTGGACAATTTCAACATTGATAAATAAATCAAATGCTGAAATTGCATGTACATACATAATAAGTTAGGTAAAATTGCAGTTGTATTCTTTCAATTTATTTGTTTCCCATATAAGTCCCTTAAGTTTCAAAATATTTACACCATTGATATTCTTGAGTTTTCATTAAAATCCTATGTGGCTTGTGGAGGCTTTTGACCTGTATAATCTTCAACCAAAATAACTTACAAAATTCTTTCCTCTTAATCAAAAACTTTGTTTTTATTCCTTTCTATTTTTAACTTGAAACTTCATCATGTCCTCATTGTTACAACCTGGTAGTTTGGATGCGAGGACATTTCATGTGGTATTCTGGTCCCAAATCTCCTCACTTTCCCCTCTCCATGTGAGTTGGCCACTAGGCTAATAACAACAACAAAAAAAACTTGAAACTTCATCCAAAAGTTTGTGTTTGGCATGCGTGTACCTTCTTGCACTATCATTTGTTGGCCTGCTGTCATTAATGGAATCTAGTGTAATGGTATCACTTATCAGCAGGGTCCATGTTACTGAACTCGTTTTATTTCGCGATGAATTGTGGTAATTCATTCACAGCATATGTTGCACCCTCAATATTATCCCATTTATGGAAGGTGAAACAGTAGAATCTGAATTCTAGAGATAAATCAGTTCCTCAAAATTGACATTCGTTGAAACAACAAAATCCTTATTATAGATATCAGATAATAGATAACCTTTGTTCTAGCTTTATCATATAAAAATACGTTTCCTTGTACGAATATCAAAATTGGAACAATATGAAACAATAGTAGATAGACAGCATAAACATCCAAAACTTTCAACATTACTTCAATTAGGAAGAGATTTATACAGACATTCATAAGGGGATTGATTAGCTAGTAATGGTCTAGGAATCCTATTAATTATGTGAATAACATGTTCTACTGCAGTCTGCATAGTACCAGAACTATAAGGAAACTTAGACCTAACAGCTAAGGGGACTGAATAGATTTATTGGATGCATGTCCTAAACTAAAAATGCTATAAAGCAGATTGTGGTATAGTACTAACTTTAACACTGTTTACACTAGCATCATTATAATTAGTTACACTAAAATGTGATCCTTTGAGATAGTAGAGGCCATCAACAAGTTAATTGGTGTTCAAATATAATATCCAATATGTTTGTCTAGAATGTGAACTGCACGTTAACAGAATGTTTGCCTATTGATTCCTCTGCTGTAGTAAAACAAACCTGTTCAATGCTCTCGAGCTGTTCTTGAGTGAATGGAGTATCATCAGATCCCAAGGAAGAATTGTTTCTTGCCATTGTTGATAAAGATTATACTCTCAAATTGAGCTCGTGATAATAACATAACATTACAAGATGAAAGAGAGTTATGAATAATACTCTATTGACTGAATGAAGGTTAATTATAAGAAGTGATATCAGGTTCCAAATTTAAACATAGATCAATTGGTAAGGAAAGAAATAACTAACAATAACTAACCCTCAACTAACACATAACATAAAGTAACGGAACTAACTGACATAGTTAAGTAACATATATAACTAATAATGATTAAGAGTTATCCTACTTTTCTAATGTTAACAAAACAACAGATCTATTAGTCGTGACTCGTTTCATATTAGACCCTATTGACTGCTTTGCTTAGTACTTATTTGATTGTCGTCATCTTTCAGGCTCAACTCAGGTTCAAGCCATTGATCAAAACTAGAAGGGTAAATAAATATAAAAGCGCATGACTGAGAATATCCTCTAACTCTCCATTGATCATGAGTTTTGAAGTTGTATTTGTAATTCTCTGCAATAAATGTCAACTGTTGAAGCAACTAGTTCATTTTGGCACTACTTCTCTATTGTCAAGAGTAACCAAAGGATGTCTTTGTTCTCTGACCAACCTCATGACTGTTTCATTGACAGAAAATGAAATAGGAAAATGTAACACAGTTTCATTTTCTGCAAATGACTTTGTTACTTCTAGTGTTCTGCCAAACATGTGCATATGTTTAAAACAAAAGATCTCATCATGAAACTAGTTCAGTCATTGTGATGCTTATTTAAAAAAATAGTAAAAAAAAAAAAAGTCTATTAGATGGCTGTCATTCAAAATAAAAGAATGATAATCAGTTGCATATTGTATTTAAGGCACATTTATGTTGTAAGTTGATCCTCCTAAAACAGACTTGAATCCATTCTATTTGTGCTTCAAATATTGATGGATTGCTAGAGTTTGAAACATTGACTAAAGGATTAGGAAAAAGGCTTAAGAAACTGTTCACCACAAAAAAAATCGAATGAATTTCCAAAGCTTGAACTATCTTTGAGCTTTATGTTTTGATTTTAAGGTCTCTAGCGTGTCCTATGAACCAACACTCCTGCAATTGCAAGTGCAACCTGGCTAAAGAGAGAAGCAACCAGGGGAGCAAGATTGACAAAATAAGCAAAGAAAAATGCACCAGTTCCTAAGACGAGGAAATAGCAGTTGTTCTTTTTTGGGGGGATGGTGGAGTCCCTAGGCCTATGGTGTGGAAAGTTCCGAGGAGGCCAACCTGTTTTCATTAGTTTGTATTCTCATTTCTCATTTTGAATTTTTATAATCCAGCTTGTTGAATCCTTAGTAAAAAGATTCAACATAGATGAAACAGTCTATCATACCAAAAGAAAGTAAACTAGCCTGCTTCTTTACTGTCAGTAAATAACCAAATGTTCTCTCTAGAATTTCAACCTCAAAAGTCACACATTCAAACTTCATATATATATTTGCAGAGATTTATACATATAATCACACTACATTTCTAAATGATACCATCGATGACATTATAAATTGATGGCATTCCGGCAGACGACATAAACTATAATCAACAAGCAAACAAGTTTTTAATTGTGACCGACATATACATTAAGCATAGTATTAATGTAGGCCTATACAAAAGCTACATAACATATACTATACTAGTGGAAGTAAAACAATGTGATTAAAGCCAAAAGCTCAAACATAAAATAAATGTTGAGACATAAACATAAGGTCCTGCAGATAATGATGGTGCAGAACTATTGGAGCGATGACTCCCGTGATAGGCGGTTGACCCGCCAATAACTCCAGCACCGATAATTCCAGCACCCGCTCCGGCCCCAACTCCTCTGCCTATTCCTCTTCCCCTTCCACTTCCTCCCCTTCCTCCTCCCCCCCTTCCACCTCCTCCCCCTCCTCCCTTCCCACCTCCTCCTTTTCTTATGGTAACAGATAGTTCATGTTTGTGTTCATTACTTTCCATCATTGCAACTCTGTGGTTCAACCTAGTAGAGACTTCTATGTTTCCATTTCCATCTAAGTTCCCTATCATTGAATAGCACAAGTATAAAGAAAAAAGTAAAAAAGTAAAAAAAAGAAAGCATGCTTACAAATGTCTTAGAACATGGGTGTGAGTCTGACTCAACCCTACAAATGACCTGGTTAACCCGATAGCATGTGGTTCAACATATCTTAGATAGACTCCGATGCAATATTACATTTGGATTGAGACTAACTCAAGCCCTGTTTGGGGGTAAAAAAACTTTTTTTGCCTTATAACAAAAGCGCTTATTATATAAGCGCTTATGAATAAACTATTTTTATAATACGGTATAAAATAAAGTCATTATTTTTTGTATAATCTATAAGCTGTATTCATAAGCTAATACAGAAATAAGCTGAAAACAACATATGAACATGTCATAAGATGTTTTCATAAGTTTTCTTAAACAGTGTCACAAGTATTTATACAGGTAGATAAACTCAAATAAACTAATCCAAATACGCTCGCAATCGTACAAAACTGACTTGTAAGATGAGAATTGATATTTTTGCTTGAAAATGAGTTTATTAATGGGAGTCTTCAAATTAAGTTAGAAAAGGTAAAAAAATTGTACCATTAAGTTGATGTGGTTGTTTCATATTGAAATCTTGTTCATTTGATATGTTGGCTAGAGCTCTTGAAATGAACAGAAGGAAAGTTGTTGCAAGAAGTATGACCTTCATGTTAGGGTTTGAACGAACAATTTCCAGATTCAAGAGCCTGGTAAAAGATTTTCCAGATTGTTTGGAAAGAGTTTAATAGAATAGTTATGTTTGATGAGAAGATGAAGGGTGTGGAAAAAGTAATATACGGAGAGAAAATAAGAAGGTAAAATGGGATTGTATGTCCATGCAATTTCAGAGAAAGAAAGGGGAAGAAATCTATACTCTTTCCTCTTTGGTTGAAAAAGTCTACGCTCAATATAGTAAAGTGGTGGTATCCTATGTGCACTTTGACCAAAAGCTCCAACAAACGGTTGACAGCCCCGTTGATAAGGATATTGTATAACATATATAAAGATTAGAGTAAGAACCCTCGAAACTTTACTTATCCACGTTTAAAAATAGGAAAATGCTAGATATCAAGAATGGATTTTCTTGATGAATTTAAGAATGACATGGCAGAATAATCACCTTTAGATTTTAATCTTATTTATTAAAGTTTCATAAAAAATATATATATAACACCCACCACCCCATGATTTCCGGCCAGACTGAGATTTTATTGGTTAACATTAATTTCGGGACAATTTCTTGATAAAATCTTTCTTGATAAATAGCATTTCTCAATATAATTTAGCTCTAGCTACTAACTTACTTGACTAAAAAAGGGAGCGTCCACACGTATTGATTTAATTGATATTTTTTTTTTTTGCGTTTATGTTTGATTTTTGATTTGGCTTAATTGTATGTTTGATCCCTTATGTTTATTTTAGTTTTCAAGTTGTTCCCTTATGTTTTAAAAGTTTCAAGTTGGTCCAAAACGTTGCTCACGTTGGAAACGTTGCTCACGTTGGTCCACTTCGAATTTTAAAATCCGAAAACATTCCCTTTGCACAGAACTACAACATCATTGCATGTCTTTGTGGATTCAACAATTTTTTACAATAAACACCATTTATATTTTTTTGATTTTAAAATCCTATGTGGCTTGTGGAGGCTTTTGACCTGTATAATTTCAACCAAGAAAACCTGGAAAATTCTTTCCTCCTAATAAAAAACTTTCTTTTTATTCCTTTCTAATTAATTTTAACTTGAAACTTCATGTTGTTAGAACCTGGTAGTTTAGATGTGAGGACATTTCATGTGGTATCCCGCGTTCGATCCCAAATCTCCTCACTTTCCCCTCCCCAAGTGAGTTGGCGACTAATAACAACAAAAAAACTTTAAATTTCATCCAAAAAGTTTGTGTTTCACATGAGTGTACCTTCTTGGACTATCATTTGTTGGCCTGCTGTTATTAATGGGAATCTAGTGTAATGGTATCGGCAGGGTCCATGTTACTGAACTGTTTTATTTTGTGATGAATTGTGGTAAATTGTGGTAATTCATTCACAGCATATGTAATATGTTGCACCCTCAATATTATCCCATTTATGGAAGGTGAAACATTAGAATCTGAATTATTATAGAGATAATTCAGTTCCTAAAAATTGACATTCGTTGGAACAATGAAATCCTTATTATGGATATCATATAATAGATAACCTTTTGTTCCAGCTTTGTATCATATAAAGAGACATTTCCTTGCATGAATATCAAAATTAGAACAATGTGAAATAAGAGTAGATACATAACCTAAACATCCAAAAGTTTTAACCTTACTTAAATTAGGTAGAGATTTATACAGACATTCAAAATGGGATTTGTTAGACTATGTACAATGATTTACATATTCAACACCCTCCTTTCCCATTGGAGTAGAAGAATAATAAGGGGGTGGTTGAGATGAATAAGACATCATTGATCCATAATATGGACGATAATTTAGATTAGATGATGACATGATGAAATTTGGAGGAAATCCATAATTTGGGTATAGTATATTTTGGGGACGTTGTTGGTTGGAAGATTCATTTTGAAATCTATAGTTGTTGGGATTTGGGTAGTTGAAAGTGTAATTAGTAGAATTTTGGGTGTTAAAAGGGTTATTGTTGGGATCCATTTCACTAAAAAAGATGTTTAGAACTACAAACAAGAGTTTATTGGAGACTAAATAGAAAAATTAGAGGGAAAAAAGTCGATTTTTTTCTGTGTCCAAATCAAATGAACCAAGTCTCTATTCATAAAAAAAATGATGAATTTTGGTGAAAAATAAAATAAAATAATTTACTATGAAATAATTGACCCCAAATAAATATGATGATATAAAAATATGAAAAATCACATCAATCAATAAGATTTTGTCAAGTGTTTTACACGGCTCCCACTCCCTTCTAATTCAATGTGTTGAATTTTTTCAACCACAAACAATTCACCTCACTTTTAACACTCCATTGCAACCATTCAACTACTTCATAATTTTTTCAACTACCCATTGTAACTAGTCTTGGCTAATAATGGTGTAGAAATCCTATTAATTATGTGAATAACATGTTATAGCACAAGAAATATAAGGAAACTTAGAGCTAACAGCTAAGGGACTGAATACATATATTGGATGCATGTCCTAAATTAAAAATGCCAGAAATCAGACTGTGATATAGTACTAGATTTAACATTGTTACACTAGCATCATTATAATTAG
Source organism: Medicago sativa (assembly GCF_051527215.1). Taxonomy (NCBI): domain Eukaryota; kingdom Viridiplantae; phylum Streptophyta; class Magnoliopsida; order Fabales; family Fabaceae; genus Medicago; species Medicago sativa. Next base: position 6,103,864 of record NC_140752.1, read on the forward strand.
TTACACTAAAATGTGGTCCTTTGAGATAGTAGAGCACATCAACAAGATCAGTTATACCAATCTTCTCCATGGTCCTCAAATCTTGTATAGTTGTGCAATGCATGGAACTACAGAATTTAGTTAGATACTGAAATCAAATTAAAGAAAGGAAAATTAAGGCAAGAACAAAACATTTTTAAGTTTCGGTTTTCCTGAAATAATAACGGTTCCTGCATAATTTGCAACTGCTGTATTTCCATTTGGCAGCTTAAACTTGATAGGTTTAATTCTAGTAAACAGAATGTTTGCCTATTGATTTCTCTGCTGTAATAAAACAAACCTGTTCAATGCTCTTGTGCTGTTCTTGAGCGAATGCAGTAACATCAGATCCTAGAGAAGAATTGTTTCTTTCGTGTTGATAAAGATGATACTCTCAAATCGAGCTCATGGTAATACCATAACATTACAAGATGAAAGAGATTTATGAATAATAGTACTCTATTGATTGAATGAAGATTAATTACAAGAAGTGATATCAGGTTCCAAATTTAAACATAGATCAACTGGGAAGGAAAGAAATAACTAACAATAACAATAAATAACCCTCAACTAACACCTATAACAGAAAGTAACATATATGTTACTACTAAATAGTGGAAGTGAAACAATGTGATTAAAGCCAAAAGCTCAAACATAAAATAAATGTTGAGACACAAACATAAGGCGCTGCAGATAATGATGATGCAGAACTATTGGAGTGATGACTCCTGTCATAGGCGGATGACCCGCCGATAACTCCAGCACCGATAATTCCAGCACCCGCTCCTCTGCCTATTCCTCCTCCTTTTCTTATGGTAACAGATAGTTCATGTTTGTGTTCATTACTTTCCATCATCGCAACTCTGTGGTTCAACTTAGTAGAGACTTCCATGTTTCCATTTCCATTAAGTTCATGTGCTTGTTTCGTATTGAAATCTTGTTCATTTGATATGTTGGCTAGAGCTCTTGAAATGATGAGAAGGAAAGTTGCAAGAAGCATAAGCTTCATGTTAAGGTTGTAAATAATTGGGATTTGAGATTTTGAACTTGGTTTGAACAATTTTCCAGATTGTTTGGAAAGAGCTTAATAGTTATGTTTGATGAATTAAAGGGTGTGGGAAAAGCAATATATATAAGGAGAGAAAATAAGAAGAAAAATTTCAGAGAAAGAAAGGGGAAGATACGGGATGACAAAATGAGCCGCCGCGTCTAAAATAGTATGTCGATAGTCTTGTAAATATGTTTACTTTGAATTTTGATTTATGTTGATTTTTTAATACGTCATGGTAAAAAATAAAATGATGATTGATAGGATTGCGTCTATGTGACCGTTTCTGATTGTGTAATTTTGTCCACATGACGTTGATGTGGCAAATCCTTATTTGAAAAACAATTTAAAAATCATAATTTTTTTTTTGAAAATTTAAATTTAAATTGATATTAATTTTAGAAACTTATTTTCAGATTGTTTAAATTGGTCACTTCGTCCCCTAACTAATTTCTTGTTTTTATTTTGGTCTAATAACTCCTAAAACGTTTGTTTGGTCACTCAAGTTCACCTTTGTTTGTCAAAAAATATATGTTTGTTTACTTTAACTTCAAATGTCTATGGTGAACCAATGTTATAGATAATCGACAATAGAACTTATTAATTTTCCAATTTTAACCCTTTGATATTTTTTAAACAAAGAGGATCGTTGGATCATGCAAGTCTATTGTATCTTCCAGTGAACGATCACCACTTAATTTTTGTTTTTTCATTTCTCCATCTTCTTCCTTCCTCTTCTTCATCATCTTTAACATCACATTCATCAATATTCATACAAAACCCAGAAAAAATTCAAAAACAATTTCAGAAAAGAAGATGAAAATGACGAGATCTGCTTTCAGATTATATAATTTATGAATATTTAAATTTTATTTTAGTTTTTGAAAATTTGTTTTTAGATTTTAATTCTAAAAACTTTATATTAAGAATTTTTTTTTTTGAAAATTTCCAGATTATATATAATTTTCAAAAATTTTAATTTTATTGTATTTTTTATTTTCAAAAATTATAATTTATTTGTTTTTAATTTATTACAATTTTAATTAAGAGAATTTACAAGTCAACACAATGTGGCAAAAGTTAAAAGAATGTTTACCTGTTGATTTCTCTGCTGTAGCAAAACAAACCTGTTCAATGCTCTCGAGTAGTTCTTGAGTGAACGGAGTATCATCAGATCCCAAGGAAGAATCGTTTCTTGCCATTGTAGTGATAATACCATAACAGGACAAGACGAAAGAGATTTATGAATAATACTCTATTGATTGAAGGGTAAGTTATGTTTTTGGTCCCTACAAAATTGCGACCTTGTAAGTTTAGTCTTTACTTAATTTTAATAGCATTTTTAATCCCTACAAAAAATTTCTGCACTCAATATTAGTCCTTACTCAATCCAAATTTGTTTAATTTATGATTAAACTCTTAAGTTTTTCAACAATTTTTTACAGGCATGTTAAGAACGTTATTAAAAGGTCCTCCGAAAAAAATATCGCAAAAATTTGATTTCTACGTCCATATTTTTGTTACTTATATCTTAAACTTTTGTCGTTTTAAAAAATTCATATTTAATTTATTTCATGTTAAAAAATTATAGATTTTAGTAAATGAACCTTTCATAGTGTTCTAAACTTGTATAAAAAGAATCGTTAAAAAATTTAAGAGTTTAAGGATAATTAAACAAAATTTATTTTAGCAGGGACTAAAATTATAAGTAAATTTTGTTTTGTAGGGATTAAAAAAGCTATTAAAATTAAGTAAGGACTAAACTTAGAAGGTCGCCATTTTATAGGGACCAAAAACATAATTAACCCTTGATTGAATGAAGATTAATTACAATAAGTGATATCAGGTTCCAAATTTAAACATAGATCAATTGGGAAGGAAAGAAATAACAACAATATATAATAACAATAACAAACCCTCAACGAACACTTATAACAGAAAGCAACAGAACTAACTGACATAAAGTTAACTAACATATATGACTAATAATTATTAAGAATTATATCCTACTTTTTTGATATTTTACAAAAGGGTGTTGCTATAACACACCCAACCATTTTTATGAAGGTGTGCATTAGCATGCAACACCTTTTTAATTGGACACTAAAAACCCTTTTCTCTCTCATCAATTGTGATCTATTGAATGCCTCTTAAAGTAATTTTCATACCCAACCTCAATTTCTCTCTCTTGCTCTCAGCCAACGGATTTTTTTGCTTCAGAGAAGGAAGAAAATCTAGTTCATGTAGTTCTTTGGCATTTAAATGATCACTTTTTTTCCTAACTTGCTATTTAACGGTTCAAATAATAACTGGCTTGTGTTGAGTTTATTTTTTCTTTTGGTACAAAGCTGAGTTTTTTTTTAATGGTACAATATATGTGTTAATAACACAGCGAACGTCAAAAAAAAAATAATAACGTTGCTATTGCTGGGTTTTTTTTCTTATTCTTTTGACAACATGCAAATTTATTAAAATGCCAAAGAGGAACGAACAGTACCAGGCTACCAGCTTTTCTTTGTTAAAAAAAATAAATGTACCAGCTTTTCTTCTATCTACAAAAATGATTGGCCGAAAAAAATGAGAGCAAGAGAGAGAAATTGAGGTTTGGATATGAAAATTACTTTAAGAGGCATTCAATAGATCACAATTGAAAAGAGAGAAAAGGGTTTTTAGTGTCCAATTAAAAAGGTGTTGCATGCTAATGCACACCTTCATAAAAATGGTTGGGTGTGTTATAGCAACACCCTTTACAAAAACAGCAGATCTTATTAGTCGTTTCATATTAGACCCTATTGAGTATTGACCGCTTTGTTTGGTACTGATTTGAGCGTGTCATCGTTTTTCAGACACAAGTCAGGTTCAAACCTTTGTGCAAACCTAGAAGGGTAAATACATATAACAAGACGGAGAACATCCTCCAACTCTTCATTGATCACGAGTTCTGAAGCTGTATTTGCAATTCTTCCCAATAAATGTCAACTGTTGTTGAAGCAACTAGTTCATTTTGGCACTACTTCTCTATCCTCAAGAGTAACCAAAGGATGTCTTTGTTCTCTAACCAATCTCGCTCATGACTGTTTCATTGACAGAAAGTGAAATAGGAAAATGTAACACAGTTTCATTTTCTGCAAACGACTTTGTTACGTCCAGTGTTCTGCCAAACATGTGCATCAAAAGTCACACGTTCAAACTTTACAGATATTTATACATCTAATCACACTAAATTTCGACATCATATATACTATGGATGACATTATAAATTGATAGCACTCAGACAAAGGACACAAACTAATCAACAAGCAAACTCGTTTTTAATTGTGACCGACGTATACGTTAAACGATAGTATTTGTGTAGGCCTATACAAAAGCTACATAACATGATACTAAACTAGAGGAAGTGAAACAATCTGATTAAAACCCAAAGCTCAAACATAAAATAAATGTTGAGACACAAACATAAGGCCCTGCAGATAATGATGATGCAGAACTATTGGAGTGATGACTCCTGTCATAGGCGGACCCGCCTATAACTCCAGCACCGATAATTCCAGCACCCGCTCCTCTGCCTATTCCTCCTCCTTTTCTTATGGTAACAGATAGTTCATGTTTGTGTTCATTACTTTCCATCATCGCAACTCTGTGGTTCAACTTAGTAGAGACTTCCATGTTTCCATTTCCATTAAGTTCATGTGCTTGTTTCGTATTGAAATCTTGTTCATTTGATATGTTGGCTAGAGCTCTTGAAATGATCAGAAGGAAAGTTGTTGCAAGAAGCATAAGCTTCATGTTACGGTTTGTAAAGAGTTTAATAGTTATGTTTGATGAGAAGATGAAGGGTGTGGGAAAAGTAATATATATATAATTGAATGAATGTGTCCATGCAATTTCAGATAAAGATCAAAGAGGAAGAAATCTCTATACTCTTTCCATTTTGGTTGAAAAAGTCTCGCTGGATATGATATCCTATGTCGACCAAAGGTATGACAAAATGAGCCGCCGCCTCTGGTTATAAATTCTCTCTAAAATAGAGTGGACTGTGTCTATAAGTCAATCTTAAAAGAATTTGATAAGGATTGCGTGTACGTGACCGTTTTTGACTGTGTGACTTTGTCCACACATGATGTTGATGTAGCAAATCTATTAATTTGAAAAACTACTTAAAAGATTAGAAAATAATTTTTTGAAAATTTAAATTTAAATTGATATTAATTTTAGAAACTTATTTTCAAATTGCCTAAATTGGTCACTTGGTCTTCTAACTAATTTATTGTTTTCATTTTGGTCTCATAACTCGTAAAACGTCTGTTCGATCCCTCAAGTTCACTTTTGTTTGTCAAAAAAAATCTATGTATGTTAGTTTTAAATCCAAATGTATATGGTGGACCAACGTTATAGATAGTCGACCATATACCTTATTAATTTTCCAATTTTAACCCTTTGATCGTTTTTAAAGAAAGATGATTGTTAGATCATGCAAGTCTATTGTATCTTCAAGTGAACCATCAACATTAATTTTTGTTTTTCCATTTCTCCATCTTCTTCCTTCCTCTTCTTCATCATCTTTAACATTATATTCATCAATATTCATACAAAACCCAGAAAAAATTCAAAAACAATTTCAAAAAAGAAGATGATCAAAATGACGAGATCTGCTTTCAGATTATATAATATTCGAATATTTAAACTTTATTTTTAGTTTTTGAAAACTTACTTTTAGATTTTAATTCTAAAAAAATTATATTAAGATTTTTTTTAGAAAATTTCCAAATTATATAATTTTCGAAAATAAAATTTTATTGTATTTTTTTATTTTTGAAAATTATAATTTATTATTTTTTATTTATTAAACTTTTAATTAAGAGACTTTACAAGTCAACAGAACGTGGTAAAAGCTGCACAGTTAGCAATTGTCACGTAAGCGACAATGTGCCAAATTAGCTATTAAATGGGTGTAGTCTAACTGCACTTAAAATTTTGAAAATTTTTAGATTGTGAAAAAAGAAGAGGTCAAGCGGGGCAGTCTAAGACTGTGATAGTTACAAAGCCCAGGTCTAGATGGTATAAATTTTGGGTTCGTAAAGGAATATTGGGAGGACCTAATATTTGACTTTATGTGTTTCCTTAATGAATTCCATTCTAATAGTAAATTGGTTTGTAGTTCTAAATGCAATTTCATAGCCTTAATTCTTAAGGTTGACGGTCCTCAGAAGCTGTCAAAGTTTCGCCCAATCTCCCTTATCGGTTATACGTATAAAGTTTTGGCAAAATTTTTGGCAAACAGACTCCGGTTAGTCATTGACAGTGTCATTTATGAAGCTCAATAGACCTTTATAAAGGGTAGACAAATTTTAGACGGTATTGTTTGTAACACCCTTGAACCCCACTATTACTATTTAATATAAATACAACAATTAATTCATATTAATTATGTTCAAGGTGCTAAGTCATTAAAACTCAAAAACATGCATAATATATTTTTCATCAAAGTTTCGCAACAGAAACAACAACAATCTCCAAAAAAATCATCTCAAGGTCTCAACATCATAATCCAACTATTTTTGCTCAAAAAAAATCATAATCCAACTATTTAGAGAATAAAGTAAGTAATTTACATAGTTGATAAATAAATCAATTGTTCCTTAAAAGAAGATCAATTGTTAATATTATGTATACCTGCATAAAATATTAGGTAGATCGTATGTGTCGTCGTTTATGTTGTTTTTATCCCACATAGGTCGTTTGTTCCTTAAAAAAAATCAATTGTTAATATTACATATACCTGCATAAAAAATTAGGTAGATTTTTATGTGTCATCATTTAAGTTGTTTTTCTCCCACATAGGTTGTTTAAGTTTCAAAAACAATTATACTGTTGATAGTTTTTTGAGTTTTTGTTAAAAAAGAGTTTGTTACTACTTATGGGATTATCATCTTCAATTCAACCATGTTTGACCTTTTATTAACCTATTTTGCAAATTATTTAGGTACATCAAGTGCGCGCCAATGTTTAACACAAAAGACATCTCCATTAGGGGGTGTTTAGGGGCCTAATTTAATCCATTTAACTCAACGAATCAAACTAATTCAACTTGTATTTTAGTCGAAGATGCATAAGTTTAAGTTCAACCCAAATAAAATTCGGAGTAGTTTGGTATGGATAACAAATTTATGATTTCAAACTTAAGAACTCATGAATTTGATCAATTCAAAAATATTGTGAACTTTTTATTTTTAATAATGTAGTTTGAGACTTTTGAGCGTTGATCTAAATTTCTTTTAATTTAGTTTAAGTCTTGAAATTTTATATTAGAATTAAAATTTATCCTAATTGTTGATTTTTAATAAAATTAAATGACATTCATTTTTTTTTTTTAATTTTTTTTTCAAAAAGTAGTGTTCCATGATCTAATCAGAACTAATTCGCTCATCAATAGGTTGCAATTAAAAATGATAATTAAAGTATTGTCAATAAAATAAATAAAAAAATATGATAATTAATTTGTGGAAGTGAAAGAATGTGATTAAAGCCAAAAGCTCATGCATAAAAGAAATGTTGAGACACCAAAATGGGTCCTTGCAGAAAATGTTGTTGTAGAAGCAGAGTTAGCAGTGTGATTGTGGTGATAATAATGAGTGTTTCCAGTTGACCTTCCTTTGCCTCTTCCTCCTCTCTTTCTACCTCTTCCTTTTCTTATAGTAAGAGATAATTCATCTTTGTGGTCATTTTGACTTTCCAAGGCACAACTTTGTGGTTAAACCTTGTAGAGACCTCAAGGCTTCCATTACCTTGCACGTTTCCTATCATTTGAATAACACAATCTTAAAAGAAAAATTGAAATAAAAAAGTATGATTACAAACATTTCCGAATCTAGAAATTAATTGGACTAGCTAGGGTTTCAATTTTTTTTAATAATAAATAGTATATAAAGCTAAACCACAATATTTCTTTTTGACAAAACATAAACTAAAATAGTTGTTTATATTTTTTCAAAAAATTCTGTTTTAAAAATTGCGTCAATTTATTTCTAAAAAAATTTAAAACTAATTTTTATCAATTAATACTTTCTATTAGTAAAATCCTTAACATGTGACCAAATGACACATGTAAGCCGGACCCACAAGAAAATAATATAGTTTTTCTCAAAAATAAAATAAAATAGTATGTGTGTATAATATAGTTGTATGTATAAAGTTTTATTAAATATTTATACCAAAAAAAAAAGTTTAAATTAATGTTGATTTTTTTTTTTTTAAGAATAAATTGATGTTGAATTGAAACCTTGAAGTGTGTACTTCTCAAGGTCTCATGTTCCATTCTCCCTTATGCCTAGGTGGGCTAGTCCATTGCTTTGACTTTAAATTTGACCCCCCTCAAATGAGCTGTGAGATTGAACCCCTCAAATTAGTCGGTTTTTTTTATCGGATACCGAATTTTTTTAAAAAAATACCAAAATTATATACTATTGTTTTTGTAAGGGAAAGCAAAAAGGGATTACGCTACTTGCTTGGGATAGCTGAAATTATGTAATAAATAGTATGTATATATGTTTGGGTCTATCTACCATATAACAAAATATTTAAAGTCCGCATAAATTGGAGACACAACCCTTGGAGCTGCATGTTCATGTTAAGTGGGGTTGAAAACAATGATAAAATTTGTGCATGTTAAAAAGGTAGAGAAATCGTACCATTAAGCTCATGTGCTTGTAGTTCATTGTTGTGGATTAGGCTTCTTCTTTCCTTTGAAGTGAAATTTGTAACAGCCCGATTTTTAGTTAGATTTATTTTATTATTTATTTATGTGTGTTATATGTGCTCATATGAGATTAATTGCCTCTGCGTGTATTTTTGGTTGGGAATTGTAGAATTCGGTGTTAGAAGGGTATTTTAGTCATTTTGGACTCAAGGGTATTTTGGTCATTTTGCGAGCAAGGGTAATTTTGTGAATTTGTTGAGAATTATTTTTAGTGCTTAGTGAGAGTTGTTATTTTACTGAGTTACTAGAGAGAGTGTAGTAATTATTTAATTACCGATAGTTGACCGTTGTTATTACATTTTACCGTTAAGTGAGTAGTAACATTCTGTGTTAGATTAGTAATGGGTTAGGCCCATTAAAACATTGTGAGTTGAGCCCAACTAGTTGAACCTATATAAACTCTAGTTGGTAGAGAAAATAGGGTTTTTACCAACATTTTCACAATTGGGAAGAGATAGAGATAGAGAGAAGATAAGGGTTTGAAGAGGAAGATCTAGAGAGGGCTAGAGGAGGCTAGAGATTCAAGCTTTGGGAGCCAAAGTGAAGCCTTAGTGTTGATTTTGAAGAATTGAGGTAAGGGGGTTAGGCTTTAATCATAATCTAGTAGTTTAACTTCTACCCTAATTCTTTGCATAATTGTGGTTAAGTGGTTAATTTGATTTTAGATGTAGAAATTCGTGCTTGTGCTTTGATGTAATGTTTGGGTATGTGAATTTGTTGATAATCAAGTTGTTGTTGATGAAATTACATCCTCAATATATGTTTATATGTATACTTTGTTGATTTTGCTCAAAATGGTATAAATTAGTGTTGTTGTGGTTGATTTGTGATGGATTCATGTTTGAATGAAGTTGTTGTTGAATTAGATATGTTGTTGTTGTTGATTTATACCATGGGTATTCCATTTTATGAAGTTGTTGTTTGAATTGGTGAAGTTGTGCTAAGATGTTCATGTGAAGGACCAAAATGAACTTTTGAAATATGAAGTTGTTGACTGAGTTTTTGATGTTGTTGGATGAATTGGACTTGGCAAAATTTCTGTTTTCATGTTGTGATTGTGTTAGTCGAGTCGTTTGGGAGAAAACGAGTTTTTCGTGTGAGATGTCGGTGTTTAAACGCTTTTGCAAATAAGTGATTATGTGAAGTTTTGGAAAATGATTTTGAGATGGTTGAAACTTGAATTTTTCTGTAGATTATGATAGAGCTAAGTGTTAGGAGCGTATAGGCGAAAACGGCATCGAAATCCGATTAACGGTTTGAATTTTATGCGCGAAATGGTGAAAACGGAAAAACAAAGAAAAGCTGTGCTCGAGCACGGCCGTGCGTGTGCACGGCATGGGCCGTGCGAACTTTCTGCCCCTTTTGGCACGCACGGGCCGTGCGTGCTGACAGAACTTCGGTTTCTGCGGTTTTTGTGCTTTTTCACCCATTTCTGCTTTGAATTGGCTTTCGGTGTAAACATGAAAGTTGTAGATAATTTCGTTAGCTTTCCAGTGGCTTTGGTTTGACTTGAAAATGATTTGTGGTTTTTGAGTTATGAGGAAAATACTGCTAAGAGGTCTTAGTGAAATTTTACGAAAAATCCGCATAACTATTTCTAAGTCAACCCAAACCCCACGGATTGTTTCTTAACTTCAAACTTATGTTCTATGAGTTCAATTAAGGTGTTTTAGAGTATTCAACTTATGGTGTGAAGGTTCTATCTTGGTTTTGTTTTATGAATGTATGGGTTTATAGAATGATACCAAGAGACGAATTTGGTGAATCTCATGATTTCATCGTGTTTAGCCGGTGAAACGTAATTGTATGCTCTACTGCACTTGTATGTAGCATAGAGGCATACTTAGTTGAGACATTGTATCTTGTTTACTTGGTTTTGATTCAAAAGCTTCAATTATTTTAAAATGGTGAAATTAGAGACGAACTTTGATGAAAATGGTTTTAAGAGCCGATTGCCTTATAAATCCTTTATGGATAGTTGATATGATTGTAAGAAGATGTATGAATGATTGCTAAGTGATGAGTATGATGTTTGTTATCATATGTTGTATTGAATGAAGATGTTGAACTTTATGATAAAGTTAAATGTTGATATAGTCGTTGCTTATAATCGTAGCCGTTGTTTATAGCCGTTGAATATAGCCGTTGAATTGTTGTGAACATATGCATAGTGGATTGAGTCATATGTTCATGCATCATATGTCGTGTCGGATGTTATATCCATATTGCCGTTGATCGGATACTTGTATCCATTTAGCCGTTGATTATAGCCGTTGATAATGATGTTCTGTTGGCATCATGAGGTGACGACCTTGGAGGAGTTTGGTACCACATGCATGTATGTGTCGAGTCTAGGTGCATTTCATGTCATCATGAATCTTGCTTATTGCCGTTGTATGAAGTATGTTGGTGATGAATGTATGATGAATACTTATATTTGTGATATTTGAAATTGTTGTGTGATTGAGTATGTGGAGGTTAATTGTTCATGTTGATTAATGGGAATTGAATTGATTTATATCATGCCTAGTTGTTTATATTGATTATGATTAATGTAATGCTAACCTTCAGTGGTTTTGACCGCCTACCTGTCTGTATGGATGGGTAGACGCTGTGCAGGAGTAGTCGCTTGGTGAGTTTCTTGTGGATGTTTGGATAGCGGGAGCTATATCCGCTATCATTTTGGCGTCATAGTCTAGGGCTCTGATTAGGTTGAGTCGGTGTCCTAGTTTTGTTGGATTATTTTATTTTGAGATGTACTCATTGTTGAGATTTGGAGGATTTTTATGTTGATGTTATTTGACCATGACATATGTATTGATGGAGATATATGTTTGTATCCACTGCTACTGTTGAGATATTAGTATATATGCATGCCGATTGTTGTTTAGATGAGACGTAGCGTCTATTTCTTGAATATTTGTTATATTCACGTGTTTTATCGCTTTAATAGAAATAGGGCGTTACAAAATTCATGTTGAAATCGTCATCTTTGTTTGCTATGATATCGTAATTTAAATATAAATCTAAATATAAATCATATCTTAATTTAAATATAAATCTAGAATATACATATATCTTTTTTTTGTGGTGGCCGGGGTTTGAACCCCGGACATTGCATATTTTTATGCAAGGTCCATACCAACTGAGCTAAGCTCACGAGGACGAATATACATATATCTAAAATGTTAAAAAGAAGGTTAAACATGTTTTTTAATTTCTATAAATAGACTAACTTTTTTGTTTTATTTCTCCTAAAAAAATCTTTGACTTTTTTTTTTTTACAAAAAAAGAGGTGCAATATATGTATATATGTATATTCATTAATATGAAGACTACACATGCATTGACTTAAAATCAGGACCAAAAGTTGTGATTAAAAACAAAAAAAATTAATTGTTGATATATTAACGTGCATATTGATAAAAATTACATGCAATGCGATTGCCACAGAAAATAAAGCATTTCTATTGGCGTTTATCTCATGGTTACCTCCCCACAAGATTCAATCTTCAACTAGTAGCATCCCTTGTCAATTGAGTTGTGTTCGGTGTAATGTTGTTGAGGAAGATGGTACACACACGTTCATGGTGTGAACCCATTTTGTTGATTGTTGGAATTAAGGAATTAAAATAGAGAACCACGTTGAATCTCCATCTCTATTGTTATCTTCTCTATTTTTACAACCACTCTTTGGAGCATATAATGTAGCCGTAATACTCAATTATGGGAACAAAAGCAATTTGATGTTGCTTTTACTTGCTTTCTTGTGAAGGATACTATTCGTTACAATAGTTGGTTCACCCAAGTGTCTACGGTCCTCCAAATATACCATAGTTTCTGGCGTGGAAGAAGCTCAATCACTGTTGGCTGAAATGTAATGTTGATGGTGCTCTTTTTTCATCAAAAAGAAGTTTTGGCATTGGTATTTGCTTTAGAGATAGTCTTGGCCAATTTATTCATGCACACTCAAGATGTTTTTCCATTGCGGTTGAAAGTGAAGCTACCGCCCTCCACGTTGTTCTTCATCGGACCTACATTTGCTGCGGTCGACAGGTACACACATTCATACAGTCATTCATTAGAATATGTTTGATCAAAATTGGACGCTCCAAAATCCAATTCGATGTTTTATAATAATAGAGTAAATATTAAAATATGCATTTTCTAGGTTGTTAGATCTAGATCGGACAGTCACCAATGTTTTGACTGCATGAATGCATGAAAACAATGACAACAGAGAATCTATTTCTGATTTGATTGAGTTGTTTTTGAAAGTGACCGTCAATGCAACACTTACTCGTTGTAATTGCGCAAATGCACTTTTATCCAGGTTTACCCCCCTTTTTTTCAAATGGATTCAAACCTTGTAATTTAAAGATTTTTTTGTTTTTAAGCCTTTGCGACATTGACTAAACAAAAATTCACTCAAATAGCTAGGGGCAAAAGTACCTTTATTCCCAAAATTTGATGTCATGAAGGTCTAAAAGAAAAGAATCTTGAAAATTACAAGCTTGAAATCACAACAAAATGAAGAGCTATATGGGGTAAACCAAAATTCACTCAAATGGAAGGATGTAAAAGTTCATTTAACCCTTTAAAGCATATTGCTAACTTGACGAAAGACAAATATTCTCTCTAATATAAGCAAAAGTTGATATATACAAGTGATGGCAAGAAATCATATAGGGTTTTAAGTCCATTTTTAGAGTCATTTTAGAGTAAAAGTAGCAAGTTTATTTGTATTTTAGTAGAATTTTTTAAAGGGTTAGTTCAAAATTCATGAAACATATATGTTAGAATGACCTTTTAGATAGATTTCCTAGGTTAGGTCATGTGGAGGAAGTTCTATGCAAGTGCTTGACGATGTAACTTTTAATGATATTTTAAAAACAATTATTGCTCTGGTTTTATTCAATTATATTTGTTTATAATGCTTTTTGTGCGTTTACGAATATCGATAAAATGATTCAATCCCAACGACTACTAGCCCTAGCTTTGATAGTTGAACTGGTATAATTGTTCAATCTTTAATAGCTTTAAACATATTCTATTAATGCTTTGCGACAATAATTTGGCGTTCCTTAAACCTCCAATGTTTATGGACTCACCTAAGATATTATGGTGTCGTAACTAGAGGAGAGGGTTAAAGACCAAGACATTGACATAACTATTTTGTTGAAATGTCGTAAAACCAAGCTATCCAGACAATTGTATTCATAGTATTTAGTTACCAAATAATGCAGAGAAGGGAATCCGTCGACACGACTGAATCGTTGTTTTATTTGTTTATTTTTTTTTATCAAACCAAACTTATTCCATTGAGCATCCCTCCAATTTACATAACCTATTAACAATCGATATTGTTGAGTAGAAATTTCAAAATCCTTGTGAAGACGAACTTTTATCAATATTACTACTTGTCGGGTCATTAGTACACTGGCTGGTATTTTGTCTTCAAATTTTTGGTGCCACATGGGAGAAGAGCAATTTTTGGTGTCTTCAAACTTTTATCAATACATGTTTCGGCTTTTTTGGGAGGATGGCAGAGTTCCTATGAAATAGTTTATCTTTTCAAAAGAAAGTAATATTAGCTTGTTTCTGCTTCATTATAAATAACCAAAGGTTCTCTCTATAATTTAAACCTCACAAATCACAAGTTCAACATTTACATATTTGCATCAAGTTAGCCATGGTTAGAGTACAATTTTTCAAAGACAGCGTTCTAGTTTTTTTTCCTTTCTCAGCAACATGCAAAGATTCATACATCTATATATTCATAACATACTACATTTCCAAATGATATTATGGATGCGATTTGCAAAAGACACAAACCAATCAACACAAGAAAACATGATATTAATTGTGGCCAAAATATATATTTAGTAGCAATAAAGACTAAGAGAGGATTAATGTAAATAGAAGCAACTAAAAATGAAACTAAACTAAGTGGAAGTGAATTAATGTGTCTAAAGCCAGAAGCTCATACATAAAATCAATGTTGAGACACAAAAATGAGGCACTGCAGATAATGTTGTTGCAGAATTATGAGTGCCATTGTACCCACCATTGTGACCGCGATTGGCAACTGCGCCGCCTACAATTCCACCGCCGACAATTCCACCGGCCGCTCCACCTGCCACTCCTCCTCCAAATCCCTTCCCACCCCCTCCCATTCCACCTCCTCCCTTTCCTCCACCTCCTCCAGATCCACCTCCTCCCTTTCCTCCACCTCCAAATCCACCTCCTCCCATTCCACCTCCTCCGCTTGCACCTCCACTAAATCCACCTCCTCCCCTTCCACCTCCTCCCGTCGAAAACCTCATGGCAACAGACAATTCATGTTTATCTTCATTTTTACTTGCCACAATCACATTTTTGTTGTTCAACCTTGTGGAGACTTCTATGTTACCATTTCCATATAAATTTCCTATTATCGTTGAATAACACAATTATAAAACCAAGATTAAAATAAAGGCTTAATTGCACTTTTGACCCCCTATCTTTGCAAAAGTTGCGGTTACAGCCCCCTAACTAATTTAAATACAAAACAGCCCCCTAAGTATTGATTCTTTGGCAGTTTTGGCCCCCCAAGGCCAAAAAAAAACTGCCAAAAATGACACGTGTCACCTTACTTAGGGTGCCACGTCAGCCTTGGGGGCCAAAACTGCCAAAGATTCAATACTTAGGGGGCTGTTTTGTATTTAAATTAGTTAAGGGGCTGTAACCGCAACTTTTGGAAAGATAGGGGGCTGTAAGTGCAATTAAGCCTAAAATAAAAACACGTATGCTCACAAATGTGTGAAACGTTAACTAAGTTTTTACTTGTTTGAAAAGGTAAGGAAATTGTACCATTAACCTCATGTGCTTGTTCATTACTCTGGATTATGTTTTTGCCTTCATCTTCATTTGAAATGGCTTGAGCATTTGAGATGATCAATAGGAACAATACAAAAAATATTACCTTCATGTTAGGCCTAAGGATTCTTTGCAAATAATTGAAATCTCTTGTTTGCTTTCAACTATATATGTTCAGACACACCAGAGTCTGCAAAATTATATAAAGGGTTGAGAACTGAAGAGTGGATGAAAAATAGTTTAGGGAAACAAAAGCCTCAAATATGGAATAGTGGGGGCATATAATGTAATATGGACCCCTAAAAACTGGTCCATGGACAACCTACAACAACGATGGATTTTGGCTTATTAAAGTAGACAATGCAATTTGGATACTCTAGCAAAAAATCAAATGGGAAAATGCTAATGAGTGTCTAAAGGGTTTTTTTTTTTTCTTTTTTCTTTTCAAGAGTTTAAAATAATATCAAGTTTTTTATGAAAATAAATGTATTCAATGTATTGAAAATTAAAATGTTTAACTTTTTAAATAAATTCATTGAAATAACTTCTTTATTTAAAATTCTTAAAGAGTGTCTTAAGGACACTCGTTAGCAAAATCCAAAACAATATCCTATCAATTGAGATTGAGGTATAAATATACACTCTTTTCAACGCACCGAAGCGTCTTTTACTAAAAACAAAACCAAGAGGACTTGCACACAATATCGGGAGAACATTGGGGCGCCAATCAGGAGCCCTGACCCACGCTCGAGACCTCACTGACAATTTAGCCCCTTAGCCTCGACGAGGATACTGTTCCGATACACAAAAAAGTTTAACATTGTCTTGAAATCAAGACTAATTTTAGCTTATAAACACTCATCAGTCTTAAATTATGAGATGTGTTTTTAAATTCCATAACTCTAAATTCATCATATTGTTTTAAGAGTGTATCCATTGTAATCAGTATGCCGACTTAATAACCTATCTCGCTCATTTAGCAAGCCATTAATAACCTCTCACATCAAAATCATTTTTAAATAATCTATATATCAATATTCTACTATATACTAAACGAGGCTAAAAATCAACACATGGTCTGTGATACTTATAAAGACATTTTTGTCATTAGAAGAAAATGGAAATAAGTCATTCCAGCTTAGGCACATGCTTGCCTCAGCACAGAAAATGACATTTTTCTTTTTTCTTTGGTATATTATCGTAAAGCAATGAATTCTGATCTGTTCCAAGTTTCAACAATAGCCAATGATGATATTCATGCATCTGAAAATCTCTTGCAAATGATTTTGTACAAAAATATATATCTATTTTTTAATTTAGAACTATAGGGTTATCGGTACAAACTTGATTTCCATATGTTGGAACATTAGTGAAAAATGAGAATTAAAAAATAAATACAATGTCCCATATTGGATAGAACTAATGTTGTGTGAATTAAAAAAGTGTAAGTCTCATATTTAATAGATCACCGGCCACACATTAGTATATAGTGGGGGCTACCTTTAATGGGGTACATAATTATATGTGACGAAGTAAGCGCCAAGGAAAAATATATATTTATATATTTTATTATTTGAAAATGTTAAATTAAATAATTAATTTAATCATTATTAAAAAATATTTTCTTAATCCTCAAGTTTTTCTAAAATATTTTAGAACACTATTAGAAATATTTTGGTATGAAATCTAATAGTATATTTTAATACTCAATCTAAAATATTTTGGTGCTCAATATAATATATTTTTGTACTCAATATCATATATATTTTGGTACTTATAATATATTTGTGTGTACACAATTTGAAATATTTTTGTACTAGATCTAATATGGAAATCCAAATACAACGGTTTGAAAATCCAAAATCAACACCAAAAAAATAAATAAACATGTGTATAGAATGAATCAAACTGTCTCTACCAATGTTGAGGCCTAAAGTGAATTATATGAATGAGGCCTTTATAAAATTAATATTTTTTTAAAATGATTATTGTATTTTTTTGGCTGTCTGAGATACAAAATCGTTTATTAAATTATCATAATTGATTCTGAAATTCTGGCACACAATAAAGATGTTGAACATGATGTCAAGACAAGCGAGATGCCAAGAAAGATGTCAAGACATCGTGACAACACAAATAACAAACAACAACTCTAATAATAAAGGCAGGAAGTAAAAGGCACAAGTTGTTTGTTAACCCAATTCGGTGCAACGTTACCTACGTCTAGGGGCTACCTACGTCTAGGGGCTACCAAGTCAGGAAGAAATTTCACTATAATATTATTTGTTTGAAGCGTACATAAAAACTATGTCCAGTCTACTAGTTTCGCACCTAATCACTACCCGTGTAATTTCTATCTAAGACTCTCTTAGATATGAGATCCCGCTCTCACTTCCTCTCGACCACAATCCCAATGATTGACTCAACAGTTATAACATAAATGGAGACACACTCTTAGGAGTAGAATCTACTCTTGCTTACAAGCTTATGAGTGATCCAGAGTTTACAACTCAACTACCAGTCCAACTCTAATATCAACGTGACACAAGAGTGGCTCACAAATAACAAGGACAGACTAAAATCCTAAAAGACACTTTTGTGAATGACGATTTCAGTGGTGAATTAGGTCTTAAGTCTTCCTTTATATAGCCTAAATGCAGAATGAGTTTGATGCATAAATCGGGTCAGACATCCAGCTGAATCACACGGTCTTCAGAACAATATTCTGAAGGAAATCAAATGTTTTCTTAAATGTTACAACATCACACTTAAGAAACACGACACAGATAAACCGCCTAACATTACTTCTAGAAACCACGCGCTTCTTGGTCAACTCTCCACGTGAATCATAACTTCAGAGAATCTTTAGGGATCTCACGTTTAAAATACAATATCCAAGAAAGCGAAACAAGGCACACTATGATGTCGCACCAACATGTCAAGACATCTTGCTAGAACTTTTGTTTTAACAAAATGCGGTAAACTCAAGTCTATAAACCTAACAAATTCCACTTAACATAACTTCTTTTTCAATGGATAATAAAACCAACTCATTTAATTTTTTATTTTTTTTGTGGTGGCCGGGTTGAACCCCGAACCTTGCATATATTATGCTTTGTCCCTACCAACTGAGTTAAGCTCACAAGGACCAACTCATTTAATCTAATTTGTTGAGAATTTGTTGATATTATATAAGATTTATTAATTTGAATTTTGAAAAACTATGTTTCACATAAGCACTGTTACAAGAATTGACATTATTATGTAAACAATACGTGCATTTGGTTTTTTTTTTTTTGTTTTGTTTACATCTTACATAATTAAGTATGTTGATTGGTGTATCATTTTCTACTTGTATAATTTCTCTTAACATGTTTAGTTCAGTAAATAAATATAATCCATCAATATTCTTCTTTCTTTTTTTTGACAAAATCCATCAATATTCATGTTATGATTTTTTAATGAACGTTATAGAAATTCAAAAATGTTGTTTTATAATTTAAATTGTTCAAACCTATTTTGAAATGAAGTAATTGTTTTATCTACTATGTATAAGAAATGATCAATTTAAAATGATTTTTTATGAAACTTTAGAATTTCATTATCAATAATCTTATTAAATTGTTTCTTTCTATGAATAATTCATTTTCATGGAATTTGGGTTCTATACACATTTCAAAAGCAATTCCTTTAGAAAAATTAGAGCAAATCATTTCCCTATATTTTTCAGAAAAAGTAACTAGACCATCCAATTGTCCTATAGCAACATCGACATGATATCCTTGGATTGAATTTTTTTACTAAGTTTGCTACAAACAAATATCTTAGGTCAAATAGTCATGCCTAATACAAACTCAAAATTTTCAAGCTCATAAGTTGCTAAACATTATTTTAGGTTAGTCGCTAACTTCACTTAATTTCAATAAAGCATCTCTTATTTGTGAAGTTTTAAATCTTAAAGGTATATAATGAGTGAAACATCACTTAAGTTTGTGCTGATTTGAAAATGTAAAGAAATTGTACCATTAATCTCATGAGTTTGTTCGTTGCGTTCGATTAAACTTCTTTCCACTGGAGTGAAATTCATATTGCAATCTTCATTTTCATTTGATTTGGCTTAATCACATGAAATGATCATTACAATACAAAAAATAATACCTTCATCTTCATGTTACACTTAAGGATTGAGGAGAGAACACAACAAATACTGTAGTACAAAAATAAATAAATTCAGCAGAACGAAATTAAAGAAAAAGTTGTAAAAAAAAGAGCTGCAATCTGCAAGCTGTAATAATAATAAAATGCTAAAAAAGAAGTGAAGTAGTAAAAATATAAATCAATAAATTCTGGAAAAAAATTATAATACTCATATATATAGAAAAAGTTGTAATGTTTTTGGCTCAGTTGGTAAGGACAATGCATAATATATGCAAAGTTCGTGGTTAATTTTTTGGATAAAAAAATGTAACAATAAGGAAAGTATAGTACTTACATAGACTTTCCTTACTTTAGTTAACAGGCGTATCAATCACATTTACATACCTAGTTTCAATAGGACTTGATCTTTATAGTACAGAGAATATATCTTTTAGAAAAATCATAGGGCCACTTAATATACCAACCAAAGACAAGTCTGGAAGTTCTTTAGAAAACTCTTCCCTATACCCCCAACTTAGGAACTTACCACTGCTATCCCCAGAAAATGACATTATTATTTTTTGGTTAGGAAAATGACATTTTCTCTTTGATACATATATTATAGATTTATAGTAAAGCAATTACTACTAAGTTTCAACTTTCAACCACCAACAATGATGATACTGATATATGTGCAGTGAACAACTCATACTGGGGAAATGTTGGAGAATTTGTTGCTGTTTTTCCAGCAGAGAAAGAAGAGAATAGAATAATGAAGAGAAGAGAGGAAGCAGAGATGATGAAGAGGGAAAATAAGAAGAGATGGATTTGATGTGTTTGGTTCTTTGTTGTTGTTGCTAAGAAACAATAATATATGGGTTGTGTTCTTTCAAAAAATAATATGGTTTTGTTGTTTTCTAATGAATTTCTAAGAAAAAATTCTGGGTTTGGGATGAATACAATGAACAAATTGATGAACATGACGAATTTTGTATATTGTTGGATCTATGATGATTGATTATAAGAGGACATGAATTTAATCTATGTTTTTTTAATAATTTAAAATTATTTTTCAATAATAGAAAATACAAGTGGAAAAAAATCATATAAAAAAAATAATAAATATGCCAAATAAGCATGCCACGTCATCTTTTTTACACCGCCATAGGTGACTCAACGTGCCACATCACCTTAAATGTACAGTCATACGCTTGAGGGTCTAAAACCAAAGAATCTTTATTTTACAAGACGGAATCTAAATTTTTTTTTTACAAGGGCAAAACCAAAAGTACCCTATATTACAGGGGTTAAAACACTATTAACCCTATAATGTAATATGGACCCCTAAAAACTGGTCCATGGACAACCTACAACAACGATGGATTTTGGCTTATTAAAGTAGAAAATGCAATTTAGATACTCTAGCAAAAAAACAAATGGAAAAATGTTAATGAGTGTCTAAAGTTTTTTCTTTTAAGAGTTTAAAATAGCAAGTTGTTTCCACCAAAAAAAAAATAGCAAGTTTTTTATGAAAATAAATGTATTCAATACATGTTTAACTTTTTAAATAAGGGAAATGACATTTATAGCGAAAACTTGTCACGCGAAACTGTCCTGAGATGTATTCCATTCAGTTTCAATTTTGACTTTCCCTTGTTTTCCACGTGATTTCTGCTTAAACCTCTCTCTTGTCATTGGCTAATTTTTATTTCGCGATGCTTTCTAGACAATTTTGTTCGCTGGATATAGCATAACTCTTTAAATAAATTCATTAAAATAACTTCTTTATTTAAAATACTTAAAGACTGTTTTAAGGACACTCGTTAGCAAAATCCAAAACAATCTCCTATCAATTGAGATTGAGGTTAAACATAATTTATTAATACACACTCTTTTCAACGTACCGAGGCGTCTTTCACTAAAAATAAAACCAAGAGGAGTTGCACACAATATCGGGAGAACATTGGGGCGCCGGCCAGAAGCCTTGACCCACGCTCGAGACATCACTGGCGATTTAATTAGCCCCTTAGCCTCGACGAGGCTACTGTTTCGGTACACAAAAAAGTTTAACATTGTCTTGAAATCAAGACTAATTTTAGCTTATAAACACTCATCAGTCTTATATTATGAGATGTGTTTTTAAATTCCATAACTCTAAATTCCTCATTGTCTAAGAGTGTTTACATTGTATATGACTATGCCGACTTAATAATAACCTGTCTTGCTCATTTAGCAAGCCATTAATAACCTCTCACGTCAAAATCATTTTTAAATAATCTATATATATATATATATATATATATATATCTATATCTATATTCTTTTTTTTTTTTTTTTGGTCTTTATATATCTATATTATATTCTATATACTAAACGAGGCTAAATATCAACACATGGTCTGTGATGCTTATAAAGACATTTTTGTCATTAGAAGAAAATGGAAATAAGTCATTCCGGCTTAGGCACATGCTCACCTCAGCACAGAAAATGACATTTTTCTTTTTTCTTTGGTATATTATCGTAAAGCAATGAATTCTGATCTGTTTAACTACAGCCAATGATGATATTTATGCATGCGAAAATCTCTTGCAAATGATTTTGTACAGAAATATATCTCTATTTGTATTTTAGAACTATAGGGTTATTGGAACCAACTTGACTTCAATATGTTGGAACATGTGTGAAAATTGAGAGTTAAAAACTAAACATAATGTCCCATATTGGGTAACAAGTGTTGTGTGAATTGAAAAAAATGGAAGTCTCGCGTGTGATAGATCACACACATTAATATATAGTGGGGCGTACCTCTAATGACATACATAATTATATGTGACGAAGTAAACACTAGGGAAAAATATAATTTTTGAAGTATATTTTTATAATTTGGAAATGTTAAATTAAATAATTAATTTAATCATTATTAGAAAATGTTTTCTTAATCCCCAAGTTTTACTAAAATATTTTGGAATGCTATTAGAAATATTTGGATGCACAATCTCAAATATTTTGGTAAGAAATCTAATATATTTTGATACTCAGTCTAAAATATTTTGGTGTTCAATATAATATATTTTTGTATCCAATATAATATATAGTTTGGTACTAATGTAATATATTTTTGTACTCAATTTGAGATATTTTTGCTTTAGATCTAATATGTGAATTACTTGTTCCCAAAGTTTCTCACAAATTAGTTGTGAATTTTCTCTATCAATAGAGAGCTCGCATAATTCATTGCACATAAATGACTTCTGAAACTTGAAATCTTTTCCTTCTATTCTCCCTTTTTGACTTGTGTATACGAACCTTTCGTCTCTTCATCCCCTTTTATCTGTCCCTTTGGAATTAAAATGTTCTTATGAGATATAAGGTCCTTTCAGAATTAAGAATGATCATAAGAGTAAAGTCCATTTGATAATTTATGTCCCTTCAGAATAAAGAGTACTTTTAAGATCATAGTCTCTTTTGAAAAATATTAACGTCCCTTCAGAATTAAGATTGATGGGAACACAATATTTGAATGGTCACAATAGTAGAGTGGTCATAATATCATAATTGATTAGTTTCAGTATTAAAATAATAGTGATCTTAGTACCATATTGGAGGTGTAATTCTTAGTATCATAATTGTAAAATGTTCCATCTTTTAGTAGAATAAAGGAAGTAATGTATATATTTGTTCTAGAACGTTAATAAAATTGAGGGTTAATAATGCTTTACCCCCTTGTAATATAGGTTATTTTCGGGTTTACTCCCTATAAAAATAATTTTTTGGTTATCGTCCTTGTAAAAAAAAGGCAAAATTACACAATTAGTCCCTTAACTTAATTTTAGGTAACACTTTCGTCCTTTATCTTTTTTTGGTAACGATTTAGTCCTTTTATGTTATAAAATGACAATATTTTATCATTTTTTATGAGATTTTTTCAATGAAATTTGATTTTCTAGGCTTGTATGATGAAGATTTGTGTTTGTCTATGAGTTTGATGAATTTATTTTGGAGTTTTTGATTATTTTATTCATAAAAAAGGATAACTATGTTGTTATTTTATAACATAAAGGACTAAATCGTTACCAAAAAAAGATAAAGGACGAAAATGTTACCTAAAATTAAGTTAAGGGACTAATTGTGTAATTTTGCCTAAAAAAAATTCCAGAATACCCCCTAATAGGACATTTTCATAAAAAAAAAATTCCATAAATTTTGATTTTTGAATGACTTAGGGGGGTATTTTGAAACAATTTTTTTTGACAAGGACGAAAACAAAAACAAATTTTTTACAAAGGGCAAACTTGAAAATGACCTACATTACAAGGGATAAAACACTATTAACCATAAAATTGATGATATCTCATTACTAATGATATTATATACATATATATTAGTACAAACAATATATTTGGGGCCAAAAGCAAATGTTTAACCGATCTAATCGTTGAGACGGCCTGAAACAAACCATAAATTTATGATATGCTAAAATATTTAGAATTCAATTGAGAGGAAGTCTTACTTAGACACAACCTCAAATAAAATTTATTTGGGCACAATACATAAATGGAAAGGAAAAAAAAAATATCTAGTCACATCATTTAATTTATTTAATTATTTTGAATTGTGAGTGTCCTAATTAAAATTTTGGGAGATCAGTCACTTTAGTCCCTGAATAGGAAAGGAGTCGTCACTTTAATCCCTAAATGCAGATAAATTACAAAATAGTCTCTGAATGTAGACTCAGTTAGTCAATTTAGTCCCTGAAAGTCGACTCCGTTAATCAATTTAGTCCCCGAATGTAGACTCCTTTAGTCACTTTATTCCCTGAAATTGACCAACAAAGTCTACATTCAGGGACTGTTTTGCAATTTCTCTACATTCAGGGACTAAAGTGACTACTCCTTTTCCATTCAGGGACTAAAGTGACTAATTACCCTTAAAATTTTATTTGGGGGTCCAAGTAGGATTTGTCCTTCAATTCAAGAGATATACATACCTCAATTCAACCACAAATAATCTCAAGAGGGAAGGGAACAAACATGAAGAAGAAGAATTCTGAATAAAAACTTGTTACACTTTTGTCCTTTATTTTCACAATAGTCTACTATCAATAAATCCTCCCTTATTTAATTACAAAGGTTTGCTCTAATGGTAAAATGATAGGCCTTAACCGAAAGTCAGGTGTTCAAACTCCTTTAGTATTTTTGAAGAGAGATAAATAAAATTGCCCTCTTCGAACATGAAGATCTTTCCTACCTTGACCCGGCACCGTCCCCTCTTTCTAAATTTATATTAGAAATTTTCTTTTATATATATGTCAAAAAAAATATTCAGTATAATTCAAAACCTGGGAGCTTTTTCTTAACATATATTAACAACATTTTCAAACAGAATAGTTTCTATTCTTTGACCTCGTTTTCTTTTGTGAACAATGCCATTATCCTTTCATTAACTTCTTTTGCAAATTATTGTAGTAGGAGTACATCAAAACTGTGAACTTTTTTTTTTTTTTTTTTTGACAAAAGTGAACTTTTTCTTTTTGTTAATTAATTTTTTTTAGTCTAGTTGTGTGCCAGCCACAAAATCTGCTTTCTTTTGAAGGGGTCAATGAGCAAGTGTTGTAAACATGTAATGAGGAATTTTTTTATGAGCAATGCTATATCTCTAGAAAAAAAACATCAAGAATTCTTCAAGAATAAAAAGCAACCAATCACAATGCACTATTTGCCACAATTCAAGGAGGTGTGACTGAAAAATAGGAAGTGGACAAATAAATCATGCAATTAAAACTTGCCACATGTGTCTTGAAAAATTCTTGATGCTATTTTTCTAGATAAATAGCATTTTCCTTTTTTTATTATGGGAGTTTGTTAGTTATGAGAACTATGTTATATATGTCATTTTGTTTGTTACCTTATGACTTATGAGTAAAATGCATGAAAGATGAAAAACACGAATGTTATTTATGTTCTTCAATCAAGAGCGGAAATTATTTGAATTCTGCTAATGCATTATGTCACAATTAGCTTGATCAATAACACGATGACACTAAATGGAATGCATGTCAATTTTCATATACTATTTAGCTAATAGTTCAACAAGTTAATAATAGTTTGACACTGATGAAAAAGTAGAATTAGCTGGTTTTTTTTTTCCAAGCAACATGCAAAGAGATTCATACATCTATTGATACTGCATTTCTAAATGAAATTATGGTGATACTTGTATGGGTCCTTGCAGATAATGCTGTTGCAGAATTATTATGGTGATTAGAGTGATTATGGTGATTATAACGATTGTGTCTTGCCCTTCCTCCGCTTCTTCCACCTCCTCTTCCAGCTCTTCCCTTCCTTGCAGTACTAGACAGTCCATGTTTGTGTTCATTTTGACTTTCCACAAGCACAACTTTATGGTTCAACCTTGTAGAGGGTTCAACGTTTTCATTTCCATGATCTAAGTTTCCTGTAATTTGAATAACACAATTATAAAACCAAAAGTGAAAAAGGAAACAATATGCTTACAATTTTAAAATGTGTGAAACATAACTTAAGTTTGTGCTGATTTGAAAATGTAAAGAAATTGTACCATTAATCTCATGAGTTTGTGCATTGCTTTCGATTAGACTTCTTTTCTGTGAAGTGAAATTTATATTGTAGTCTTCATCTTCATTTGATTTGGCTTGAGCACATGAAATGATCATTAGGAACAATACAAAAAATAATACCTTCATGTTAATGTTAAGGGATTCTTTTAGACGAGATTTACTATTGAGTGATAAAGTGAGGGGAAGAAATGAAAAGTTATTAGTGAAAATAGTGTTACACTTGGGGATATTGAGGAGAAAATACAAGAAATGATGTAGTACAAAAATAAATAAATAAATTGAGCAAAACTAAATTAAAGAAAAAGCTGTAAAAAAAGAGCTGCAACCTGCAAGCTGTAATAATTAATAATACAATGCTAAAAAAAGAAGTGGAGCAGTAAAAATATAAATCAATAAATTCTAGAAAATAAATTATAATACTCATATATAGAGAAAAAGCTGTAATGTTTCTTTCAGTTACCAAAAAAACAAAAGTGTAATAATTTTTTGGATAAAAAAAAAATGTAACAAAAAGGAAATTATAGTACTTACATAGACTTTCCTTACTTTAATTAAGAGACGTATCAATCACATTACATACCTAGTTTCAATAGGACTTGATCTTTATAGTACACAGAATATCTTTCCCTATACCCCCAACTTACCACTCATATCCCCAGAAAATGACATTATTATTTTTTGGTTAGGAAAATGACATTTTCCCTTTGATAAATACATTATAGTAAAGCAATTACTACTCAGTTTCAACCACCAACAATGATGATACTACTGATATATGTGCAGTGAAGATCTCTTGCTAATGGTTTTGTACAAAAATATATCTCTATTTGTTTGTTAGAACTAGGGTTATTGGAACAAACTTAGTAGCTTTTGGAACTATATATGCTGAATAACAATCAAAAGGTTCCTCAATGTATTCGTTTTTTTTTTTTTACCCCGAATGTAGACTCCTTTAGTCACTTTATTCCCTGAAATTGACCAACAAAGTCTACATTCAGGGACTGTTTTGCAATTTCTCTACATTCAGGGACTAAAGTGACTACTCCTTTTCCATTCAGGGACTAAAGTGACTAATTACCCTTAAAATTTTATTTGGGGGTCCAAGTAGGATTTGTCCTTCAATTCAAGAGATATACATACCTCAATTCAACCACAAATAATCTCAAGAGGGAAGGGAACAAACATGAAGCAGAAGAATTCTGAATAAAAACTTGTTACACTTTTGTCCTTTATTTTCACAATAGTCTACTATCAATAAATCCTCCCTTATTTAATTACAAAGGTTTGCTCTAATGGTAAAATGATAGGCCTTAACCGAAAGTCAGGTGTTCAATCTCCGTTAGTATTTTTGAAGAGAGATAAACAAAATCTACCCGTTTTGAAGGGGTCAATGAGCAAGTGTTGTAAACATGTAATGAGGAGTTTTTTTATTATGGGAGTTTGTTAATTATGAGAACTGTGTTATATATGTCATTTTGTTTGTTACCTTATGACTTATGAGTAAAATGTATCAAAGATGAAAAACACATTCAATGAGCAGAAACTGCTCCTTAAAAGAAGAAATTAATCACTTACATGAGTATTTATAGAGCTAGGTTGCATAAAATTTGATGAAATAAGCTAGTAACTAACTAAAACGGTCATCAACTAGCTGCTTCAGGTGTTACTTATTCAGCAAGTCACCCTTCTTCTTCAATCCTTGTTAAGAATTAAGAATTTTCATTTATTTTTGTTTTTGTCTTAATTGCATATTGTTTAGTTCTCAATGATAGATGCTCCCAATTATGTGAAGTAGCTTGGTATTCTATGCACAATTTTGTAGAGTTATCATTTTAGTGGCAAGGTTATATTAAACAGCAATAAAGAATTTTTTTGATGAATTGTACTCTTTTAAAATTTGCAATATACTTTCATTGAATAGTGTCATTGTTGTGACAACAATTCAACTGATTTTGTTTGAATAACAAATCCGTTTACCACATATGAGGTACCTTGTAGAGTACATCGAACGGCTGATTAAAAACACGAATGTTATTTATGTTCTTCAATCAAGAGCGGAAATTATTTGAATTCTGCTAATGCATCATGTCAGAATTAGCTTGATCGATAACACGATGACACTAAATGGAATGCATGTCAATTTTCATATACTATTTTGCTAATAGTTCAACAAGTTAATAATAGTTTGACAAGCTGGTTCTTTTTTCCAAGCAACATGCAAAGAGATTCATACATCTATTGATACTGCATTTCTAAATGAAATTATGGATAACATTTACTGAAATGACACAAACTAAAGACTAGGAGAGGATTACCATAGGCAGGCCTAAACAAAAGCAACTAAACATGATACTTGAATGAGTCCTTGCAGATAATGCTGTTGCAGAATTATTATGGTGATTATAGTGATTATGGTGATTATAACGATTGTGTCTTGCCCTTCCTCCGCTTCTTCCACCTCCTCTTCCAGCTCTTCCCTTCCTTGCAGTACTAGACAGTCCATGTTTGTGTTCATTTTGACTTTCCACAAGCACAACTTTATGGTTCAACCTTGTAGAGGGTTCAACGTTTTCATTTCCATGATCTAAGTTTCCTGTAATTTGAATAACACAATTATAAAACCAAAAGTGAAAAAGGAAACAATATGCTTACAATTTTAAAATGTGTGAAACATAACTTAAGTTTGTGCTGATTTGAAAATGTAAAGAAATTGTACCATTAATCTCATGAGTTTGTGCATTGCTTTCGATTAGACTTCTTTTCTGTGAAGTGAAATTCATATTGTAGTCTTCATCTTCATTTGATTTGGCTTGAGCACATGAAATGATCATTAGGAACAATACAAAAAATAATACCTTCATGTTAATGTTAATGTTAAGTTTTACTTTTTTGAGTGATAAAGTGAGGGGAAGAAATGAAAAGTTATTAGTGAAAATTGAGTGATAAAGTGAGGGGAAGAAATGAAAAGTTATTAGTGAAAAGAGTGTTACACTTAGGGATATTGAGGAGAAAATACAACAAATGATGTAGTACAAAAATAAATAAATTCAGCAGAACGAAATTAAAGACAAAGCTGTAAAATAAGAGCTGCAACCTGCAAGCTGTAGTAATAATAAAATGCTAAAAAAAGAAGTGAAGCAGTAAAAATATAAATCAATAAATTCTAAAAAAAAAATATAATACTCATATATAGAGAAAAAGCTGTAATGTTTCTTTCAGTTGCCAAAAAAACAAAAGTGTATAATTTTTTCGATAAAAAAAAATGTAACAATAAGGAAATTATAGTACTTACATACCTAGTTTCAATAGGAGTTGATCTTTATAGTACAGAGAATATCTTTCCCTATACCCCCAACTCACCACTCCTATCCCCAGAAAATGACATTATTATTTTTTTGGTTAGGAAAATGACATTTGCTCTTTGATACACACATAGTAAAGCAATTACTACTCAGTTTCAACCACCAACAATGATGATACTGATATATGTGCAGTGAAGATCTCTTGCTAATGGTTTTGTACAAAAATATATCTCTATTTGTTTGTTAGAACTAGGGTTTCTTCCATTCTCATATTATTCTCAATATTTCTCTAAAATTTTATCAACTAGGGTTATTGGAACAAACTTAGTAGCATTTGGAACTATATATTCTGAATAACCCTTTTATTCTCATGAAATCAGCTCTCATGATGGAAAATTTGGAAAATATGATTTCTTTTTAATTGTTTGAAAATATTAGAGAGACTAACTATATATTTTCCATCATAGATGAATTTTTATTTAGTTTTACTTACATATGAAACACGAACGACTACGACATAATGGGAGATTAGACATCTAAATTTACTTGATTCTATGATGAAAGGAGTTAGGAGACAACATTTTAGACAATACTCTAAAATGCAGAATTAACCATTGAAGCAAAACCAACTATTAAGACTGCTAAAATCCAAGTTGTGTTACATGGTATTGAAACACGTCCTTAGAAGAAGATGGAAATAGTGCATTATGACTTAGGCACATGCATATTAATTTAACTTTACTATAAAAGTGAGAAAATTGAACACAGGTACTGACATTTTTTTCTTTTCTTTGATACATACATTATAGTAAAAGCAATGACTACTACTCCATATTTGAAGTTCAACCACTAACAATGTAGATATTTATGCATATGAAGTTGATCTCTTGCAAATGATTTTTGTAGAAAAATACATCGTTGTTTCTTAGTTAGAAACTTAATTACAAGCAAGACATGTCATCTTATTACTGTTCATTATTTATAAATTATGTTCATTATTTATAAATTGTAGGTAATGAATCTGTAATAATAAAAATTTCTGAATATACATAGTATGTTATAGATTATAGAATATTAATTAATAATATAATATGATAATTTTTTTGGTCAACGGTTAAAAAATTTCATTGCATGAACTCTATCTCAGCTAACAACAACAACAAAAGTAAATGAGCCATATTTTCCTCATAAAGGAGTAATATTTTTGTCATTGATGGTTCAATATTTTTGCAAACAAAATGATCAGAATCAGTAGACCATATCTCTCAATTACTCTAGAATACTATATCATTATGTGTATCATTTTTAGTTTGTAAGCTCCTAGCCTTTCCTTGTACCGTACATCTGCCTTGTATATATACTGTATACATGCATCATATGAGAAATGAAAAATTAAGACCTTAACTTAACTTCTTCTTGAGTCCATGGTAGAAAATTTGACATTGATAAAATATTTTCTCTTTCCAAAAGAAGTAATATTAGCTTGTTTAACATTGATGAAATAGTAATATTAGCTTGTTTCTATTCTTATCACATTTCCAAATGATATTACGGATACAAATGACACAAACTAATCAAGAAGAAAACATATATTAATTGTGGCCAAAATATACATTTAGTAGTAGCAAAGTCTAAGAGAGGATTAATATAGGCCTAAAGAGAAGCAACTAAACGTGATACTTCTTTTTGTGAAACATCTAAACATATACTTGATTAGTGGAAGTAAAACGTGATCAAAGCAAAAACATCAAACATAAAATAAATGTTGGGACACAAACATTAAGGTTATTGTGTCCATAATTGTGACCGTGATTGGCGACTGCACCACCAACCACTCCACCAGCAACACCGCCAGCCACTCCACCGCCGATAATTCCTGCAGCTGCTCCACCTGACCTTCCCCTACCAATTCCTCCTCCTCTTCCTCCTCCTCCTCCAATTCCATTTCCATGGCCACCTGAACTTCCATGACCTCCTCCTCCCTTTCTTATAGTAACAGACAGTTCATGTTTGTGTTCATTTTGACTTTCTATGAGCACATCTTTGTGGTTCAACCTTGTAGATGCCTCAATATTTCCATTTCCATCTAAGTTCCCTATAATTTGAATGATACAAGTTATAAGACCAAAAGTGAAAAAAGAAAAAGTAGGCTTAGAAATTTACAAGTGTGTAGAAATTGTACCATTAAAGCCTTGAACTTGTTCATTGCTTTGCATTAAGCTTCTGGCTTCATCTTCATTTGAAATGGCTTGAGCACATGAATTGATCAGTAGGAACAAAAATAAAACCATTGAAATCTTCATCTTGATATGCTTCATTTGAACTGTAGTCATATTGGTAGGGTAAAGGGTTATATAAAGACTTTAATTGAAGGGTGAGAATAAGAACGTTAAGTGTGGGGGAAAGTAATTTAATGTGGTTCCCAAAAATGGTATACTAAAACGAGGCTAAACATAAGACATAGTTTGGGATACTTATAAAGACATTTTTGTCATTAGAAGGAGATGGAAATAAGTCATTCTGACTTACGCACATGCTCACGTGATGGATTTGGATTCTCTCCATTGAAAATTCTCTCAAGTTTTCTCATGTGGAATCTCAACCATCAATCATGAGAGAGAAAGTGAAAATTAAATTATAATGAAAAGTGGTTGTTGTATTTTAATGGTGGAGATTGAAAATGGAGAAAACTTGAGAAAATTTTCAATGGAGAGGATCCAAATCCCTCACGTGATAACCATACTATAAACGTGAGTAATGAAGCTCTCAACATGCACATAAAATGACATATTCTTTGGTACATTATAGTAAAGCAATGACTACCCTGTTTCAAGTTTCAACTACCAACAATGATGATATTTATGTATGTGAAGATTTCTTGCAAATAATTTTGTACAAATATATCTCTATTTGTTTGTTCCAAGTTCTAACTAAGATTATTATTATTGGAACAAACTTAATTGCGATATAAACATGTATAGATCGAACCATAAATCTATGATATATATGCTGAAATATTAATTAAGAATTCAATTCAACGAATATACATACCTCAACCGCAAATAATCTCATAAGGGAAGGGAACAAACTTGAAGGAAATGAATTTTTAATAAAAGGGGGAACACACGAAATTTGTTTATCCACTTCGGTCCAAAACTGGCCTAGTCTGGGGAGAGAGCAGCCCTCTGTTCCACATGAGTAACTTTACAAAAGAGATATCAATGGGTTACAAGAATAAGTCTCCTGCTTAATTCTACCCAAAGTTCCAATCTCTTCCCATGACCAAGAGACTCAATTCTAAACCTAGTCTAAAACAAGGTCTAGTTTTATTGTTGACTTCTAAACCTTCCAAGTTGTATCACACTAAAGATACGTTTTTTTTTTTCTCCGTGAAAGAATTTTTGCATCAAAAATATAATATTCCCTTTCAAAATATATTTGTATCAAATCGTCCTTCATACGGTACAAAAATATATTTGTCCATAAATATATTTTCAGCATAAAATATATTTGAAACAAATCTTTTATATTATTAGCAACTATATTCTCCATCCATCAAATTTTGAGTCATAGTACAACAGACACGGAAATTAACATTCACATATAAATACATATGTTACACTTTTATCATTTATTTACAAAAAAACTTTGTCGTGCCAATCTATGTATATGATAATAAGCAATGAATAAATATGTGCGTGCCTCAAAAAAGAGTTCTGTATAATTCAAAACGGGGTTAACAGCTTAAATTGACCTTGTAATATATACTACGTTTGAAAAATGATCCTGTAAAATAAAAAACAAATATTTTAGTCTTGTAATTTGATATTTTTCTTATTTTTGACCTTATAATATAGACGTAGTCCAAAAAAGTGATCTAAAGGTTGAATTTAAAATATTTGAACAAATTAATTATAATACTCCCTAATTATAAGCACTTATTTAAGGAAAAAAATTCATGTTTCTAAATATAAGTTCTTGTACAAATTACTAGGTACATATTTTTTCCTAAACATACTCCTAATATTAATAGTTCTAATTTGTTTTAAAATATGAAAAGTCAAATTAAATACAAAAATAAACAAATGAAAATTTAGTAATATTCACATATGAAATAGACAAATTAACTACGTTACCAACTTTTTTAATATGTGTGAATTTGGTTAAACAAGCTTATAGTAAGGAACCGAGGGTGTAATTAACAACGTATAACTTTTTTTTTTTTAAAGAAGCAACAACGTATAACTTGGTATGTGTGTAGGTAAAAAAAACACAAATGTACAGTTCAAAATCTTGGAGCTTTTTCTTGACAACACAAACGTATAACTTGTTATATTCCGTTGATGTCTTTTTCGAATGTACTTCGTTCTGCGTTCTTTACCACTCCTGCCACATGTTGAGTGGTATTGTTGCCAAGATTTTGAAAGTTACTATTTGGTGCTTCGATATAACGTTAATCCATGTCGTTCTTTTGCCAAGACATGGAAATCCTATCGTGTAACCAAACATAGGCTTCTTATGCGAACAAGGTAATTGACCTTTCATTAACATCTTTTGCAAATTGTTTTGGTACATAAGTGTTGTTGCAAACATGTGACAATGTTTAAAACAAAAGACATCGATCCATTACGTTCACAAACCAGAGACTCCTAGTAAACTTGTTTAACTCGATGACCTAAACTAATTTAATTCCTATTTTATTTGAATTTGTTTAATTCAAGATTCAACCCGAGCAAACATGAGTTTTTTTGGTTTGGATAATGAATTTATGAGACAAACCTATGAACCCAATCCGGTAAAACAAAATTGATTATGTATTATAAGATTTCTATGTGTTTATCTATAATTGCTTCAATTTACTTCAAATGTTATAATTTTTGGAATTTTTTTTTTCCAAAAATTATGTTCAATATCCCTATTTGAACCACTAGTTCATCAACACGATTGAGTTGGTTCAATTTTGATCGAGAGACATTTTTTTAACCAAAACAAACTCAACCTGGCCGGTGAGCAATCCTACACTCCGTGCAACTAGTTCTATCATTTTCATACTTATTTATTTACTTGTAAAAAACATATAATGGATTCGCTGTCAAATTCAAATTAAGAAACTGATGATAATCAACACATATTTTGGGTTTTTTTTTTTTTTTTTTTTGGGATGGTGGAGTCCATATGAAATAGTTTATCTTTTTAAAAGAAAGTAAAATTAACTTGTTTATGGTCCTTTACTGCGAGTAAATAACCAATGGTTCTCTCTAGAATTTTAAACACGCAAATCGCAAGTTCTTTTTGTATCTAGTTAGCACTAGTTAGAGTACTATATACTCTACGTAAGTGTTCCGATTCTTTTTCTGAGCAACATGCAAAGATTCATACTACATTTCCAAATGATATTATAGATGACATTTGCAAATGACACAAACCAATCAACACAAGAAAACATGATATTAATTGTGGCCAAAATATATAGTATTTAGTAGCAATAAAGACTAAGAGGATTAATGTAGGCCTAAATAGAAGCAACTAAAGATGAAACTTAACTAGTGGAAGTGAAACAATGTGTCTAAAGCCAAAAGCTCATACATAAAATCAATGTTGAGACACAAAAATGAGGCACTGCAGATAATGTTGTTGCAGAATTATCAGTGACATCGTATCCACCATTGTATCCACCGTTGTTCCCACCATTGGCGATTGTGCCGCCTATAACACCACCGATAATTCCACCTGCCACTGCTCCTCCAAATCCTCCTCCTCCCTTTCTTCCTCCTCCTCCCTTTCCTGCTCCTCCAAAACCACCTCCCTTTCCTGCTCCTCCAAAACCTCCTCCCTTCCCTGCTCCTCCAAATCCACCTCCTCCCCTTCCACTTCCTCCAAATCCACCTCCTCCCCTTCCACCTCCTCCAAATCCACCTCCTCCCTTTCTTATAGTATGTGATAGTTCATGTTTGTGATCATTCCGACTTTCCACGAAGCCATCGTTGTGGTTCAAAGCTTGAGCACTTGAGATCATCAGTAGGAACAGTACAGAAAGTATTAGCTTCATGCTAGGCCTAAGGGATTCTTTGCAACTAATTGGAATCACTTGTTTGCTTTAAACAATGTCCAACACAGAACCTGAAAAATAGATTTTGAACTTTAGTCATTGGTAGGATTTAAGATTTAGGGTTTAGGGTTTAGCAAAAGGAGATATATAAAGGGTGAGACGAGAACTGAGAATCTAAAGTGGACCCCTAAAACTGGTCCAATTAATGACAACCTATTACAACAATGGATTAGCAAATCAACTTGATATTAAAATTAATATTAAGAATTGAACATGTTGAAACATCAATCATAAATAAGGCATTCTGACTTAGGCACATTAATGAACAAACAAAGTAACAAACCCTAAATTTGATAGCGATATATAGGATAAACGATGACATGCTGAAATTAATATTAAGAATTCAATATGTATGTATATACCTGAAAAGTGAGAAACTTGAAACAAAGTGAAGAATTGTGAATAACAAGCAAACCGCGATTATTATAGCTCTCAATATCGACTGACTCTTTTGGTTTCCTATGTGTTGCTCTTAAGTAGGGTTGAGGTATTTAAACAACTAAGGCAAGTTTGTTAATAAACAACTTCGTAGCACCATCCATTAAAGAATATCTAGTAAGATATACGCATAGGGCAAGTTTGTTATATTATTTTTTAAATAATAATATAACAAATAAACAACTTCGTAGCACCTTCCATTAAGTATATCTATTAGGAGTTAGATTTTATTTCCCCCTTTTATCTTGTTGTTTATCCTTTAGTTAATAGTCTAGTTTTTTATTTTATTTTTTAAATGTTAACAAGTGCCCTAAGGTAACTTGATAAAAAAAATTAAGGTCAAATGCATCCAAAGGTCCTTTAAGTTTTCCGTTTTTCTTAAGTTGGTTCTTTAAGTTTCAAAAGTCCCAAATAGGTCCTTTTAGTTTCTGAAACCTTTCAAAGTCATACTGTCCGTCAGTCTCCATTTAAAACAAGATAACGTGGCAGTTAATTTGACATCTTTATGGCACAGTTTTACTTTCATCTTTATATTAATTTGCAGCAAATGGGACTGGTACACGGTTTGAGTCATTATGTGATGAAAGTTTCATTATGTGATTAAACACATCAAATTTCGTATGGGAAAACCTTAAAAGCACTGTTATAGTTATTGTGTGTTCTACTCTTTGTACCTAATATTATACTTGCTTTGCAACTAATGTTTAATTTGACATCTTTATAGCAATTCAAACGCTAACTATATGACTTTGAAACGTTTGAGATACTAAAAGGACTTATTTGAGACTTTTGAAACTTAAAGGACCAACTTGGGAAAAACGAAAAACTTAAAGGACCTTTGGATGCATTTGACCAAAATTTAAAGTGGAAGGTTTATCTTGAAAATTGTATATTCAATCCATTAAAATTTAAAACATTAAAAAGTATTTTTTTTCACTATATAATTTATCAATTATTTCCTTTTTTGAATCCTTAACAAGTATCCTTAAGGCACTTGTTTGCAAAAATATTTTTTTTACAAAGTTAATAATCTAGTTGAGTACTAGTGTCTATCTTACTTTCTCCGTTTTTCTACCAGCCTTTTTAGAATTTCATCCCTACATAATTATTGTTAGAATGGCCAGCTATTCTATGCAAACAAATTTAAACCATTATTTTATATTGTATAACTTCAACAAAAGGCGAAGTGGGTCTACCTTGGAGGTGAAAGTTGGAGATCATATCATACCCCAAGTTCCACGGTTTAAATATCTTGGGTCCATAGTACAAAATGACGGAGAAATAGAAGCTGATGTAAATCATCGTATTCAAGCTGGGTGATTGAAATGGAGAAGAGGGTCAGGTGTTTTGTGCGACAAGAAAGTACCACTTAAGCTGAAAGGAAAGTTCTATCGGATAGCAGTCAGACCGGCAGTGTTGTGCGGTTAAGAGCCAACATGAGAGTAAAGTAAGTGTAGTGGAGATGAGGATGAAGGTGAGAAAAACACAAGAAGGGGGGTTGAATTGTGTTTTGAAAAATTCTTCGTTTCTCCTAAAAACTGAACACACTGATCAGAAGCTAGGTGAGACAGCTTCTGAAGTGATAATCAGAATCTAAATGTAGCGGAATAAAACAGAGAGAGAGAAGAAGAACGACACAAAGCAATTATACTGGTTCCTTCCACAATCCGGAAGTAGTCCAGTCCCCCTTGCACTTCCAAGGAGATTTCACTATGAGTAATATCTGATTACAAATGCTCAAGCACACAAGCAAGAGACTTCCAATGCTCAAGCACACAAGCAAGAGACTTCCTTTGCTCAAGAACACAATCAAGAGACTTCCTGCTCAAGCACAACTGCAAGAGACTTCCTAACTAAACAAAATTACACAGAAAATTGTTTAAGGTTGAACACTTGATATACAATCAGAGGTGCTCACAATACAAATCAGATACAGACTCAATGGACTTAAGAATTTCTAAGATAAGACTTTGAGACACAGAAATTCTAAGTGAATGCAGAACAATTTCAGCAGAGGTTTGGTACTTGTGAAAATCTTGTGAGTCTTTCGTTCAGCGTTCTTGCATTACCAATTCTCTAGGTCTTCACTCCTTTATATAGAGGTGTGAAAGAGACGTTGTGAAATTGCCAGCACACCAAAGAGTCGTTATTGAAGCTTGATCTTTCACCAATGATCTTTTGCCTGATTTGGTTGTTGTCCTATGAAGAACCAATTTGAAATCCATTCCTTATCCAAAGGAACATATATGCAGGCGAGACCGTATTCTGGAGCTGTTTTCTTGTCTTGTAGCGGGGACACAAAACAGAGTAGTGGAGAACGTGGTTGTACAATTCGTACAAAGTACAATGTCAACGCTTTCGTCCAAATTGCAAGCACACGCCTTCAAACACCTTTGAAATGACCGTTGCAAAATTCCACTAATCCTTTGTTTGTGTTTTCGAATCCAATAGACAGCTTTTGCATTGATAATTCTTCAATTCTTGAATCTTTTGCAAATCCAGTTGAGATTCAGCTTCTGGTGAAATAGCTTCTGATGAGGCAGCTTCTGATGATGCAGCTTCTGATGATATGACTTCTGCAGCTTCTGATGACGCAGCTTCTGATGATGTGGCTTCTGGACCTCTTGTCTTCAGAAGCACTATTCTTCAGGAGCAGCTTACTTCAGGAGCGCTATTTCTTCAGGAGCAGCTTGACTTCAGGAGCGCTTTGCCTTCAGAATCATCTAAGCTTCATTTTCTTTTGCTCTTTATTTGCTCATTCAGAACCAATGATGATGTAACTTTATAATTATGGTCCTGTACACTTGAACAAATATTAGCTAGTCCAATTTACAATTTTTAATACCTTGTTATCATCAAAACTCTTTAAGGTTCATTGTTAAACACATTTTGTTCCAACAATCTCCCCCTTTTTGATGATGACAAACAATAGTATTTAAAAATTGATCAATTGTTGTTAATCTAATTAACAAGTTGACCTTGGGGTTCTGAGGTTTGTAAGCTCAGAGTCTGAGGTTTGTAAGCTCTAACTCCCCCTGAGTCTGATAGTATTTAAGGTGAGGTTTGTAAGCTCCCCCTAAGTTCTATCCAGGTTAATTAAATTCATTTTTCGCACAATAAAAAATATCAGAGCTTAAAAACAAAATTGAATCATTGAAAGAATTAACTTATAGATAAGAAGAATGGTTCAATTAATTTTACTTGAATTTTGATACTCCTTCGTTCGTTCATAGCTTATACCAATAAGGTAAAGATGATAGAAGTTTTTCAAAAAATTTCAAATGCCATTAATGGGGCTCAGAGCCTTTAAATACTTGTCACATATACTCCCCCTTTTGTCATTATCAAAAAAGATAAAAAATAAGCATAAAAGACAAAAAGATTTGAGAAAAAACTCAAACAAAAGAGAGTATACAAGAAATTAATCAGATCAAAAATATATGAACATGAAGATCTAAAATATCAGAAGCAGCTAAACAGTCAGAATCAGTAAGCATTCAGAAGCAAAGAGAATTAAAACAGAATGGTTTCAGAAGCAATGACTAGGAATTTAAAACAAACAACAAACAAAAAGAAAAACACAAGGGTGTGCAACTAAGGGTTGGTTTGATGTTGTTTCTTCATCTCCTCCATTTCTTCAATCTTCTTCTGCAACAGTTCTTCAAGCTGTTGTTGCCTCTGGAGAAGAGCATGTTCCCTTTCCTTAGCTTCTTGCTGCTGCTGTGCCATCTGTTTCTTCAGAAGCTTACACAACCTGGCTTCTCTGGTCAAGTAATCCGTTTCA
Organism: Medicago sativa; assembly: GCF_051527215.1. NCBI lineage: Eukaryota > Viridiplantae > Streptophyta > Magnoliopsida > Fabales > Fabaceae > Medicago > Medicago sativa. Next base: position 6,143,909 of record NC_140752.1, read on the forward strand.
AAGAAGAAAGGCTGGTTTGCCAGGAGCAGTGTAGAACTTCTTACTCTAAGACTCTGATTCAGATTTTCCATTAGCCTTCTGACTGATGCTTGCTTGACTCTGATGCATTTAGCCTTGATTAGGCATGGCAATGGGGCGGGGTGGGGACGGGTTTTACCTTCCCCGTCCCCATACCAGATTCTCAAATACTTACCCGTTACCCTACCCATACCCAACGGGGACGAGAAATTGAATCCCATCCCCGTCCCCGACGGGTTCGGGTATCTCCGCCCCATCCCCGTCCCCGCATTGAATAATTTATTTTAATAAAAAATAGAAGTTTTTTTGCATCCCCAAGAGCAATGTTGTAATATATTATCCAACAATACACTCACTTTAACATTGTTTGATGGAATGATTTAGTTGATCCTTTAAATATCAATGATAGTTTTTATTAATATCACAATTATCAAACAAAATAACATGACATATCAACATAAAGTAATTTTTTACATTTGGGACGGGTTTGGGTATGGGTTCGGGGTGGGTACCTATATACCCGTTACCCGTCCCATACCCGTGTTTTGAAATCGGGGAAAACCCATACCCATACCCAAACCCAGTCAAAACGGGGAAAACCCGTCAAATTGGGTTTGGTTCGGGTGGGTAACCGCGGGTCTGGGTTTTGTTGCCATGCCTAGCCTTGATCTCTTCAATAAGCTCCGCTGCCCGGTTCTGAAGAGATGCCCAGGAGTCTTCATATGCACTTGTGAGATCAATTGTCCTTCTTTGATCCACCAGATTATGCATCTGACTCAGGATTGTGAGAAGCTCAGCATTGATATATCCAGATTCCAGGATGTTTGTGGGTGGATGTTCAAGGGTTTCAAGATCAGAATCACAGATTTCCAAGTCTTGAACAGGGTTAGGAACTGGAATGGTAAAGTGTGTTTGTGTGTTTGAAGATGAAGGCTGGTCAGAGGCAATGTGAGTGGTAGAGGTTGAGGCTTGAACATTGACTAGAGAGATGTCAACATCCATGGGAGTTGGTTCTGGGGAGTGTTCAGGTAAAGGTTGAAATTCAGTTTCAGTTGGTGGTTGTTGTGGTGAAGTTGATGTTTGAGTGTTGAGTTGGGGTTCAATGGTAGCTGTTGGTGATTGTGGGGGTGTTGTGGGTTTATGTGGTTCAGGTGTTTGTTGATGGGGGTTTTCTGAAACAACATTTTCAGAAGCAGCTGCTTCTGGAGTTGCTTCAGAGGCCTTTTCTGAGGATTTGTCTTTGGGTAAGTCACCTGAACAGTGTAGAATAAGATTGTCTAAGACAGAAGTGTCTTCTATTGGTTCAGGTGCTGATGGTGAAGAGGGTGAAATGGGGAGAGAGGTGACTGGAATCTGAATTACCTGATCTGCAGGACCAGCTTCAGAAGAGATCTTCTGTGGACTAGCAGCTTGAGGAACTACTTCTGAAGTTCCCTCTTCTGGAGCATTCTCCATAAATATCATCATTTCTTCATCCTCATTGTCTTCAGTAGATTTACCAGCAATGGCTCTTACTTCAGCCAATTTATCTTTGTAGAACTTATCACAGTCTTCCAATCCCAAAGCCTTGAGCTTTTCATCTCTTTGATGAATGTATTGTGCTTTTTGTTCCTTTCTGTCTGATATAAGATCAGAAGCACGTTCATCTGCCATCCTTTTCATTCTTGGAGTCATCTCAACCATAGGACTCACAAGTTGAAGGGGAGCCTTCTTCTTCTTCAGCTTGGGATCAGCCTCTTCTTTCTCCATTTCTTCAAGAGCTTCCTCCAGCTGCTCTTGAGTGATTACCAAGTCTGCCTTACCTTTTCTTCTCTTCTGAGGAATAGAAGCAGCACCAATCTTCTGCATCTTTCCTTTATAAAAGATCTCAGAGAGCAATCTTCCATAGGGCACTTGTTTCCTTCCTTTGACTGTGCTTTCATTAATAGCCCAGCAGAGATGATCCAATACATATCTTGGAAAGTTTATCTTTTCCAGATTGGTCATGAAATAGATTGCTAGCTTCTGTTGGTTGTTGGGTTGATCAGACCCACCTGCTCTTTGAAAGAAGCAATCGTTGCTGAATTTCACCAACATTCTATTGTGAATCTCCATTTCAGAAGGCTTAGCATCTTTGTTACCACCCAGAAGAGTGCTGTAGTAGTTTTGCAGCAGGACATCATCCTTCTTAACAATTTCTTGAAACCTTCCTTCTGCATCCATTCTACAAGCTTTAGCAACTATCTCCTCTGTGATGATTACAGGAATACCCATCACTTCAGACCTTATCTCAAGGCTACTGAAGGAAGTGGGATTCAACTCAATCTCTTTCTTTCCTTTCTTCGACCCAGCTGGTTTATCTGCTGCCTTCACAGGCTTTCTATTGACAATTTCAGCCCTTAACCAGAAATCTTTGACCAAGTTCACATATGTTGGCCCATTTAGCATGTTGAAGTAGCCAGACAGTTTCTGAGTTTCTACGTAGCCTTCCATGTCCACTTCGTACTTCTTGAGTGAAGTGAAGTCCACTGGTGATTCTACTTGGACGATTAAGGATTTCCATGGAATATCCATAGTCTTCTCTTTGTAGATGGACCCAGATTCTGATACGCTTTGCTTGTTTGATGTAGATTCTGAAACTTTTGAGCTTGATGATGCCATTTGATGATTGACGAAGATTTGAAGAAGATGAAGATTTTAGGGTTCTAAGTTTGAGAGAATGCGCTTACTTCGCAAGAGGTTTGAGAGCAAATGTGTTTGTTGTGAGTGAGTAGTGTGTGAATTGTCAAAGTGTTAAAAGTAAAACGATTGCAATTCAAAAGAGACAAACAAACATAACATTAATGACAAAATTGGGGGCACGTGAAAAGTACTTTCAAAGCTATTAAATCATCATTGCCCTTTTAGTTATACACCAACACATACAGGCCACGTAAGAAGTTCACAGAGTAACTACCAAGTTAATGGGCCAGAAGTTACTTTTTAAAAGGTAACTTCCAACGTTTCCACTAATTCAACTATTCAGAAGCAACAAATCCAGCTTCTGGACTTCAGATGCTGACGTCATCATCAGAAGCGAGTTTTCCTCAGAACCTCAATAAAGAGCTTCTGATGGACTACCGCTTCTGAACTAACTTCAGAACCTAAAATCCTATTCAGGAGCAAGCAAGCATTTAATCAGATACAAAGTGCATGTTCAAATTTTTCTTTATAAAATCAAATCTTTCAACAGTTAAAGGCTTAGTAAATATATCAGCCCATTGATTTTCAGTATCAATGAATTGTATATCTAAAATTCCTTTTTGAACATAATCTCTGATAAAATGGTGTTTGATTTCAATGTGCTTAGCTCTTGAATGCAAAATTGGATTTTTAGACAAACAAATAGCAGCAGTATTATCACAATAAATGGGTATACTGTTAGCAGTTATCTGATAATCTTCCAACTGATGTTTCATCCAAAGTAGTTGTGTACAACAACTTGCAGCTGAAATGTATTCTGCTTCTGCTGTAGACATAGCAATAGTTGTTTGTCTTTTGCTAGCCCAGGATATAAGATTATCACCCAGAAATTGACAATTGCAACTGGTTGACTTTCTTTCAATCCTATCACCAGCATAATCAGCATCACAGAATCCAATTAGCTTATAATCTAAGGATTTCCTATAAAGGAGTCCAAGATTAGTCGTTCCTTTCAAATACCTGAAGATTCTCTTGACAGCAGTCATATGAGATTCTCTAGGATCTGATTGGAATCTTGCACACAAGCATACACTGAATAAAATATCTGGCCTAGATGCAGTGAGGTATAACAAAGAACCAATCATACCTCTATACAGCTTCTGATCTACTTTAGCTCCTTCATCTTCTTTGCTTAAGGTGCACGTAGGGTGCATTGGAGTGTTCATCACCTTACAATCTTCAAGTTTGAACTTCTTCAGAAGCTCCTTTGTGTACTTTGATTGATGAACATAGACTCCATCTTTGCATTGATTGATTTGAATGCCCAGGAAGAATTTCAGCTCTCCCATCATGCTCATTTCAAATTCATCCTGCATTAACTCAGAAAATTCCTTGCAAAGAGATGCATTAGTAGAACCAAATATTATATCATCAACATATATTTGCACAACAAGAATATCTTTCTCAAGGGTCCTTCTGAAGAGTGTAGTATCAACCTGTCCTCTTTTAAAATCATTTTTGATTAAGAAATTACTTAGTCTATCATACCAAGCTCTGGGAGCTTGTTTCAAGCCATATAGTGATTTCTTCAGTTTAAAAACATGGTCAGGATATTTAATATCCTCAAATCCAGGAGGTTGCTTGACATACACTTCTTCTTCTATGACACCATTTAGAAATGCACTCTTGACATCCATTTGATATAATATTATGCCATGATTAACTGCATAGGAAAGAAGTAACCTGATTTCTTCCAATCTTGCAACTGGAGCAAACGTTTCAGTGTAATCAATGCCTTCTTGTTGACTATACCCTTGTGCAACAAGCCTGGCTTTGTTTCTTGTTACTTCACCTTGCTCATTCAGCTTGTTTCTGAATACCCATTTTGTTCCAATAATGTTCTTGTGCTGAGGTTTGGGTACCAGATCCCACACATCATTTCTATGAAATTGATTCAACTCTTCTTGCATAGCTAGGATCCATCCATCATCTGAAAGTGCTTCATCAACTGTTGTAGGTTCAATCATTGAGATTAGTCCAATCATTGACTCCTCTTGTCTGAAATGTGATCTTGTTCTTCTTGGACTATCTTTGTTTCCAATGATTAGCTCCTCAGGATGTGAAGACTTGTGTTTGAATGTGTTTCTGGGAGGATCTACTTGATGTGAGCCATCTCGTGCTTCATCAGAAGCAGCTTCATCTTGTGCTTCTGATGTGGGTTCAGCTTCTGGACTATCTTCAGATTCAGCTATCTGATCAGGTTCTGGAGTAGCTTCAGGAACCTGTATCTCTGCAGAACTTTCACCTTGCTTTGAAGTTTTATCTTCAAGCTCCTTGTCATCAAATTTAACGTGCATAGATTCTTCAACACAGAGTGTTTCTGAATTATACACTCTGTATGCCCTTGACCTTTCAGAGTAACCTAAAAAGATTCCTCTTTGGGCCTTGGCATCAAATTTCTTTAGGTAGAGCTTGTTGTTCAGAATGTAACATGTACATCCAAATTGATGAAAGTAAGAGATATTGGGTTTTCTTCCTTTAAAGAGTTCATATGCTGTTTTCTCCAAAATAGGTCTAATATAGATCCTGTTTTGAACATAGCATGCTGTATTCACTGCTTCTGCCCAAAAATGTTTTGGTAAATTGTTTTCATGAATCATGGTTCTGGCCATTTCTTGTAAAGTTCTATTCTTTCTCTCTACAACCCCATTTTGTTGTGGTGTTCTAGGAGAAGAGAACTCATGGAAAATTCCATGTTTTTCACAAAAAGCTTCAAATGGCTCATTTTTAAATTCTCCACCATGATCACTTCTGACTTTCAAAATTTTTGATTCTTTTTCAGATTGAATTTGAGTGCAGAAGCTACTGAATACATCACACGCAACATCTTTACTCTTTATGAATTTCACCCAAGTCCATCTGCTGTAATCATCAACAATGACTAATCCATATCTACTTCCATATAGGGATGCAATACTCATTGGTCCAAATAAATCAATATGGAGTAATTCTAAAGGTCTTGAGGTTGAAACAATGTCTTTGGTTTTAAAAGAAGATTTCACAATTTTCCCTCTCTGACATGCACCACAGAGTGCATCTGAATGATAGTCAATGTCTGGTAGCCCTTTCACAAGTTGTAACTTACTAAGCTTAGAGATTAACCTCCAGTTAGCATGTCCCAACCTTCTGTGCCACATCCATTTCTTATCATTCACTGATAGTAGGCAAACCACCTTCTGATCAGCCAGTTCAGAAAAATTGATTTTATAGACATTGTCAACTCTCTTTCCCTTGAACACAATGGATTTGTCTTCCTTGTTGATTACTGTACAGTTGGGTTTTTCAAAAAGCACATCATAACCATTATCAAAAAATTGACTAATGCTCAAAAGGTTATGTTCAAGACCATCTACCAACCATACATTATTAATTGAGGTAGAGGAATTACCAATAGTTCCTGTACCTATGATCTTGCCCGACTGGTTGCCTCCAAATTTCACATTTCCTCCCTCTTTCATTGTTAGACTGAGGAACATGGACTTGTCTCCTGTCATGTGTCTTGAGCAACTGCTGTCTAGGTACCATGATCTTTGCTTTGGCACTGCTCTTAGACATACCTGCATCATTGACATTTTTTGATTTAGGTACCCATTGTTCTATGGGTCCTGGAAGGTTAGTACTTAAGGCTTTACTCTTCACTTCTTGTACCTTGTGCTGTGAGTTGGGTTGCTTCTGATTAACCATCACCTTAGGTTTTGGTACTTCAGAAGCAGTAACTATCTTCTTCTGAAACTTAGACTTCAGAACCCCAGATTTTGGTTTCACCAGACTCTGAGGAATAGGTTCTGATCTTTTCAGGATCCTGACCTTTGAAGTCTTGGAATCAGATTTGATCATAGCCTTTGACTTAGAGTTCTTTCGCGTTGAAGTAATCTTAGACTTAGGACTAGAAGCTTCAGGTTCTGATTGAACAACAGTTTCCAACTCAGCCCCTTCTGGTACAAAGAATGTTTTCAGACCTTCCTTGATGCATTCACAACAAGATTTTAGATTGGTTTTCTCAAGTTTCACTTCTGGAAAACCAATTCCTCTGCCGTTGTTCTTGTAAATGCTATAAATCATAGAAGCCACTCTGCTTCTGTCAATGCCAGATATAATAAAATCTTCAAGAGCAATTTCATGGTTACTTAAAGGTTTTTCATTACACTTTTCTTGTAGCTTCTGACATAAGAACCTGAGCTGATCTTCATATGTTTTACACATGAAGTCAAAGCCCCTAAGTCCTTGTTCAGAAGCTTTCAGATCCAATAGAGTTGATTTTTGCTGTTGTACCAAATCAGCATATTTTTCTTTTAAATCCTTCAACTCATTGGTTCTTACTTCAAAATGTGTAAGAAGTTCTTTAAGTGACTCAACAAGTTCATCTCTGGGAATTTTGGAATATACCTCGTTTTCATCTTCTGAGTCTGAATCTGATCCAGCTTCTGAAGTTGCTGTTGCTACCAACCCAACAGCTACCTTTGCATCTTCATCAGCTTCCTCTTTATCAGATCCAGATTCACTACCCAAATCATCCCAGGTTGCCATTAAACTCTGCTTAATCTGCTTCTTGAGTTTGCTTGGTTTGATTGTAGACCTCTTTGACTTGTCCTCTGACTTTTCTCTTTGAAGATCAGGGCATTCAGCAATGAAGTGTCCAGGCTTCTTACAGTTGAAGCATCCCTTCTGATCTTCTTTCTTTGAGCTTCTGGAGTTACTCCTTCTGGAGAGAAACTTTCTGTTCTCCTTGGCCAGATATTGAAGTCTGTTTGAGAGCATGGCCATTTCAGCAGCATCTGGTTCAGAATCTGAACTTGATTGTTCTTCCTCTTCAGATTCAACCACTTTGAGAGCTTTTGATGACTTGCCTTTGGATGGAAGAGCTATTGATTTACTCTTCTTAGTAGACTCATGTTCATTAAGACTTAACTCATGAACTTTGAAAGAACTAACAAGATCTTCGACACTTAAAGTGTTTAAATCTTTAGCTTCCTCAATGGCAGTCACTTTTGGTCTCCATCTGGCAGGTAAGCTTCTGAGTATCTTGCTTACATGATCAGAAGCAACATAGCTCTTCTTTAGAATCTGTAGCCCAGAAACTAAGGTTTGAAACCTTGAGTACATCTCTTCAATAGTTTCATCATCCTTCATCTTGAATAACTCATACTGATGTACAAGCAGGAGAGCCTTTGCTTCTTTGACCTTCTTGCTCCCTTCATAATTTGAACAGAGAGAAGCAAACATAGCTTTAGCAGTGGATTTGTCACTCATCTTCATGTATTCTGCTTTGGGTATGGCAGTGACAAGAGCTCCTCTGATAATATGATGCTTCTTGTAAAGTTTCCTCAGTTCTGGAGTATGTTTCTTTCTATCCACAGCAGCTCCTTCTTCATCAAGGACTAAATTACCAACATCATCTTCCAGAATATCCCATAATTCTTCATCTAGGCTCATGATGTAACTGTAAAAGTTGGTCTTCCACCAAGAGAACTCTTCAGCATCTCCATTGAACTTTGGAACTTTTCCAACACTGGTTTTCTTACTATCACTATAATCATGTGAGACATGTTTATAGCTAGTATCACTAGGACCAGTAGGAGGAGGAGTAGACATGTTTTTCTCAGATCTTTGACTGTTGCACGGTTAAGTGATACACAACAGACCAAGGCTCTAGATACCAATTGAAGGTGAGAAAAACACAAGAAGGGGGGTTGAATTGTGTTTTGAAAAATTCTTCGTTTCTCCTAAAAACTGAACACACTGATCAGAAGCTAGGTGAGACAGCTTCTGAAGTGATAATCAGAATCTAAATGCAGCGGAATAAAACAGAGAGAGAGAAGAAGAACGACACAAAGCAATTATACTGGTTCCTTCCACAATCCGGAAGTAGTCCAGTCCCCCTTGCACTTCCAAGGAGATTTCACTATGAGTAATATCTGATTACAAATGCTCAAGCACACAAGCAAGAGACTTCCAATGCTCAAGCGCACAAGCAAGAGACTTCCTTTGCTCAAGAACACAATCAAGAGACTTCCTGCTCAAGCACAACTGCAAGAGACTTCCTAACTAAACAAAATTACACAGAAAATTGTTTAAGGTTGAACACTTGATATACAATCAGAGGTGCTCACAATACAAATCAGATACAGACTCAATGGACTTAAGAATTTCTAAGATAAGACTTTGAGACACAGAAATTCTAAGTGAATGCAGAACAATTTCAGCAGAGGTTTGGTACTTGTGAAAATCTTGTGAGTCTTTCGTTCAGCGTTCTTGCATTACCAATTCTCTAGGTCTTCACTCCTTTATATAGAGGTGTGAAAGAGACGTTGTGAAATTGCCAGCACACCAAAGAGTCGTTATTGAAGCTTGATCTTTCACCAATGATCTTTTGCCTGATTTGGTTGTTGCCCTATGAAGAACCAATTTGAAATCCATTCCTTATCCAAAGGAACATATATGCAGGCGAGACCGTATTCTGGAGCTGTTTTCTTGTCTTGTAGCGGGGACACAAAACAGAGTAGTGGAGAACGTGGTTGTACAATTCGTACAAAGTACAATGTCAACGCTTTCGTCCAAATTGCAAGCACACGCCTTCAAACACCTTTGAAATGACCGTTGCAAAATTCCACTAATCCTTTGTTTGTGTTTTTGAATCCAATAGACAGCTTTTGCATTGATAATTCTTCAATTCTTGAATCTTTTGTAAATCCAGTTGAGATTCAGCTTCTGGTGAAATAGCTTCTGATGAGGCAGCTTCTGATGATGCAGCTTCTGATGATATGACTTTTGCAGCTTCTGATGACACAGCTTCTGATGATGTGGCTTCTGGACCTCTTGTCTTCAGAAGCACTATTCTTCAGGAGCAGCTTACTTCAGGAGCGCTATTTCTTCAGGAGCAGCTTGACTTCAGGAGCGCTTTGCCTTCAGAATCATCTAAGCTTCATTTTCTTTTGCTCTTTATTTGCTCATTCAGAACCAATGATGATGTAACTTTATAATTATGGTCCTGTACACTTGAACAAATATTAGCTAGTCCAATTTACAATTTTTAATACCTTGTTATCATCAAAACTCTTTAAGGTTCATTGTTAAACACATTTTGTTCCAACAGAGGATGTTGCACTGGATGAGTTGTAAGACTAGATAAGATAGGATTAGGAATGACACCATTAGAGAGAGAATGGGAGTAGCACCTATAGTAGAAAAGTTGGTAGAAAATAGGCTTAGATGGTTTGGACATGTGGAGAGAAGACCCGTAGATGTAGTTGTAAGAAGAGTAGATCAAATGGAGGAGAGTCAGGTTAAAAGAGGTAGAGGAAGACCTAAGAAAACCATTAGAGAAACCATTAGAAAAGATTTAGAGGTCAATAAGTTAAATCCAAATATGGTTTTTGATAGAACACTAGAGCGTCATTTGATCCATATAGCCGACCCCACTTAGTGGAATAAGGCTTGGTTGTTGTTGTTGTATTTTATATTGTATAACTAATCTTTCTTTAGTTGACCAGAAAATATATTTACCCATAGATAAATACGCAAATATTTTTTAAAATAAAAACTCAATACAAACACTAATTCATGTTTTTTCACATTTCATGAGCACTTTCGTTTTCTAAATACTAGCCACCATATAACTAACACTCTCTTATTTTATTATAAGTTGTTTTGATATTTTTATAAATATTAAAAAATGTAGTTAATTTTTTATTGGAAAGAGAGATTATAAGTTGTTTTATAAAATTATCTATCATTAATAACATAGATAAGTGATATTAAAAAATGTTTATTTTACTTATTTAATTTTTTTTTTGTATTTCAGTTGCAAATGGAGCATAAGATGACCGACGTCTCGCACGGGAAGAAACTTAAGCTTTCTAGCTTGGCACTTTTGTTACCGTTTGAAGATAATTGTTGGTTCTTGAAACCAATGAATGCTTCCAGTCTTACCCCCTCCTTAAGACTGGTTACGAAAGCATCTCTCACGAGCTAGATTATGCTTTGACTGAGAGATGTCACGAGGATACCATCAGCTTCCATCTGCCCGTTGGGGAGATGACCGTCTCACTAGACGATGTGGCATGTCTTCTAGACATCCCCATCGCTGGAAGGCTCATTGAGGAGGATGACTTAGATCATGACCGGGGCGTAGAGCTGATGGAGAATGAGCTACTGTTTACGGTGGAGGATGCGATGGAGCAGGTGAGTAATAATTCTAGTGCTTATGTCAGTTACACAACCCTGAAAGAGCATTATGAGCAGCTGTTGAATAGGTGTAACCAGTTGGTGGGGGAGGATTTTTCAGAGGAGGAAGAGGGGGAGCATAGACGTGTTAACCCGCCTGTGTTAAGGCATTTTTGTTGTTTTTGCTTGGCTACACCCTTTTTCCAGGCAAGATCAGCAAAACCATTAATCTGTTGTGGCTGCTTGCGATTCATAATTTGGATGAGTTAGGCGAGTGGTCAAGGGGTTTGCTGATATTACACACTTCAAAGGCTTGATGGATTCGATGGAGCATTGTCATGTCATCTGGAGGCCGTACTAGCACCGACGAGACGTCACACCTTTTCAGGACGTATGCTAGTACTCTGGATGGATAATAGCGGGCAAACAAAAAATGGTGTGACACTTGCTGGAGCGGGCTCTGAGGCAGTACGGCTATGTTCAGACCATTCCTCTGCCTCCTACGTCGATTGGGCCTCTTGACCCTGTAGAGGTGGCTACTGCCTTCTTGGAGTTTGATGTTCATGTCCTTAGCCATCAGGAAAGGGGTGAGCCGGTCCTGGCGCACAATGAGTGGATGCATTCAAATGGGTACATTAAATTGTTCTACCGTGTATCTCATCCTCTTATCGTCGACCTTGCTCCTGTTCCTGAGTATATAGTTCCCAGACCTGTCTACCAGGAGGTTATTGTTGAGCAGGAGTGGGCCAGACATCCTCCCGGTCCATTCCAGGTCATCGGCAACATGAGAGCCAGAGTGGAGCATGCAATGGAGATTCTTGAGGTGGTTTCAAATCCACTCTTTTTCAGCATTTTGGAGGGCCTCCGGTCCGATTATACCGTGATTGACAAGGTGTCGGCTCCACGGAGGAGGAGTAGGAGTCAACGGGACCAGCAGTAGGGTTTTTTTTATGACTTTTGTACCTTTGTAGTTACTTTATGACATTTTTTTCAGATTTGAATATAATATATTTACACTTACGCTTTTGCGTTTTATTTATGACATTTTACGTTATTTTATTCCTTTATTCTTCGTATTTCAATTATGAGTGAGTGCTTGATTGAATGAATGATGAAAAAAATATGAAATTGACTGAATGGATGTATGAATGAATGAAGGAATGAAGAAAATTAGGGAATATATGAAGTTTCTGGCCGTGCAGATTTTTTGCACAGACTTAGCGTGACTTAAGCCACGCAGAGATTAACACTACCATGAGTTAAGTCATACAAATTTAACACTAGTGTGACTTAACTCTCACAAGGGTATCTTGGTATTTTCAGTTGGGAATGAGCAAAAATTGTTGGGTAAAGAGCAGAATTCAAAAAAAAAAAATCCCTTAGGTGCACGGCCCAAGTTGTGCGATTTGATGATACATTACTAAAGACAAAAAAAAAAAAATCTTTAATTGAACGCATATAGTTGACTAGGACACTTGGGTATCGTTGATCGTATAAATACAGGGAATGATACCTATTTTATTTATTTATTTATTTACATTTTGTTTTAATAATAAATCAAGTATCAATTGTTAAAAATATTGACATCTTCAACTCTATCAGACTTGTCCTCGCACGGGTCAATCGTCTAGTTGTTAGGAAAGAATTCAATAGGTATATATCAACTCACATGGTTATCTTTTATGAAATGTAGTTTAAAACAAGATCACGGTAAATCTCAACTATCAAGGCTCAAAAGCAAGGCATTAGCCAACTCTTTGGCAGCTGAACCGATTAATTATGATAATTAACAATGTATAGCTTCGAACTCAGTTGGGTTGGCTTGGACCTTGGAGTGTGTTCCTTTTCAATGTTTTAGGTTCGATTCTCTCCGGTGTCGATTTGGGTGAGGTAGTTTAACTTCTTAAAAAAATAATGTATAACTTTGTATAGTTATGGTAATTAAACATAGAAAATTCATGTCGTGCTTTTGTCCAGACAAGGAGATTCTACCGCACAGTCAAACATAGGCTTCTTATGTGAACAATATAATTGACCTTTCATTAACATCTTTTGCAAATTATTTTGGTGCTTTTGTCGAGACAAGGAGATTCTACCGCACAACCAAACATAGGCTTCTTATGTCAACAATATAATTGTCCTTTTATTAACATCTTTTGCAAATTATTTTGGTACATCGGGTGTTGTTGCAAACATGTGCCAATGTTTAAAACAAAAGACATCTCCATCAGGTGATAAAAAAAAAGTTTGTGACACCTAGTAGACTTGTTTAACTCGATGACCTAAACAAATTCAATTTGTATTTTATTTGAATTTATTTAATTTAGGATTCATCCGAGCAAACTTGAGTTGATTTGGTTCGGATAACGAATTTATGATTTTAAATCAACAAACTTATGAACCCGATCCGTTCAAAAAAAAGTTAATGTAGTCTAAGATTTTTATGTGTTGATCTAGAATTGATTTTCAATTTAGTTCAAATGTTAAAATCTTTGTAAAAATTAACTTTATCTTAGGAATTTCCATAAAATAAATTGATATTTCATTATACGTTTTTGGGAATTTTTTTCCGAAAAACTATGTTCCATAGCCCTATTTAAACCATTTGTTCATCAATGAATTTGGTTGGTTATAGATGGTTAGATTTTGATAGAAAAGACACATTTTTGACCCAAGAATTGGGTTGGTTCGATTTTGATAAAATAAAATGCAATTTTTTGACCCATACTACCCGCGAGCAATCCTACTATCCATGCAACTACTTCTATCATTTTCATATATTTTTCAACAAAAAAAAATTAAAAAAAAACATATAGTTGTTATTCAAACTTGAAAAATAAAATATAGTAGATTAGCGGTCAATTTCAAATTAACAAATTGATAATTAATGCATATTGATGGAGGGAACTTTCAATAGAGAGAATCCAAATCCATGGTGGAGTCCTTACAAAAAAGTTTATTTTTTCAAAAGAAAGCAAAATTAAGTCCGTGAATAACCAAAAGTTCTCTCTACAATTTCAACCTGACCTTTTTGTATATATCTAGTTAGTTGACTACTTTAGAAAAGTGCTCTAGTTCTTTTTCCCATAAACATGCAAAGATTAATACATCTATACTACATTTCCAAATGATACTGTGGATGACATTTACAAATGACACAAACAAATCAACAAGAGAACATAATATTAATTGCGGTCAAAATATATATTTAGTAGCAATAAACACTAAGAGTGGATTAATGTAGGTCCAAATAATAGCAACTAAAAATGAAGCTTAACTACTAGAAGTGAAACAAATGTGTTTAAAGCCAAAAGCTCATACACAAGATCAATGTGGAGACACAAACATGAGGCCATGCAGATATTGTTGTTGCAGAATTCTGAGTGCCATTGTACCCACCATTATACCCACCATTGTGCCCGCCATTTGCGATTGAGCCACCTATATATCCACCGATAATTCCACCTGCAACTCCTTTTCCAAATCCCCCTCCTCCTCCTCCCTTTCTTCCTCCACCTCCTCCCTTTCCTGCTCCCCCAAAACCTCCTCCCTTTCCTGCTCCTCCAAATCCACCTCCTCCCCTTCCACTTCCTCCAAATCCACCTCCTCCCCTTCCACCTCCACCAAATCCACCTCCTCCCTTTCTTATAGTAAGGGATAGTTCATGTTTGTGATCTTTCCGAATTTCCACGAAGCCATCGTTGTGTTTCAAAGCTTGAGCACTTGAGATCATCAATAGGAACAGTACAGAAAGTATCACCTTCATGCTAGGGTTGATGGATTCTTTGCAAATAATTGGAATCACTTGTTTGCTTTAAACTATGTCTAGACACAGAGCCTGCAAAATAAAAGGGAATAAGAGAACATAAAAAACTAGGAAAGGGAGTTGTATAAAGGGTGAGACGAGAATTGAGAATCAAAACCTAAATATTGTTAGCAATATGAAACTATAAGACAATTTGCAAAGAAAAGTTAATTCTATATGACCTAAAAGAAAAAAGAATCTCTTACGAGTACAGTGCAAGTTGTGTCATGTGTGTGTCATATGGAATTATTATATACTAAAACTAGGCTAAAAATCAACACAAAGTTTGGGATTTATAAAGACATTTTGTCATTATATTATTGCCATTAGAAGGAGATAGATATAAAGCATCCTGACTCAGGCACATGCATATGAACAAACAACCATAAATTTGATAAACGATGACATACATGCTGAAATTAATATTAAGAATTCAATGGGTATACCTGCAAGGTGAGAAATTTGAAACAAAGTGAAGAATTGTGAATAACAAGCAAACGACGATTATAACTCTCAATATCGACTGACTCTTTAGGTTTCCTTCAAGGAGATGGGTCGTTCTTAAGTAGGGTTGAGGTATTTATATGAAGTGTTGCCAAAGAAATAAAGCAAGTTTATTAATAAGCAACTTCGTAGCACCATCCATTAAGTATATCTAGTAGGATTTTTTTGGTTACATAATTCTAGTAGGATTTACGCGTAGGGCAAGTTTGTTATGTCATTTTTAAATAATATAACAAATAAGCAACTTGTAGCACCATCCATTAAGTATATCTTTTTACTTTTTGATAAAATCCATTAAGCATATCTATTAGGAGTTACTCCTAGTGTCGATTTTATTTCCTCCCTTTTAGCTAGTTTTTTTTTTTTTTTTTTTTAGGGAAGCTAGTTGTTTATCCTTTAGATAATAGTCTAGATTTAAACCGTTCTTTTATATTGTATAACTAATCTTTCTTTAGTTGACCGGAAAATATATTTACCCATAGATAAATGCGCATATAATTTTTAAAATAAAGACTCAATACAAATACTAATGCATGCTTTTTTCACATTTCTTGAGTACTTCCCTTTTCTAAATACTAGCCACCTTATAACTAATACTCTCTTAGTATTTTATTATAAATTGTTTTGATATTTTTATATATCTTAAAAAATGTACTTAATTTTATATTGGAAAAAAAAATTATAAGTAGTTTTACAAAATTATCTCTCATTAATAACATAGAAAAGGGATATTAAAAAAAGAGGAGTAATATATCCAGCGAAAAATGCATCCCGAAAACATCCCCAAAAATAAAGCAATCAATTATAAATGAAGCCAGTTGGAATACTCTTTCGGTATGTACTCGCGAGAATCAATTCGTTGTATATAGGATTTTTCTTAAAAGAATTGAAAGAAGGTAGAATAATAAATAGTAAAGCGTATGATAGTAAAAAAAATATTAATGATGTCTTGGTATTGTGAGATGATTTATATTTAAAAAACAAATATTATTTTCTAAGCGACATATAATAAAAGACGAAGGAATTTTTTTTTAAGGAATAAAAGATGAAGGGAGTATTTAGTTAGCATAATTAATTGTGCAAAACAATTCACCAACATGAATATAATTTAACAAAATACACTCACATAATCACATTCTCACTGTAAAAAAAAAGTGAGGTGTTGATTGATAGCAGACATACTTGGTATATGAGTATAGTTGTGGTAAAAGTGAAATAATTTGAAGTCATCATACCTGCGGGTGAGACCGGCTATTTATAGTAGTTGATCTGATGATAGGTTCCTTGTTGATTGCAATCTTTTCTCCTTGGCTTTACTCTTGTTTCTTATGAGGTTAATCCAGATATTGAAGTAACCAACCGCCTAAATAGGGCGACACTTACTAGTTTAAGTAAGTCTCATGTAAGTAGGAACAATTCATGTATATAATTTGAGTGTAACGAAACCCGAGGTAGATGGACGCATTATTTGGTTCAGATGAGGTCCCAATATAGGAGCAACCTGGTAACTATCCATATGTTAGTTAAGCTTGGAGGTGGTGGAGCACGTAGGCGCTATGTTGGTGTACGAGGTGGAACGAGGTGGTTCATATATCTTGATGAGGTCGTTGATCGATATCGCACATCATTTTGAGGTGTTGGTTTTGACGAGGTGGTGAAGGAGGTTTACTTATGTTATGTCATTGTATCTAACCACATTGTGGCAAATCGATATAGGTTGCTAAACAACTTATTATACCATAAAAAGGCATATCTGACGGCTATACACAGGAACTTCCCCCTTTTGGTAGACAATGTATGTTGGGCTGACTAAGCCTTATGCATATTGTAAAGGGTGGACCGGAGCATGCACTAGGAAAAGTTGGACACCCATAACCATATAAAGAAAAAAAAACAGCAATTTGGTTTGTCCCGTTGTCTCACTTCTTTTGGATCTTGTCATTGAGCTCTATTAATGGATAACTAAGTTGGGCGTTTTATATCCATACTGATACCCTTTGAATTTCAAAGTTCAAATGTTACTATTTTTTCCACTCATTTCAATCATCTCTCACACACTTTCTATTTCTCTTTCTCGCATTTCTTTGAGTAATGTTTCATAGACATCCTTTTTGTCCATACCTCTAGTATACACCCCAATGTGGCACTAGAGGCATTTATGTAATTTCACCTCACCACTCTCTTTGTTCATCTTCTCTCTCTCTCTCTCTCTAAATGAAAACAAACCTCTTTTTTTCCTCTCTCGACTCCCTTCTCGATCGACCACACCCTCTCCACCACCACCACCACCATTGTCGCCTCATCCTTCCCTCTTCCCTAGCCTCTCTTCATCTTGCACCACCAGCCATCATACCCACTACCTCTGCATCTTTCTTCTCCTATTAACCCATTCTTCTTCAATCTCGGTCGACGTCAACCTTGACACCAAACCCATTTTCTTTTCCTAAACCTCCGCCTCTCTTCTTACTTCTCCGTTTCACTAAAATTCATAAGAAACAACTCTCATATCTATAATAAAAAAGAAAAAAGATAAAGATAGGAGTTGGAATGATTTAGATCTGGTGTCAATCTGATATTAAATAGCATTGATAAGAATACAAGGACGATGAAAAAACTTCTACTGCCACAACCTCCTCTGGTTGCCAGATTTCACAGTAGTCGGTGCTTTGACGGTGATTGTTCTCATCTTGGAGTATGGAGCAGGAGAGACAGCGAGGGTGAGAGGAGCGAGAGAGAGAAATCTCTCGTCATCGGCTCATGGTTCTGGAAATCTGATGGTGGTTGTAGCGAGGTAGGTGGTAATAAAGAGTTATCACAAAGAAGAGAGAGAGCATAGGTGAGAGAGAGACAAAAGTGACATTCATTTTTTTTGTTGAGATGTCAATGTTTTGCGTATTTTATATTTATTTTTTTGACATGTGGCATGTGGTATAAGGGCGGTATGCCACCTACGGGTGTACATGCATCCCCACTACATTTCTTTTCTTTTTCGCGTGTTACACTTCTCTTTCTCTTCCTCTTTCACACATCCCTGCTTCATAATATTTTATTCAATCACAAATTTTCTTTTCAAATATTTTATCCCTCATTTCATCTATAAATTTTTTACTTCATTTCTTCTATAAACATCTTTTTCTTTTCTTTTTCCTCTTCTTCTATAAACAAATTTGGTTGCGCATGTTGCAACCCCTGCCACATGTTTGGAGATCTTTTTGCTGAGATTTTGAAAAGTTACTATTTGTAGCTTCAAACGTGAATTCATTAACATATTTTGCAAATTATTTTGGCACAAAAGATGTTGTTGCAAACATGTGCCAATGTTTAAAACAAAATACATCTCCATTAGGTGTGCACAATCGGACACCTAGTAGACTTGTTTAACTAGATGACCAAAACTAATCCAATTCGTATTTTATCTGAATTCATTTATTTTAGGATTCATCCTGAGCAAACTTGAGTTGATTGAGTTCGGATAACAAATTTATGATATTAAATCGACAAACCTATAAACCCGATCCGCTCAAAAAAAATGTTAATGTAATCTAAGATTTTTATTTGTTGATCTAGAATTGATATTTAGTTCAAATGTTAAAATTTGAAACAGTAGAATTTAACCTTATCTTTGGAATTTCCATAAAATAAAATGATATTTCATTATATATGTTTTTGGGAATTTTTCCAAAAAAATTTGTTTCGTAGCCCTATTTGAACCGCTTGTTCTTCAATGAATTGGGTTGGTTAGATTTTGATAGAAAAGAAAATTTTATGACCCAAGAATTGGGTTGGTTCAATTTTGTTGACCTATACTGACTTAACCTGACCCGTGAGCAATCCTACTCTCCATGCAACTAATTATATCATTTTCATACTTATTTCAAATTTGAAAAAAATAATAATGTAGTAGTTATTCAAACTTGAAGAAAAAAAACATATAGTAGATTTGTTGTCAATTTCAAATTAACAAATTGATAATCAATGCATATTTTGGATTTTCTGGGATGCCGGAGGCATTTGAATTCTCTCCTTGGAATTTGATAGAACTTTCAATGGAGAGAATCCAAATCCATGATGAAGTCCCTCGGAAAAAGTTTATCTTTTCAAAAGAAAGCAAAATTAACATCCTTATGCTCCTTTACTGTCGGTGAATAACCAAAGGTTCTCTCTGGAATTTCAACCTCACAAGTCACAAGTCACAAGTTCTTTTTGTATCAAGTTAGCCCTGGTTAGAGTACTACTTTACAAAAGTGCTCTAGTTCTTTTTCACAAGTTCTGTTTATCTGCTCATGTGACCATATTAGAATTTCTCTTAAAAAAATTGTTCTTTGACTACTTTGAGGACAACATGGCATGGCATAAATAATTAGATGAACCATTAAAATTGTACAAAAATACATAGTCATGCGTAAATAACCTATGAACTTATTTGTAAAAAAAAAAAAAAAAATACCCATAGATTGTTAGCAATATTAGCTATATGATGATGGTACAAGAAAAATTTGCAAGGGAAGTTAATTCTATATGACCAAACAAGCAAAAAGAAAAGGAATCTCTTACGAGTACAGTGCAAGTTGTGTGTGTCATACGATATTATTATTATTTACTAAAGTGAGGCTAAAAATAAAACAAAGTTTGGGATAGTTATAAAGACATTTTGTCATTATATTTTTTCCATTAGAAGGAGATAGATATAAGGGATTCTGACTTAGGCACATGCATGAACAAACAAACCATAAATTTGATAAACGATATGCTGAAATTAACATCAAGAATTGAATAGGTATACCTGCAAGGTGAGAAACTTAAAACAAAGTGAAGAATTGTGAAAAACGGCGATTATAACTCTCAATATCAACGCTCTTTTGGTTTCCCTCAAGGAGATGTATTCGTTCTTAAGTAAGGGTGAGGTATTTATAGGAAGTTTCACCAAGAATCATAGGGCAAGTTTGTTATATTATTTTCAAATAATATAAAAAATAAACAACTTCGCAGTACCTTCCATTAAGTATATCTGCCCACTTTATAGGGCAAGTTTGTTTTATTATTTTTTGGCCGGACCAAAAAAAAAAAAAAGACGTAGTTTGGGATACTTATAAAGACATTTTTGTCATTAGAAGGATATGGAAATAAGTCCTTCTGAATTAGGCACATGCTCACGTGATAACCATACTATAAAAGTGAGAAATGAACCTCTCAGAATTCACATAATTAAAATGACATTTTCTTTGGTACATTATAGTAAAGCAATGACTACCCTGTTTCAAGTTTCAACTACCAATAATGATGATAAGTCATGTATGTGAAGATTTCTTGCAAATAATTTTGCACAAATATATATCTCTACTTGTTTGTTAGAACTAGAATTATTGGAACAAACTTAATTACGATATAAACATGTATAGATCGAATCATAAATCTATGATATGTTGAAATATTAAGAATTCAATTCTTAAGATATACATACCTCAACCGCAAATAATCTCAGAAGGGAAGGGAACAAACTTGAAAAGGAAGAATTTTGAATAAAAAACAAAAGACACTCGAGGAAATTAACATTCACATTTAAATACATATGTTACACGTCCTGTGAACATAGCTTAGTTAGTTGGCAGAGACGTGTATTATTATATGTAGTGGTGGCGAATTCTAGTCATTAGACTATTTGACCAAAAAAAAATACATATATTACACTTTTGTCATTTATTTACAAAATAAATTTGTCGTGCCAATCCATAAATATGATAATTAGCAATGAATAACTATGTGGGTGCGTCGTCCTCGTGAGCTTAACTCAGTTGGTAAGGACAATGCATAAAATATTCAAGGTCCGGGGTTGAACCCCGGCCACCACAAAACTATGTGGGTGCGTCAAAAAAAAGAGTTCAGTGTAATTCAAAATACCAAAAATAAATCTTCAAAATATAGTTTTTTTTTTTCTTTCTTGACGAAACAACATTTTCAAAGAAAATCTTTATATTCATTAACCTCTTTTTTCTTTTGTGAACAATGTCATTGACCTTCCATTATCTTCTTTAATTTGGGTTTTTTTTGGGATGGTGGAGTCCATATGAAATAGTTTATCTTTTTAAAAGAAAGTCAAATTAACCTGTTAGGTTCTTCACTGTAAGTAAATAACCAATGGTTCTATCTAGAATTTTAAAGTCACAAGTCGCAAGTTCTTTTTGTATCTAGTTAGCCATGGTTAGAGTACAATTTTTCAAAGACAGCGTGTTCTAGTTCTTTTTCTCAGCAACATGCAAAGATTCATACATCTATATATTCATAACATACTACATTTCCAAATGATAGTATGGATGAGATTTGCAAATGATACAAACTTATCAACAAGAAAACATGATATTAATAAAGACTAAGAGAGATTCATGTAGACCTAAATAGAAGCAAGTAAAGATGAAACTTAGCTAGTGGAAGTGAAACAATGTGTCTAAAGCCAAAAGCTCATACATAAAATCAATGTTGAGACACAAAAATGAGGCACTGCAGATAATGTTGTTGCAGAATTATGAGTACCATTGTGCCCACCATTGTGTCCTCCGTTGTGTCCGCCATTGGCGAGTGTGCCGCCTATAACACCACCAATAATTCCACCTGCCACTGCTCCTCCAAATCCTCCTCCTCCTCCCTTTCTTCCTACTCCTCCTCCCTTTCCTGCTCCTCCAAATCCACCTCCTCCCCTTCCACTTCCTCCAAATCCACCTCCTCCCCTTCCACCTCCACCAAATCCACCTCCTCCCTTTCTTATAGTATGGTATAGTTCATGTTTGTGATCATTCTGACTTTCCACGAAGCCATCGTGGTGGTTCAAAGCTTGAGCACTTGAGATCATCAATAGGAACAGTACAGAAAGCATTACCTTCATGCTAGGCCTGCAAAATAAAGGGTAATAAGAGAACATAAGAAACTAGCTAGGAAAGGGAGTTATATAAAGGGTGAGACGAGAATTGAGAATCAAAACCTAAATATTGTTAGCAATATGAAACTATAAGACAATTTGCAAAGAAAGAGATAAAAGAAAAAGAATCTCTTACGAGTACAGTGCAAGTTGTGTCATGTGTGTGTCATAAGGAATTATTATTTACTAAAAACAAAACAAAGTTTGGGATAGTTATAAAGACAGTTTGTCATTATATTTTTGCCATTAGAAGGAGATAGATATGAGGCATTCTGACTTAGGCACAGCATGAACAAACAAACCATAAATTTGATAGACGATAACATGCTGAAATTAATATTAAGAATTCAATATGTATATACCTGAAAGGTGAGAAATTTGAAACAAAGTGAAGAATTGTGAATAACAAGCAAACGGCGATTATAACTCTCAATATCGACCGACTCTTTTGGTTTCCCTCAAGAAGATGTGTTGCTCTCAAGTAAGGGTTGAGGTATTTAAAGAACTAGGGCAAGTTTGTTAATAAGCAACTTCGTAGCACCATCCCTTAAGCATAGGGCAAGTTTATTTCCTCCCTTTTAACTAGTTTGTTTATCCTTTAGTTAACGAATAAAAATTGGATGACACTCTTAATATGTACACTCATTTCATTTGTATCACTTTAGAAAATTTCAGTTAACTAAATATGGTCACGCAACTAAAATGCGCATGACCACTATTTTTCTAGTTAATTAACCAAATAAATTATGGAAAAATAGTAGTCACGCAACTAAAAAATGTGGTCATATAGACCATATATTTAGTTAACTTAAACTTTCCGGAGTGATACAAAAGGGTGTACACATTAAAAGTGTCAACCCATCATTGTTGTTAGTTAATAGTCTAGTTTTTTTTTTTACAAAGTTAATAATTTAGTTGCAGTAGTGTCTATCTTACTTTCTCCCTTTTTGTACCAGCCTTTTTAGAATTTCATCCCAACATAATTGAATATTGTTAAAATGGTCAGCTATTCTATGCAAACAAATGTAAGTGAAATATTTACACCGTATAATACTCTCTTAGTATTTTATCATAACTTGTTATGATATATATATATATATATATATATATATATATATATTAAGAAATGTAGTTAATTTTGTATTGGAAAGAGAAATTATAACTAGTTTTATAAAATTTATCTCATTAATGACATAGAAAAATGATATTAAAAGAAGAGGAGTGATATATCCAGCAAAAAAAACATTACAAAAACATCATGAAAAATAAAGCAACCAATTATAAATGATTATTCTATCTTCTTTCAATTCTTTTAACAAAAATGTTATATAGATCAAATTAATTCTCGCGATTACATAGCGAAAGAGGATTTCATTGGGCAGTTTTATTTTTGTACTTCCATCTATTCACATACCTTCCTTTGAATTCCGCTCAATATTAAAAAGAATGATAGAAAAATATTAATGTTGCATCGATATTGTAAAGTGATATATAATAAAACACAAATATTAGGAGGGGGTGATTTGTTAAATGATCAATGGATGTTAGATAACATTTCTAGACAGGTGAGGGAAGAGATTTCTTCATTGTTCTAGAAGGATCCTTGGTTCGATGGTGTTGCTTTAGATGTTAGATATGCTAGGTTGCTTGATGTTGTTGTTAATAAATGTGTCATTGTCATGGAAATGTTCTCTTTGGGTTGGGAAGTTAATGGTGAGACGTGGAAGTGGAGAAGGGGACTGTTTGTGTGGGAGGAGGGGTTGGTGAGGGAGTGTGCGGAGCAGCTTTCACTTGTAGTTTTGCAGGTTGGTCTGTCTGACAGGTGGATTTGGAAGCTTCATTCTTCCCACAGGTAAGTGCTTATAATCACTTGACAAGTTTGGGTGTGGCAATTGATGACCACTGCAATCATATTGTGTGGCTTAAGCAAATTCCAGTTAAAGTGAATATTTTTATTTGGCGTTTGTTCCATAATAGATTAGCAATTAAGATGAATCTATTTAGGAGAAATATCTTGGATTATAATGAATTTTTTTGTTCGGCCGCATGCGGATTGGTTGAGGATCAAGATCATTTGTTATTTGCTTGTGCTTTTTACGGTCAACTTTGACTTTTAATATTGGGATGGTTAGACATCTCAATGACTCTCAAGGTTCCTTATTTTTGCATTTTCTTCAGTCTGGAGGTCATTGAGGGGTTTTAATATTATTTTGATTTAAGCTCTTTTTACTATTTGGAAGGACCGCAATATGAGACATTTTCACAATAAGTCAGAACAGTTGCTATCTTTGTTGGAAAAGATTAAACTCCAAACATTTTGGTGGTTTAAATCTTATTATGTTGTTTTTAGTTTTGAGTATTCGGTTTGGAGGTTAAATCCTTTATTATGTTTTCAGGTTGTAAAGTAATTTTATTTTTCTTGACTACTTTGTGGTAGCTTGTGGATCGTCTTTTTGTAATCTTTGAATACTTTAACTTCCTTTGGCACACCTTGTGCTAGAGGAGGTGTGTTGGTTTTTTTAAATATTTTGTTTAACATCTTAAAAAAAACACAAATATTGTTTCCTAAGCAACGTATAATAAAAGATGAAGGGAGTATTTAGTTGGCATAATTAATTGTGCAAAACAATTCACCAACATGAATATAATTTAACAATTGACCGTAAAAAAAAGAAGTCAGATAGACTGGACTTTCATAATATGGTAAACCAACATTTTAAATCCTAACTAAAAGATCCAATTCATTTATTATTGCAATTTTTATCTTGTAAAATTAATCACTAAAATTATATATTAATTCCGTAACTGTAAAAGTTAACGACTAACAAAAACTTAATTATGCCTCATTCTTATCAATTGACAACTCATCAATTTATTTCTTTTATTATTTCACTTCGTGATCATGTATGAACAGGGAATTATCTTCTATGCATGAGGTGTCCTTCTTTGCTGATGACTGGATACTCCGCGGGTGGTCGTACCTTTCTTCTATGACTCCCCTCCAAAGTGCAAGGGGTGGTCTACAAAATGCACTCTAAAGCTAAAGTCAAGCGAGGTGCTAGCTGATAGCAGACAGATTTGGTATATGAGTATAGTTGTGATAAAAAATGAAATAATGTGTAGTCGTCATACCTGGGGTTGAGACCCCCTAATAATAGTAGTTGATCTGATGATAGGTTCTTTGTTGATTGCAATCTTCTCTCCTTAGCTTTACTCTAGTTTTGTTATGAGATTAATCCGGATATCGAAATTACCAACTGCCCAAATAGGGGGTAACGAAACCCGAGGTAGATGGGCGCGTTATCCGGTTCAGGTGAGGTCCCATATATGAGCAACATGGTAGCTATCCTTATGTTATAAGTTAAGCTTGGAGGCGGCAAAGCACGTAGGCGTTATGTCGGTGTACGAGGTGGAACGAGGTGGTTTGTTTATATATCTTGATGAGGTCATTGATCTATATCGCACTCCATTCTGAGGTGTTGGTTCTGACAAGGTGGTGAAGGAGGTTGACTTGTGTCATGTCATTGTA
Organism: Medicago sativa; assembly: GCF_051527215.1. NCBI lineage: Eukaryota > Viridiplantae > Streptophyta > Magnoliopsida > Fabales > Fabaceae > Medicago > Medicago sativa. Next base: position 6,169,559 of record NC_140752.1, read on the forward strand.
TCTAACCACATTGTGGCTAAACGATATACACCCACATTTTAGATTCATTCAATATGTATATGGTCTTTATTATAGACATACATCATTTAATAAATGAATTTAAATTGATTTGTTCAAAAAAAAAATGAATTTAAAATAGTGTTTTTTGCTTATAATAGTGACCGGAGGTCACATACATCAATTTTGTTGACCCATACATCATTTATTATATAACATATACATCAATTTTGTTGACCCATACTGATTCAACACGACCCGCGAGCAATCATACTCTCCATGCAATACTTATTTCAAATTTGAAAAAAAAAAATTAATATAGTAGTTATACAATCTTGAAATAAAACATATAGAGTTCATTTGGATTGGCTTATTTTAGAGTTTATACAAAACAGATTATGCAAATAAATAAGCATTAATGTATTATTTATAAGCTTTTTAAGGTAGTTTATGAAAAAAAAACAACTTATAAATTAACATAAAAGCTTAATTATTTGCATAAACTCTTTTTGCTATCAATTTAAAATTAACAAATTGATAATCAATGCATATTTTGGGTTTTCTAGGATGATGAAGGGATTTGAATTCTCCATAAAACTTGATAGAACTTTCAACGAAGAGAATCCTAAGTTTCTTAAAAAAAAGTTTATCATTTCAAAAGAAAGCAAAAGTAACTTCCTTATGCTCCTTTACTATCGGTAAATAACCAAAGCTTCTCTCTAGAATTTCAACCTCACAAGTCACAAGTTCATTTTATAACTAGTTAGCCCCTGTTAGAGTACTATTTTACAAGTGTTCTAGTTCTTTTTTTCAACAAAGATTAATACATTTATTCATACTACATTTCCAAATGATATTATGGATGACATTTACAAATGACAAAAACAAATCAACAAGAGAACATGATATTAATTGCGGTCATAATTTATATTTAGTACCAATAAAGACTAAGAGTGGATTAAGAGTGGATTAATGTAGGTCTAAATAATAGCAACTAAAAATGAAACTTAACTACTAGAATTGAAACAAATGTGTTTAAACCCAAAAGCTCATACACAAAATCAATGTGGAGACACAAAAATGAGGCCATGCAGATAATGTTGTTGCAGAATTCTGCGGGCCATTGTACCCACCATTATACCCGCCATTGTGACCGCCATTTGCGATTGAGCCACCTATATATCCACCGATAATTCCACCAGCCGCTCCACCTACCACTCCTTCTCCAAATCCCCCTCCTCCTTTTCTTCCTCCTCCTCCCTTTCCACCTCCACCCTTTCCTCCACCTCCTCCAAATCCACCTCCTCCCTTTCCTCCTCCTCCTCCTCCAAATCCACCTCCATGGCCGCTTCCATGTCCCCCTCCTCCATGTCCCCCCTTTCTTATAGTAACAGATAGATGTTTGCGTTCACTTTGACTTTCCACGAGCGCGCTTGAGATGATATGACTTTCCACGAGCGCGCTTGAGATGATAAGTAGGAACAATACAAAAAATGTTACCTTCATGTTAGGGCTAAGGGATTCTTTGCACATAATTGGAATCACTTGTTTGCTTTCAACTACGTCCAGACACAAATTAGCCTGCAAAATAGATTTGAATTGTATAAAAGGTGAGAATAGAAATGAGAAACTAGGAAAGGGAGTTATATAAAAGGTGAGAAGAGAACTGAGAACCTAATGTGGACCCCTAAAAACTGGTCAAGTGACAACCTATTACAACAATGGATTTTGGCTCTTTTAAAGTAAGACAATTCATTTTAGATACTCGACCAAAAAAAATCACATTAGTTATGATCAAGGCTAAGGCTAAGGGTAATGTGATGACTTGCACACATTACCGGGAGTGCATTGGAGTGCCAGCTATGGCCATAAAAAAGCCATACTCGAGGCTTCACTAACGCTTTAGCCCCTTAGCCTGCTGCTCTGGTACACAAAAAAGTTTCACATTGTTTAAAAATCAAGACTAAGTTTAGTATATGGATAAACACCCACTCTCCTTAAATCACTGTGAAGTAGTTTGCTAAGAACAAAACCGTAAAGATTTCCACACAACACCGAAACGGACAATATCTCATAATAGAATGAGGTCATACGTGAGACTGAAATAAATAATCTCAATCATTGATTATAAAATCAACTTGATATTACATTAACATGTAATATCAAATTGCTAGTTTACAAAAGCAAAATCTTGCAATAATTGCAGAATAGACATCGAATTTAACTAGTCTACCATAAAAAAGGGGATAACATTTTAGAGAAGGCTTAAAAAAAAATTGTTCTTTGACTTCTTTGAGGACAACATGGCATGGCATAAATAAATAATTAGATGAGCCATTAAAATTGTACAAAAATACATAGTCATGCGTAAATAACCTATGAACTTATTTGTGTAAAAAAAAAAATTCAAAATACCTATAAATTGTTAGCAATATGGTAGTACAAGACAATTTGGCAAGGAAAGTTAATTCGACCTAACAAGAAAAAAAGAAAGGAATCTCTTACGAGTACAGCGCAAGTTGTGTGTGTCATATGGTATTATTATTATTTACTAAAGTGAGGCTAAAAATAACACAAAGTTTGGGATACTTATAATGACTTTTGGTCATTATATTTTTGCCATTAGAAGGAGATAGATATAAGGCATTCTGCCCTAGGCACATGCATGAGCAACCAAACCATAAATTTGATAACGATATATAGGATAAACGATGACATGCTGAAATTAATATTAAGAATTCAATATATATATACCTGAAAGGTGAGAAACTTAAAACAAAGTGAAGAATTGTGAAAAACGGCGATTGGAACTCTCAATATCAACGATCTTTTGGTTTCCCTGGATTCGTTCTTAATTAAGGGGGACGTATTTATAGAAAGTTTCACCAACAATCATAGGGCAAGTTTGTTAAATTATTTTCAAATAGTATAAGAAATAAACAATTTCGCACCTTCCATTAAGTATATCTGCCCACTTTATAGGGCAAGTTCGTTTTATTATTTTTTTAAAAATATAGTAACAAATAAACAACTTCGTACTAATCCATTAAGTATATCTGTAACAAAAAAAAAAAATCCATTCTAAATAAATAAACAGATATCGCAATTCAAAAAAAAAAAAATAATTAGTTAATCTTAAAAATAATCATCTACTTTCTTTTCTTCTTCTTTTCTTCTTAAAAGCACTTTTTCCCCTTAACTTTGCAAAATTTACGATTTTGGCACCAAATTTTTTTTCCTGTTTTGACCTCCTATATATGTTTACCTCCAATGATTTTGACTCGATCAATGCATATATATATATTATGGAAGCTGATGATTTGTAAAAACATAAATTTACTCTTTATTAATTATTTGACACCGTGGCATATTTTCTCCGTCTTAATTAGAGGAGAGAGAAAATAATTGTTAAAAGATTAAGGAAATTTTGTTATAATGTATCCAAACAAACTAAATTATTCTTCTTCAAAAAAAAACAAACTATAATATTTTTGAAAAAAATATTTTATTACGATAAACAAACACATAATAGATTTTGATTTTTTATAAAATCTCTACAAAAATAATATTTAAATTATTGAATGTTAAAATCATTTTTATTTTAATCCGTAACAAACAGGTCTTTATGAAGTCGTTTGTTATAACTTAAAAAAATACTTTAAGGGTCCGTTTGGTTCGAGAATTAGGAGGGGAGGGGAGGGGAGGGGAGGGGACGAATTTTAATGGAGGGGAGAGGAGGGGAGATATTTTAAATAAAAGTGTGTTTGGTTCACAAGGGGAGGGGAGGGATTTTAAAATTATTTTACAGTTTTACCCTTAAACTTAATTAAATAAGGATAATAAAGTAACGAAACAATAACGATGTAATCGATAACAACACGATGTAGACGATGAAATAATGGATTAGTAATAGGGTTGTTACAATTACAAGTAGTAATAAAAGTTGTTACAAGAAAAAAAATGTTAATAATACGGAATAAAAGTTGTTACAAGATAATGTAATATATAACCTAATAATAGTAAAAGTTGTTTCAAAATAATATAACCTAATAATAATAAATGTTGTTACAAGGATAATATTGAGATTTTAAATTAATACAAGGATAATTTTGGCAGTGCAATAAAATTTGCTCCCCTCCCCGCCCCTCCCCTCCCCTTCTAACAATTGAACCAAACACTTCAAATTAAAAAATCTCCCCTCCCCTCCAAAACTCTCGAACCAAACGGACCCTAAAGATCATTGTCTTTCCTCTTTTTAACTCTGCTAATGCATGTATATTATCAACGATATTTTATCGAAATTTGTGTGTAAATTACAAATTCAATTTGTATTTTACTTTAATATCATTTGATTCCATGTTCAACCCTGGCAAACTCGAGATGGTTCGGATCGGATGATGAACTTGTGATTTGGAACAAACCTCTTAACCTGATCCATTCATATGTTAAAATGTTAAATTGTAGAATGTAACAAATTCGTCATCAGATTGGGTTGGTTCCAGTTTGATGGATATTGATAACTTGTTTTGCCAAAATCAATTCATATTCAAACTCAAATTGTCTAGCTATCAAATTCAAATTAAGAATTTCCTTTCAAAAATATTCAAATTAAATAGAATGGTCATAGTACGATATCAGAGTGGTTTCATTATTAAATTCGAGTGTCCTTAATAGCCATATTTAAGGATGTAATTCTCGAACGGTTAGCTACAATGCAATAGTTAATCGCACAATTGTCACTAGGCTTGTTTTATCCTTGAGCAGTGCCACAAAATGACGTAAAGAGAGCGACATGGCCGTGACACAGCCCGATAATAACTTTGATAGATGAAAAAAAAAATAGACTTTGAAAATTCAAATACAATAGTTTGGAAATCCAGCAACTACTGTAATTTACGTTACTATTTCCATATAAAGTTCCTATCATCATTGAATAACAAAATTATAAACCCAAAATTGAAAAAACAAAATAAAAATATGCTTACAAAAATTAAGTTTGTGCTTGATTGAAAAGGTAAAGAAATTGTACCATTATGCTCACGAGCTTCATTGCTCTGGATTAGGCTTTTATCTTCATCTTCGTTTGATATGGTTTGAGCACGTGAAATGAGGAATAATACAAAAAAATATTACCTTCATGTTAGGCCTAACTAGAAATTAATTGAAATCACTTGGCACTAGTTAATATTTTCCAGAGTCTGCAAAAGTCGTTAGGAAGGTAAAGAGGGTTATACAAACTTCAATAATTTGTTTCATGAAATAAATTGTGAGATTGAGAAACTAGGAATCGAAGTGTGGGTCAAATGTAATTTCGGTAAAAAAAATAGTCTCAAATATGGAAAAATCGGACCATCTAATCTAGTGTAGACCCCTAAAAACTGATCCATTGACAACTTATTACAACTATGGATTTTAGCTTTTTTTTAAAGTAGACAATTCATTTTAGAGAATCTTCCATTAAAAAAAAAAATCACATTACTTGAGGTTTAAGAGTAATTTATCATACACATTCCTCAAAGTTAGACGTTTTTACAAAGGACAAAATTAAGATGACTTGCACACAATACCGAGAAAGCATTAGTTCGACGGCTAAGGGCCCTAAGCCAACGAGGCTTCACTAATGCTTTAGCCCCCTTAGCCTCGACGGGCTACAGTTCCGGTGCACAAAGAGTTTCACATTGTTTGAAAATTAATCAAGACTAATTAGTTTATAAACCCTCACCTTCCTTAGATCACTAAGACGTGTTTAGGTAAGAACAAAAATGTAGAGATTTACACACCAACACCCAAAACTAACAAAATATATCAGAATACAATGAGATAGGAAGAGAGACTAAGATAAATAATCTCAATCGTTGAAAAGCAAATCAACTTGATATTACACAAACATGTTGCAATATCAACCAATGGGATTACTTGATTCACTCTTTCAAATCAATTGGTGAGTTTACAAAAGCAAAATCCTAGAATGACAAGATTGTGCGAAAATACATTTCCATGCATAAATACCTATGGAATTGTTAGCAATGAGGTCAATAAAACAATTTGGCAAGAAAACAAGTTAAAACTATATGACCTAACAAAACAAAAAAATAAGGCGATCTCTTACGAGTATAGTGCAAGTTGTGTGCATCATATGATGTTATTATTACTAAAACGGGGCTAAAATCAATAAATTGTTTGGGATAGTTATAAAGACATTTTGCCATTATATTTTTGCCATTAGAAGGAGAAGAGCCGTTCCTATGAAATAGGAGGCTCGGCTCTCTTTTTAAAATAGGCCTCTAGTAAAATAAAAATGTATTTTGTGTGTAACTAAACTTCATTAAAAAAATCAAATCAGAAGAAGTTTTAAACATGAAACGAAATAAAAAAGAATTAAGTGAAAGAGATGTGAAATTTACATAACGGTGTCGGTTGGATTTGTTACTCCGTTGTGGGAAAGGGGAAAACAAATGGTTTATGCAAGAAAAAAAAATGATTGTTGTGATTCTTTCAATGAAATAGCTTTCCAAATTGACTAATTAAGTGATTATACAAATTGAGGGTGGTTTGATAACATCAAATTTATGTACAGAAAGGAGAACCATAGTCTAAAAATAAAACTCAAACATATACTGAAGAAAGAAAAAGAAGTAACATATTTTTTTTTTATTTAAGCGGGGGTAGGTATTACACTTAATTTTTTTTAAGGCCCATAGTATTTAGAGGCCCGGCCCGGTTGAGCACCTTGCACTCCCCCAAGGCAGGGCCTGAGAAGGAGATAGATATAAAGCATTCCGACTTAGGTACATGATCATGTGAACAAACCATAAATTTGATAGCGATGGGATCTATGATGACATGCTGAAATTAATATAATTAAGATGAAATTACATTGACTTTCGAAGTCTCTTTAAATAACACGAACACCTCCTCTAAGTTTTCATCAAATAAATAAAAACTTCCTTTAGTCATATTTCCAAGGTTTAAGTCATTCTTATCGCACCAATAGCACCATACTTGATAGCACCTTCTTATTAGTTCACAATAAATAAAATTAGAGATTCTCATTGAGCTCGGTCTATACGTAGGGTTTTGGGTGAAAAAATGTAATATGATTTCGTTAATGGTTCTATCTGGTTTCTACTGATCTGTTTGATCCATCGTGCTTGGACGCGTTGCAATATGTTTGTGCATTCATGGATCATGAATTCTGTCTCTGAATCGATTGGTTAATTCATTGTGTACCTGTTTGGAAACACGTTTTCAAGGGCCAAAATGGCGTTTACTTTTTCAAACCACGTTTTCAGATATTTCAGTTTGTTTGGGTGAATGAAAAGCGCTTCCAAAAAAACTCTATTTTGAGACCAAAGCGCCAGTACAACAGAAGCTGGTATTCTTAGCTTCTGCATTTGTGAAACTCGATTTTGATTTCAATGACATGTATAACCAATAGACCCATGTTTTCTTCTCCAATTTCCTGCAAATAAACATATCTTTCTTCTTTATTTTTGCAGATCTATCCTAATTTTGTAGAATTTGTTGATGAAACAGAGAGAAAAGGTTAGAAGAAGACAATGAAATGTCGGATTTGCGGATCATTTCTTTTCTTTTCTTTTTAACAAATTTGCAGATCTGTTCTTAATTGGTGAGTGATGGAGAAATGGTATGAGAGAAAAATAGTGAACTGGGAAGAAGAAAGGTTAGAAGAAGATGGAAAAGGAAAATTTAGAGCACTGATAGGTGGATAAAAAGATGAAAATGGGTAGAACCATAGAAGTGTAATGAAAGCTTCTCAAAAAGAGAAGAAGGAAGACATGAGGGAGTATTAAAAATAATAGCTCAATTGATCAATGTTTTTCATAAAAAAAACTCATAAATTTTCTTTAAAAAAAAACTTATAATCTGAAATTGTTTTTAAATAAATTTTTGAACCAATAAAATTTCACTTATGGTTTTAGATAAGTTCAAATAAATATTTTAAGTAAGAATGAGATATTTAGTTTTAATTAAAAGGATAATTTAGTCATTATACATTCAAAATCAAGTTTAATTCAAACTATCCAAACAACATCTCCATGAGAATCACTTCTATTAAAGTGTATCCAAACATAATCAATTCACGTTCAACTCATTTTTAACCAAAATCAATTCTCTCAAACTCAATTCTATCAAAATCAATTCTCGCCACCACCAAACCAAACACACTGTATTTATGGAAAATGCGATCGATGTTTGGAATGATTTGAAAGAACGCTTCTCTTAAGGTGATTTGGTTCATGTATCAGAATTACAAGAATAAAGTTATGCTCTCAAGCAAGAACATTTAACAATAACTATTTTTTCTGATCTTAAGCTTTTGTGGGAAGAATTAGAGAAGTATATGCCAATACATACATGTGCATATGTCGTGTTCGTTGATCTTGTGAAGCTATGCGTACTGCTAGATCTAATCATAATTTACTCTATGTGATTCATTTTTTGACTGGTCTTAATGAAGAATTCAGTGTTGTTAAGAAACAAATTCTGTTATTAGATCCTTTACCTAGCTTGAATAAAGTTTTTTCAATGGCTATTTAGCATGAACTTCAAATTGTTCTTCCTGTTTCAACTAATAATGACTCTAAAGTCCTTGTTAATGTTGCTGAAAATAGGAGATCAAGTTTTAGAACTAATAAGAATGGTTTTAAATCTCAACATAGAGTTTGTACATTTTGTGACAAAACAGGTCTTATTGTTGATACTTGTTATCGAGAGCATGGAGTTCCACCTCATTTGCAGAAGAAAAGTTGAAACTATGCAGCTCATAATGTTAATCAGGGTCGTTCCAATAAAATTTGAGGCTCGGCTCTAATATTAAAAATGTCCCCTAATAAAAATAATTAATAATAATTTAAACAATTACAAATAAACAATGAGGATTATTTTGATTTTAATTTTTGTTGAATTTTTTGTTTGTTGATAGATGTGTGGATTTGGCATAACTTGTCCATTTACTATTTATTTTTGTCAAATAATAAGTGTTTGATTTAGACCTACGTAACAAAAGAAAACATTATACTACATCCCAACAATTATACTTGTACCCCTACAATAATTGAGGCCCCCATAAATTGGAGGCTCGGCTCTGTAGAGCTACTTGCGCTTGGCAAGGAACGGCCCTGATGTTAATGCGTAAAAAATTTGCGCCTTCAACCCTTACACAGTATAGTACTCTTGTGTATCTACTTGGCTTCTAGCATTAGTAAACAATCTATTACACATGCTTCTATTCAGGTGAGCTCATCCCAATCAACTAATCATCCATCGGTTGATGACAAAGGTAATATTTCTATTTTTTCTTCTTGTGTTAATAATGCAACTCTTGGTTCTTGGATCATCGATTTAGGAGCTAGTGATCATATTTGAGGTTCATGTTAAAACAAAATGGGTTTTGAATAATGCCTCTTAGGTTTTGATAATAACAAGGCATTAAAAGAACAATTGGATATGCTAATGTATGTTCAAGTGTGCAAGATCTTAGACTAAAATTCAATGTATTAAATCAAATTTTGGTTCTGGAAGAACATATACAAGAATAGTTAGAATGTGAAGAGAAACTGAAGTTCTGGACCAGAATCTGAAGGACACCAGGTTTTGAAGGATCAGACTCTGAAGAACTTGACTTTGAAGAAGTAGCTTCTGAAGGACATCATACTCTAACGGACACGTTAGATTTGTCATCGTCTGAAGATGTAACTATTAGACTCAGATAGTACACTTTGTCTTCTTCTGATGACGTGCAAACACGGATAAAGAACTTCAAGGACAATTGGAATGAAACGGATAATTCCTTTTGAAGCAAAGGAATTTCAAATGTCTTTTCAACAGATTTATGAAAATCAAGTAACATTCCAACGTCTATGATCAAGCTTCTCAAAGACTCTAAATAATGTGTTGGCACCTCTCCAACGTCTCTCATATCCTTCACTATATAATGAGTTATAAACTTGAAGAAATCAACAAGACTCTGCATATTTTGAAAGTGTCATTACTCTGTCAAAATCAAAGCGCGTTTGAATTTAGAATTTCTTACAAACTTTATATCTTAGAAATTCTTAAGCCATAAAGTCTACTCTGTTTTGTATTTGTTCACACCTCTGATTATATATCAAGTGTAAAACCAAACAATCTTTTATTTGATTATGTTAGATTGTAAGAAGTCTCTTTCAATTGTGATTGAGCATTAGATGTCTGTTTCTTGTGTGCTTGAACATTTGAAGTCTCTTTCTTATGTGTTTGAGCATTTGTAACCTTTACTGATTATAGTGAAAATCGCTTGGAAGTGCAAGGGGAATAGTTTGATTATTTGAATGTGTCAATTACAATGTATGAACATAATATTTAAGTGTAAGTAGTTCCTACAAGCTAAATGATGTGGCCTATAGTGAGTGTAACCCCTTTTTGGATAATTTTGGCGGGTGTCTGTGATAACTTCCTTTTCCGTGGGATCGTAACACCTCTCTTTCGACTTGGACCTCCTATCCTCAGCATGATCCTTTAACGCAATCTCTTTATGCAAAGCTCCACTAGTTAATGTGTCCAGTCCCTCATTCCTTGGCATGGTTATTGGCGTTCAGAGCAGCAAATCGTAGGTAATGTGTTATTATCCAATCTCACTACGTCTTTGACTGAGTTTTGACCCTCCAATGATCCATGTTATGGGTCAGAGGTCTTGAGAAAGAATTAGTTTCCTTATTCGGTTGTTCAGGCTTCGTCTATCCTTCACTCGGCTTTGGGGCTTTCTCACATGACTACTATAATCGCCTACTTGCCGAATTTTGCTAACAAGACAATTATTTTTAGGTGTAAACAACTGCTATTTTCTTTTAGTTAAAAAGATGTTGCTAATGCATTAAAATTTGAAAAGAGACTCACATAACTGATAATTTAATTGGAAGTAAGTAAAACATATCAAGTATTGTTTTAATTAGAAATCAAACTAAGATAATATTGATTAATAATAAAATATTAATCTAAAATTGATAACTGTATTTTTATTTTAGAAATTTAAGTGTTACAAATTTTAATTAAAGAAATGGTGAAAACACAAATAATATATCATATCACTTTAAATTAATTTTTTTGAGAGAATATAACTTTAAATTAAATTAAATTTTGATTATTAGATAATTCATATAGAATTAATTTTCTCTCATTAACATGTACATATTACTCTTGAAGTCATGCATATCAATCACTAAAGAACACTAACAACCAACTATATTCATAACAATCACGAAGAACACCCATCTATCAACTACATGCATGACTCTTGAATCCATTCTCTCTGAATTTTTTATGTATTTAATATGAGTGTTGGATTCATACATGTCGTGTGATAATGAATATTAGATACGTTGAAAATATAAAATGATTGTAAATTCTAACCACTATTACATTTATGTATCAAAATAACTTATTTTTCTAAATAATCGAATGAATTTTGTAATATTCCATATTTTAGACAAAATTATAAAGTATTGCAGATACAACTTTAAACATAAATGTAAAGAAAGGAACGAGCGAACACAACCGTAGAGATAGAGTGTGTACAAAAAAAAAAAGAACAATTTGTTGGAGAGAGAGTATAACAATTTTTTGGTATCGTAGAAAGATAGAGAATCAACTTTATTGCAAAGAGATAATGTGTGTTAAAAGAAATCGGAATTTATTGGTGGATTAAAATGAGGGTATAATATGAAAAATCACTCAAACAATCTTTTCATTTTTTTACCGCTTGTTTTAAAATAGTAACATGAAAGTAAGGAAGTGGATTTTTTGGAGTGTAATACTCTCATTTATCCACCAATAAATTCATTTTTTTTAACACACTTTCTCTTTCAGGTAAATGTGATTTTCACATCTTTTTTTTCTTAACAAACAATTGATATACTTTCTCTCCAACTAACTCCTTTTTTTTTCACACTTTAACTCTCCCGTAACAAACAATTTTTTTAATAATTATAAAGTAAAACAAAAAAATTCAACTTCACATTAAGTATAACTAACCATGTTATTCAACTTCTCTACAACTTCTTTGATCAAAATTTAGGTTTTAATTATGGTTTCAACTTAAATTTTTTAACAATGTTACAATTTTATTCTTAGAATTTTTACTCTTTCGGATCCATTGTTATATCCTTAAAAAAATATTCATTAGTATGTGTAACAAATATTTGTTAAGAAAAAAAACTTAAATTTTTCAAATAGATAGGATGAATCAAGTATTATAGTAACAAAATGTTTGTTAAAAAAAACTAAACTAAATTTGGCGTCATCTTCTTTCTTGCAATTGTATAAAGCAAACTCATTGTTAATTTTTCAGTGTATTCCACTAAACAAATGTAAAAATTAAAAAAAGTTTAAAATTTGCTAATATACGCTAATATATAAAATTTACCTGATACTTTACCCTTGGTTAATTTAGTTGTTCAGCTTTGCCTTTAAGAGATTTGCTGGGTTCAGTTTTAGACATCTCAACCACCTCATTTAATCCACAAATTATTAGGACCGTATTCAGACCAATAAAAAAGAAAGTGTGAATGATGGGTGATTCGATAAATTTAGGAAGATACTTTATGTGATATTTTTTTAACATGTGCCTTTAAAAACACATCTCTCATCCCCTAAAATAAACACATCTCTTGTAAAAATAAATATATGTATTGTATTTAATAATTGCCACACTAAAAAAGCAAAATGTTGGCGTACTCTTCTTGCTTGCAATTATATAAAGCAAATTCATTAACCAACATCAGCTTCAAAGCCAACTCTGGCGACCGGAGCAATTGGTTCTGATTATAGTGATGGGCTGTGACAAAACCTTTGCTGTTGGTGACAATCGCCAGTGACAAAACCTTTGTAGTTGGTGACAATCTCAGTAAGTATTAAGTATCAACTATGAAACTTTTTTATATTAAACACAATTGAATACTTGTATTTCATTTGGAAAGGTTGGAATGATACAATTGTAAAGTGAAAAATTATCATTTGAAAGTTTTATCAATTTCATTGTTTGTTTAGCTTTACATTGCAACTCGGTCGCGATCTATGATAATTGCAAATAATTGGATTTAAATAGTTTGATATTGTAAAATCTTAAGATATGGAATTTAAATTATCTTTAAAATTGTTGTAAAATTTACTATCAATTTAGTTCATAAAAATTATAATAATTTGATATGTTTGGATGTGGATTTGAATCTTCGATTCCTCAATTCTAAATGTTTAGTATGTGTGAGTTTCGTCGTTAGACTCTATGAAACTAAAATTTATCTTTTCCCTCTTTTTGAAGAAAACAATACACTTTTCACTTTTAGTGAATCCAATAAAATTAGAAAGAAAAAAAAACAAAATAGAATATCAAAGATAATAATACATCTGCAGTTGAGGCACACTAGCCGCAATTCTCCGCAATATCAACCATAATTTACAATACTAATGTATATAACTTTACTATGACGGTGTTCAACTATGGAGTTGGGCACACAGTAGATGAAGTTAAAAAAAGTGACTATAAATCATGCATAACTAGAAATTCAATCAATACAGAAAGCAGTGGTGCCACAACCATTCCCCTCAAAAAAGAAGGAACATGTTACTTCACATGTGTTGTTCCTGGACATTGCGTGGATGAAACTTTCTGTTAAGGTTAAAGCTTTTTCTGGAGCTGCTTCTACTGCCCCTTCTGCGACACCATCATAAGGGAAAGGTTCACCTTCTGATGGCACCCGCTGCGACTACCGCCACACCCTCCACTATTACCACCACTACTCCTACTACCCAGGATGCATCTTCAGTTTCTAGTCTCTCACACCAATTGTTGCTTTGTTTTTCACCATTTCATATCTCTTGATATTGGTGTGAGATATTTTTCTGATATATAGCTAGGAAAGAGGCGGTGCTTCCATGGTTTCTTTTCCCTTTTTCATATTATTATCTATTAATTTGATTTGATTTCTTGTTTGATCAATTCATATTTATGGAGGTTCTTGTAATATTAATTAGTAATCTAGGAAATCTTGCATTGCTTTTTGTTTTTATTTTAGTGTTTAATATATTGAATAATTATTGGTGAACAAAATCTAAGACTTAAGAGGTTCTTGGTTGATAGATTTAAAGTTCAAGTTCTAGTTTCCAGTTCAAGAAACGCGTAATGGTGAACTATCCTTGCAAAAAACACAAGAGAAAAAGTAAAAGAAGATGGTATTATTGCAAGTAAAATTGAGTTACATATATCGTTCCATCAAAGAGACAATAAGATGTTTATATGTGGGCGTATGTTAGTCCAATACCGTTCCATATCTATATTAGGGTTTAGGGTGAACAATATGAAAGGGATTCCAATCTACTTTTGGGATTATGAATTTCTGGATTTTAGGCTACATATAGCTTAATATTGACTAATTAGTTTATAAACCCTCACTCTCCTTAGATCACTAAGACGTGTTTTGGTAAGAACAAAAATGTAGAGATTTACACGCAACACCCAAAACTAACAAAATATATCAGAATACAATGAGATAGGAAGAGAGACTGAGATAAATAATGTCAATCGTTGAAAAGCAAATCAACTTGATATTACACAAACATGTTGCAATATCAACCAATGGGATTACTTGATTCACTCTTTCAAATCAATTGGTGAGTTTACAAAAGCAAAATCCTATAATAACAAGATTGTGCGAAAATACATTTCATGCATAAATACCTACGGAATTGTTAGCAATGAGGTCAATAAAAATTTGGCAAGAAAACAAGTTAAAACTATATGACCTAACAAACCAAAAAAAGAAGGTAATCTCTTACGAGTACAGTGCAAGTTGTGTGTATCATATGGTGTTATTATTACTAAAACGGGGCTAAAATCAATAAATTGTTTGGGATAGTTATAAAGACATTTTGTCATTATATTTTTGCCAATAGAAGGAGATAGATAGATATAAAGCATTCCGACTTAGGTACATGATCATGTGAACAAACCATAAATTTGATAGCGATGGGATATACATGCTGAAATTAACGTAATTAAGAGGAAATTACAATGACTTTCCTGAAGTATCTTTAAATAACACAAACACCTCCCCTAAGTTTTCATCAAATAGATAAAAACCTCCCTTCTCTCTTAACAGAGTTTGTTTCACCGTTAATTACAATTAAAAACACAATGGTTAAATCTCACACTATCTTGGAGCAATTAGTCTTATTTCCATGGTTTAAGTCATTCTTATCACACCAATAGCACCTTACTTGACAGCACCTTCTTATTAATTCACAATAGATAACATTAGAGATAACATTAGAGCTTGTACCAAAAAAAAAGAGAGAAAACATTAGAGCTTCCTATTAAGCTATTATTAGGCGAAATTAAATTTTTAGGCTCTTAACTTAATTCCAGGTAATAGTTTGACCCTTTATCTATTTTTCATTTCAATTTTGTCCTTTTAATACATTTTCATATGGATTTTCAAGGTTCAAATCTAATGTTCTTATGCAAACATAGATGAAGACCATAAATTTGAATATTAAAAGGCCATAGGAAAATAAAACCATAAATTTAAAGCTTAAAAATTCATATGTAAATTCAAATCTAATGTTCTTATGCAAACACAGATGAAGACCATAAATTTGAAGATTAAAAGGCCAAAGGACAATAAAACCATAACTTTAAAGCTTAAAAATTCATATGTAAAGGAAGCAAAAGACAAAATTGAAATGAAAAAAAATAAATAAAAGACAGTTACATGAAATTAAGTTAATAGAAAAGTGTAATTTAGCGAGTAAATTGTATGCATATTTAGAGCCTAAAATAAAGGCTTATTTACGTTGTAACAATATATATATATATATATAGAGTCAGGATCCGTTGACACCAGGTGTCAACGGATTCGTTGACACCAAATCCTATCCGTCCTTTTTTTCATCTTAACGGCATAGATTTATTCACTTTAGTTGTTCACGTCAAGACTCCTTAGTGGATAAAAGAAATCACACCTCTTCTTCTTCCTTTTCCTGAACTCACACTCACGGCTATGGTGCTTTTATTTTTGCAGAAAAAATTCCATCATAAAATTAGATTGCTCTCTTATTTCCGATTTGTCCAGAAAAAGGGAATAACTTTTGATTATGTTTCTCATAATTTCAAACTTCACTTTGTTATTATCAATTTTCTCTATCCGGCTTCCCCCTTTCAATTTTATAAGATTAGTTTTCCCCTTTTTATCTTAATGTTTAGAATCAAGCAAATTTACTACAAATCAATTACAATGATGGACAAGTATGAATTATCATTCACAAAAACCTGCACAGTTTTAATCCCCCTTTTTTCATAACTTAATTCCAATCACCATCAATAAAAAAATTAAATTAATTAATTCAAGGGGAGAGACGATCATAGTACCTTTTCTTGATATCCTTTTTTCCGCCTTAGAATCGTTATTAGGTGTAAAAATTTGGTTAAAGAAACCTAAGTTAAATGGGATCGGACAATTGAGTTTTCACATGAAAAAAATTAGTTGAAGTTACGAATCTCATATAATTTAAATCCAATTACTTTACTGGTGTGAATAATTGGTGGTTGTATAATTTGAGATCGGTGAGAAGAAACATTCTTGAAGGTTGATTACATTGCTGGTCTTTCAAGCACTAAATTGATAAAGAGCAGATTGTTTACCTAAAATGAAAATAAAGAGCGTGATTCTCTACACCAAGAAAATTGGAAATTTATGGAATCCTTTTAATGAGAATTATGAGCCTTTGATCAAACTTAAATGAATGGTTGAGATTTGGTGTCAACAAATCCGTTAACACCTGGTGTCAACGGATCCTAACTCATATATATATATATATATATATATATATATATATATATATATATAGGGTTTTGTTACAAGCCACCCTTTGGTGGTGTCTTTTAACAAGTCACACCTTAAGGTGTGATTTTCACTTTTTAGTTATAACTTTGCTAAAAGACACCTTCATAAAAGGTGTCTTCTATCATAACCCATATATATATGAGGGGAGATATTTTGACTCCAAGAGTAAGTTTGTTTACTTACTCCAAATCTTGGCCTTTAACTCTATTACAAATTAATGGCTTAGATTGATTAAGAATAAGTGATACAATAGACTTTAATTTTCTTCTTTATTAGAGTTAACACTCATCATCTCAAAATGGCAAAACAATTAATGACTTTTAATTATTTTTTTATTCCGTATCAAAGGAAGAAAATAATATTTGCATGCAATAAAACTATTCACCTATTACAAATTAATGGCTTAGATTGATTAAGAATAAGTGATACAATAGACTTTAATTTTCTTTTTTATTAGAGTTAACACTCATCATCTCAAAATGGCAAAACAATTAATGACTTTTAATTATTTTTTTATTCCGTATCAAAGGAGGAAAATAATATTTGCATGCAATAAAACTATTCACCTATTTTTCCCGGAACAATAAGAATATAATTTCTTCAAAAAAAAAATAAGAATATATTATAATTCAATTCATCTATGTCACCAATTATTCAAGTGGTTCATATTTTACTATTTAGACTCAGCAAATGAAAGTTATTGAATCAACCATTCGAAAACAATTCATCAGTTGCACGGTTGAACATGGAATCCTCACATTCTAGAAAGTACTCTCTCTTCCTTTTGAAGGAAAGATTCACTCAGATCAACTTTTGGTAAGGAACATAATTCATAATCAGAGAACACAATTGAAAGTATCATCATTTTAATCAATAAATTTAGGCTTTGTTTGCGAGTTTGGAAGGGAGGGGAAGGGAAGACTTTAAAGGGTGGAAAATATGAGGAAAAATGGAGAAATCTTTCAATTTTTTTAGAAGAGTAATTTTATAGAGAATGATAAATTAATGCATATGATTACTATATTTTTAATTTTAAAAATGATATAACAACATAGATTAAATTTGAAGAATTCATATAAACCCTCCAAAACCCTCCTCCAATACAATTTTTTAGTTCCCCCAAATGAGGAGGGTTTAATATTATGAAGAAAAGTTAACCTCCCAAAGTCCTTCCCTCCCATTTTCCTCTATTTCTTCCACTTGCTCCTTCCTTTTTTCCCAAGCCTTCCCCTCCCTTCCCCTCCAAACTCGCAAACAAAACCTTAAGTTTTGTTGCGATGGGTTTTCAAGTTTTGCTCACAAACCAATACCATTTTTTTCCTTATGCGTATAAAAAAAAAGAGAGAGGAAGAAGAATAAAAAAATCAAACAATTAAAAATCATTAATTTTTTTGCCATTTTGAGATGATGAGTGTTAACTTCAATAGAGAAGAAAATTAAAGTCTATTGTATCACTTATTCTTAATCAATCTAAGCTATTAATTGGTTATAGAGTTAAAGGCCAAGATTTGGAGTAAGTAAACAAACTTACACTTGGAGTCAAAATATCCCCACCCTATATATATATGAGACAGGATCCGTTGACACCAGGTGTCAACAGATTCGTTGACACCAAATTTTAACCGTTGATTTCTTTTGATCCGAAGGCTTATATTTGTTCATTAAGAATATTATGTGAACCACTTAAGAGTATCGTGTAGCGTATCTTTTTACGATTTTCATTTCCTAATTTGATCCGAAGGCCTATAATTGCAATTTACATTCCATTAAAAGCTTTGTTCTCTGTGTGCAGCATGCAAAAGTAAAGTTTTGTCTTAAAAAAAAGGGTTAATTTCTCAGAAAACTCGATGTTCATTTTGTTCCAATCTCAAGAGCCAACCTTTTATATCTGCAGATAGCAACTCGTTTTCTATAAGCCTCGTTTTTTTCTTCTTAATCTTATGTCAACCTTTTTCCTTTAAGCCTCGTTTCTACATCTTGTTCTTAATCTTATGCTTATTTTTTTTCGTTACAATCATATGCTTTTAAAATGGCCTTCTTGTATTTCTACTATTTGAAAATTTAAAGGAAAAAAATTGAACAAAAGCAATTGAAAAATTAATTTGGCACAAAACATGGCAAGTCAACTGCAAATTGAGGACATAGAATTCATAAAAACAATGTATCTACTAATCATGAGAAGAGAGAGAATCCAGCGGAACAAATTAAGAAATGAAATCACAATAAATATGGTACATGATACTTTTAAGTGTTCAAATATAAACCTTCAGATCAAAAGAAATCAACGATTAAGATTTGGTGTCAACGAATTCGTTGACACCTGGTGTCAACGGATCCTGACTCATATATATATATATATATATATATATATATATATATATATATATATATATATATATATATATATATATATATTGCCAAATATATAAGCCATTTTCATTGTAATGTTTGATGATTGAGAAATAATTCAAACATTAGCCTCCGAAAATCAAGGCGCCCCAACGATCAATCCTAATTACTCATCCAAACGATGGTCCTACATCAGGTTCAATCACTATTATGCTTGACAGTTCCAATTACCATAGTTGTTCGGTCTATGCGTAGGGCTTTGGGTGGAAAAATAAAATATGATTTCGTTGATGGTTCTATTCAGGTTCCTACTGATCCGTTTGATCCATCAATTCGTGCTTGGACGTGTTGCAATATGTTTGTGCATTCATGGATCATGAATTCAATGTATTTATGGAAAATGGGATCGATGTTTGGAATGATTTGAAAGAACGCTTATCTCAAGGTGATTTGGTTCGTGCATCAGAATTACAAGAAGAAATTTATGCTCTCGAGCAAGAGCATTGAACGATAACTGAATTTTTTTTCTTTCTGATCTTAAGATTTTGTTGGAAGAATTAGAGATATATATGCCAACACATACATGTGCATGTCGTGTTCGTTGCTCTTGTGAAGCTATGCGTACTACTAGATCTAATCATAATTTACTCTATGTGATTCATTTTTTGACTGGTCTTAATGAAGAATTCATTGTTGTTAGGTCACAAATGATGTTATTAGATCCTTTACATAGCTTAAATAAAGTTTTCTCAATGGTTGTTCCGCATGAACTTTAAATTGTTCTTTCAGTTAATAACGACTCTAAAGTCCTTGTTAATGTTGCTGAAAATAGGAGATCAAGTTTTAGAACTAATAAGAATGGTTTTAAATCTCAACAAAGAGTTTGTACATTTTGTGACAAAACAGGTTATATTGTTGATACTTGTTAACGCAAGCATGGAGTTCCACCTCATATGCAGAAGAAAAGTTGAAATTATGCAGCTCATAATGTTAATGCGGAAAATTTTGCGCCTCCATCCTTTACACGTGAGCAATATAATACTCATGTGTCTCTTCTTCAGGCTTCTAGCAATTGTAAACAATCTACTACTCATGCTTTTAATCAGTTGAGCTCATCCCAATTAGTTGATCGTCTATAAGTTGATGGCAAAGGTAATATTTCTATTTTTTTCTTCTTGTGTTAATAATGCAACTCTTGGTTCTTGGATCATCGATTTAGGAGCTAGTGATCATATTTGTGGTTCATGTCGAAACAAAACGGGTTTTGAATAATGTCTCTTAAGTTTTGATGATAACAACGTATTAAAAAACCAATTGAATATGCTAATGTTTGTTCAAGTGTAAAGGATCATAGACTAAAATTCAATTTATTAAATAAAGTTTTGGTTCTGGAAGAGCATATACAAGAACAGCTGGAATGTGAAAAGAAACTGAAGTTTTAGACCAGAATTTGAAGGACACCAGGTTCTGAAGCTTCTGAAGGATCAGACTCCGAAGAACTGGACTCTGAAGAAGTAGCTTTTGAAGGACATCAAACTCTGAATGACACGTTAGATTTGTAATCTTCTGAAGATGTCACTATCAGACTCAAATAATACACTTTGTCTTCTTCTAATCACGTGCAAAAACGGATAAAGAACTTCAAGGACAATTGGAATGAAACGAATAATTCCTTTTGAAGCAAACCAATTTCAAATGTCTATTCAAATGCATTAATCAAATCAAGCAACACTCCAACTTCTAAAATCATGCTTCTCAAAAGACTCTAAATTATGCGATGACACCTCTCTGACATCTCTCATATCCTTCACTATATAAGGAGCTATAGACTTGAAGAAATCGACAAGACTCTATATATTTTGAAAGTGTCATTACTCTGTCAAAAATTAACTGCATTTGAACTTAGAATTTCTTACTAACTTTATATTTTAGAAATTCTTAAGTCTTAGAATCTACACTGTTGTGTATTTGTTTACAACTCTGATTTTATATCAAGTGTAAATAAAAGATTTTATTTGATTATTTTTTTTTTTTTTGAAGAAGGTAAAATGAATTATATTACCAACCAAAAAGTGTCATTCCTAGTACAAGGTGTACTTAGGAAGAAACAACAAATTCAAACAATAATTACAATATTTACTGTTCACCATAAAACAGAAGAGACAAAAAGCTATTAGCCTATGTCAAGCATGGTGAACGGACTAAGCCACCATCCATGAAAATTGAAAGGAAGAGTATTAAACTTCACCTTCAACCACATAAAAGTGAGGGACTTAATCTTGTCAACCACCTGAATTACTGTATAAATTTTGTCTGTGAACAACCTGTTGTTTCTTTCTTTCCATATTTCCCAGACAGTAGCAAACCATATAACCTGTAAGATGGATTGACGGACCTTTGATTAACCACCAATATAACTAAATTGAATAAAATGCTCCGACAAGTGCTGAGGAGCAACCACAGAAATACCCAGCCACTTATAAATTAGATGCCATACAGACCTAAAAACATTACAATGTAACAATAAATGAACGGATGAATCTGACGAGTCACAAGCAGCCACGCACTCCAACGAGTTTTGATCGATAACACCGCGTCGAAATAGATTGTCCTTTATGGGCAGCCTATCACGGAACAGCCGCCAAGCAAACAACACCACTTTTAACGGAACATCTTTGTGCCAAAGAGATGAAACTGGCACCACAGTATCTATAGGAATTTGAGCTGTTTTATAATTGTAGGCGCTTCGAACAAAAAATGAATTTGAATTTTCCAACCTCCAAAGCCATCGGTCATCCTTATTAACCTGCAAAGTAATATTAAGAAGTAGTAATTTAATTTCCCTCACCAACTCCTCCTCCCACGCAAACAACCTCCGCCTCCAAACCCACGCACCACCGTCCTCCCCCCACCCTAACTGACTCATAACAAACACTGACTCCCTCTTAAACATTGTCAGATCATATAACCTGCTGAACCTGACACTAAAAGACACACCACCAAGCCACACATCCGTCCAAAAGTGGGTATGTTTTCCATCCCCAACCGAGCGACTAACATTATCGCTAAACCACTCCTCGGTACACAACGCATAAATATCACGCCACCATAACGATGACTCACGGCCACCACCCCTTAACCGCCCCCCATCCAACCCATAACGCGCCGACAACACCTTAAACCATAAAGACTCCCTTCCCTCCAACATCCGCCAACACCACTTCCCTAAAAGAGCTAAGTTAAACTCCCTAATACTCCTTACCCCCAAACCTCCAACCTCCTTACTCCTACAGACAGTTTTCCAGTCCACCCATGATATTTTCCTGTGGTCATCACTCCCCCCCCCCCCCCCCCCCCCCCCCAAAAAAAAAAAAAAATTAAAAGATTCTTAAGTCTTAGACTTGTGTTTTTTTTTTTGACATAAAAAAAATAAAATAAAAATTACTTTATCAAAGGAGTTTTAATAAAGCCATGAAACATTTTGATCTAATTCACTTTGATATATGAGGCCCTCTTGCTATTAAATATGTTCACAGTATTTCATATTTTCTTACTGTTATTGATGACTTCAGTATATATACTTGGATTACTCTTATGAGATCTAAGATTGAAGTTAGTCAACTTGTGATGAATTTTGTTCAGCTAATTGAAACACAACATAACACCTTGTTAAAGCCATAATAACTAATAATGGTCTAGAATTTTTTATGTCTTCTTTCTACTCTTCCATGAACATGTCATAGTCAACTCTGAGAGACTCTAGTCTATTTTATCTTCTTCTGAAGAGTCGTCTCTTTCAAGTTCTAAAGTATTGTTTGTCTTCTTCAGATCACATGCAAAAACAAACAAAGTCTTTGAAATGCAACGAATCATTTCCAAAGAAGCAAATGAAACATCTAATACTATTCAACGGAATCATCCATTAGATGTAAAGCTTTCAAAAGTGATCAAAGCTTCTCAAGGAAGAACTAATGTGTTGGCACTTCTTCAAACAACGATTGTATTCTCTTCTCCAATTCAAGGATCTTGAGTGTTTGAAGAACATACTTCATGAAATTTATGTATGAGAAAACTCTGTTAAATTTCTTACTCACAAGCACTTACAAAAATTCATGCAAACTTTCAATCTTAGAATTTCTTAAGTGTCAGAAGTCTATTGAGCTTTAAGTTAGTTTACCACTCTCTGAGTATCGAAGTGTAAACATGATCAAATTTATTTGTAAACTCTTATTGTAGAATTCCTTGAGGTAAGGCAAGTAAATCTTAGACTTGTGTGTCTAAGTAATTGTAATCTTGCATGATTATAGTAAAAAAAAAAATAAAAAAAAAACTTATGGAAGTGCAAGGGGACTGGACTAACCTCAGATTATGGGTTGAACATAATAATTGTTTGTGTTGCTCTCTTCTCTCTCTCTCTCTCTCTCTCTCTCTCTCTCTCTCTCTCTCTCTCTCTCTCTCTCTCTCTCTCTCTCTCTCTCTCTCTCTCTCTCTCTCTCTATCTTTGATTGCTCTGTTTTGTTTTAAAATTCAAAAAAAAAAAAAAACACCAACACAATTCAAACCACCCCGTCTCCTTCTCGTGTTTTTCTCACATTCACTATGTTTCCTATATGTGGGTTCACTAACTACTCTATTGATCATTAAGTATGTTTGCTTTGAGTTTTTTGAACTACACAAAGAAATGCATTAATAAAAGCATAAAGATAAATGGATAAATTGCAAAAATAAGCTTGTTTGATTCGTTGTATGTGTCAATTACAATGTATGAACATAATATTTAAGTGTAAGTAGTTCCTACTAGCTAGATGATGTGGCCTAAAGTGTGTAACCCCTTTTAGGATAATTTTTCCAGGTGTGCGTGATAACTTCCTTTTTCATGGGATCGTAATTCCCCACTTTCGGCTTGGACCTCCTATCCTTAGCATGATCCTTTGACACGGTCTCTTTCTGCAAAGCTCCACTATTGAATGGTTATTGGCGATCAGAGCATCAAATCGTGGGTAATGTGTCATCATCCGGTCTCACTACGTCTTTGACTAAGTTTTGAACCTCCAATGACCCATGTTATGGGTTATAGGCATTGAGAAAGAATCGGTTCCCTCGTTCGACTGTTCTGGCTTCACTTATCCTTCACTCAGCTTAGAGGCTTCCTCGCACGACTACTATAATTGCCTACTTCCTGAATTTTGCTAAAAGACAATTATTTTTAGGTGTAAACAACTCCTATTTTTTTTTTAGTAAAAAAGATGTTGCTAATCCATTAAAATTTGAAAAGAGACTCTAATAACTTCTTTATTTCAAAAAAAAAACGAAAATCAATTGGAAGCAAGTTAAACATATAAAGTATTGTTTTAATTAGAAATCAAAATAAGATAATATTGATTAATAATTAATATTAATCTAAAATTGATGATTATACTTCTATTTTAGAAAATTAAGTGTTGCAAATTTTAATTGAAGAAATGGTGAAAACACAAAAAAATAAAATTATATTAACTTTAAATTAAATTAATTTTTTATTATTAAATAAATCACACATAATTTATTTTCTCTCATTAACATGTACATATTACTCTTGAAGTCATGCATATCTATCACCATAAAACACCACCAACTACATTCATATCAATCACAAAGAACGCCCAACAATCAACTTCATGCATGACTCTTGAATCCATTCTCCATAATTTTTTTTATGTATTTTCTATGATTGTTGGATTCATACATGTCATGTGATAATGAATATTATATACAATGTAATATAAATTGATTGTGATTTCTAACCATATTATATTTATGTCTCAAATGACTTATTTTTCTAAATAATTGAATGAATTTTGTAACATTCCATATTTTGGACAACTTTAAACATAAATGTAAAGAAAGGAACAAGCGAACAATTTGACGCAATCGTAGAGATAGAGTGTGTACAAAATAAATAATTCGTTGGAGAGAGCATACAATTTTGTAGTATCAGAGAAAGATTGAGAGTCAAATTTAAAAAGAGAGTGTGTGTTAAAAAAATCGGAATTTATTGGTAGATTAAAATGAGGGTATAATAGGAAAAATCACTCAAAAAATCTCTACATTTTTTTACCGGTCATTTTAGAATAGTAAGGTGAAATTAAGGAAGTGAATTTTTTGGAGATTTTTTTCCCTATTTACTCTCATTTATCCACCGATAAATTCTTTTTTTTTAACGCACTTTCTCTTTTGGATAAATTTGATTTTCATATCTTTCTTTCTTAACAAACAATTGATATATACTTTCTCTCCAACTAACTCCTTTATTTGCACACTTTAACTCTCCCATGACAAACAATTTTTTTTAATAATTGTAAAGTAAAACAAAAAAAATTCAACTTCACATTAAGTATAACTATGTTATTAAACTTCTCTACAACTTCTTTAATCAAAATTTAGGTTTCAATTATGATTTCAACTTAAATTTTTTAACAATGTTACAATTTTATTTTTAGAATTTTTACCCTTTGGGATCCATTGTTATAAGGAAAAAATGATCCATTGTTATGTGAAACAAAATTTTGTTTAGAAAAAACAAACTTTAATTTTTTTTAAAATAGATAGGATTAATACAATATTATAGTACAAAAGGTTGTTAAAAAAAAAAAAAAAACTTTGGCGTCATCTTCTTGATTGCAATTGTATAAAGCAACCCATTTGGGTTAAGGTCATTTTGTCAATGTTTCAGTTTGAGTATTCCACTAAACAAATGTAAAAATTAAGAAATAATTTAAAATTTGTTGATACACCCTAATATATAAAATTTATTTGATCTTTTACCTCTTTTTTTAGTTGTTCAACTTTGCCTTTAAGAGTTTTGGTGGTTTCAGCTTTAGACCTCTAACAACTGCCCATTTAATCTACAAATTTAACAACAATGATAGGGGTAGTACCAAATAAAACAAAATCGGGTACAATGATAAGTGAGAAGAGGATTAATCTGAGTTCAAATCATAAAAATTATAAGAATTTGATATGTTTGGATGCGGATTCGAATTTTTGATTCCTCACTTCTAAATATTTGGACTCTATGAAACTAAAATTTATCTTTTTCCTAATTTTTTTCAAGAAGAGCAATACATTTTTCACTCTAATAACATTTAGAAAAGAAGCAAAATAGAATATCAAAGATCATAATACATCTATTAAGACACATTGGCCGCAATATCAACCACAAATTAGAAAACTAATGTATGTAACTATAGATGACTGTTTTGTGTTCAACTATGGAGTTGGACACACAGTGGATGAAGTTAAAGAAAGTGGCTATAAATCATGCATAATTGGAAGTTTAGCCAGATGCATCTTTAGCTACTCGTCTCTCACCAATTGTCGCTTTGTTTTTCTTTTTTTCATAGATCTTGATATTAGTGTAATTTCTTGTTTGATTTATTCAGATTTATGGAGGTTCTTATTGTATTAATTAGTAATCTAGCAAATCTTGCATTGCTTTTTGGTTTTATTTTTGTTTTTAATATATTGAATAATTATTGGTGAGCAAAATTTAGAACTCAAGTTAGATCCATAAAAGCTTCTTAGTTGATAGGTTTAAAGTTATGTTATAGTTTCCAGTTCAAGAAATGCGTAATGGTGAACTATCCTTGCATAAAACACAAGAGAAAGAACACGTAAACGTAAAAGAAAAGAAAAAAGAACAAAGGTAAAAGAAAATGGTATTATTGCAAGTAAAATTGAGTTACATACATCGTTCCATCAAAGACACAGTAAGATGTTTGTATGTGGTCGGATGTTAGTCCAATACCATTCCAGATCTATTTTAGGGTTTAGGGTGAACAATATGAAAGGGATTCCAATCTACTTTTGGGATTCTGAATTTCTTGATTTTTAGGCTACATATAGCTTAATATTGAGTTGAATTTGAAGTTGAAGAATTTAAGAGGTGGGGAAAAATTAAAAAAGAAGAAGCTCACGACCTCGCGTGCTTCGTCTCTTTAATCCTTTAATTTTTTAAATATGTAAATAAATGGGTGGCTTTTACAATTTTTTTAATTTAAAAAATATACAGTTGGCATCCTTGTCACTTAAATGGTGTGACACGTAAGCGCTACAAAGTCAAAATTAAAATTTTACAAAAGAGCCTAAACATAAGGGAGCACTTCTCCTTTTTTTTAAAAAAATAAGATGCCAAAATCACAACATTATAATAAAATAGAGGAAAAATGCATTTAAGTCAAAAAAAAAATTAATTATAAATAAGTCATTGTTTATATCTACAATCCACATTTTCTTTCAAAAACAAAAACTACAATCCACATTTGCTAAAGAAAAAAGTATAATCCACATGTCCCGGATCATCAGGAGCATATGCCACCCATCACGTGCTCATAAAATATTCTTTTTTTTTTCTCAATTATATAATCTCTCAAGGGTTATTTCTAAGCATTGAAATAAACATTTTAATTAAAAAACAACAAAGACCAGGAAGGAGCCAAATGGGGTCCACATAAAGATTAGAACAATAAAAAAGAGACAAAAACAAATCTCTGACATTAAAATGTCCACCCAAGTAATAATAATAATAATCTGAACCGTTTTTTTTGACAAAATATAATCTGAACCGTTGAAAATCATTATATCTTGATCGTAACGGTCCCATGATAATCACATTTATCAGCATCTTTCTTTGTAAGGTTGTTGAAAACTTTGGATATGTTGTAAACAACAAGAAAAAATAAAACCAAAAAGACTTGCAAGGAAAATTCTCTTTCTTTTTATATCTTCATTATTTCATTTCTTGCATGTTTTGGAATATTTCTAGAAAATTTTGAAGCAACTATGGTCATGGATGATGCTTTGGATGGTTTCTCTCCTGTTTCACCTCCTCAGATTTTCTGGAAATCTAGAAAGAGATCAGGTACCTTTTCTGTTCTTCAACTTTTATTACTTATCTTCATTTTTTACTATCTCTATATATATAGTGTTGTAGTGCTAATATATATATATATAGGCACACACTTAATATTAATATGTGAATCACTTTATTATTTTATCTTGTATGGTATTTATAAATCTCATATTTATAAACCCACCATATATTATTTGTAGTATTTAGGTGTTTAATTGAGCATTTTTTGGTGATTTTTTAATTGAATTTGAAAAATTTAACATGCTAAGTGAAAATTCTTATTACAAATATTTTGTATGTGAACTTGTATGATTTGAAATTGAGGTTTTACTTTTGAATTAATGTAACATTTTGTTTTGTAAGCTGGAATTTATTTGTATAATTTTCTGCAAAATTATTCAGTGTAACCAAGAGAGGAGAGAGAAGTGTACAATAGTGGTTAACAGTTGGTATAACTTCTATGTTACGCTGCTTTATTTGTTATTATGGTTGGTTCACCAAACAATACGTTAGTATAATATTTTTGGACCAAAATTTTTATCATACAAAAATGATGAAATCATAACTAATTTCTCAACTGAATAGTGAATATTAGCATGTGTAGCAGCACCTAGATTGAAAACTTGTTCAATGTTTGATACCAACACAATAGTCCGATACTATTATTTTCATGTAATGAACAATAATTGACATTAGATGCGATCATAACAGCATTAATGCATTAGATCTGCATATCAGCATTATTGCGATCATAACAGCATTTATAATATTACTCTTGGAGTCATGCATATCAATCACCAAAAAACACCAACAACCAACTATATTCATATCAATCACAAAGAACACTCATCAATCAACTACATGCATGACTCTTGAATCCTTTCTCCGCTAAGTTTTTATCTATTTAATATGATTGTTGGATTCATACATGTCGTGTGATAATGAATATTATATGCACTGGAAATATAAAATGATTGTAAATTCTAACCACTATTACATTTATGTATCAAATAACTTATTTATCTAAATAATCGAATGAATTTTGTAATATTCCATATTTTGAACAAAATTATAAATTATTGTAGTTACAACTTTAAACATAAATGTAAAGAAAGGAACGAGCGACCAATTTGACGCAACCGTAGAGATAGAGTGTGTACAAAAAAGACAATTTTGTTGCAGAGAGAGTATAACAAATTTTTGGTATCGGAGAAAGACAGAGAATCAAATTTATTGCAAACAGATAGTGTGTGTTAAAAGAAATCAGAAAAAAATTATATACTTTCTCTCCAACTGACTCCTTTTTTTTGCACATTTTAACTCTCCCATAATTTTTTTTTTAATAATTGTAAAGTAAAACCAAAAACTCAACTTCATATTAAGTATAACTATGTTATTCAACTTCCCTACAACTTCTTTAAATCAAAATTTAGGTTTCAATTATGGTTTAACTTAATTTTTTTAACAATATCACAATGTTATTTTTAGAATCTTTACTCTTCGGGATCCATTGTTATATCCTTTAAAAGAAAAATGATCCATTGTTATATATCCTTTAAAAGAAAAATGATCCATTGTTATGTGTAACAAAAATTGGTTTAGAAAAAAATTTAAATTTTTCAAATAGATAGGATGAATTCAGTATTATAATAACAAAAAGTTTGTTAAAAAAAAAAAAAAAAAAAACTTTGGTGTTGCAATTGTATAAAGTAAGCTCAGTTGGGTTAAAGTCATATTGTCAATTTTTCAGTTTGAGTATTCCACCAAACAAAATGTAAAAATTAAGAAATAATTTAAAATTTGCTAATATAAGCTGATATATAAAATTTATTTGATACTTAATCCACAAATTTAACGATGATAGGGGTAGTACGCAAATAAAACAAAATAGGAAACAATGTGTTTTAAGTGTATTTCAAATCACGACACTTATTGTATTTCCAATCTCCTATTATCTTACTAAAGTTGAATTTCTTATACTGTACTTAAATCAATAAGAAAGTGTGAACGATGGATGATTCGATAAATTTAGGAAGACCTTTACTGCAATGTTTTCTAACTTGTCCTTCGTGAACACATGTCTAATAAAAACAAAGATATGTATTGCACTTAATCACTGCCACACTTACTGTGGCGTCCTCTTCTTGCAATTACATAAAGCAAACGCATTATCCCAACGACATCCTGATAACTTCTTTTTATTAATAAATATGATATTGCCAACTCTATCAGCAACTAGAGCATTTGGTTTTGATTACAGTGCATGGGCTGGTGACAAAAACCTTGCAGTTGGTGACAATCTCGGTAAGTAAATATTAAGTAGCAACTATGAACCTTTCAATATTAAACACAAACGAATAGTTGTGTTTTATCGTAATGAGAAAAAAATGTTGGAATGATACAATTGTGAAATGAAAAATTATGAGTTGAAGTTTTATAAATTTTATTATTCGTTTAGTTTTACATTGCAACCCGGTCGCCATCTATGATAATTGCAGATGATTGGATTTAAATAGTTTGATATTGTAATCTTAAGAGATAGGATTTAAATTATCTTTAAAACCGTTATAAAATTTACTATCACTTTAGTGCATAAAAATTATAAGAATTTGATATGTTTGGATGAGGATTTGAATCTTCAATTCCTGACTTCTAAATGTTTAGTATGTATGAGCTTCGTCGTTAGACTTTATGAAAACAAATTTATCTTTTCCCAATTTTTTTAAGAAAAACAATACACTTTTCACTTTTAGTGAATCCAATAAAATCTATGACTAATATAAAAATTAATGTCCTATGAATTTACCATTTTGCCCCTATGAGGGGCAATTTGGTAAATCAATTATTGGAGTTTATTTTTTTTGAAGGTTGGCATATGAATTTCCATTTTTGCCCCTAACCAATTTTTTTAATTATTTTTTAATTTTTATATTATTAATAACTTTTAATTATTTTCCAATTTTTATATTTTTAACTATTTTTCAATTTTTTCTCCCAAATTCAGTTGCTTCTACATTGCCGTTGTGGGAGATTAAGGTATCGTTTGACCCGATTTTTTTCAAACTTCTCTACATTTTTAAGGAGAAGTTAGGCCAAACACAATATCAATTAAGTACTTACTAAAAAAGTATTTTTTTTTGAACGCATAAAATTGAATGAAATGAGCTTTGACCAGAAGTTGTTGAATGTTACTTAAAAAACTACTTCTCGACAATTTATTTCACAAGCACCTCTTTTCAACTCACACTGGGAACTTTTTCCTTATTTTTTAATATTATATTTCAATATGTTTTTTTCTTCCATTTAATTTTATTTTTTTTAACCATTCCATTTAATTTTTTAAGGAGGTTCCATTTAATTTTATCTGTTTTTCAAAGAAATTTTATTATCTTTTTATCACTAATATATTTAATTTCAATATCATTTAATCATCACAATCTCACAAATATTTTTATTCACGCTGTCATTTAATGATCCCAAATATTTTTATCTCAATTCTTCAACCTCACGAATGTATACACACATTAACGTTTAGAGTAATATTTTATGTCCGTCTGTCTCTTTTTTTTGTTACTCTAATGCATATAATTTTTTTAGTGTTGCTTGGTTGAGTGCTACCTCACCAATTTTTTTTAAATATTTTCCAATTTTTATATTTTTAAAAACTTTTAACTATTTTACAATTTTTTATTTTTAACTATTTTCCAATTTTTTTCCTCCCAAATTCAGTTGCTTCTACACTGTCGTTGTGGGCGAATAAGATACCGTTTGACCCGTTTTTTTTTCAACTTCTCTACATTTTTAAGGAGAAGTTAGGCCAAATACAATATCAATTAAGTACTAACTAAAAAATGTACTTTTTTTAATGCATAAAATTGAATGGAATGTGCTTTGGCCAAAAGTTGTTGAATGCTACTTCAAAAAACTACAAGAAAATGCTCCAATCTCATGTAAATGTTCTATTTTTTTTTTATGAATATGAAGTTTGCATTTTCACTCATATTTTAATCTTTTGGAAATTGTATTCTGGCATGTATATTTTGTATAATATTTCAATGACAACTTCACTTCGTGGTGATAATAACCAACTTCGTAATAACACTAACATGATCACAACTTCTACAGCTGCATTACCTAACAAACCATTAATATATACTGCTGTGAATTCTAAGGTGAATCAGGAAATAGAAGAAAGTAATGTTACCTCACCTAAAGTCTCAGAGATTCAAATCTCTACTCCTCCACCGAGTAACGAAGCAATGCAAGAATCAATCCACAACAGGAAGAAATGGATAAATGATGAGGAGAACTCTTCAAAAGTGGTGATAGGATTTCGTAAGCTTATTTTCTTTGGAAGAAGGAGCTGAAGAACCTTTGTGGATTGATACTTTTTCACAGAGGGGTTCATATGAACTTATTTGGCAAATTGAATTATTTGTTGTTATTGAACATACTCATTCATATGACATGGTAGTCATGTGGAAGATTGTAGATAGTTTCTAGCTTCTCACACCTTATAAGAATAATACCATGTGGATTGGAATTGCTATCATACTAAGGAAGGATACCAAGTATAATACATTTTTCATGTTTTGGAATAATAATATTTTCCTTTAGAACAAATTTCCTTCATTACTTTAAAAAGTTTATAGCAAAAAAGTTTTTCGGTTGGATCGAGGTCCACTTATGAGGTCCACTTCTGGAACCCCACCCGCATTAGTAGATATAATGATCCTTTTTAGTTTATAAATGTGCAACTTTGACTGTTTATCATTTTAGAGTTATTAATCTGCAACATTTACATATATGTTCTTAGATAAATTGTATCAATATTATTAAAAAGAGTAGAAACCTGAGCGCAAATACGAATCGGTTTTAGTAATAAACAGATTTTCTAAATTATAACTTATTCAAACATATAATAAAGAATTTCAAAAACATAGTATTCTAAATGCTCACAGGTACCCGTGGGTAAAATCCGTCACGGGCATGGAGCGGGTAGCTAAATGAGTATCCACGGGTATAATAAACGGGTTTGACTACCCATTTTTATATGGACACAGACACGAATTTGATTGTATCTATAACCACGGATACCCATACCCGATAATAAATTAAGTAAATTACTAAAATATCTTTATATATCATATCTTATTACTTAAAGTTGTTACCTTATTGAAGAAAATTTTACCGCCCACCTAAAAATCCTCAATAATAACCTATTTTTATTTTAAATTTTTTTAATTCAATCTTATTAGGTTTACCGTTTCCACTTCATTCACATCATAAAACATATAGATTATTTTCTAATTTTTATTTTTAATAACTTTTAATTATTTTCCAATTTTTATATTTTTAACATGTAGAGAGAAGGCCCGTAGACGCCGTGGTAAGAAGAGTAGATCAAATGGCGGAGAGTCAGGTTAAAAGAGGTAGAGGAAGACCTAAGAAAACTATTAGAGAAACCATTAGAAAAGATTTAGAGGTCAATGAGTTGGATCCAAATATGGTCTTTGATAGAACATTATGGCGGCATTTGATCCATGTAGCCGACCCCACTTAGTGGGATAAGGCGTTGTTGTTGTTTTTATATTTTTAACTATTTTTCAATTTTTCCTCCCAAATTCAATTGCTTCTACATTGCCGTTGTGGGAGATTAAGGTATCGTTTAACCCGACTTTTTTCAAACTTCTCTACATTTTTAAGGAGAAGTTAGGCCGAATACAATATCAATTAAGTACTTACTAAAAAAAGTACTTTTTTGAACGCATAAAATTGAATGGAATGAGCTTTGACCAGAAGCTGTTGAATGTTACTTTAAAAAACTACTTTTTGACAATTTATTTCACAAGCACCTCTTTTCAACTCACGCTGGGAACCTTTTCTTTATTTTTTAATATTATATTTCAATATGTTTACAACTATAATCTTCAAGTGGAAGTTAAGCTTCTTCAAAAAAGAGTGGAAGATTAAGCAAACAGGAAAAAAAAGTTTGAGGTCTGTTGTGGAAATTGATTGCACATATGCACTCAGCTGAAACTTATTTGCTTCTCTTTAAATCAAAATGACGTAGAACAATATTAATAGGTACAACAATATTAAATGTTTACATGTTTCCACTCAAGCAATCTATGTGCCTTTACAATTCCATTTTTGATTTCATATAGCATTTTCCAAATCAAATATCCAAAAGAGTCTTGAAAAGAAAGTATCTAAGGATGACTTTAGAAGATGTGGAAACACACAAGACATATAATTGCAAGGTTAGGACTGCTGGCAGAGGGAATGCTGAGAAAAATTTAGGTGGTGAATGGTTTGACTTCATCGTAGACCGCGACTTACAAGAGGGTGATAGGTTGATCTTTGATTTGGAGGATCCACCGACCAAAATGTTTGTCAGACACATCCGCGGCCAATAAACAACAAAATGTAGTGGTTACTTTTGAAATTGATACACGTAATCAATTACTCACCACTACAATGTTAGTTATTTCAAAAATATCTTAAAATCATGATTCATTCAAGTTGGTAGGATAACTTTATACTTAATATCATTAGGTTTTCAAAGAAACATATTTATTTGGTGTCATCATTAGGTTTTGAAAGAAACATGTTTCTTTGGTGTTAGGATTGCAAATCTACTTGCTTATACATTATTTTGTCCTCTCTTTATTGCAACAGGAATCTCTCTCTGCTTATGCTAAAAATGATTTGGATCTCGCTGGGAGCTGCACTCGTGCAAATGTGTTAACAATGTATAATTTGTATAATATTTCGATGACTATCTGTTCAAACGATAGTTTGGATATAATAATCCAACCCTTTTTTGGTAATCAAACTTAAATAGGTTCTTGACTATATCACATCATCTATATTTTGACTCCAGTACACTATATGTGCAATAACAATGGTTGCTATGTTAGTTACTATGTAATACACGTTAAATATTTTTAATTTAGACAAACTTCATTTCCATATTTGAGAAGGACAACAATGTTCCATGATTTCAACAATACTCCTTTAGAAACAAATTTTGGAAGAACACGTAATTTAACCCGTGCGAAGCACACGACCTTCGTTCTCAAATTTACGAAGAATAGCAATGTTATGTAATTTGAACATCTCTCCTTTAAAGCAATTTTTTTAAAAAGTACGTGATTCAACCCGTGCGATTCATAACTTCTGTTTTGGAATAAATTCACTTCTAACCGTTAACAAATGTGATTGCCAACAAAATTATCTGAAAAAAGCAATCCACCCCGTGCGAAGCACGGGTTGACAACTAGTTTAGAAGAAAAAAACAAAATAGAATATCAAAGATCATAATACATCTACAATTGAGGCACACTGGCCGCAATTATCCACAATATCAACCACAATTTAGAAAATGAGTGTATGTAACTTTACTAAACGGTGTTCAACTATGTTGTTGTGCACACAGTGGATAAAGTTATAGAAAGTGACTAAATCATGCATAACTGTAAATTCAATCAGTACAGATAGCAATGGTGCTACAACCATTCCCCTCAAAAAAGCAGGAACATGTTACTTCATATGTGTTGTTCCTGGACATTGCATAGGTGGATGAAGCTTTTTGTTAAGGTTAAAGCTTCTTCTGGTGCCGCTTCTACTGCCTTCTGCAACACCATCATAAGGGAGGGAAAGGTTTGCCTTCTAATGGCACCCCACTGCAACTACCACCACACCCTCCACTATGCAGGGTGCATCTTCAGTTGCTAGTCTCTCACCAATTTTTGCTTTGTTTTTCACTGTTTCATAGATCTTGATATTGGTGTGAGATATTTTTCTGATATACGGCCAGGAAAGAGGCGGTGCATCCATGGCTTCTTTTCCTTTTTCATATTATTATCTATTTATTTTATTTTATTTCTTGTTCGATCTATTCAAATTTATGGAGGTGAAATCTTGCATTGTTTTTTGTTTTTAATACATTGAATAATTATTAGTGAACAAAATCTAGGACTCAAGTTAGACCCATAAGAGGTTCTTAGTTGATAGATTTAAAGTTTATGTTTTAGTTTCCGGTTCAAGAAACACGTAATGGTGAACTATCCTTGCAAAAAAACACAAGAGAAAAACCACATAAACGCAAAAGAAAGGAAAAAAAAACAAGAACAAAAGTAAAACAAAATGGTATCGTTGCAAGTAAAATTGAGTTACATAAGCGTTCCATCAAAGAGACAGGGGTGAACAATATGAAAGGGATTCCAATCTACTTTTTGGGATTATGAATTGCTGGATTTTTAGGCTACATATAGTTGAATATTGAGTTGAATTTGAAGTTGAAGGGATGAATTTAAGAGGAGGTGGGAAAAAATTAAAGAAGGAGAAGCTCACGATCTCACATGCTTCCTCTCTCTTTAATCCTTTAATTTTTAAAATTTGTAAATACATTAGTGGCTTTTACAATTTTTTTAATTCAAAAAGTACACAGTTGTCATCCTTTTTTTTTTAGGGATACACAGTTGTCATCACTTAAATAGTGTGACACGTTATAAAATCAAAATTAAAATTTTACAAAAGAGCCTTTACAGAAGGGATCACTTCTCCTTTTTTTTTTTTAATACGATGTCAAAATCACAACATTATAACAAGATATAGGAGAAATGCATTTAAGTCAAAAAAAATTAATTATAAATAAGTCATTGTTTATAACTACAATCACCATTGTTTCAAAAAAAAAAAAAACTACAATCCACATTTTCTTTCAAAAACAAAAAACTGTTACCCGGATCATCGTCGGAGAGCATATGCCACCCATCACGTGCTCATAAAATATTCTTTTTTTTTTCTCAATTATACAAACATTTTAATTAAAAAAACAACAAAGACCAGGAAGGAGCCAAATGGGGACCACATAAAGATTAGAACAATAAAAAAGAGACAAAAACAAATCTCTGACATTAAAATGTCCACCCAAGTAATAATAATAATAATCTGAACCGTTGAAAATCATTATATCTTGATCGTAACGGTCCCATGATAATCACATTTATCAGCATCTTTGTTTGTAAGGTTGTTGAAAACTTTGGATATGTTGTAAACAACAAGAAAAAATAAAACCAAAAAGACTTGCAAGGAAAATTCTCTTTCTTTTTATATCTTCATTATTTCATTTCTTGCATGTTTTGGAATATTTCTAGAAAATTTTGAAGCAACTATGGTCATGGATGATGCTTTGGATGGTTTCTCTCCTGTTTCACCTCCTCAGATTTTCTGGAAATCTAGAAAGAGATCAGGTACCTTTTTTCTTCTTCATCTTTTATTACTTATCTTCATTTTTTACTATCTCTATATATATAGTGTTGTAGTGCTAATATATATATATATATATATATATATATATATATATATATATATATATATAATTAAAATCAATATGTGAATCACTTTATTATTTTATCTTGTATGGTATTTATAGTATTTAGGTGTTTAATTGAGCTTTTTTTGGTGATTTTTTAATTGAATTTGGAAATTTTAAGATGCTAAGTGAAAATTCTTGTTACAAATCTTTTGTATGTGAAATTTGTATGATTTGAAATTGAGGTTTTAAAATTTTGAATGTAACATTTTGTTTTGTAAGCTGGAATTTATTTGTATAATTTCTGCAAAATTATTCAGTGTAACCAAGAGAAGAGAGAGAAGCGTACAATAGTGGTTAACAGTTGGTATAACTTCTATGTTACGCTGCTTTATTTGTTATTATGGTTGGTTCACCAAACAATACGTTAGTATAATATTTTTGGACCAAAATTTTTATCATAAAAAAAATGATGAAATCATAACTAATTTCTCAACTGAATAGTGAATATTAGCATATGTAGCAGCACCTAGATTGAAAACATGTTCAATGTTTGATACCAACACAATAGTCCAATACTATTATTTTCATGTAATGAACAATAATTGATATTAGATGCGACCATAACAGCATTAATGCATTAGATCTCATCAGAACTCCGGAGTTAATCGTGCTTAAATTACCTCCTAGAAAGTTTTTGTGTTGCACCGCTTTATGTGTTGCACCTCTTTATGAAAGTAACCAACAAAACAATACTTTATATTCATCAAAAAAATAAAAAATTATAGCCTTAATAAAATTGTTATTTTTGTGATCATGGAAATTGATGATGTATTGAATTTCTTGATGTACAAGGGGGAATAAAAACCCATGTGGCTGTTTGGATAGTGTAGACATTGTCTTGTTATGTGTTGAGTTATGGGACAGCTAACCCTGGCCTCCACCTTCAACCAACCCTCTTTAGTGTAGCCTCCATGTTGGTTTCCTTGCATATGTGACTTCTTAATGTTGATATCACTCTTCCTTTATTGTTCATCTACCATATATGAATGTTTCAATTTTCATTTCATGTTTTTACTTTTAACTACAAAATTGCCATTATAATTCAATTTTACATCTTCTTTTTCAAGGAAACTTAAATGGGAGATGAATCACTAAAGGAAACAATATAGTTATAGATTTGATCTCATAAGTGCTGTTCAATTTAGATTTATATGCATAAATGTCAAATTTATGCTCTTAGATTTTATTTTCCTTCTTATTTTCTGCGGTGATAAATGCTTTATTAGCTGTGTTAATTTACTATCTCTAAATAAGAAGGAAGAAAACCTGGTATAGAGCTCTATGTAGCACAAACAATTCAGATTGAAGGTGTGTTTGCTATCCAACATCGGCACGACACGATACATTGGTTACACTTAAATTATTACGGTGTCCATGTGTCAGTGTCGTGTTTGTGTCTGTGTTGATGCTTCATAGATAGATCCCTGGCCATGGTAGGGTTCAAAAAAGAGTTGAATACATTGTTGATCTGTTTGTGTAGTATTATCTTGCATTTGCATTACAAAATTTGTTATATCTAAATGAATTGCAAAAAGAATGGTAACGTGTTCACCACAGCTAGCGGGAGGAATTTAGAGGTATCATCAGAAGATACAGCTAAAACACCACCCGGCAACCCGGAAGATACTCCTCCTAATGTGGAAATGCAGGACTCTGCCGAAGTTTCTGAGCTTTCGGAGCGTCGAAAGGCCTTGTTTGAACCATTAGAACCTATAAAGAACAGCAACGGCCGACGACTCTCTGCCGAGTCTTTGCTTCCTCCACCTGATTTTGAGTCTGCAAACTATCCAAAGGGATGGCTGATTGGAAAGAAACGAAAGCTTGTCAATGTTGATGTGGTCGAAAGCATGCGAAGGATTGCTGTCCAAGAAATGAACAGAAAGGTTACATTCCAAGTTTCCTTTTTAACAACCTTAAATTCAAAGCTAAGAATGAGTTATATATTGAATTGAATAGTACCAATTGCAGACTCTAACAGTCTTTTTCAACATGTTTCTCTGATTGTTGAAATGCAAGTGAATTCCACCAGTTTATTTTTTATCCACTTGACTTTAGTAAGACTCCTGAATTTCAACCAATATACGAGAAAAAGTGTTGAAAAGAGGTTTGTAAATTGTATTGCTAGCATTTTCCGCATGGAACCGAGGCTAATGCATTTGACGACTTTTGTTGCAGGATAGAGAAATAGATGGACTAAACGAACAGCTGGAGGAGGATTCGCGGTGTCTAGAGCACTTGCAAGTGCAGCTTGTGGACGAAAGAAGCAAACGCTCTCGACTCGAGAGAGAAAATGAAATGCTTCAAGATCAAGTAAACATGCTTATGAACATGTTACAAGAAACTGAGCAAATGGCAGATGAAGGCCAAGAAGTGGGAGATGAAGGCCAAGATGAACCTTGAAGATGAATTATAATTTAGTTCCAGTGTGTGCATGCTTGTGCTTATTAAATTCTTTTATAGATTTAAGATTTTGTTCATCGTGTGTTATTCGAGTGCATATAGTAGTAGTATCAATATGGGGGCAGTCAAACAGTACATACTTACTTTTCTCAAAAACAGAGGACAGTGTTATCTTTTCTTTAATTAGAAATTAAATTACTTCATTTCATTAATATAACTAGTACGAAGTATTTACCACCAATATACGACTGTTCTCTGTCGGAGAATCTAAAAGACAGGCATTTGTTATTGAACTTGGACCAAAATTTTCATATTTCTTAAGCGGAATTATTTTCGACAAATTTTTCCCAGGCCCAGTAAAGATTTAAAGTTGTTATTTCGTTCTCGGCCTAGTTCAACTGACCAGGCTTGGTCACGCAAGCCTATGACCCAAGTGGGGTATTAAAATAACGGGAATGAATTATCGGCACTATAGTTTGAGTCATGGAAAATGATCATGGCTTGATAAGCTTTGAAACATTGACCACCGTCTGTCCTGCACTTAGAGTACATTCTGAGAATTGGTTCTGACAAAATCGATCTCTAATCTTAGGGTGTATTGACCTGAAGAGAGGAATCTGTGCTACGGTCATTCAAGATAACCACCACTCTCGCATAACAGAGCAGAGAAAAAACCTTACTAGGCTTGGTGGCCTCAAAAGAGGCGGACTCATAACTAGCATTTAACACGTCTCAAATAAGATTACTTTCCGTCAAGGAACTTGCGGCAAACAAAAAACATCGATATTTAAAAAGCATAAGCTGCTGTCTATTTTATTGAAGAAAAAAACTGTTGTATATCCCAAACACACGAACATATTTTTGTTGTCTTGTTTATAACTGGAAATGGAAAATATCACGGTTGGAATTCTTCATCAATCAGAATCTCTGAATCCCATTGAGCTTAAGTAACCAACTGCACATAAAATATGCACACTGTGCGAAAGACTACAATAAAGAGGTTTTTTGTGATGCTAAGCTTTATCAGATATCTACTATCTAACATGACTATCAGAATCCTCGGACATAGGAAACAGAAAATGTGGCAGAGAAGCAATCCTTGGAAGATTCAGAAGCAAATCTCCAGCTGATTCTTTCCTAGACAGACCATTTCCTTGCTGCTGGCTACCAGAAGCATCATCATCATCTTGTTGAATTCCCAAATCAAACATTTTACTCTTGCGTTCAGCACTATTGCCCTCATCAACTTTTCTATCTTCAGCAGCATCGAAAAAATTGTTACCATTTTGAACCTGTTTTTCTTCAGGTGGAGAAGGGTCTTTCTGAAGAAGGCAGTATAAGGAGTTCACCCTTGTCATGACATTCTGTTCATCATCAGAGACAGGTGGAAACTGAGAGTCATTGAACAGATATTGTGTGAATTCCTCCAACACAGCTCTGTCATTAGTGAAGCTGGAATTTTCAGGTCCCATCTGTTCCGAAATGCAGTGTCCGATGTGGTTAACCAAATCATCCATCGACATCGAAGGGTGAAGACCAGGCAACTTAATCTGACTCAAATTGCTGAGAAACTTATCAGATTCAGGTCCTCTGCTCCTGAAACCTTTGATTGCATGGGGGTTAATCACTGCAGATGATAATAAAATATGGAATTATATCATTTTCGGGTGATAATAAAATCACAAGGCATGTAGAATAAGTCTGAATAAAATGATCCATATTTTAGACACATGTAATGTACGCTGTTCTGAATGTTTTTCCATTATATAATGCTAATGATTAAAGACAGTAGCAGGTCAAAATCAAAAACCTCAGAACAGAGGAATAATATTATAAAATGGAAACATGTGTTTAACATGTCACATTAAACTATGCTACAACAGACATGCCATAACAAAAACATAATCAACACTAGTGCAGCTGGCAACAATCTCCCGTAGATATCCACAATAAATTAAAAAATTTATCTTCAATAGAAATTCAATTCTAATTGAATGCATTAAGATCTATTGAGGGGTAATAAAACTTCCCTCCCTCACCCGGATTGCAGATTAATCAGAAACCTCTACAACCGTTGAACCTGTGCATGCAAATCTCAACCATTGGATGTAGATTGTACCTAGACTAAATGGTCGAGATTTGGCTGCACCAGCTATATGGCTGCCGAGGATCCGGCATTGAGGGTTGATCTAAACATATGTTTGATTTCCAAACAACCAAACAATACTGCCAATTTAATCATTTGATACTCTGGATCATACACAGTACAGTTTCACCGACCATTCAGGAAAATTTAAAAGATTTGTAAATTGATTCCATGATAAATTTGAAATTAAAAAAAAAAAAAAAAAAAAAGTTTTGAACTTTACTTTTACATGCTGCTATCTCAAGAAATACAAAAAAGGCTATAAACAGGTGCACTTACCATCAGACCAAATTAAAACAATGTATAAAAAAAATATCCATAGGAATTACCTGAGCTAGGTGAGGTAATTTCTTGGAAATTGTTTTCAACAGCTTTACCCATAAGATTTTGTTCACTTCTGGAGGAAGATGATTGAACTCCAGACCCTGATTCCACATCATGCAGTCCAAAAATCCCAGCTTTCCCTTCACTTCTTCTATCCAAACCATCACTCAATTCAATGTGGTCATGGATTGCAGTTCCAGTCTCAAAGTATGGAGAATCCAACACAAATTCCGGTTGTTGGCTCAGAAAGTTGAGACGGGGATCACACTGTATGAGCTTCTCAAAATGCCTCCCTAACAGACCTTGAGGGCATTGCACAAAGTGGCGCCTATAACAACAAAATACAGAATCACATCATTAAGACATCAGGACAAAACCACTTCATTACCAAATGAATTGAAAACAACTAAAATAAAACAAATCTGTGCACTCTTGGATTGGCAGTGTGTTAGCTGAATCACAATAAGTTACTGTGCTGATTTTGATGAAAACTACAACACTGTAGAGTTTGAACAAAAAACACAGTGCCGTTCTGATTTTACCGCCATTCCAATCATGCACTTGAGATGACAGATAATTTCGACAAATATTTATTTATACCTATGTATGCTGGCTTGTCCACCAGTAAAGTCTGTTGTTGATTGCCACAAGGTATGCTTCCTTGGTTGTGGATTGATCTCCCTGAAAAACAGGGGCCTCCTTGCCAGCTACAACAAAT
Organism: Medicago sativa; assembly: GCF_051527215.1. Taxonomy (NCBI): domain Eukaryota; kingdom Viridiplantae; phylum Streptophyta; class Magnoliopsida; order Fabales; family Fabaceae; genus Medicago; species Medicago sativa. Next base: position 6,212,666 of record NC_140752.1, read on the forward strand.
ACACACCAACTTAGCATATGTTGTCAATCACAGATCACGAAAAATAGTGTTTCGTTCAAATTCAATTCTGCTATAACGCCGCTACATAAGCTATTTGACAACATTTATACTAAATAGCATATTGCAAAATATGGTAATTTCTTCAATTTTCACTACTCTGTAGCGCCATTATAGCATATATCTAACACTTTTACTATGAGTCCATGACACATAACTGATCCAAAATCTATTAAGCAATAAAACGAAACTACGAGTCCATGACACATAACTGATCCAAAATCTATTAAGCAATAAAACGAAACTACGAGTCCATGACACATAACTGATCCAAAATCTATTCAGCAATAAAACGAAACTATGAGTCCATGACACATAACTGATCCAAAATCTAGTAAGCAATAAAATGAAAAATTTGATTTACTACGAGTCCATGACACATAAATGATTAAAAATCTAGTAAGCAATAAGACGAAAAACATGTTTTGAAAAAAATAAGAAAGATGCTTACAATAACTTCCAATGTTCCTGGAGCATCCTCAGGGTAGTTTGCCTTGAGAGCCATGATATCAGACCATGGAATTTCAATCTTATTCTTGAGACAGCCATCAAGAACTTCCCATACAAGCTTATGCTTCGCAAAGTAACATTTCGCCACCAAATCTCCTTCATATCTAGACTTATACTGCAAAACCATAAATAACAATCACATCATCAATATTCATCACCATCATAAGTTTTGAGATGGTGTTTTAGAGAACTTACGAAAACAGCTTATGATATTTTTCGTAAACTGTTTTTAGCTTATATTCATAAGTTCTCCAAAATAACTTATGAAGACAACTTATAGCTTATAAGAAAACAATTTAGCTTTATTTTATCTTTTGCTATAGAAATAGCTTACGCATAAATGCTTATCATGATAAGCACTTATAAGCTGCAAATAAGTTATTTATCAAAACAGGGCCTTCATTATTTCTACAAACAAAAATAAATCAAATAAAATAAAATAAAATAAAAACTATGATCTTACCTCCCAAGTACCAATCTTCAAAACAGTAGCAGGAAAATTTGAAGCCTTGAGCTTGCTATCAGCAGCAGCAGCAGCAGAAGCTGAAGCAGAACCCTTCTGATCTTTCTTCTTGGAATCATAAGTTTGTGAAAGCTTCATCTGAATCAAATCCAACAGTGAAGGACTCTTCTTCAGACGCAAACCAAGTGGACTTGGTTCATCCAAAGGATTGTATGAAATCGGACCAGAATCATCACCTGAATCACACTGTTCCAAACAAACAAAAAAACACAATTTTAATTTAAAACAGAGAAAAATTAGAACAAATAATAAACCATAATAAACTGAAAATTAAACCACCCAATATGAAATTAACAAAAAAATTGAAAATTTAGCATGATAATAAAAATTAAACAGAATAAACTAAATTAAAATAAACAGAACAACCCAGAATGAAATTAATGATGGGTTTTGGATAAAGATAAAAGATTTGAAAGAAAAAGAGAACCTTAGGAGAATCAGAGTTGAAATCGAATTTGGGACGCTTGTTAGAATGAAGTTGATGATCATCATCTTGTTGAGATTCCAATTTGACTTTTTTGAAGTGATTATTATCAGAATCAGATCTCATGAGTTGAACCATAGTTGATAATTGTGAAGAAGAGTTCAGAATTTTCAGAGAGAGAGAGAGAGTTTTGAAGAAGAAGAGAGAGAAAGAATGAAGCCAAATTGTTTTTCTCCTGCTTTTCTACGATGTCCAGCTGTCACGTGAAACGGCGCCGTATTTAAGTGGATAAGTCAAGTGTTGAAAGGAAATGACGAATATGACCTTTACTCAGAACGGGAAAGTAGAGAATGGATAAAACGGAATAAGGAAAAAATGGTAAAGTTTGGTCAAATTATTTTTCTTTTTCAGTCAAATATTTTCGCCACTCGGATAAAAAAAACAAAAGGAAATGCTAACATTAAGAGTGCGTTTGATTTGCTAAAAAATGAAGGACAGGACAGAACAACTCTAGTTGTCAAGTGTTTGATTTGTAAAACAGTTTCAGGTACAGGACAAACTGGAGGCAAGGGACAGGACAAAAACTCATATTTTTGTCCCTCACCAAACCACAGCACAACTTTTTGTCCCACGTACAAGTTGTATAAAATACCAAAATAGCATTTTGTCCCCCAAAAATCGTATAAAAAATAAAATTACTCATTGCCGTAAAAAATTTGTCCTGTGCTGTTCTGCCTTGTGTTGTGCTGTTCTGTCTTGTACTGTTATGTCCAGTACTTACTGTTTTGCAAACCAAACACTACATTTTTATGAAAATGTATGTATTTAATATTTTTTTGACTAAATTTATTTAATATATTAAGAATTGAAATATTTGATTTTTAAAAAATAATTTTTAATTTAATATATTTAAAGAGTGTCTCAGAGATACTCGTTAACAAGACTCGTAAATTCTTTCAGAAAAAAGACAAGACTTGTAATAAAAAAAATTATTTGTAGACGAAATGATAAACACTAATAAAACTCACACACATTATAAAGTTTTTGGTTCAAATCCAAATGAAAGCATTCAACCTAACAATTTTGATATTGTCAATTAAGCTAAGTTATATGAACAGCCCGTGACGATATAAAAGGATACCTTCTATGTTACTAATTATAAGCAAATTTAACTTTTTAGATTCATTTAATTAATGATGTATGTGATCCATAATATGAATCACATATATCATTAATTAAATGAATCTAAAAAGTCAAATTTATTTATAATTGAGAACGAAAGGAGTAGATGTGATAATTGTATCATACTTTGATAAAATAAATATATATATATATATATATATATATATATATATATATATACATGATAAAGTAATTATGAAACTTATTTTGCATCTTGTCAGATAAAGTGAAAATTATTTTACATGATTATGTTATAACTTTTTATCATGAGTAAGTATTTTTTTTTTTTTTAATGTCAAAGATAGTGGGTTAATTGTTACTTCCTCCGTCTCATATTACTTGATCTATTTAGAATATTTGCACTATTCATGTAACATGTTTTGACTCTATTTTTCTACTAATATATAAAAACAAAATATAGCATATAAGATGTTGTTAGATTCGTCTCGATTAATATTTTCAAAATATCAAATTTTCGTAATTTTTTCTACCTTAAAGAAATTTAAGTTTAGAATTGTGCATTGGCATACGTGACAGAGTCAACTAGGTCAAGTAATATGGGACGGAGGGAGCAGTATGATAATATTTTTCTCTTATCAGACCTTGTATTTTCAACCTTTGACTCTTTAATTTATTTAATCTCTTCACTTGAATTAGTTGAATTACCCAACCCTACATAAGAATTTTGTTACAATCTGACATGATAGAAATGTACATAAATTATTGATTTATCCTTTTAAAATATATTTTTAAGAGGATTATAAAATGTAATTTAGAATATAAAAGTTCACATCTCAGTTCCAATACAATAGAAGAATAGATATATTTTTAAAGATATATAATACAATAGAAGAATAGATATATTTTTAAAGAAATCCCTTATAAAAATCAAATAAATAATAGTTTTGTTTTTTCATCTTAATTAAATCTTTAGATTCGAAAATATTTTTTAATTTAAGTTTAGAACAATTTGTCAAAAAAATGTTTAGAACAAACTTTATGACTAAGGACTAAATTAATTTTATTTTAGTAAAAAAAGGACTAGATAATATTAATCAGATATTGTTTCCTAAAAAAGTAAATATTGTTGAATTTTAATTCAATTAAAAATTATAATATTTATATTTACATATTTTTAAAAGAAAAGACTTAAAAAGATTATTTACTAAAAAAAAACATCAAAAGATTAAATGAATAGTTTTTTTCTTGTTTGATCTTATCTAAATCTTACATTCAATAATATTTTTAAATTTAAATTTGGAAAAAACTTTATTACTAAGGGCTAAAAACATTTTGACCAAATACTATTGACTAAATTTTTCAAATATTTATCACCAAAAAAAATTATAAAAACAGAATTTATAAAAGCGAATTTCAGCAAAATAGGTAGTTATTTTTAAAGTTTTTTTTCAATATATCTTATAAAAAGAAGTTTGTTCTTGATGGTAAATTTATGGATTAAAATCAGTGATAAAACTGTAAACGGAATACTTTAAGGGTGTGTTTGGTTGAGAGAAGAAAGCGTGAAGAGAGAAATAGGTGAGAGAGAGTATGGGAAGAGAGAAATAGATGAGAAATAGGATGGATTTGATGTATTGTTTGGTATAAAAGAGAGATGAGAGAAATTGATGAGAAAGAAGTGTTGATTGTTTATAAAAGTACTAAAATACCCTTGATTTTATTTAGGTCCTAATAATATTTTTGAAAAATTAAAAAGTACAAAAATTATGTCAATGTGCTGATTGCAGCACTCCCACCGCCACTGTTGAGGCATCCACACCATTTCAATCCCTCATTATTCATTCCCTTGTCCACCGTTAAGGCATCCAACACAATAATATTTTTTAATTATATTTTATTTAATTGAAAAATCAAACCAAGCCTACCTCTCCTTCTTCAACTCAACCACGAGAATAATTTATAGACATGAGTGTGTGGTTCCTTCAAAAAGGAGTGTGTTGTTGGTCTTCTTCCTTTTTAAGGTGTAATGGTGGCCAAACAATTCCCTGTAGCATTGAAAGCTTGAGAATTATAATGTTATTATTTTGGTGAAGAAAGCAAGGGTATAAAAGGAAATAAATTAAAAAGTAGAGCTTCTCTCCTCTTTCTTCTCAGTTTTGCGAAGAAGAGAAAAAGCATGGGGCCCACGTCAAATAAGCCTCTCTCCCCTATTTCTTTGGTCTCCCAAACAGGAGAAGTGTGATACTTCTCTCCTCTTTCTCTCTTTCATACTTCTCTCCCCTTTATTTCTGTCCAACCAAACACAGCGTTAGTCTATCTAAAAGTTTCTTCGACTTTAAATCTCTTACGCTGTGTTTGGTTGGACAGAAATAAAGGGGAGAGAAGTATGAAAGAGAGAAAGAGGAGAGAAGTATCACACTTCTCCTGTTTGGGAGACCAAAGAAATAGGGGAGAGAGGCTTATTTGATGTGGGCCCCATGCTTTTTCTCTTCTTCGCAAAACTGAGAAGAAAGAGGAGAGAAGCTCTACTTTTTAATTTATTTCCTTTTATACCCTTGCTTTCTTCACCAAAATAATAACATTATAATTCTCAAGCTTTCAATGCTACATGGAATTGTTTGGCCACCATTACACCTTAAAAAGGAAGAAGACCAACAACACACTCCTTTTTGAAGGAACCACACACTCATGTCTATAAATTATTCTCGTGGTTGAGTTGAAGAAGGAGAGGTAGGCTTGGTTTGATTTTTCAATTAAATAAAATATAATTAAAAAATATTATTGTGTTGGATGCCTTAACGGTGGACAAGGGAATGAATAATGAGGGATTGAAATGGTGTGGATGCCTCAACAGTGGCGGTGGGAGTGCTGCAATCAGCACATTGACATAATTTTTGTACTTTTTAATTTTTCAAAAATATTATTAGGACCTAAATAAAATCAAGGGTATTTTAGTACTTTTATAAACAATCAACACTTCTTTCTCATCAATTTCTCTCATCTCTCTTTTATACCAAACAATACATCAAATCCATCCTATTTCTCATCTATTTCTCTCTTCCCATACTCTCTCTCACCTATTTCTCTCTTCACGCTTTCTTCTCTCAACCAAACACACCCTAAATGAAAAGTTAGAATATAAAAAACATGTCTATAGAGAAAAATATTCAACCAAAATTATTGGTTGAATTTGGAGTTTCTTTCATATCATGATGGGCAGAGCTAAAATTTATAGGTTCCTGCTTAAGTAATATTAAAAGAAAAAATATGAGTTTTTTATATATAAAACTGATATAAATTCATGACAGACTTACTGAACAACCTTAATTTATCTATACCAGTAAAAAGACGGGCATTCATGTATCCGTCTTTCCATTTTTTTATTCCTCTAACGCGTGAATATTATCAACGATATTTTCTCAAAATTTGCGTATAAATTACAAATAATATTTTATATATTATTTTGATATAGATTAAAATTATAAGTATAGATATTTGTGACTTTCAAATGTAACAAACTCAACAAATCATATTTATATTTTCATATCGACAACAATAATATCACAAATATAATAAAAATTCTTTTGTTTTTTAATAAAACCAACAATATAACATTATTATAAGAAAATGTGTTTAAGGGTATAGTTGAAATAATAAAAAAGTTAACTCAAAAGAGCCAAAACATGTTATTTTCTTTATATATAGTATAAATATAAGTTTATGTACTATAAGCTACAATTTATAAGCTGGCGGTTTGACTTTGACAACCAAATTTGAAAAGACATTTCAAATGGTTTAAAGTATGATTTTTTTTTTTAAATGTAAAATGTAATTCTAACCCAAACACAAGACTTAAAACGGATAGATTTGATACAAATTTACAAATATATTGTCGTTGGAACAACATAAGAAATATAGTGTTAAATAAGCTCGCCACCAGCTATCGGATAAGAACGACCATAATATAACTAACAATGGGGATATCTAAGGAATAGGTTCACTTGTCAATAGCAAAGAAGTTGTTTTCCACCTCTATAAATGTGGCCTTCACTCAAATAGTGAAGGCTAAGTCCTAGACAAATAGAAAACTATGTAGCTTCGATTCTCTAAAATGTTTTGGGATATACGGGACCAGAAAAATCCTTGTTGAGCTCGTACTCAAATCGCCCCTTTTCAATCGTCCTATCTAGTATACCACAACCAAGGTTTCTTTCAATCTAAGCCTCTCCCACCACCAAGGAAGGGAGAGTTCATACTCTCGTTGCTCATCTCAACTCTAAAGTACAGTAATTTTAGAAGACATCTCGATAAAAATCTTTATAATATGCCTGAAAAGAAATAAGATCGGAGACAACCCAAGATACCTAAAGGTCTAAAATAAGTTTTACAGTGATGTCGTTATAGAATAAAAAATAAAAGTTTTCTTGAGGACAAATACTAGGTTTGAACTTCGGTTAAGGATGATACAATACCCTCTTCTTTGACGGGAAGCACTTGGGTGACATAATGTCACCGTGACATTAAATTTAGGCCACACAACACACATTGCCACATAACATCTGGGCCACACAACACATACAACACATCTGAACCACACAACACAACACCTTTGTGTGGCCCAGATTTAATGTCACGGTGACATTATGTCACCCAAGTATTTTCCCTTCTTTGACCAATGGAATTGAGCAACTATTTATGACAAATTGGTCATATTATATATTTGTTTAAATTTTTCGCAAACTTATTTTTTTGACATAAAGTTTTGCGGTTAAAAGTCCTAGCTTCATGCTTCAAAAAAAAAAAAAAAAAGGCCCTAGCTTCAGACACTAGACCCTTAGGCAGAGACGGATATATGTAGTTGGATGTGTAGGCATGTGCCTGCACAAAATTTTTAGAAAATTTTCTTTTTAGGAGTATAATGCATCAATAGTTGACATTTTGATCACATGGCCCACACTTCTCGCAAATCATTTCTCTTTTGATCCACACATATCATCGTATATCTCAAATTCTTTCTTGATAATATGAATATTATCAAGAATCGGATGTAAAATCGAATGAGAGATGGTCAGTTAAATGATTGTTTAGTTATTTATATAGATAAAATATTTTTATTGGTATTGAAAATGAGAAAATCGTAGAAGACAATTATTAATGTTACAAGTTTTTATATATAGTGCCCCCACTATTCAAAAATCTTGGATCCGTCGTTGCCCTTAGGTTGAACCAATTACACCAAAACATAATTAGAGAGTTCTAAAAAAATGTAGTATTCCACCAAGCCCCCAGTTGAGTGTGTTATATTCATTTTGTAATCAATCAAATTGTTTTTCTTTCTATAAATATTCTTAAATTAAACATGCATAAATATAGGGCACAAAATCGAATTCATATGGAAAAGTTCTACTGAACCTCTAAACCAAACATGCATAAATATTTTGTTGTCAACTTAACTTTAAAATTTATTTTGAAGCTAGAATTACTTTAGCTTTATGGAACTCAAACTTGTACGGAAATCAATTTATGATGGTAATTGAACCTTGTCTTGCCCGAGAATCTAGTGAGAAAATAGTAGATCACGCACAATAAAAGTGATGTTAATTCAACATGTTATTTCTATCACCAGACTCTTAAACAATTTTCAAATTATTTTTATCTTCAAGGAGAAAATATGGTCAAATTAACTTTATTTAGGTTGCGAATATATATATATATATATATATATATATATATATATATATATATATATATATATATATATATATATATATATATAGGAGGCTGTTAACTTGCACCCACCTAAAAACACTAAGGTGCAAGTTAACAAGCTGCACCTACTTGTACTTTACTAAAACACTCTTTTGTCTCTATTAAACTTTATTTTAATTAAAAGGACATTTTTGTAAATAGCATAAATAATATTTGTTTATAATAGAAAAACATGGGTGTTTTGATAAATAACTAGTAGGTGCAGCTTGTTAACTTGCACCTTAGTGTTTTTAGGTGGGTGCAAGTTAACAGCCCCCATATATATATATATATATATATATAGAAACGGTCAATATCGATATTGTTCATAATAGTACTTAGCTTTATTTTAGAAGTGGAGATCAAACTTCCAATTCCCTTATCATTCCACTTTTTAACTCATGCACATTAGCCATTGAATACTCCCTCCGTCCCGGTATATCTGAGCCAGTTTGATTTTTCACACAGATTAAAAAAAATGTATAAATAAAGGGGAAAGTGGAATATATTGAATTGGGAATGATGAAAGTAGTACTCCCTCCGTTTCAAAATAAGTGTCGCTTTAGCCAAAAAAATTGTTTCAAAATGAATGTCACTTTCAGTTTCCAATGCAATAATAACTTTTTCTTTTCAATTGTACTCTCCAATTAATACTCTGCACACTACTTCCAAAGTATTACTTTTAAAACTAACCAATAGTTAATAAGGATAATTTGGTAAAATAACCATTTTCTTTCTTTTAATCATTGCATTTCTTAATATGTGTGTAAACACCTAAAACGACACTCATTTTGAAACGGAGGGAGTATTAATTAGAGTTATATTGTATTGGGAATGATGAAAGTTGTATTGAAAATTGAAATGACTCAGTTATTTTGGGACACTTTTTTTTAGTAAATGGGTCAGATATTCCGGAACGGAGGGAGGACAACAAACCATGCTACCCACCAACTTATCAAGTCGATGTCCGATCCAGTTTTTAAAAGAATCGATTTCTTTTAAGAGAAATGATACTTTGACAACCACTTTTTGACAACTTTTAGACAACTTTCTCTCACATACTCACATGATGTTGTTATCCTCTCTCTACCTTTTTCTCTCTCCATTGTTTTTAACCAATAAGAAGTGAGAAAAACAAGGTTGTCAACAAAATTGTCATCAAATGGATGTCAAAATATCATTACTCTTCTTTTAAAACTTTAAATCCAATTTTAATTTGATGAAGTTAACTTAAAAAAAAATGATACTAGAACATCAAGTTGACCTACACCTACCACTTTACCAAGCCACTTGGAGTAAGTATCCTTGCATGTACATATTTGTCGTCTAGTGTAGGGTATGATTGAGATTTCAGTCTCACACAAGTATGAATGAAACGGCGTTGTCGAATGAAGTGTAGGATCAATGCCACGTGGCAACATGGGCTATAATATATAGATACAGAATGTGGGCCCCAGTTCATGAACCTTCCACCTAGTAGTTGCGTGATAGGGTAGTATGGACAGGTGTAAGGATTCTTTGGGTGGATTTAACACGTAAGCTAATAATAGGGTCCTACCATATATGCGTTTCTGGATAATATTACTTTTTTATTATAATATTAGTAAATTGTTTGTTTACTTTATTATCCTAAATGGATAAACTTGAGCAGCCAGCCACCAAGAACAAGATGTGCAATCTAGTTGTTTTTCTTCTTTTGAAAAACGTTGCAATTTGATTAAAATTTACATAAAGTTGGTCGTCTATGTGAGAAAGTTGTGAGATGATTAAGAAACATATTTCTTTACATATTTTTTTTTTACAAAATTGATTGATTAGCATTTGGATTAATTAATTTGTCAAAAAAAATTGATTCAAATGATAATTAATTGTTTTTAATGAAATTTGTTATGACCGGTCAAAGTCCTAAGACCCAATTGCTTAGGTTCATTAACAATTAGAGCTCAAATCCCACATTTGGCAATATTACTTGCAAACACTCCTTCCCCACGAGGGGTGCTCAGAGCAACAGAGATCAGTTCAAACGAACTGTAACGTCTTTTTTCCCACGTTCCCGCGAATCTATCCCCGACGGTTACAATTCCATTAGAGCTCAAATCCCACATTTGGCAATATTACTTGCAAACACCCCTTCCCCGCGAGGGGTGCTCGGAGCAAACAGAGACCAGTTCAAACGAACTGTAACGTCTTTTTCGTAACCGCCGGACACACGTGTGTCGTACTACGGCTCTGCAAACACACACCTCTATATAAAGGGGACTTCTCGGAGTCCCTCCAAGGTATAATCTCTCATATCTCTCAACCTCATTTCTGACCTCTACTGACTTGAGCGTCGGAGTGTCTGTAGGTATACACCCCTCCATTACGTCTTAGTTTAAAAGTTCATTCATCTTAAAATTTTAACATTCTATATTAAATTATTACTTACAACATTATCTAATATTTTTTTTACTAAGATAAGGCAGGTAAAAAAATGAAAAGTTTATTCGATTATCACTGATTTCATTTTTGTTTTGTGGAGGGGACTGATTTAAATTAGTAAAATCTTTTCTTGACTCATTTTAGTTAAATCCTTAAAACACAAATTAGTGTTTTTACTAGCTTAAAGATTCATCGATAATTAGAATAAAATCATTGTAACACGACCAACAAACCCAAGTGCAGCAAGCATGTTATTACAAAGATGCTTGCTAAAATTTAAGATTCTTTGCGGAATTCACACAATGATATTGATTAGTAAATTGTTCTATATATGATATTAAATTATTAATCATGGAAGTTGTATCGACTATCAAGGCAGTAAATAACACAACTTATCTTCGGTTATAAACCACGAACACTACTTGGATTAGATGTGTTTTAGTGTCGGACACATGTCCTCAGATCGTGTCAAACACTAACACATATAATTACACTGAATTATGTGATTTTCTTTAAAATTTAATGGTATTGACGTGTCAGTATCTGTGTTCTGTCCATTCTAAGTCTGCATTCATGTTCATAGATCTTCAGGAAAAGAATTATGATGTAATTTTTTAGTTGTTAATATGAGACTCGGCCAGATTTTATGTATAAAAAAATCGAATGATCTATTGCAGACAACGATAATTAGTCTTATAGCGATTGACAGTGGTATGTAATACTTATTAAGGATCAAATATACTAATTAAATGTCAAGCTTTTGTAAAATAATAAAGAAATAAGACTCATGAGAACATGGACTTCCTCTCAGAAAAATAAAATGAGAACATGAGCCTCTCAAAAATAAAATGAGAACATGATGGACTTGTTGAACACTTCTTGGCAAGTACATACTCACAAAAGTAATAAGACTCAAATTAAATTTTTGGTGCAACAATTTTTAACTAGAGTTTACTTATCTCTCGATCAAACTTCGGGATCTTCTTTTTCAAACATCAAACGTTAACGAATAAAAGAGACTCAAATTAGGTTTATCTGCTTCCTTTGATATTTTTTTGGAGCATCTTGCCTTAGGCTCATTCAAATATAATGTTGAAGGAACAAAGTTTTATCAACAATCTTGGTCCTAAAGTGGAATACGAGTGACACAAGATCAATGTTGTTTTGTCCTGGCTTGGAGTTTGTATCAAACACTTCTAATGTCATATTTGAATATGATTGTTGATGAGTAGGTGAAGATGGTCACAACGTCAAATTTCATATATTTAATTTGAATATGACTCTATCATAAAGAATTGTCAATTCATTTTAGCTAAACATATACTCCCTCCGTTTCAAAATGAGTGTCGTTTTAGGTGTTTACACACATATTAAGATATGCAATGATTAAGAGAAAGAGAATGGTTATTTTACCAAATTATCCTTATTGACTATTGGTTAGTTTTAAAAGTAATACTTTGGAAGTAGTGTGCAAAGTATTAATTGGAGGGTACAATTGAAAAGAAAAAGTTATTATTGCATTGGAAACTGAAAGCGACACTCATTTTGAAACAATTTTTTTTGGCTAAAGCGACACTCATTTTAAAACGGAGGGAGTATAATAACTTTTAGGTTGTTTTTATAAGATGACAAGTTAATAGTACGTAGTACCCATGCATGCTTTAGAAAATTATCATATGTTCCTCGTAGCGGCTTTTAATTTCCTCATGATTGTATTCTGAATTGGATTGATAAAATATGAGTTGACTTGATTTAAGTAAAAAAACTATCATAAATTAAATAATATTAAGCAATTTGTGATTGTGTATATTATTATGCATGTGTTACAACAATTTTTATAGTATTGATGGGTAGGTCTTTGATACTTTATTATATCTATGTCTTAGATGTAATTTTTTTCTTCCAATTTTACTTCTACTTAAAAAAAATTGTTTACAATTTGACCCTAATTTTATTTATATCTGTATGTAAAGAAGAAATATCAAATTTTGTTATATTTTTTTTTCTTTTATTTTACCCTTATTATAGACTATTTTATTTCCAGTTTGATCCTCCTTTATCTATCTAATCAAGTAACATGTTTTCAAAATATTTTTATAATTATATTTAAAGTTAATAAATTTTCATGTATCATTCTTTCTTTAAATTCTGTATTTTGAATAGGACAACTTCTCATCTCATCTTGTCTCGTGAAATATTGTTGATGATTTCATTTATCTTAATTTTGTAACATGACATGATCTACATGTAAGAGACGACAAAAGGATACACATAGGTTAAGTAGCTGATCATTTCATGTCATGTCAATAACATAAAACACATTTGTATATTTGTGTGACTGAGAGAGTGAAAAATGTAACTTTGTACGTTAATTGTAAAAATGCCGAAATTATTTAGCTAAACGTTGTTGTTGAGATAAGTTGCTTAATTTTGTGATAGAGCTCAAGTGGATTAAGAAAGGACAAAATGACAGATACGAGTGATACTCTTGATACTTGATACACTTTCTCAATACAATACATCACTTATACACATAAATCAAAACTTCTAACTAACTACAGTTACTTGACCACCAAGTAAATCCTATAGTAAGTTAATCTTTAACTAACTCATCCTTATCCAACTAACTTCTAACTAGTAACAAACTTATGTTAATCTTAATGTATATACATCATAATAGTTATAAACTATATTACTCCACCAATCATTCTCTGCGAGACTGTGATGATCCTCTATACCTCTGGATCCTTTGCACCTCTAGAATGAATTACTTCAAGTCCAAACAATTGTAATTAGGGTTCAAATCTCAGCTCTTCCACTAATGTGTGATTTTTCTTAGTCTATTACCATTCGTATGTCTACTAAAACAAATCCAATTGAATAAAAAAAATGTAAAACTTAATTTGATACAATAAACAACCTATAGAATTGCAAGATGTAATTTGTTCCTATATCCTATTACTTCATTTTATTATTAAAGTGGCTAGCCACTAACAAGCACCTTTCCAAACAAAAGCTGAAATTTACCTTGATTATTTATATATAATTAAAGTAAGAATATTAAACAAAATCAAAGAGATAATCTCAAGAAATAAAAATTATAGTTTTAAATCCTCAAGTCAAGGATGAGTGGATGACGAAGCATTTCCAACGGATGAGGGAGATCAACACTTTACAAGTCAGAATGGTGATTCAGACAGTAATTAATTATAGATATTGTAATCTATTCATCTTTTAAAAATATGTTATTTTTCTTGATCTTTTTTTATGCTAAACAGCCACGGCAAAACAAGTTAGTGGAGAGGATCCGAATTTTAATAGTAAAAAAGTTGCTATCAGACAAATGTCCTATAAATATCAGTTTATCCATCAAACATGGTTATCAGTTTCTTTTTCTGTAAGGATTTGAATAACAAATAGAGACTAAGTTTGATTAAGGGGTGTATTGAATTGGCATTTTATGGAATTTTAAAAGACTTTTTAAAAATAAAAAAGTTTTGTGGTATTCAATCAAAACTTTTATAGAATATAAATAAATCTCTTGGTATTCAATCAAGACTTTTTGTTTAGAGCAACGTAATCTGGTGGTATTGAAATGAGACTTCGGCTAACTTATAAAATGTCTGTTGGTGTAATCCTATTGTTATGAGAAAATATTCGGTAGCCCTATCCTGCATCCTCACACTAGTCAAAGCTCCCTCATACATATCCTTGATAGCTCTCATATAAGCAATCCTAACCCCTTTCTTCTCCAAGGCTTTTCACAAAATCTCTCTAAACACTCTATCATACGCCTTTTCCCTCATACAAAATCTTTATTATTCTGAAAATCACACCTTACATGTGAAAAAGTAGAGAATTGTGAATTGAATTTCGGACCTCAACACATCAGATGTTCGTGCAACTACCAACTAAACTAAATATATGGGACTAATCACTTTTATTTCTTGTGATCACTCTCATGGACTACATTGCTATATTCAATTTTATCATTGTACGTTCTTGTGAACATATCTCAATTGATAATAGAGACACCGAATGTGTATCAACTAATGCAGTGTGTTACATAAACATCAAATACTATGATAATAGAGACACCGAATGTGTATCAACTAATGCAGTGTGTTACATAAACATCAAATACTATCATGTCGGGACCCAAAATATTGTATTGTCAAAAAAAAAATTCAGAAACGGTTTTGTTCACACATGGTGAGTCCATGTGAGTGATCGTGTATGGCACTTTGAAGAAATTCCATCTGCAGGCCCATTTTGTAATGATGCTGCCACAGACAAATTTTGGCCTTCAAACTAATTAATGTCAGACACAGATCATTCATAATGTGTGATGTTTTGCTGAACAGGAACATCAATCTTAATTTCATAATGTTTTTGTGAAGGAGTGAGTGTGTGTACCCTGCAACTGTCAAAAGTTGTTTGCTCATAGCTTTAATTTTGTTTTTGTGGTGGCCGGGTTAATTTTGTTTTTGTGGTGGTCGGGATTTGAACCTCGGACCTTGCATATATTATGCATTGTCCTTACCAACTGAACTAAGCTCACGGGGAGGCTCATAACTTTAATTTAAATAAATAAGACAACCATCGAAAATTCTATGTGATACTAGTATTTATTTCAAAAAGATAAAGTATATAATTTATCTTATCCTAAATATGC
This sequence comes from Medicago sativa, assembly GCF_051527215.1. Taxonomy (NCBI): domain Eukaryota; kingdom Viridiplantae; phylum Streptophyta; class Magnoliopsida; order Fabales; family Fabaceae; genus Medicago; species Medicago sativa. Next base: position 6,228,167 of record NC_140752.1, read on the forward strand.
CTAAAACAATCTTATCCTAAATATGGTAGCATTAGTCCATTGTTTTTCTTTTATTCCTTTCCCTTCTAGGTGAATTACGCATCTCTACAATTCTACCACAATTAAAGACATATAATTTTAACCAATGAAGCACGGACATTCCTCGAATTGAACGTGTTTCCGTGTCGGACATATATCGTGTCCGACACCAATACAACACCGACACGTATAATTATACTAAATTATGTAATTTTCTCAAATTATTAGTAGTGTCAACGTGTTCGTATCCGTGTTTGTCCGGTATCCGTATCTTTGCTTCATAAATTTTAACAACCATTAACATTTATCTTGAAACATCCTTGAGTAGGAGGGGACCAAGTAACATTAACTGTCGTGTTATGTTGAACCTCATTGTAATTTTGTTCAGGAACATTGACTCCTATTTCTCCAAATATAGTAGAATTGTTGAAAGCAACACCAAAGAAAATAGCCTAATATTCTTTACGAAGACCGCATTTTCCAGAAGAAAGATTCAAATTAATTCGACAGTAAAGACCAACACTGAAGAAAAAACTATATTCATTTGGATCAATAATTAATTCTCAAAATTCGTTACTCTTATCACAATCCATTAAATCATGCACGATAGACTCTTAACAACTCTAACAACGGGAGCATAAGTCATCATGTATAACAATTAGTTTTCTCAATTTAATCAAGGAAATTTTCTGATCTATCATTCATGGGAATTTATTTCACACAAATAAAAGAGTTGTTAAAAATTAAAAAGTTTCAACTACATTTTAAAAAGTTTCTTGTCCATAAAAGATAATTTAAAAAGAAAAAGATTAGCTCACTCTTCAATTAAGATCATCTTTTAAAAGTTTGACCTAACTTCTTTGCTTATGGTGAAAAAAGTACAAAAATAAGTCCGGTCAAACGGAGACTAATGACACATGATTACTCTATTTGATTTGAATTGTATTATTACATCGTGAGCATCAAGATGATAAACATCGATCCCCACATAGTTAGATTAGAGTTAGTTTATAGGGAAATACTAACAAATGTTCCTGAGACATTTGTTAAGGAATTATAAATGGAAATGCTACCTTCGAAATTGTGTATTATACTTTTTGAAAGTTTAAAAAGTTTTTTTTTCAACACAAAATGTGTCTTTTCTTTCTACTTTTAGTTCCTTAACTAGTGATTCAAGGACACCGGTTAGCAATACCCTTACATGGTAAAACTAGTTGATCCTAGTGGTTACTTGTGCATGAAGCTAATTGGTTAGTTAGTTATGGGATTCTCTACACCATAGCACATCATAAGCTAGCGTGAGATCAATATTTCTCTATAAATGTAACCTGTACTATCATTGACATTGATCATTAAGGAAACTAATCGGTACTTGCACAATTATTTTTACACTTAATCATAGATTTTCTGGTTATGGCCCATCGGAAAATCTTTCAAGTCCAAATTGTATAGTTTACTCCACTCTTAAATCGAAAGCGATGGAATATAGTAACTGCTTTCACTTAATCAAAGAAGTCAAAACTTTAATTAGAGAGAGAGAAAGGGAAGAGTACCTGCAGGTGGACCAGCATCAGATATTTCTAAAAGAAAAAGACAAAGATTATTATACTCTAAAGACTGAATATGCATGTTTGAATTGATAGTAAATTTATCAAAATCACAATGATTTACTAATTTTGACAAAGACTATACTTTAAAGTTTCAATAACATAACGGTGTCCTATGATTTTATCAAACTCATCGTCAATAAACATACACCAAGTGTATTATTACAAGGTCAAGTTGGACCAGTTGCTTCATGAAATGTGTTGTCCATGCATGCATATCTTTTTAATAATGCACGTAATTACTATAATCATATTAAAGTTTAATTTGTTTGCACAATCAACCAAAAGTAGTGTAATAGTGTGATTTAATTAGGTGTATGTACAAAAATATCTAACTATTATTGAAAGAAATTAATCTCATCACACTGATAATTTATTTTAACCTACAACAATAGCATAACAACCAAATATTAACCTACTAAATACGATTGACCATATGTCATAGTGATCTGTCAAAAATTTACGTTGGTTGTTGAGGTCTAACGCAACCCTCTATTTATCCGACTTGCAATCTGCCGTTGACGAGAATCTTTTTTATCTTTAATAAAAAAATGGGAAACATTTATTGATGAAGAAAAATTAGAAATGGTTCATAAATCTCAAGTCTTGTCTCATCTAGCAAATTGGACAAAACTAGTTTCATATTACAACTCTTGACCACAAATTAATTAAAATTGTACTGGAACATTCTAGAAAACTACTACTACTAAGGCATCACCATGCAATAAAGAAACTTTTTGGAAACCCAATTTCAAAGCAAAAAACAATGATTTTCTGGCGGCCTCTCAGAAGTATCATAAACAGCATCAATGATACAAGCTGTCACAGCTGAGACTGAGAAGGATACCTTCCATTTGCTAATCACTATCACTGGGCCACAAGAGTAGGTATACAATTTATTTTGCCTGCAAACAATTACTTAATTATTATAAGTCATTTTTCTGACAGATATTTTATTTTAGTAAGTGATACAAAATTTTATGCATTGGATCCAAAAGAAAACTACGCTAAAAGCTTTGTTTTTAAATTAAAAATGATCAAACTTTAAGAAATCACTGTTTTTGTTTCACATATATTATTTTCTCTGTTTGAAGTAAATCTTATTCGAGGTGGTGTTGTGCTGTCTATTTATTGAGAAGTTATGCAATAGTGACGTTTCTGATCAAATGAATGTTTTATGTCTAACAAATATCTGTGTTTGACACCGGTACAAAAGATTACATTTAATTATATAATTTTTTTTTTAAACTATTACCTGTGTAGATATTTTTGTGTTGTGTCAAAATGTTTGTGTCGATGCTTTGTAGATTGATAGAGTAACCTCTTCTACAACACCCAATTGTCGTTGATAACTTTATCACTTTATCATTCAACTTTAAATTAATTTACAAAACCAAGTTAATCTAAAATAATGTTTTACAAATATTCATTCTAACATACATTTAATTCGTGCAAAGTGCTTGTACATTAAACCAAACCTATCTGCCCAATTTAATTAGATGGTTGTTCATTTGTCCTCCATATGTACTTGTTATCCTTGTTAAAGAGTCTCTTACATTGCACAAAATATAGCTTGAACATGTGTTTATAAGTGAGGGCAATCATCACCTTATAAGTTGGTTTGTGGGATTGTGTTAGGCACAACTACGATTTCTAAGATGGTATCAAAACCTCTCCAAGATCCATTAGACCATCTGCTACTGCTACCAGGTGGGGGTGTGTTAAAGAATCCTCAATCGAACAAGGGTCACTCACCATTTATGTCCACGAACCAAGTCCAATAGTGCTGGTTGTGGTTTCTGTTATCGAGTCACCCACCATTTATGTCCACGAACATGTGTTTATAAGTGGGGGCAATCCTCACCTCATGAGGGGTATGTTAAAAAGTGTTTATAAGTTGATGCAATCCTCACCTCATAAACCGGTTTTGTGGGAGTGTGTTAGACCCAACCACGATTTCTAAGAATCCCAAAAACCATCCGATAGTTATCTCCCGAAATCTTAAAAAACACAAAAATAACGTTCAACAGTTTGCGCATTTGTGGAGAGCCGAAAAAGCACCCTTCTTTAATTATAGACACTACGAAGTCCAATAGTATAGTAACATCAAATAAGGCTTATCTAGCCCAGTTTAATTACATGAATTCCAATTGCTGAGGTCCAATGTTATTGTAACAATCTAGCATTTTCTTACATGTGCACATCAGTACAAGAAAAAATGTAAAGCTACTAATAAAAATATAGTTTTATTGGTATGCAAAATAAGAAAAGTTGAGTATTCCTTTTGAGTTGCAAGTGCCTATGTCTTGGAGAAACAACTATGACAGATCAATTTTTAACATAAATAAAAGCAAGAAGAAATGTGACTGATCAGATTGGTTTTGAGCAGAAACTATTTTAAGTAACGCTTTCTATAACTAATATCTCTGTTAGGATTCAGCTTTGTATAAAAAACAAAATAAACACTGCCAAGTAGACACACACATCCAATACCCCACTTTGCACTAAAAATAATAATAATCTCAGACCAGTGAGAGCACTCACACACTCCAACCATACACTAAATTCCATTTATTGTAATTTATTTCTATGGTTGGAAATGAATTGCATATCAACATTTCTTACGGTTATAATCTTGTTCGTACCCTTAAAGATCAGACAATTGTGATTTTTGTGCGGATAAACCAAGGCATCTTTCTGTGGATAAACTAGCCATTATTCGCATCTAGTTGCGGAAACTAATTTCTCGAGATAAAGATGTTTAAAGGATTGAACTCTATAATAGATTTATTACATATGCACCATCCACAGTTGAACGTTTGACCAAATAATTGACATACTCGACTATCTACCACATGTCAGTGTCACATACCATATTAGTAAGAGCCATGAGTTTAAGTTGTATTGTAAATAAGGTTATAGAAGCTAAAATACAAATTGTCTGATCTTCATCTAATAATCAATGATGGCTGACTATAACATTTTGTTACAATAAACCAATTTTCTATGTGAAATTTGGAAAATGAATTCCACGCAATCTTGCATTTACACAATTGATAATCTCAGTGGTTGATCCTTATTGGACATACATATATTTATCAACTTATATTGTAAAGTGTTTGATCTTGATCCAACGACTATGAGATGTCAACTATGTGACTGCATGATTCCCCAAGTGTGTAAGGGCGGGTCAAGGGGAAAGGAAAGTTGTGACATTTGAAGGGTAGTTGGGTCTTATTCATTGATATCTAAGAGGGCTTAAGAGAAGCCAATAAGATGATGTAAAAATCCAAAGTCTCTAAAACCCACTTACACCAAAATCCAAACACAAGACATCTTGTTTTTCTTTTCTCAATATGTGCACGTGAAACCCCAATAATTCCTCATGCACAAGTGGGGTATACAAAGACAGCACTTCCTCTTTTGTTCTCATGCCAAATTCCACCACTCAGAATCTCCTCTCTTTTTCCTCTCTCACTCTCACTCTCAAATGTACCTTCTTTCTTACTACTTCCATTAGAATTTTTCTCTTTTTCTCTTACTCTTTTCACAAATTCATGGCTTTCAACATAGCTACTATGTTGCCATTTTTTCTTTCTTTTGTTTTTCTTTACTTTATCATTGCAAATGGGGGTTGTGAACTTGAAGAGAAGATGTTCAAAGTGCAAATGTTGCAAAGGAACCATCAATTTGGTTCAAAGGGTTGCATCCTCCCAGAATCAAGTGAGTTTAGCAGAGAAAAAAAATGTGATTTTTTATGGACTTTGTTTATTTTTTTTTTTCAAATTTCACATTGGATCTCTTAATATTAAATCAAAAGTTCTTTCCTTTTTACTGTTATAAGAATCTAAGAACTGTTTTTTCCCTTTATAGAAAACACCCATCATTGGTTTCTTATCTGTCTTTCAAAGTCTTTGTTAGAATTTAGAATAGCAACCCTGATTCAAAGGTAAGGTTACATATATGAAAAATGCAAACAAAGAACACGCGATATTACAAGTTCGGTCAATTGTGTCTGCGTCGTACCTTTTTTTCGCCAGCTTGAGCGAACTGCCCACTTATCAGTAAACTATGAGTGATCCCCGAAAGTATTAAAAGAAGATATTGACTTGTTTTGACAAAGCATTTTGACTATATATTTATTTAGATTGCATTGTGTTTTGTGCAATAGATTGTGTTGCAAATTTCCATTTTAAATCTCTAATGTTGTATCAGTTCATAAGTGCTATTATCTTGGAAATGAGAAAGGTGCTATTAATCTGAATTCTTTGAATCTGAATTTTTAGGAAAGGAGAAAGGTGCTATTATCCTGGAAATGAAGGATAGAGGTTATTGCTCAAAGAGGAAAATTAATTGGAACAGAAAGCTTCAGAAACAGTTAATATTTGATGATCTTCGCGTTCGTTCAATGCAAAACAGGATTCGAGCAAAGGTCACTGGTCATAATAGTTCAGAACAATCTTCAGAAATCCAAATTCCATTAGCTTCTGGTATAAATTTGGAGACTTTAAACTACATTGTGACAATAGGATTGGGTAATCAGAACATGACTGTGATAATCGATACCGGAAGTGACTTAACATGGGTCCAATGTGATCCTTGTATGTCATGTTATAGTCAACAAGGACCTGTTTTCAACCCTTCTAACTCCTCTTCCTATAACTCATTACTATGCAATTCATCAACATGCCAAAATCTTCAATTTACTACAGGAAATACAGAAGCATGTGAAAGTAATAATCCATCTAGTTGTAACTACACTGTTAATTATGGTGATGGATCATTTACTGATGGAGAGCTAGGTGTTGAACACCTTAGTTTTGGAGGTATTTCAGTTAGTAATTTTGTTTTTGGTTGTGGTAGGAACAACAAAGGTTTATTTGGCGGAGTTTCCGGTATAATGGGATTAGGAAGAAGTAACCTATCAATGATATCTCAAACCAATACTACATTTGGAGGAGTTTTCTCATACTGTTTACCAACAACAGATAGTGGAGCTTCTGGTTCGTTAGTTATAGGTAACGAGTCGTCGGTTTTCAAGAATCTTACTCCAATTGCTTACACCAGTATGGTTTCGAATCCACAGCTGTCAAACTTTTATGTACTCAACCTCACCGGCATAGATGTTGGTGGTGTGGCTATACAAGATACAAGCTTTGGCAACGGCGGCATTCTAATTGATTCGGGGACGGTGATCACGAGACTGGCTCCATCACTCTACAATGCTTTAAAGGCAGAGTTTTTGAAACAGTTTTCTGGTTACCCTACTGCACCAGCGCTTTCAATTTTGGATACATGTTTCAATCTGACTGGGATTGAGGAAGTTAGCATACCTACCTTAAGTATGCATTTTGAGAACAATGTTGATCTGAATGTGGATGCAGTTGGTATATTGTATATGCCAAAAGATGTTTCACAAGTTTGTTTGGCAGTTGCAAGTCTTTCTGATGAAAATGACATGGCCATCATTGGGAATTATCAGCAAAGGAATCAGAGGGTAATATATGATGCCAAACAGTCCAAAATTGGATTTGCAAGGGAAGACTGCAGTTTCATTTGAAAAGAGAACTTTGCTATACTAGATGTCTTACATGGACACAATTCTTCATAGCAAAACTAAGCAAATAGTTTCTGCAAAAAAACTACCAGTTATTCCTACTACGAAAATTTATATACAGATGCAGCTATGTTTAGCCTTATAACATGGTACTAGCATAAGAATGGCATTTATCAGGTTTTCCTAGGTATATTGTTGTGTTGGCTTAACAGTATTTTGCTCTTCATTTTGATTAATGTATTGTTTCAACATCACACTAAGCGTCTGATTAATCCCTTCATTAGTCGTTAGAATGTACAACCAAATCATGCTACCTAGATTTTCTAATCACAATATCCCAAAATCATCTTTAGTTAAATAAATGTTAAGGCTTTAAACTAAATTAAATATAATACAGAAAATAATCTGTCAAAAAAAGTCATCAATTTGAGGAAAGCTGAAACAGTATAAGAAATAAGGTTAAAATTTTGGAAGGGAAAGCTTGAGTATTAAAATAGTTGTATTGTATGTGATAATTAAAGTATTTGAAAAGTCAAATAAAAAATCATTAGTTGATTAAAATCACAAATTAATCATGGCAACAACAAATGTGCAACAAATAAGTATACTAAATCTTTGACTGAATTCACCAAACACCCAGCAGAGATTAAGTGATCAATAGTGACCTGTGAAAAGAGAAATGCTAACCCCATGAAACAAGTATACTAAATCTTTGACTCCCCCAACGTAGCCTTTACTTTTTGCCTTCCCTGTGAAAAGAGAAAACACCCTCACTGGCAAGACACTAGAAATGCACAAACAAAGGCAAAGATGACAAGCATATCCCATAACTCTTTCCCAATTAAATGCCGGTCTAAAACTGAAATATTATGCATTGACTAAAGTAATAGCAGCATCCTCACGAACTATCACTTTCAAGTTTAATCCAAACAGATAATACAACTTTAAAAGGTAAATAAAGTTGTTCAATGGTCCTGCAGAGAGGGACATGACAACCATGAACTAAACCGAGAGTAAATTGTTTGCATCACCAAGATGATGAGGAAATATTACACAACAGTATAACAACCACTTTGTAGATCCTTAAACTCCATGTAGTGAATTTATTTTCACTGACTGTGATACAATGTTGCTTAACATACACTTCTGCACCAAACATTTTGGCTAGAGCCATCATTAGTATTGAGACTTGTCAAGACTGTCAAAGTATGGATGATCAAGTGCTGCTTTGGCAGATATTCTCTCAGCAGGATTGTACTTGAGCATTTTCTGCAGGTACATAAGTGCATAATTAGAACCATAGTTCGGTGGAAAGAAAAAGAAGAGACACACATTATTGAACATGGTGAAGGTGAAGGTGGCATGTCGTGAATTTATTCAAAGTGTTATGGTATATACACAATACAATCATAATTTCCTGTCATTACGTGAGAGTAACCTCAGTTCAGATAACTACTGAGAGTGAGACTAAGATATACATATACTACAATGTATCAATGAGTGATTATGATCTTGTGAACTGACACTGATTAAGCAGGGGAAAGTAACATTGAGGTAAAAAAAAAAAAAAAGCAGAACACTATTGTCTCATAAATCATAACCATATTATCATCTTCTGATTAAAATGCAATTTTTATGACCAAATTCTGAATTAGTTGGTTCTTCTCAATGCAGAACTGATACTCATAAAAAAGAATCCAATATGGTAGCTAATTTCACTTTTGCTTAAGAGGCATATGAACTTGGAAACAGATATCAAAATTAGTCATAGGAATGCTTACCGTGAGGAGGTCAACTCCATCAGGTGACAATGAGGGCACAGCCCTTGCCAAGTTCTGAGGCTCCCACCTTGGGTAGACATGCCAATCACGCAGAGAGCTAACTCCTGGCCATTGCTGCTCCGTTGGAGTCCCCAAAAGCCTTCAAAAATAAATTTAGTAAAGAAGTAAACACCACAGTTGAATTGAGAGAAGGAGAAAGCATGAAAGTGGTAAATAAAAATGCAAAATCAATGTCCACAAAACAGTTTGAAATAATGTACAAGAGAATGTGAAAAAGCTTCTCTACTAGTTTTATTAAGAAACAGTATCAATTTAAATAAGAGTTAAATTTTCACATTAGAACCATGTGACAGAATCTTTATTATTATTATTATTATATCTAAACAGGAGTATAAGAGTAGTCCAAGCCCACTAGATTAAATAAACAACAACTAAATCTTAACTTACTAGTAAGCTACATGGATCAAACGACTCCATAATATTCTATCAAAAATTATACCTCTAGCCAAATCTTTAACCTCTAAGTCTTTCCTTAAAACAAAGAGACATCCCCGAATAAGCAAGCACATCCAACTCACCCAACAAAAAACATCATAGGACTGCTTTCTTATGATACACTCCATAGTACCAGCATACCCTTTACAGTAAAATCTTTAACGAGAATCTTTTTATCATAAAAAGTTCCAATTTCAAAATAATTTGAATATTCATAGTTATATTATATGTAAAAAAAAATACATATTTACTTATATACTTGAATAATATTTACAAGTTCAAATTAAACAGTGCAATGAAGTACCATCAATCAATGTCCTAATATCTATATAATATTTTAAAAATTAATCTACTCATGAAAACTTTCAATCCAACTGTTAGATTGATGAATTTCATATCTCGTAATATAAAAAATAAAAATTATTAAGTATTGTAAATAAACATAAAACCAATGTCTTGCAGTCCTGTTATATGAAATTTTATAAAATTGGCCTACTCCAATATGAAAACTTTCAATTTAACTGTTAAGAGTGATTAATTTTCTACTTGCAAAAAACTATTAAGCAGTGTGTAAGTATAAAAGTTTAAACTTTTCTGTAAATTAACACTTCTCATTTTATCATTTCTTATATCACAGCAAAACAGCAATATACTTGAATTAGAAAAAGTATTAAAAGGTTGAGTTTGGTATACTTGAATATGTTCAGAAGCTGCTGGAATTCAGAATCCCCTGGAAACAAAGCCTGTCTTCTCACCATTTCAGCTGCACAAACAAACAAATTCAATTACATTCCATCATATATAGAGAAAGAAAAGTATCAAAATCACCAACATAAAATGAACCGGGTTGCCCCAACTCAAGGTGCCCTTAATTTGATTCCTAGAGTCACGTATTTGGGAGGTAGCTAGCCCTACTCGGTAAAAAAGAAACCGATGTTGCACAGCCGACTCGAGAAATTAATCCCATAACAAGTCCACATGACCTAACCCGTCGGATGCCTTACGATACCCGGTAGAGGTAAGTGTTGTCAATGGTGGATCATGAAAAAATAGTTCGTTCAAATTCCACTAGTGCGCCTCCATAACCTATATTCAACACCATTTTTCACACAATAGCGTATCATGAAACAATAGCACCCACTACATTTTAGCGTTATGGTGGATCCAAGACCCTAACTACAATGGATTAGCAACAATAGCCCGCCCCTATCCGACAACATTTTATACTAATCACCATATCACATATTCAAATTCTGCTATGCTATAACAATATATAACACCATTATTTAACAACATTAGTGGGGTCCAAGATCCTAATCACAGTGAATTAGCAAAAAAAAAAAAAAAACATTGGTCAACGAGAATTAACCCGTCCGATCTCAATTTAATGACCGAGATCATCTAATACTGACTCAGTGATTAATCTCATAGCAGATCCAAATAACTCAACTTTTAGTATTCAAGTCAAAAACCCTAATTACTATGAATTAACAACAACATCAACAAAAAATTAAAATTGATCGGTGAATGAAGAATAAGCACTCACCAAAAATACATCCAACAGACCAAATATCAACACCAGTAGAGTAAGTAGAAGAACCAAGCAAAACCTCAGGAGCTCTATACCAAAGAGTGACAATCTCATGAGTATAACTTTTCAACGGCACAGTAAAAGCTCTCCCAAGCCCTAAATCAGCAATCTTCAAAATCCCTTTCGCTTGATCCAGCAACAAATTCTGCGGTTTCAAATCACGATGTAACACACCATGACTATGACAATGAGCAACACCTTTACACAACTGAAACAAAAAACTCTGAACCAGCGTATTCGGTAACGGTCTAGGGTTAGTGCCTTTTCGAAAAGTATCAATGAATTTCTTCAGATCGGTGTCAAGATACTCGAATACAAGATAGAGAAGTGGTTTTGAGGGGGTGTGGGTAGCGTTTTTGGGGGGTTTATCGATGTGTTCGACGTTGAGAAGACGAACGATGTAGAGAGATTGTGAGAGCATTTGAAGAAGAGAAACTTCGCGAAGTGCTGTTGGAGGAACACCTTCTTCGTCCATTTCGAGACGGGTTTTTTTGAGTGCTACGATTTGGCCTGTGGAGATTTCTTTTGCTTTGTATACTTTTCCATAGGTTCCTTCTCCAACTTTTTCGAGTTTTTCGTACTTTTCCATTGCGAATTTTGAACGAAAGTGTGTGTGATTCAGAAATGAAATTGAAATTGGAGAAGAAGAGAGTGAAGAAGAAGGGTATGAAATAGGGGGGAAATTTCTGCAACGGGTAGTTTTTTGGATCTCAGTTGGATAGACGCGCTCATTCGTTTTTCAAAATTCTATTCCCACTTCTTTTCTCTATGTATCTGCCTCCGCAACTTGCACGCAATTACAGAGACCAATCGCGTGTTATAGTGAGATTGTAAATAAAAGGAAATGTTTTTAGTACCGATGTTGAATTCAAACTCGTGATATTTGGTTAAGTTGAAAGAGATTTTTTAAAAATCCTATTTAAATGTTTTGGATAATTCATAATATTTATATCTTTTATAATCGAAAAATAATTAAAAAAATGAAAGAGTTGTAATCATGTTGTAAATGAAAAAGAAAAAGAATTTTTTTCCTTTAAAAACAAAAAAAAAAGAATTTTTGGTTGAAATTCAAACATTACAACGTTTGAACATGATATTTTAGGGAAAATAATCAAAATAAAAAAATATGTATATAAATGAATTAACATGTTGGTCTGATTATGTTGACTTGAAACGTTAGAGTGTGTTACTTTTAAAATCTCAGGTTCGACTCTCTATTGTTGATTTTGGTGGACTAGTTTGACTTCTTAAAAACAAGGTTGAGTTAGGAAGGGTTATATTCTCACGACGTAGCGAAACAAGAATTGAGTTGGAAAGGCGTTATATTGTAATGTGTTACAATGATATTATAATGAAAGGAAATGTTTTTATTAACGATGTTGAATTCAAACTCGAGATATTTGGTTAAACGGAAAGAGGTCTATTTTAAAATCTCATTCAAATGTTTTTCAAAAATTCATAATTTTTTATATCTTGTATAACTGAAAAATAATATAATTTGAAAGAGATCTCTTTTAAAATCTCATTCAAATGTTTTTTTGAATAATTTACAATTTACAATTTTTTGACGATGACCTCTTAAAAAGATTCATAATATGTTGTAAAAGAAAAAGAATTTTTGGTTCAAATTCAAACATTACAATGTTTAGAACATGATAGTATGTATATTTTAGGGAAAAAATTAAATTAAAAAATATGTATATAAATGAATTAATATGTTGGTTTGATCATGTTGACTTCAGATTTTGAAGTGTTGTTACTTTTAAGATCTCAAGCTCGACTCTTTGTTGGTAATTTTAGTAGACTAGTTTATCTTCTTAAAAACAATCAGAATTGATTCGGAAAGAGTTATAATCTCATGACGTAACGAAATAAGGATGGAGTCGGAAAGGGTTATACTCTCACGACATAACCAAACAAGGTTTGAATTTCACTTGATATGTTTATATTTAGTGGTGGGCCATGCTTTGAATTGGGTAATCTCTAAGTATATGATGTAGGACCGCACTGCGTCAGTTTATGTGTTGGTTCGAGAGTTTTGGAGGGGAGGGGAGGGCCCGCGTGTCTGTCTTTTCGTTCTTTTTATTACGCTAACTCATGTAGATATTTGTGACTTTCAATAATATAACAATAATTCTTATCTTTTTTAATGACATCAACAATATAACATTATTATAGAAAAATTTGTTTAAAGGTATAATTAAAATAACAAAAAAGTCAACTCAAGATCCTCTATTCTCTTTGTATATAGTATAGAAGTATAGATATTATCTATCACTCCTATTTGTTATCTCTAAAAACCACTCTTCTAATCCTACTGCTACTTTGTTGCTGCTAACCGCTACTTCTGATTTCCTCTAACGTAAACTTTGAGTCGGTCTTTCGTCGACTATGAAATAGTAAAATCAAGCATTTTTGTATATTTTATTAAGTTTAAGGGTAAAATAGTAAATTAATTTTAAAATCTTCCCCCTCCCTTTGTGATCCAAACACATTTTTAATTAAAATCTCTCCCCTCCTCTCTTTTGAACCAAACACATATTTAGTTAAAATATATCCCTTCCCCTCCATTAAAATCCCTTAGAAAAAGAAAAAGAATTTTTTTCCTTAGAAAAAAAAAACAGAAAACAATTTTTGGTTCAAATTCAAACATTACAAAGTTTGAACATGATATTTTAGGGAAAAAAAATCAAAATAAAAAATGTGTATGTAAATGAATTAACATGTTGATCTGATTATGTTGACTTGAGACTTTAGAGTGTGTTACTTTTAAAATTTCAAGTTCGACTCTCTGTTGATGATTTTGGTGGACTGGTTTCACTTCTTAAAAACATGATTGAGTTAGGAAGGGTTATAATCTCACGATGTAACGAAACAATAATTGATTTGGAAAGGTGTTATATTGTACTCCCTCCGTTTCAAAATACATGTCCAATTTTTGCAATGTGCACTATTCACTTGACTTACTTTGACCATATTTTTTTAACTAATCTATAAATACAAATATTAGCATGTAAGATGTTGTTTGATTTGTCTCGACAAATATTTTCAAAATATTAAATTTTTATAATTTTTTACTTTAGATAATTAAAGATATTAACAGTCAAAATTGTGCATTGGCATATGTAAAGTGGTTGACTTGGACATGTATTTTGAAACGGAGGGAGTAATGTGTTACAATGATATTGTAATGAAAGGAAATGTTTTTATTAACGATGTTGAATTTTAACTCGAGATATTTGGTTAAACCGAAAGAGGTCTATTTTTTTTTGTGGTGGTCGGGGTTTGAACCACAGACCTTGCATATATTATGCATTGTCTATACCAACTGAGCTATGCTCATAAGGACGAAAGAGGTCTATTTTAAAATCCCATTCAAATGTTTTTCAATAATTCACAATTTTTTATATCTTGTATATCTGAAAAATAATTTAAGTTGAAAGAGATCTCTTTTAAAATTTCATTCAAATGTTTTTTTTTGAATAATTTACAATTTTTCATATATTTTATAATCGAAAAATAATCAAAAATGAAAAAGAGTCGTAATTATGTTTGACGATGACCTCTTAAAAAAAGATTCATAATCATGTTGTAAAAGAAAAAGAATGTTTGATTCAAATTCAAACATTACAACGTCTAAAAGATGATAGTATGGAAAAAATCAAAATAAAAAATATGTATATAAATGAATTAGACTATTACTTTTTCCACTCTATTGGTTACTCATGCGCCCTATTTTTTTACGAAAATGTCATTCGAAAAATGTAATCTGAATACGTCCGGATTGTATAATCCAGAAGGTCACAGTATAAACAGTCCTGGACAGAACTGACAGTTTTTGTGAAGTCATACATTTAAGATAAAAAAAATAAGTAAAAGACAATTATGATAAAATTGCACCAATAAATAATTTTATATATATATATATATATATATATATATATATATATATATATATCATTATACCAAAAAAAGTTGAATTCATATCATTACACATTTTACCTAATGATATACATTTCAACTAATGATATAAATTCCCCCAAAAATTGATGATACACATTTAATCTAAACCGCCCCAAGATCTATGTCGATATCATCAAGATTAAAGCTATCTTTCTTTTCAAGCTTCACAACATCTTCACGCTTCTTCCCCTCAACAACCTTTTCTTCTGGATCAAGATTTTCAATTATGTACAAATCTTGGTCATCACCTATGACTTCAAAACCCGCCGCCCGGCATAGTTCATTATAGTCGGCCATTCGACTGGCATATCTATCAAGCCAGCTTAAGGCATCATCGCGAGCATGTTGTCTCCATAGCGGGCAAGTGGGAGGAATAGGAGAATCATTCTTCAATTTTATAATCATGAAATGGTTATCGTTGACATGTGCCATACACATCAATCGTTCAACAAGTGGCGGTTCACCCCATAGAGGAAAAAATGTTTCAGATCGCCCTTTCTGGGTGGACAGTAGAACAACGGCGTGGTTGTATTTCTGAGCAATGAGAAAACCCATATCCGGCATGGTCATCCATTTATCCGGTGGTGCATAACCAATACCAGAATAGGTTAGAGCGCCCAAAACCTTTTTATATCGCTTATCATCATTAATCAATCGCCGATAACGAGCATTTCCTTCACCGATTAGCTCTTGGTGCAGCTGGTAACGAATCATTTGGTGATTGTCAACACTTAAGTTACGTAGACCCGCAACTGCACGGAACCCACAATGACCATCACCAGCTACATCCACCACTTTTTCAATAAAGTCATGCATCCAAATTGGGATTTGGTCTTTGTGTGGTATGTGGACTTTTACCTGAGTTGGGTTGGGATTTTTGGGAGTTGGCTTAGGATTTTTGGGAATTGGCTTAGGAGGATTAGGAGACATGTTGCTTTTCCGTGCACTCTTTCTCTTTGCCATCCAAATTGGGATTTGGTATTTGTATGGTATGTGGACTTTTACCGGAGTTGGGTTAGGATTTTTGGAAGTTGGATTTGGATTTTTGGGAATTGGCTTAGGAGGATTAGGATACATGTTGCTTTTCCGTGCACTCTTTCTACTTGCCCCTGATGAATTTGTATGTGAAGCTTGTGTCTGTTGTTCTTGAGAATCAACTATCTCCAAGAGCGATGGCGCTCGCTTCGTCGACTGAATGAAGTGTTTATTTTTCTTTGAAGCTCCTTTAGTGGTGACCTTTTTTGGCAGTGCATGCATTGAGGCAGTCTCCGGCAAAACAAACTGTTGGAATTGTTCTTTATCTGCAAAACCAAGAGTTCCAAACAGCTCTGCAGCAATCTCGTGCTGAGCAACAAAACCAAAAAGCTTAAAAACTTCGTCTTCATCAAAAGAAGGAGCCAATCCATAAATAGACAGAAGGAGAAGAAAACCAAGAATCGCCACTGAATTTTCAGTCTTTTGACTTATGTAAGCTTTCACATCCAGAGCTAGCTTCATTGGTTCTTCTTTTACATGAGGTCTAATATCTGGTGAGATTTTCCTCAGTTCTTTGAGCAGAAAAATGTCGCCATCATCAATAATTACATAATTGTCTCCCATCATAATGGGGTTATGTATAATTTCCAGGATAACTTTTGCTGGATCTGGTACAAGAAGGTCATCGTCAACCGACTCAAGTTTAACATTTTGCTCACTTGAGGGACTTGATTGATTACCTACGTAAGATGTAACTGAATAATTAGCTAGCATATATTTAAGCTTCCTCAGTATTTATCGAAGGATAGATAAATCAAAATGACAATATAAATATATGTGATGTT
Organism: Medicago sativa; assembly: GCF_051527215.1. Classification (NCBI taxonomy): domain Eukaryota; kingdom Viridiplantae; phylum Streptophyta; class Magnoliopsida; order Fabales; family Fabaceae; genus Medicago; species Medicago sativa. The sequence goes on from NC_140752.1 coordinate 6,244,999, forward strand.
ATATAAAATGAAAGAGTTAAAAACCTATCTTAGATCGATATACTGATCTTTCTTTTGCATTACCATAGCAATGTAAATAAAACATAGTCATGGCAAAAACGAAATAATTTGTTGTGATTAAGAGCTTCCGAAAATGTTCAAGAAAGTGAAAATTTAATCCAAATTAGTAATAATGACATTGTCTGATATTGAAAACTAGTGAAGATTTCAATTTGACTGAGACCTACAACATTAACATGATTAACATATTTTATAAAAAAAAAAATAGAAAGATCGGATAATTAAAAATATCAGCATCATTACAAGAAACAATTGAAATGAAATTGTGTCAAAAACTAAATGAAAAAGAACAATTACCCAATTCTGTTGTTTCATCAAATGGTTCTATTAAAGCATCATATTGTTTCTCTCTTAACTCAGAATCCTCCGAGCATCCTTCAAGCTGTTTCTCACTTGACTCGACCTCTTTCCCTCGTCCTTCAAATTGTTTCTCTTTTGATTTTAAATCCTCCATTCTTCTTACAAAACACTTGAGCTGTTGCATTTGAGCTTTGTATTCCCCCCTTTCTGATTCAAATGCCTTTTTTCGGCCTTCAAACTCTTTCACTTGGTCTTCGAATTGCTTCTTTTTATATTCGAGCTCCCGTACTTGGCCCTTGAATTCCACCTCTATTGAATGAAACTTCTTCACTTGGTCTTCAAACAACTTTTCTTTTGACTGAAGCCCCTCTAATTTCCCTTGAAATTGATTTTTTTCTAATTCGAGCTCATTTGTCTGGATTTTAAATTTCTCCTCCTTTGTATCAAGCTCCTTTGCTCGGCCTTTGAGTTGCTCCTCTTTAAAATCTAGATCCTTCACCCATCCTTCTAATTGTTTTTTCTTTGCATCAATTTTTCCACAAAGATCCTTCATTTCCCGCTCCTTCTCTTCACACGCCTTATCAATGTTTTGAATTTTTATTTGTTTTATCATGATTTGATGCTTGCACTCTCCTAGCAAGTCCTCCATCAAAGAGAGATCGGCTTCCCTTGTTTCTAGAACCTTGTCATATTCTTCGATTTCTGTCTTTATGGACTGCAACCTCTCCTCTTCTTCATGTTTTTTCTTTTTGCAGTCCTCAAACAATTTTTCCACCAAGGAAATTTCATTCTTTAACAAAGAAAATGATTCTTCAGCAGTAGGAGCATTACCACTACCAGTAGTAGTAGTAGTAACAGTACGCTTAACTGGCCTTGTAACAGAATCCTGCAAAGAACTGCTGTTATCAAATGGCCTCTTAATTGGCCTTGTAATAGTAGTACGCTTCTTCTTAATAGGAGCATTGCCGTTACTCCTCCATGTTCCTAAGTTCAACATCTGGGATAACCTGGGGATAGAAAACAAAATCAAAACTAGAAGCTAGACTTCCAAAGACATACTCAAACATGTGCATTTCCAATAACAACATACATTACCAACAAAGAAAAGAAGAAAAAAAAAACATTAAAAACAAACACCACATAGAACCTGGGAAGAAAAACCATAAAAAAAAAAAAACTTTCTTTAAGAAATTTCAAAAACTAACTCAAACGCACCAATAGTTAACAAGATTATTTTAGTAAAAGTGTTATGTCTTTAGACAATATATTATTACATTCGTGTGCAAAAATCTTAAACAACACTCACTTTTTAATGTGTAAAAACCTTAAAACATAGATTATTGAATTTTCATAAAATAAATTAAAAAACTAACAAGTAGTATTAGTATTAAGCTAGTTCCAAACCAATAAGTAGTATTAATAAAACTAAAAACCAACGAATAATAAATTAATGCAATATAACATACTAATATAAACATTTCTACAAAAAAAATACTAATATAAACATAAATATTAAAATATATGTACGCGGTTTAGTTCAATGTTGGAAAATACTTGCAGTTTATTTTTTTAAAGAACATCTAAACACATCCAATAATATTCAATTTTGTACGGTTTTTTTGATTTTTTAAATCAGTTTATGGCTTTATTTTGATTTGAATACCCCTTCATCAATAAATATTATACATCAATAATTAGGGACGTTCAAATCCAAATTGACTTAAAATAAAACCGCAAAATGATCCCAAAAAATCGAAAAGCGCCTAATACCTAAATATGATTTGATATCATTTGGTAAAAATAGATTGGATCGGTTTTGGATCACCTTTTTAAAATAAAGCCAAACGAAATCAAACCGCATAAGTAAAATTAATAATTATATATTTTGTTATTGACATAATATATTGCAACCTTTTTAAAATAAAGCCAAACGAAATCAAACCGCATAAGTAAAATTAATAATTATATATTTTGTTATTGACATAATATATTGCATTAATCTATTATTTATTGATTTTTATTTTTTTAAATAATACTTATCAGTTTAATTTAAGCTATCTTTTTACTACTTCGTGTATTCCAAACATAATCGGTCATTTTCTTTCCGTAATATTACTTTCTAATATATTTTATATTATACCTATAATATAAAATCTTTCCGTAATATTACTTTCTAATATATTTTATATTATACCTATAATATATTGCGTTTGTGTAATATTAATAAAAAAATTACAATTATATTTTGGATATCCATATATTGTTCCAAATAAAACTACAATTAATTAGATCAGATAAAAAAATTAAAAGTGTCACCCGAACCGAATTGTACCGCGCATGATTTTTATTTTGGATCGAACCATTTTTTCACCTTGAAACCAATTCAAACCACATGGCGAACACTTTATCAATAATAATATTTGTTGATAACAAATAAAAGAAAACAATATCGATAAACATTTTTGTCAAAAAAAATCAAACATAAACAACATGATACAGTTGACACAAATCACAAAATATCGAGTGATAAGAGAAAAAATATGGTTCTTACAGTTACAATGATGATGATGTTGATGATGATGATGACGTTCTTCTTAACACAAACGATGAAAAATAAGAGTGAAAAGACGATAAATGGAAAAAATGAGAAATTAGAGAGAAGTTGCAATTGTAACTTCTCTAAGGGGGAGACTGAGGAGTATGAGTGGAGATGACAAGTGAACTTATCTTATATAGAACTATTTTGGATGTGATATTCCAAAAATATCCTTTCCCTATTAACAAAGTTTTATTTTTTTTTCATTTTGTGTTAACCCTCAGGTTCTGAGGGAAAGAGGGTCTTGGTAATCCGGAGATCGGCTGTGAGTTAAATATAATTTGATCAAGAATTGTTCTACTCAGGAATTGAACTCGAGTTCTTTAGAATGATTCATTCTTTGGTGGAGCTCATTAACCACTTTATCTCGATTGCTTGCTTAAGTTCTAAAATTTCTCGTTTCTAGATAGATTTATTAGTATTAGTAAGGGTATGTTCGGGGGGAAATAATAAATACACCTAGTAAATTACATAGAATCTTATATTTAGGAACAATAATTCTTGAAAATGACTTACAATTAGAGGCAAAGAGAGTATTATCAATTTCAAAATTTACACGGTCAATCTTTCACAACTCTCATATCATTAAAATATATTGTCATTGGTAAGAAATTTGAGATTTTTAAATAACAAAACATAGATGCATTTTCTTACGTGTTTTTCGTATGGTTCTCAACTAAAAATATATCTTTTTTGGATTTAACAAACTTTAAGAAATTTGTGGATTTGAAGAAATCACGGTGAATTTAGTTAAGAATCATATGAAAAACACCTAAGATAATACACCTAAGTTTTGTCCATTTTTAAATTATTCGTCCTTATCACATGGTAAAAGAAGAAAGAGAAACAATGTCTATGATAAATGAAAGTCAAAGAATAACGACAAAACAAAAAAGTTAGTCAAAGAATCCCTGCATTAAAAAACTTACGCAAATGAATTCAAATAGTCAAATAATTTTGTCTAAATACATTTGACGTTCAAAATTCATTTTGTTACAAAAAAGTAAATATCATTATTGTGATTGTGTGATTCAATGTCTCACAAAACTATAAGAATCACTCTTGCAAACCGATCCAAATTAAAACCCTAAATCGATTAAAAATAGAAAATAATACAAAACAATTTCTTTTAATTTGTTTGGATGTCGTTGTTTGAAAACCACTCGGATATGATTTTGGATTGATTTTTCAACATCGAACCAAAGCGAACCAAATCAAATATTTACATTTTAATACTTAATTATTTGTTATTAGTAAGTGTTAATGGAGAAAGAATTTAGCTGAGGTTCGTAGGAATGTCCTCAATTGTAATTGCCTTTGCTTCAAGCGATTGGTACTAAGGTAGTAATTTTGTCTCTGAGTTGTGGGTTCCATAACTTCTCCAATAGAGCGTTAAATACGATTGTTTTTGGATTGTTTAAGTTACACTAAGTGAAATAGTCTTGTTTGATTGATTGGATGTATCAAATACAATGTATGAAGTGAGTATTTATAGAAAAAATAACTTTGCCAATTAGCCAAACTACGTGACCTATAACGACGAGTCTTTGCTCGACTAATTTCATAAGTTGTGCGTGAAAAATCCGCTTTTCATGGGATCGCGGTTCCCCGTGTTCGACCTTGGTCTCCCTTTTTACGGTGTGATCTGTTGACATCATCCTTAGGCGAAGCTCCCTGAAGATAGTGGCATTCATCTCATCTTCTTGGTGTTTAGTGGTGCTAAAAGCATGGAGTGTGGAATTTGTGCATCGTTGTTTAGTCCCACTACGTTTTGACTCAACCTAAGGCTTCTACAACTCACATACTGAGTAAGTGACCATAAGAGAGAATCATATCCCATCACTCGATTGCCTTATCATTTTCTAACCTTCCATCTGCTAGGAGGCTTCCTCGCCAATAGTCTACTTATGTATCTGATGAGATCGGCTAACAAGATAATTATTTGGCTTAATTGATCATTTAGTCCCTTAACTTAATTCTTTTTTTTTTTTTTGAATTGGTCTCTTAACTATTAAACGTTTCAATTTGATCATTTATCTTTGTTTTTGTCAATCAATTTGGTCCTATTTCATTAATTTAAATCCCCTCAAAAAGAAAATTGTTGGATTAAGGAGGTGTGTCAGATCTAACACTGTCTCACCAACACATAATTTATATTAATTTCTTCATCTTCTGCCCTCATCCTCATCTTCATCTTCACCTTCATATAACCTTCTTCATCTTCATCATCATCATCTTCAACAAAATTATAATCTTCTTCATCATACGTCCACTCTCATTTTTTTTATTCACCAACCAACACAATCAACTCCAAGTGAGAAAAAAAAATCATTGTCACCCACAAACCAAACCAAAACCTAATTTATTTTGTCTCTCAATTATCGCCTATCTCCTCCTTCACCTTCTTCCTCCACAATTCTCAAACCTAACCTCAATCCATATCTCAATTTTGACCCATTATATTGTGATGATTGAGCTGCAAGCATCGAGAAAATTCAGCCCTTCAGATTCAACCAAAATCGTATAAGAAAGTTCACCCCCTTCTAAGTTTTTTTCCCTGTAAACAAGTTTTTTTTCTTTTTTTTCCTACTAGAATTTTTCGGGTTTCCTTTAAATCTTGCTTTCAGTAACTTCAAGTTACAATTCACGGGCTTTAATTTTGGAACGGGTTAGGTTTTACGAGAGTTTCAATTTATGAATTCTTAGGATTTATGAGTTTCAATTTAGGATTCAAGAGAGAGAGTTCGAACGGGTTAGGTTTGATCACTTGAAGCAGTATAAACCTCTATAATTTAGGATTCATGAATTTCATATAACCTTCTTAAGTTAGGACTTTTTCTCTCACTTGAAGCAGTATAATCGAAGTACCTTATTTGTGAGAGAGCTCCAAGGGGTTTCTAGATGTTGAGTTTGGATGATATAAGCTAGTTTGGATGATATGCGATGTTGACTCCCTGAACGTGTTTCCAACTGAAGCGATGATGAACAATTTGTGTTTCTGAAGCTATGACGAAAGATTTTTTGTTATTGCTGTTGCTGAATAAATAAAATTGGGAGGGGAAAGATTATGATTTTGGGTTTTTTTAAATCTCATTTTATGGATTTAAGAGTTTGATTATGTTGTTTATGTTGAAGTTGAAATGATAAATTTTTGAAAGAAAAAAAGTTGGGTTTTTTTGTTGAAAATGATGAAGATGAAGATGGTTATATGAAGGTGAAGATGAAGATAAGGATGAAGGAAGAAGATGTAGAAATTAATATAAATTAAGTGTTTTTTTTTGACACAAAACAAACGACATTCATTCATTCAAATTGATAGAGTACATCGATGCAATATAAATTTGCTTAAAACAAAAAGGATGAATCTGTGAACAAACTCACATCATCCATGTTAATAGAATAAAACAACAAAGTACATAAGCCTACAAATATGACTATATTAAAATCTCCGGAATAGTTATGCCTCCGGATCTGCAACGTTGATGACGCCAAAGTCATTGGTTGGATCTGCACTGGATCGAAGCTGATCTGACAATCTGAACCGAACAAACACCTGAACAAGAGGGAAAAGACAAACAACGTCGCACAAAGACGACAAACAAAACAGCGTCGCACTAAGACGACAAAATCACAAAAGGAAAACCTAATTCGATGTGAAAATCATTTATTTAAATAACAGGGAATGAGAAAAACGATTTAGAGGGGTGATTTTGGGTCAAAAATTTCCCCTAAACCACCCCTCTTTGGTGGATGAAGGAGAAGAAATTAGAGTTTCAACTGACGGCTCACAAAAGAGAGAGGGGGATCTATTGCAGTTGACAATATAAATTAAGTGTTGGTAATACATTGTTAGATCAGATGGACCTCCGTAATCCAACATTCTTCTTTTTGAGGGAATTTAAATTAATGAAGTAGAACCAAATTGATTGAGAAAAACAAAGATAAAGGACCAAATTAAAATGTTTAATAGTTAAGAGACTAATTCGGAAAAAAAGAATTAGGTTAGGGGACCAAATGATCAATTAAGCCTGATTATTTTAGGTGTAAACAAATGACACATGCATTGTATTATCGGTTGATCCTAGAGAGATGAGAGTATGTGACGTAAGTATTAGAGCCATGTGTGAACAATGTCATCAATGCGTCGTAAATTAAGACTAAAGCAAAGTCAAATAATAACTTAGTCAACGACAAAACAACAAATTTAGTCAAAGAATCTCCGAATAAAAAGATATACGCAAATGAATCTAAATAGTTAAATAGTTTTCTTGTCTAAATAAATTTGACGTTCCAAATCCATTTTGTTACGAAAAATTAAATATAATTGTTGTGCAATTCAATGTCTCGCAATACTCTAAGAATCACTCCAGCAAACCGATGCAAATTAAAACCGTAAATAGCTTGGAAAAATGAAAAAACACAACCAAATATTGTTTTTAATTTGTTTCGATGTCCTTGTTTGAAAACTGCTCGAATCTGATTTTGGATTGGTTTTTCAACATTGAACCAAATCACATACATGTTAATGCTTAATTTTTTTTTTATTAGTAAGTGTTAATGGAGCAAGCATTTTGTCGAGGTTCGGCCGAATGTCCTTAAGTGTAATTCCCTTTGCTTGAAGCGACTTGTTCTAAGGGAGGAACTTTGTCTCTCATACGTGGGTTCCATAACTTATGCAGTAGAGCGTTAAGTATGACTATACAAAATGCATAAAAAATACAGATAAAGGCATAAAGATAAAAATTTGAAATAACTTCTTTTGATTGATTAGATTTGTCAAATATAGTGTATGAAGTGAATATTTATAGATTTTTTTTATACCAATTATGTAAGTTATTATTATTTTTTCCGGAAAGTTATGATGAAGGTATGAAGGAAATGAAAAATAAACATAAAATAAAGAGTGTTGGGAAGAGAAAATGGACACAAGAAATTATAGTGGTTCCCCTTATAACCTAATTTTACATCAACTCCCTAAACACCGTGTAAAGGAATTCACTATGCTAGAATCTTTGTTACAAGCAACCGTACTCCAAGGCCCCCTAATAATCTTTCCATACAAACCAAGATAGCACCCCATTATCTTTACAACAAGAATCTTCACCAAACCCTACGATTAAATTCTCACAAACAAACAAACAAGATAGCACCCCACTATCTTTAATAGTAATTTTCACCAAACAATGATAAATGGGAATACATCTTGATAAATTAAGTGGATGAATCCTATTCTACCGTAACAGACAATCACCCATCATAAGTGCGTCAACAAACCCGTGTACAAGTGCGAAACCAGATTACAACAAAATTTGAAGAATGAACATAAGCAAAGAACAATTACGGTTTAAACTGGCGTATGGATCAAATGCCAACACGGTATCAAAATCCACAAGCCAACAACTCCCTGAGCAACTTGCCAAACATAAGAGCCTTTTCGAGCACTAACAATCCGAACAGTCACAGAGGCTAAAATAGATAAAAAAAAATATAGCGCGGTCTATTTTTGAAGAATCATACGTTGAAGCTGTTGTGCAATTTCGAGAAGTGTGTAGAAACTTTCTAAAGTTCCTCAATTATTTTGAAAGCACCATATTAAATCCTAACCATTTCTGAGACTCATTAAAATCAAACAGTGTCTCATATTGCAATTCAAGTCTCATGTAGAGATCTAAAGGTTGATAACAAGAAATGTGTCATTTTTCATACTCTGTGTTTTCCCAGATGGTGTATGAAGATGAAATGTTATATATTTGGGTTCATTTAAACTACAAGTATCAAAAGTATTAGTTAAGATTGGTTAAATTGTTTGTAATTTTAAATTGTATTATCAAATTGCGTTGTTGAATTATGAGTGTTTGTTGTTGAGTTATGTGTGGTGGTTATCGTTGTTGAATTGAATTGTGAATGTTAGCGATTGTTGTTGAATTATGAGTTTTTGGTAATTGTTGTTGATTTATGATTGTTTGTGTTTGTGGTTGGATTAAGATTGGTGGTTCTGTAAATTTGTTTTAGTCTGATGTAGGAAAGGTTCGGATCCTAACCTCCGAACGGGTTGGTTCATGAATCATTATCCTTATAAAAAAAATGATCGGGTAGTAACCTCTAAAATACTGCGATCGGGAGTTACGTCCCGAGAGGAATATTATGGAATATTTGAAGGTCATGTGAGCATTTCATGAGTTTATTGAGCAATCTCAACGTATTTTCTTATCTTCCAATTACCCCAATTTGACCAAAAAAATTATTCCAATCACCCTCTCCTTGTACATATCATATCATTCAACAATAAATTTTCAAGCTCATCGCCCATCACCTACCGTCGCCACTACCAACCACCGATACAGGACTGTGCACCCCTTTCACTTTATCTCTCTCCATCTAGCTTATCTCACACTCTCTTATGATAATAATACTTAGCTCTTTCTCAATACTCTTTGTGTCTTAAAGTTTCTTCTACTTCTACTAAAATACTAAGATTCAACTTACCTAGAAAAATTATGATCGGATTTTTCTTTCTCTTTCTCCTATCTTTCTTAGTCATTCCACGGTGAATGGATATGAACTAAAAAGAAATATGCTTTGAATGTTAATTCATAGAGTTAGGTTTCAAAATTTGTGGGTGTCCTATTTGTATCATGGGACCAGGAGTTACCAACAAATTGGGGCTATCGGGAGTTACGTCCATAGAGGGGTATTGTGGGATATTTGAAGGTCATGTGAGCATTTCATGGGCCTATTAAACAATCTCAATGTATTTTTTTTATCTTCCAATTACCCCAATTTTACCAATAAAAAAAAAATCAAATTACCCCCTCCTTCTATATATCATATCATTCAACAATAACTTTTCAAACTCATCAGCTATCACCTACCACCGCCACCACCAACCACTGATACACTATTGTTCACCCCTTTCTCGTTATCTCTCTTCATCTAGCTTATGATAATAGTACTTGGCTCTTTTTCAATACTCTTTGAGTCTTAAAGTTTTTTCTGCCTCTACTGAGCTACTAAGATTCAACTTACCTAAAAAAAAACTATGATCCAATTATTTTTTGCTCTTTCTCCTATATTTATTAGTCATTTCATGGTTAGTGGATATGAACTAAAAATAAATATGCTTCGAATGTTAATTCATAGAGTTAGGTTTCAAAATTTGTGGGTGTCATATTTGCATCATGGAGACCTCTCGTTAAGACTTGAACTTAATTGTGAAAAATCATATATGAAGTGTTGAAAACACTCTTTTCAACATTCTTTCTAACACTCACTCTGTCATTGAGTGAAATATATGTTGATCCCACATAAAAGTCTCACCACTTTATGTGGGATCAACGTAGACTTCACTCAATAAAAGAGTGAGTATTAAATAGAGTGTTTCTAGCACTCCTCAAATCATATATGGTGATTTGTTATCTGAATGTTTTGAAGGAAGTAAGTTCATGACAAAAACAACATGAGTGATAACATAATTCGAAAAAATAAAAGTAAATTTGATTGGAAAAAAAGACTACGAGCAATATTCGAAATATGTTAATGTTTACGCTCAAAAACACCATTTTATTGAGGTGTCTCAACTCAAATTTTTAGATGTAAAATTGCTTCATTTTGATAAAATGTTATCACAATAAATTCATGATCATTGTATGAACGAGTGACTTTTACTCTTTTATAAATTGAGTTTTAATATATTAAATAAAACTAGTCAAAACGTTCCTAATCTCACTCTTAGTAGTTACAAGTTTGACTCATGTAAATCTAGACTTATTATCAACAATTGTAGGGAAATACTTAGTCTGCCAATTCTCATTTACAAAATTTGATATCTCTCATGGCAAAGTATACCTACACTTTCATATGTGAGACTTCTAGAAATTTTTTAATTCAAACATAAATACAGATTGTGTTCCAACGTGAACTCAAACACATTATGTTTCTTTGCTTGAGTTTGGGTGGAATAAAAGTAATTAATCTAAAATAGGTTAAGGAATATTAGGAGTACTAAAACGGGTTAGTTTGATATGGGCTTACATGCAATAGAATGGACTTATCCACACCATTCTTTGTGAGTATTTTTTGAGATATTCATATAGTCCATTACCCATTGTCTGCTATATAGACATGGTTCCTTTACTAGCCTCCCAATATGAGTCAACATTGGCATGTACGTATGTTCATCACATAATTAAACCAAAGTAGGATTTTCACCTAGGGTCATACTTGCAATTACACAACCCCTACAATACAGGTAGAAATCATGGTCTAAAGGTGAACATATATACATGTGTTGAGAATTCACCTTAAGCTTCACTTTTCCATTTTGAAATATTCCAATTCAACTACCAACTACACTACCACATGAAAATTGAAAAATAAAATAAAAAACCAACTACACTACCACATGAAAATTGAAAAATAAAATAAAAAATATATAGAATGAGAAATAAAAAAAAAACATAGAAATAAAGATTTAGACCTACTTTTTCACTCTCCTCCACTATTTGTAAATAATTTAATTAATGCCTTTTTTATTGGATGATGACTTAGTCATATATTTATATAACTATTTCCCTTCCTTCACTCTTCCCAACTGTATACGTATGTACTGAAGTGTTAACATCTCTGATCTTCTTGTGAGTAAAAGCTTCCATTCATGGCTAAGAAATCTCAGAAAAATCTCAAAAACACTTCTACTTCTTCTTCCTCTTCCACCACCGCGGTGAAACGTAAACGTAAAAGCATTCCAAGAAACTCACCTCCACAAAGAAGCTCAGTTTATAGGGGTGTCACAAGGTTAATTAATTAATCAAATTTTGATGTTTTTCATTTTGATTTTATGTTTTTGTGTCCTCTAAAATTGGTAGCATTCATAATATTGTTATAGACATCGTTGGACCGGTCGATATGAAGCTCATTTGTGGGATAAGAATTGCTGGAATGAATCACAAAGCAAGAAAGGAAGACAAGGTGATTTAATTCTAAATTAATTGAATTAATTAATCTTTAATCATCATATAATTAAGTTTTATCGTTCTGATCTCATTCACTTAATAATTTGATTTGATGTAATCTTTTGTTATGTTGTTTTTGTTGGTGATGGCAATGGAAATCGATTGGATATGCAGTATACCTAGGTATGATTAATTTGTGTCTTTATATATGTTGTGTTTTTCTTTTGTTTTAAAAATTGTTGATTTGGCATTGAGAAACCAAATGGCTGGATTCAAATGTCAAATGAGTTTTAGTGAAGGTCGAATTAGGAGAATCCAAATTCGAGTCCTAACGAAAATAATCATTGATCAAATTTTACTTGTTTCGTATCGTAGTCGAACTGAGGATTACCAAAATCCATTTTAAGAATTGAAAGTGGATAGTAGCTAGTGGGATCGAAATATTTAATGACTGCAAAGTTGGGTTTGTTTTGTTAGGGGCATATGATGATGAAGAAGCTGCAGCACGTGCCTATGACTTGGCAGCATTGAAGTACTGGGGCCAAGACACAATTCTCAATTTTCAAGTAAATTCTCTTATCCTTCATATATCTTCATTTTTTTGGAGCAATATATCATCATTATTTGGTAAAAGGAATTCTATTCATAAACCATATATGAAATTTATATGCATCTAGTAAAATAGAAAATATATGCATTATATGAAATTTATATGCATCTAGTAAAATAGAAAATATATGCATTATATGTGTGTATTATATGTGTGTGTTTTATTTTGGTTTTAGGTATCAAATTATCAAGAGGAGCTCAAAGGGATGGAAGGCCAGTCAAAAGAAGAATATATTGGATCCTTAAGAAGGTTTAGTTATTAAAATCCTTATAATATATGATTCTCCACAAACTCTACAATTTTTCTAATCACATTATAATCCTTATATTAAATCTAATGGTTGGTCATGATATGATAAATTTGACCACTAGATTAATTCAACAACTTTGATGGAGAGGTTGATCAGAGATACTGAATGACTTTTATTATGGTATATATATGATTTTGATTTTGATTAATCGTTTTTCGATTTACAGAAAAAGCAGTGGATTTTCTAGAGGAGTCTCAAAATACAGAGGTGTAGCAAGGTACCACTATTTTCATTGCAAAATGAAAGTTTTCTATTGTTTGTATCTCTTCTTTGTTGTTCGTTGTCAATGTCCTTAAAATGAATCAAACAATATATTGGTATATTTTTGTTTTAAAATGTGAGGATTGAGTTAGTAAAATGAAATTAAATAGTAGTTATAATTTGCAAACAAATTTCATATGACAATGTAACATATAGAAAAGAAAAATACTTACGATATACTCTCTTTAATTTGGTGAGATTAATTTTCTTATTGTATAAGATATACGATATTACCCTTTTTGATATTACCTTTCACAAATAGGTTGTTTAAGTGTATAAACAGAGCGAATTGATCTCATCATATTTTGAGATTTTTTCATTTGAATCAAGATTTCGAAGCATCGAATTTTAGAGTAGAGATTCCCTCAATTTCCAAACAGAAATTGATATTTTTATTACTATATTTTCTTTTTAGAAAAGAAAGAGGACCTAAGCCTAGAAAAGGAAGGAAATTACAAAGATATCAATATGGGAGAAGCAACTCCCATCCGGTCACTAGTAAAAAATAAGCTAGTTGGAAGAAATGTCCACAGAGAACCAAAGAAAAATCACTCTCATATTCTATATATCTGTTAGAACATCGACATAATAATTGACTTCACGATAGGAGTGACAAACTTTTACCTCTCAATCCATAGTCAACAATTTACGAATCTTCTTGACCACAACCATAAACATATTACTAACCACCTGATTATAAATTACCCACAACTCTGCCACACATAAACACTACAAATTTTCAAATATTTCAAAAAAACACTTGATTAATATAACTAATTAATATATAAATACTTAATTAATATAACTAATTTTGTAAAAAAAAAAAAAAGATACTTAATCAATATAACTAATATTAAAAATATTAAAAATATGTACATTTATATTCTTTTTTGAAGGATTTTTTTTTATTCTCTCTAGATTACAGCAATGAACACCTGTATTTATGTTTTTAGAAATTAGTTGTATCTTTGCCCGAGTTTTATGGATCAAATTCAAGTTCAATAAATATTGGAATTTTAGTTGGTTTGCATTGAACATAAATATTAAAATACTATAGGCAAGAACTTTAGTCAAAATGTGCTTAAGTAGGCTATTACAAATTAACCCATGATACCCACGTGGTCTGCTACTGATAAAAATTGAGATTTGAACTCTATTATAAATAAAAATTTATAATTCTAATTCTAACTATTAACGTAACGTAAAGATTAGTCTCATAGTAGATTTGAATGGTTGAAGTTGTTAAGTTACCTTAATAAATTAGTGTGATGTATCAAAGATCCTACAAAAAGTGGTTTATAAAAATTTATAATAAACTAAATAGTAAAAAATAAAGGGTCAAATAGTAAAGATTTATAAAAATATTAAGATACATGTTAAACATTTTATAAATGATAAATGTTTATTTAAAAATATTAGTTTTTAACTTTTTTGATAAATAAATTGACACAATTTTTAAAACAAAATTTCTATGTAGATTCTTTAACATATTATGTTTTTAGGGCACATTTTATCATTTCCTAAAACTAATAAGTATGAAGGACCTTATGAGTTACTACTATAACTATACAAATAAATGCATTGAATAGTACTTAATAAATTTCAACTTTTTCCAAATAAATTTCATGTTGAATTTTAGCATTTCTCAATACAAGGTAGTTGGTGACAAATGGGTAACTACCTTTTTTTATGACAAAAAAATGGGTAACTACCTTTATAGTCCATTCCTATTGACATTTACATTACCCTCCATATATTTCTGTTTAGGTAATTAAATTGGTGGAAAATAATCTGACTTTTCATTTGATTTTAAAAATGTTTAGACACCACCACAATGGAAGATGGGAAGCTCGAATTGGCAGGGTCTTCGGCAACAAATATTTATACCTTGGAACTTATGGTACTTCCACTCACTATATATGATTTTCAAAAGAATATACTACCTCCGTCCCTAATTATAGGGCCCTTTTGAAAAAATAACGGGAATTAAGATAGTCGATATTTATATTAAATATGTTTGTAATTACTATTGGTTTTACAATTTTATCCTTTAAGAAAGAGGGTTGGTTTATGTTTTCAACATGTTATTTATTGTTGATTGAAGAAAAAGATGTATAATAAATAGGGGCATGTATGTAAAGAAAAAATTAATGTAGTTGGAAATAGCAAAAGGGTCTTATAAAAAGGGACAAAAAAATTTCTCAAAAGGGTCTTATAATTAAGGACGGAGGTAGTATGTTTTTTTATTTTGTTTTTATAGGTACTTATATAGGTGCATGCATGAATTGTACCTACATACTACTATTAACACACCTTATTCTTAGGTTTCATGTCAATTTCACTAATTAGAGTTTGTCCATGTGATTAAGACCCGTATTAAATTCATCTAATTAATAATAAAAAGTACTAATATGTTAGAACAAAAAAAGATACTATGGTATGTTGAAAGAAATATTCCAAAGAGTGAGCGAGCAAACACATTTAATTTGGACAGAAAATATATATTTTTTTTTAAACAAAGAAAATGTCATTTTCATATGCATTTGGCGCATCATTTCTGCCCATTTTCGTGGACAAAGGTGTATGGCTTCACATATTTGGATTTGGAAGCATTTATAGGTCTCATGTGTCCTGATGACACATGGAAAGAGTATAATAATTGTAAATTTAAACACACAAGCTCTACCAAAAAACTCTAATAAAATATTAAACACACAAGTTACTATACTAAAGGTGCATTTAGTCGTGCAGTGGGGAGAATTGATTTCGATAAAATTGATTATGTATAATTGATTTTGGTTAAAATTGATTCGAACTAAAAGTAATATATATTTGGATGCATTAATGTAAAAGTAAATTGAACTATAAATTTGTATGTGAAAATCAATTATAAAATCAAAAGTTGCAAGTCCTACTACGAGGAAAAGCAATTCCAATGGCATAATTAATTCTACTCGACAACAACTAAACATGTCGAAATCAATTATCCACTTCCAAAAAAGTAGTGATATATGTACAACCATTTATGACAACTTTGATGACAACTTTCATTTTCTCTTTTCTTATTGGTCCAAAGCAATAGAGAAAGAAAAAGGAAGAAAGAGAATAAGAATATAATATGAGTATGAGAGAGAAAATTGTAATAAAGTGGTTGCACGGATATCATTTCTCCTTTCAAAATCAATTCTAATCCATCTAAAAGAGAAACAAAACATGCACTATATTTCTATACATTAATTGAAACTAAAAAAATTTAGTCATGAAATTCACTCTAATCCCAACAAACTTTAGAGAACAACTCGTCTTAATATTTTACTATATTGGGTCATGTTAACTTGTGCCCTAAGGGCACATGTTAAGGAACCCAAAAAAAACAATTTTGCATTGAGAAACATAGCATTTTAACTTTTTAGAAGTTGACTGCACGACTTTTAATATGTATATTTCTATAATGAGCTTCTTAACATGTGCCCTTGAGGGCACAAGTTAACATTTGCCCATAAAATACTCCCTCCGTCCCTTAATGTAACCCCCCTTTGCATTTTTCACATTTCTTAAGAAAAGTTGTCAGTGTAATTAATGTGTCTGTTTTGTGTATTAATATTACCAAATTGTCCTTTGTTTGTAGGTGTATTAAATTTGACTTTTCATATTTCAAGATAAGTTAGTAGTATTAATTAGGGGTATGTTTAGGAAAAAAGTAATAAATGCATCTAGTAATTTGAAAAGGGGGTTACATTTAGGGACAAAAATAAAATCAAATGGGTGGTTACATTAAGGGACGGAGGGAGTAAAAACAGATAGATTTCTATAGAAAATTTAAACAACCCAATTATAGCATAAGTTTTTATATATTAATTGAAGCTAAACAATACCAAACTAGTCTAGTTCAATGGATTAATTAAGAGATGATGTATCTACCCCTGAAATTTCGGGAATCTATTTGACGGTGCCTGCCTTCAAATGCAATCAAGAGAGGTACCTACTACTTCATTTCAAAATGGTCCTACAAAGATAACAAAATAGTAGTAGGATAATCCAAAGGTCAAAATATGCAATCAAATCTAGTTGGTTGTAATATAGATAACCAAACTTCAACTGCTTAATAAATAAGCTATTTTTTTAATAATGAATGATATCATTCTTTCACCCTAGGTCTTTCATTCAAACTAAACACCAAACCCACCTATGACGACGTATTAATTGACTATTCTTCTCTTATGCAAGCTTATGAGTAAGGTGAGTCAAAAAAAAGCTTTGAGTAAGGTTCCGCATGTTGAGATTAATTAATTTACTTACTAATTAGGCAAATTTGCACTAATTTTTTTTAAGCTTTTTCAATTTATATATAAAAAAGAAATGGACGGATTATGTCTCCAATTTTATATACAAGAGAATGTTGAATCAATAAAAGTTAAAATATCTTGTTTAAAATTTGAACTATATACATCAACTTTTGTCGACTGAACTTCAAAGAGAGTATTAATTAAATTAACATTAACTATCATTTTAATATTGTCACTTAATATTGCAAGGTTAAATTCCTTTCACGGGGTTAGCATTTCAAGAATAAGTTTGTTTAAATAATATATACATCCATTTTATTTTCAAACTATAACATTTACACCCTCCAGTCACTATTACAATTTATAAGCAAAAATCAACATTTAAATTCATTCATTAAATGACGTATGTGGTCTATAATAAAGACCTTATACATCATTAATTGAATGAATCTAAAATCTAATTTTTTTGTTTATAATTTTTTTGTTTAAATAATATAGTACAATTCATATTTGTTGGAAAATTGCACTCACCTCCTTTCATGTCTACTTAGACTTTTTTTTTTGACAAACTTAGGCACACATTTTCTTTCTATAAAATATATCTTATTTAGTTAAAAAAATAATAATAATAGATCTAACTGACACAGACTCTCTTGTTATATAATTGAGGGATCCGGATTTACTACACACAAAAAAAAGTAAGTATGTATTAATTTATCTCGGTTTTTGATTTGAGATTAATCAACTTATATTACATCTTCATATAATTACACAATATATGTAACCATAGAAATAACTGATTGATTAAATAATGATATTTTTTGTGTTCATTAAATAATAATTTTGCTTTTGCTTTTACTCACGTATCCATTTATGTTTGTGTTATGGAGCAGCTACACAAGAAGAAGCAGCCACAGCTTATGACATGGCAGCAATAGAGTATAGAGGGCTTAATGCCGTTACAAACTTTGATCTTAGTCGTTATATTAGTTACTTACATCCTAAACCACAAGACAACGACGATAGTAACAACCGTGGTCAAAATGCTAGCAATAATCAAGAGCTGGATCTTAATCAAGAACTTGGTGGTGGTGCCACACCAGCATCTTCGACTGATCTTATCTTAGAATCACCAAAATTCGAAGACATGTTAGAAAATTCATCGTCATCGGTTGAAGATAGTTACACTCCACCGCCTGTCAAATCAACCATTCCACGTCGGACATTTCCAGAAGATATTCAAACAATTTTTGAAACACAAGATTCAAGTATCTACACTGAAAATGATGATGACAACATATTTGGTGAGTTAAGCTCAATTGCTGCACCAATTTTTCATTATGGGCTTGATGCTTGATTAGAAGGAGAAATTATGGTTTAGTCGTGTACAATTTTTATTTATTATTTACCATATACTTTATTTTCAACTCATCATTTAATAATAGATGACAAGGGAATTAGAAAAGAAAAAAAAACAGAGAAATGAGAGTAAACAATTTAGAGAATGGGGATTCTTTAAAGAGAAAAAAAAATGAATTTGTTAATTTGGGTAATTGTTGTACCAATCATTTCTTACAACTGTGATCCAACAAGATGACACGTAAGAGCTTGATTTTAAGAATTTTTTAGGGGATTAAGAATTTATTTTTATCATATATTTCTCCATCATATATTCTTTTTTTCATATAGTCCTCCACTCATTGAATTTTTATTTTAGTTAAATAAACTTTTAATCTTATTAAATGATTGTTTTTGTCTCTAATTATCTTTTCACATAAATTTCTAATTTTTTTGTTAATTTTTGGTGAACATAATCTAGAATTTGATGGTCTAGATTTGATTTCACCATTGTAAATTTTGATTTTTGACCATATATAATAAAACTAAATTTTAGAAATGAATCATCTTATCTCCAACAATCGCTGAGCTGCGTGAATGCGTGAAAACTCCATGGAGATCTTGATTTCCTTATTCTTAAGAGGTGATGCGTGCCATTATTAAATTTGTAGTTAATTTGGTTTGTTAATGTAATTTAGATCTCCTTTAAACATTTTTAATATATTTCCCCTTGTAAATTTAAAATATTTGGTTTTTTTTAGAGATTAAAATATTTGGTTTTTATTGCCACCAAATTTTAAACTTTACTTATATTATTTAGTAAAATTTAACCTAGTTTTATTTTAGAAACTCCAAACTCTTCTTCATCACTTCATCGTTTAACCCACTACTAAATATTAGAAGAAAAAAGTCACACATGTGAAGTCAAATGTATTATTATTATTATTATTATTATTATTATTATTATTATTATTATTATTATTATTATTATTATTATTATTATTGTTATTATTATTATTACTACTACTACTATCAAGGATTAGAAACATTGAAATGAAACTATATACCAGCGTTCTTGAGAAACAAACGATTTAAATCAAAATCATAGTTACCAGGTGATGTCGTATGACTCAAGTCGGTCCTAGATTGTAGAAACACGTTCCAGGTTTTTCATCGTAAATCTTCTTAGTAGGATGCTTATGTTTCAGCATCAGGTCATCATATATAAGAGAAATATTTTTATTAGATACAAATAACCTTTTTATTATATACAAATTATGTATCCATTTAAAGTATGGGATGTACAATATCATGTTGTGCACCATTTGGGTTAGCAAGGACATTTCCATCCATAAGTTTCAAGCGTAAAAAAAGTTTGAACTCCTAGTGTTTGATTTTCCAATTGACACATGATTGCAGTTTAAAATCCAAAATAATGAGATACCTGAATAGAAACATATTTTTTAGCATAATTCTAGACGCAAGGACACTTGAATAAACTATTTTAGTTTTTTGCTAAAAAAAAAACTATTATAGTTTAAAGTTAAAGTGATATTAAGATTTTGTAGGTATGAAACTCTATTAACGGATTGTGTAACTATAACTTGTAAAGATACTCTTATAAAATTATCTTGGATTTATATATAGACATAGTAGTATATATGGCTACAAAATAAGTTTGTAATGAAATTCTTTTCTCAAACATTGTTTAAAATAAATATAACCATAATGATACATTACACATATTTAATTATGATCGACAATTATTAAAACTTTGTTTACATTGTTAAATTGTATTTTAGTTTAGATTTGTTAAAATAAATCTTTAGTTTTAATGTAGGAATGGCAGAAAAACTACCGATATTCATGCTATTAGGGTCATACTGGCAATTACAAACCTCTGCAATATCGGTAGAAATCATGTCCAAAGTGAACATACATGTGTTGAGAATTCATCTTAACCTTCATTTTTCCATCTTTGAAATATTCCAACTAAACTACCAATAGGTTACAAACAAAATTGAAAAAGAAAAAACATGATATGAGTCCCTCAAAATAAAACATGATATGAATATATGTCCAGTTTTTTTCCTTTATTCTTTAAAAATTGTAACAAACTAGATCGAGTATATTTTCTATACTATATATGCTATATATAAAGAGAATACATGAGTTTGAGCTGAATTTTTTCTTACTTTTTTTACCCTTGATTTATTCTATTTTATTTACTATTTATCCTTTAATAATATTATTTTAAGTTTTAGTTAAAAAAATTAAATCCCATCAAAATAGTAATATAACACCACAATAGGAGCAATATTATCGATACTATATACAAAGGGGATATGGATTTTGAAATGACTTTTTATTATTCCGATTGCACCCTTAAATAAATTTTTCTATATTAATGTTATGTTGTTTTTATATTATAAATATTAATCGTTGGTGCTATTAAAAAAATAAGAATTATATTATATTTATTAAATTATTGTTATCATTGTAAAAGATAAACACGGTTTGTTCAATTTGTTACAGTTTGAAAGTCACCAATATTTGTACTTAAATTTTAAACAAAATCAAAATTTCAGATAAAATACCATTCATAATTTAAACGCGTTGGCGAGATAAAAAAAAATGGAAAAACGGTCTGTGAGTGCATGTGTTTCCGCTAGTGTCTAATAATATGTATAATATGTATCAATATTTCATGGGTCATTACATTTTGTATAATAGTATACTTTAATACCTCTAAAAATAGTGTACATTAATAGTTAAAGTGATAATAAGTTTTTGTACCCATGCTTTCTTAAACTTTTTTTTATATATTATTAATGTGTACAAAAAGAAGAAAGACAATAAATGAAGGAAAAAAAACAGATGAAGACAAATGTGATACCAAAAAATAATCGACATTGATGTTTTTTTTTCTAATTTTTAAAATGTAACTAATGTAATTTATAATTTGTCAATAAAATAATAAAATGTTATAAAATTTTATATGGTTTTTTTTAGAGAAAATTGTTATGTGATTATTTAAACAATTATTTGATAGATGATAATAAATAAATAATGCATAAATGTAGAAGTTAAAATTTATAGCCACTTTGTATTTCTAATATATATAATATTCATTCCACTTGTGGTAAATATTTGCGGTGTTTCTTTCTTTTGCGCGCCTTGTGCGAGTGGAAACACCTTGTGGTAATATATCTCATTTTGATTTCTTCAAAAAAAAATATTCATTCCACTTAACATGACTCAAACACTCTTATTTAATACATGAAGAATGAAGAAGATATATGGTATGTGCAAGATATATTGGTGGTTCGTGCATGTTGTTAGTGGTGTTGTTTGTGATTAAATTGAATGACTTCAAATGTCATGTTTAATACATGATAGTAAGATAAAATCAATTTATGTTATTTATCTAATATTAAAAATTGATTTTTTAAGTTAAGATCTATGATATATTAATTGTGTGTATGTGTGTGCGCGCATGCGTGTGTATATATACATATATATTTTAATTATTAGAAGGATTTAAGTTATTTAATTTTAGTTCATTCCATATCAACAAAATGAATAATTCTTGGTATATGTCTTGTGTAGCTTGTTATGATTTTTCTTATCTTTATCTGTGTGATATGTAGTGAGGTGTCTTTCTTTATTTTTATTTTTTTGAAACAAAGTGTCTTTCTTTATTTTGAATGGTCATTTATTATACTAGTGTTATTCTATATTAATAACTTTTTCTTAATTTATTTATTTTTGTCAGCTTGCAACTTAAATTTTTTATCTTCACTTTGACTCCTAAGTTTGTTGTTCAAACTCAACAATTATGCACAAACAAAATAATTCTAATAATATGATTAAGACGAGGACTACCATTAGTTTAGTTGACACACAAGTCTAAACATTTCATTGGTTGACCCAAGGTACTGTACACGATAAAAAGTATGAGATACATGATTTTAAGAAAAATATGGTACGAGTACATTAAATATATACAATTAAACATATTTCAGCTATATCTATACTTCTTTTTTTTTTTGGTCCTGGCTATATCTATACTTCTATACTACATATAAAGGAAATACATGGTTTTGGGTGATCTTTTCACTTTTATATCCTTAAAGAAATTTGCATATAAGAATGTTATATTGTTGGTGTCATTCAAAAAGATAAGAATTTATATTATATTTTCTATATTGTTGGTGACATTAAAAAAGATAAATATAGTTTGTGGTGAAGGTGAGACAAACACAAGAAATGAGAGTTTAAATTGTGTTTACTTTTTCTGGCAACTATTAACTTTTTTTTTCTCTAATAGAATTCAAAGTAAAGTGCTGGTAAAAAAGAGTTAAGGGAAAGAAGATTGACACAAATGTTTATCCTGATTCACCTCACAATACACGATTACGTTTAGTCCCCTTTCACTTCTAAATAATTTCTTCACTATAATCAAACTTGATTACAACAACAACAACAACAACACTAAGACAACCTAGTCCTAGATTTTCTTGCCTCAACCTAGAGGACTTCCAAAGATTGATTACAACATATTGTATTTACACAAACTCTAGGAGTAGTAAACAAATTTAAGCACCGTACACTGGGTGTATCTCTTTTGTTTCTTTTGAATGTCCTTAAGACAAGGTATGAAATATAGACATAGTATAAACAGAGTGCAATATATTGTATGTACGTGCTTTTGGTCGGTAACATTCTCCATTCAAATCAGGTCTTTTACATAGAGATGAAAATAGATGATTGTTGCTAAAGAATTCCTTCTCTTTGAATGTTTGATTGAATATTGTCATCTTCTTGAATAAATGAAGTCAGTGAATCAGTCATTTATTTTAATCAATGATGCTTTTAATGAATATTATTCAATTGCATAAGTCAAAACAAAATTTTCTTTCTCAGCAAAGGGTCATAGTATCAATAACGAGTCCAGAGTCAAGATCTAAAGGCTTGAACCACAAAGAGTTGACTTGCTTTTCACATAGCTTTGCCTTGAATTTGATACAAACCCTTCTCTTTATCTATGACACAGAGCTTCTCTACAAGGTCCAGAGCGTTGACCATGGTCGAGAGCATTGACCATGTCCACTAGGAGATCTTCATTAACTTAGAATATTTCGCACACTTAAACACACAATAGTGTATCCTAATTGTTCTCATATGCTTTGTTATCATCAAAAACTGAAGGTTTTTGTTCTTTAACCTATTTTGGTCTAACATGTTACAATATGAAAGTGCGAAATATATATAAATATAATTTAAATCAAATGCAAAATTTCATAAAAACAGTTGTTCGTAGTTTATATGCATTAGTGCAATAAAAAGATTTGACAAACGGACACAAAGTGCCTACTGATGGATGTTTTTGATGCTTCACTTTTGGATGTTTTTTTGGTCTCCCCGCATAATCGTTGAGTTATAGATATATTGTGGGTTAGTTGGAAGGCGCCTTCGGCCCCTTGGATAAAGGTGAACACTGATGGTTCATTGATTGGTACCCACGCCGCTTGCAGGGGGCTGTTCCGAGATCACCTCGGGTACTCTCCTAGGTGCCTTTTCTTGTAACATCGGAAATGCTACAGTTTTCAATGCGGAGGTTCATGCTTTTCTACTTGCTATGGAGTACGTCACTTATTATGGATGGAGACATGTTTGGTTAGAGAGCGACTCGACGAGTGTTTTGATGGTCTTCAAGAATCGATCTTTGGTCCCGGTAATGCTCCGTAATAGATGGCACAATGCTTGTAACCATGGGATCCAAATTATTACATCTCACATTTTCAGGGAAGGTAACTATTGTGCAGACTTGCTTGCTAATATGGGTCACGCGCTTCAGGGCACAATTTGGTTCTCGATGTTGCCTCAGACTCTTCAGAATGACTTCCTTTTGGACCGGAGAGGGTTTCCTCGTGCTAGGTTCCCGTAGTCATCTGTTTTCTATTTTCTGTTTACTGTTTTTTTGTCTGCTTTTGTTTTTTTTGAGGGTTTTGGCTTAGTCCCCCCCTCTTGTACTCGTTTTCCCCTATTTTTTTAATAAATTTTTTCTTTGAGGTTGGCTACAAAGGATGAGGGTTATGCGGGGTGTCAACCTAGTTGGGATGTCGTTGCTTCCCCTTGATGCTTGTCCACCCTCCTCGCTTAACAAAAAAACGGACACATAGTGCTCGACTGAACGCTAATAAGTATAACATTTAACAAAAAAATAATAATAAGAAAGCGTCTTTTACAATTTACTATATATGGAAACACATATACAAAATAAATAAAAAAAGGATAATACGATGATATTTATACTTATATATAAAGTGAATATATGTTTTTGGACTGACTTTTTCATTTTTTTTTTTTTTTGCTAATATTGAACTTTTCACTTTCAATTTTATCCTTAAATTAAATTATCGTGTTTATAATTTTATCCCTTTAACTTTATTACTTAAATTATTAACTGTTTTGTTTAAATCCCATTAAAATATGAACAACACTGCTACATTATAATTTAAATTATCAATTGAAAAACACAATTTTTATACTTATCTTTAACAATATATGAAGGGAATAATCATTTTGGCAGAAATTTTTCTTTCATTTTTACCCTTCATTTAAATTATTTTATCATTTTTATAATATAATTAATTAAAAAATTAGTTATATCCCATTAAATTAGAAACAAGCCACAAAAACGAAAAGACGGACACCTTAATGTTCGGCTTGACTCTAGTTTACATTGTAAGAGTCGAAGAAACATTATTCAATAGTATAACTTAATGTTTGTATTGACTCTAGTTTACAATGTAAGAGTTGAAGAAACATTATTCAATAGTACAAAATTGAGAAAAAAAATACAATAAGATACATACTAACATCATAAAAAAAAATTGACAGAAATCATAAAAAAATTAGAAACCTTAATTTTAGTTTTTTGGTTGTAAAATACAAATATATATTTATGTATTAGATCACGGTTACGTATTAATAAAGAACCCACAAGTATCCAAATTTTAATTTCACAATTAATTTTGGTACGTTCTCACGAGTCACGAGTGTCATGAAAACCATGCATATGGAGGAAAGGGTAAAAATTATTGAGGGATAAAATATAATCGTAACTTAACTGCATTTCATTTCGTTACTTTTGTTTAAATTGTTTCCAGTAGCATTCAGCATTATACATTTATATTGATTGATGTTAATCCTCGCATTGAGAGACACTAAAGAAAGTCACGACACTCTTGGATTTTTTTTAGATGTATCGACACTCTTGGATTAACATAACATAATTGAATGACATTTAACACAAAAGGTATACATAAAATAAGATGAATATTATTTGAACAACCACTTTTTGATACAACTTATTGGACAACCAAAACAATGGAGAGAAAAAAGTAAGAATACAATGTGAGTATAAGAAAGAAAGTTGTCACAATAACTTATATTTGTAATAAAGTTTCTTTTTCACACATAGTTTAAAAATAAATATTAAGTAATATTGCAAATATTTTGCTTTATTGTTTAATTCTGATTGGTAATTGTTAAAATCTTGTTTACACTGATAAAATACTTTCAATTTAGATTTCTTAGAAGATATTTTAAATGAATCATATCTCTAAACTACTTCCTCCGTCTCAAATTATATGACGTTTTGGGAATAAATATAGTAATCATGTTTCTAATAGTGCATTAAACAACCACTAGGTTAATTAAGAGTATCGAACATGCAACCTCTGTTCATGTTTACTTTTTGCACTTAAAAGCGCGTCTAGTCAAAGGTTACTTAACAAAAAAAAAAAAACAATTTCATCTAAAAATGATATGTTAACCATTAAAAATCAATCCTCTAAGTAGCAAAATATTCTTAAAAGAAACGATCTACCAAAATCAAGTAACATGGAAGTGAATGTATACTTCGTCACATATGATAAATTATGAGAGCTGAGATGGCGATAAACTTAATATGTGGCATCATTATTCAGTCAAGGAACATCAAATGTGAAACCATGACCGATATAAACTGTGTAATAAGCAGATTCACTGGCCGAAATCATACCAAAACTGGCCATGAGCAACATCGCTAAGTATTACGGAAACATGAGCAAATGCACCAACCAACATATGCTCTGCATGCAGCAAACTCTTCTCTATATCCATTGAGAAAGATGGCTTCAACAGGGAAAAAAGGACTATCGACATCAAATAAATTAAAACTGGTAAGCTCAAATTGTTGAGATGTTGCATTGGCAAAAGAGCAGGCTGCAACAATAGAAAACAGAGTCGGTTTTCAGTTGCCCCGAAAGCAAAGTGTTCCAAGAGCAATAGTAAATGCAAAAATAAACAAACAAACCTGAACTCAGTCATCAAGGTAATAAACTAAAACTGGAGCCCAAATTGTTGAGTTGTTGCATTGGCAAAAGAGCAGGCTGCAACAATAGAAACAGAGTCGGTTTTCAGTTGCCGCAAAAGCAAAGTATTCCAAGAGCAATGCAAAAATAAACAAACAAACCTGAACTTAGTCATCAAGGTAATAATAAGACCCAGCAAGCTTTTGCTCTCTATCCTTGGTTGAACCAAGTTTGTTGATCCTTGGGCGGAAATTAGTTGGATCTCTTCTAAATGTGATATCAAGATGCTGCAACGATTATTACATTAGACATATATTACAAGCAAGTACCACGAGAGCAAAACATAATTTTTAAATTTTAACATGCATGATACTTCAATTATTTTAAAAATAATGGAACCATTGAAAAATAATAACACATACTGATAAGAAAAGGTTCATCCCAGTCAGCAGTGATTGTGGAGAATTTGCAGTACAGTCAATTGAAGGTTGACCCTCATAAACAATAACTCTGTCAGCAAGATAAGTTGCCATGATGAAATCATGCTCAACCACAAAGGCTGTTTTCTTTGCATGAAGAATAAACCTCTTGATAACTTTTGCAGCAATAATACGCTGTTCGGAATCAAGATGTGCACTTGGCTCATCTATCAGATAAATGTCTGCAGGCTGTTGTGGTAGTACGATAGCAATTGATTAGAAAACTATAAATACTATTTCGTTTGAAATAAATAGGAGTGCACATCTCAAGTAGCAAAACAAAGACACAACGAAGCCAAGAGGTATAGTTCTAAAAATCTTGCCATGACGTCAACACAAATAGATGTCTGCAGGCTACTGTCGTAGAACCGTAATGGATAAGGAATTCAATTAATATTTATATGGAAAGACACAGCAATCTCAATAATTCGTGTTTCCGAAAAATTGACATGGAAGTAGAGCTGTCAAAAATGGGCCAGCTGGGCCGGGACCTAAAAAAACTAGCCCAAAATACACTCGGTTTTTTTTTGCCCAAGCCCATTTGGCCTGGCTCATCGGGCTTCGGGCCGGCCCATTATCAATATTTTCATTTGATTTTATGTTAAAAAAACTATTTTTAAAAAAACTATCAACTAATTTAAAATTTATTAATAAACAAATATTTAAATAAGTAAGCTTAATAAAAATGAATGAATTTAGCTCAAAGTTTTCAAATTCTGAAGTTTATAAATTATTAATTTGATTCAATAGAATGAATAATCTAGAGTTGAATTAATATTCGATGTTAGTAAAAATTATTTACACTTTTATGACCATCCAATCATATTTTAACAAAAAGATAGGCCATATTTTTGGGCTGGGCCGGGACCTAAAAAAACTAGCCCAAAATACACTCGGTTTTTTTTTTGCCCAAAAGCCCATTTGGCCCATATAAAAAAGGACCGGGCCGATATAGACAATTTTAACCGGTTGATGCACATCCATAACAAATCATAAAAAATCATCGATTTCATAAGATATGATCCCTTGATCTTGTCATCACTCTAAAGTAAATCACTCATGCTCTAAAAGACCAAACTTCGACCTGGCATAAAGGAAACTATGAAGCTATTCAAGAATGTAAAAAGGAAAGAAAAAGCAGGGCAGACACTAGAATTAAGGTGCGCAAGCAATCTTATGCAGTTTTCAAGGATGAAACTTAAAATACCTTTCCAAGACAAAGACATAAGGAAACTATTTGCAACTCTCCACCAGAAAGATTCAAAACTTCTTTGTCCATCAGCTGTTCGATAAGTAGTGGTTTCATCACATCTGATATAAACTGGGGATGAGTATAAGATTGATGAATTCTTTCATGTAACAGGTGTCTAACAGTTGATTTGAACTTTGGGTTAATTGTCTGAGGTTTGTGTGAAATATTGAACTCAGGCATTTCCACATCAGATCCACCTATAGTGTCAGGTTTCAATGAACCAACCTGAATAAAAGGAGGTGGTGAATAAAAGTGAGAAAAATTATGCAGTATTGCAGTTTGTTAAAGAAATAGATAAGACTAAAAGAATACCAGCATACGGATGAATGTTGTCTTTCCCGTCCCATTCTCACCAAGCATAACAACAATCTGAGAATCCGTAAATTCTCCTCCAACTACACGAAGCCTGAACTTGCCTTGAGTTTTGGTCATGGTTGGGTACTTGTATCGAGCATATGTTTGAGCTTCAGCAGTTTCATGTGGAGTCTCTGCAACCTAGACACAACATTAAAGCAGGGTTAATTTGATAAAATTTGCGTGTTTTAGCTAAAACAACTGAAATTGAGAGTAATGAAAATAAAACACCAATATCTAATTTATAAGAATATTTTCATTTTGAGGTGCTGAAAATTAAACACCAATATCTAAAAGTTCTAACAAAATATAAGGACTTCATAATACAATTTAATCTAATATAAATGATGCATCGCAAAAGGAAATAACTGCCATGAGTTTATTTGAATAAAAATATATTCAGAAACCAAATATTTTCGGCACTACTTTTCTCAATTCTATTGTTGGTATGTTTAAACAAACGCCACTCAATCAATCTCAGTATTGTAGGTATGTTTAAACAAACACCACTCAATCAATCTCAGCGCCCAAATTGGCTTTATATTCCATAAATGGGAGGTAGGAGATAGATTATTTATACCTTGAAGGTAAGAGAGTCATCCCGAAACCTAAGATTTTCTGTTGGAACAAAGCCAGACAAGAAGATATTAATTCCTTCTCTGACTGAGAAAGGAAGTGTTACGACTCCATATGCACCAGGTGTTCCATACAAACAGCAAATAAAGTCTGATAAGTAGTCCAAGACACTAAGATCGTGTTCAACAACAATTACATAGCTGGAAAAAAAATTGCAAATAAAATTCAGATTTATCTTGACTGGAAATCAAGGAAAGTGCGCATAATGATATTGACAATATTTAAAGCAGAAGCTACTGAGATAAAATAAACAAACCTATTATGCCTTAGCAATGACCGGACAACTTGGGCAGCTTTCAGCCTCTGTCTCACATCAAGATAACTAGAAGGTTCATCAAACATGTATATCTCAGCTTTTAGGAGGGCAGCAACAGCAATGGCAAACCTTTGGAGCTCACCCCCTGAAAGATCACCAACATTACGATCTATAACTTGATTAAGCTCAAGATCAGCACAGAGCTCTTCCTTCATATCTCTCTCATTGTTTTGGTCTAGCATCTGCCCCACGTTCCCTTGCCCCGTTTTATGAATGTGATCAATATATTGAGCCTTGAAGCTAACCTGTATTATAACATATATTGAAATAAGCACATTAGAAACCAAAAGGAAGAACCTTTCTTAAGTGTCACACTATCTTATCAAAACAAATTTCAAAAACAGCTTAATTGAAATCTAAATGATTGCACATTCAGAAAAATATAAGGACAACAAATGCTAGGATATCAAGTAAAGATAAAAATGTTTTTCAAAATTAAAGGATAAAGAATTCTGTAATGAGTGTTATAATGCTACATTTACAGAGTGCGAGAATGCTACATTTACTTCTAGTTTAGTACGATGCTTTCAAACAATGTTTATTTCTACATTACAAGGCTTTCCAATTTGTATTACTGCAGTACTTTTATGATATGGTTAACAACAGTATCAAAGTTGAACTCGGCTTTTTTCCCCACCTCTTCAAAGATTATCTATCTATCTATCTATCTATGCGGTAGTTTCTACATATCATCGCCAAACACTCACAAATCCCAATCACAACCACAACATACCCCAGCTAATGTCAATGTCAACATAATATACCATGAATTAGTGTATCGCTTTTCAATTAAAGAAATACACTCACAAATCAAAATCACAACATATCCCAGTTAATGAAACGTCAACATGATAGACTGTGATTTAGTGTATCCCTTCTCAATTAAAGAAATTCTACAACACTATAGGTTCATTAACCTCTACCATTACATAATAATTGATAAATGGTCCAATAAAAAAAATCAGAAAAACCAATTTGTAAAAAAAAAAATTACTGGTTAGAGAAACACAATCATTGTTGTTTTACAAAGCCACCAAAGTCTAAATCAATAAGATAACTCTACATACGTACAAAACGATATTAAATAAAGGACGTAGACATCACCTTCAAACTCTCATCTCGAAAGCGAGTAAAGTAATTCTGTAATTCAGATCCCCGATAATAAGTCAAAATTTCCTGCCAGTCAGGAGGGTTCTGCAAACCAAAAGCAGAGGTGAATGCAGTAAAACCTCAAACATGTCTGTCCACTCCACGGTATAAAAAAAAAAAAGAGGCTAATTTTGGTTCTTACAGTGAAACGACCCAAATTTGGCTCCAACTTTCCAGCCAAAATTCTAAGGGCAGTGGACTTCCCAATTCCATTTTTCCCAACCAAACCAAGCACTTTCCCCGGCCTCGGAACCGGCAACCTATAATACACAACTCTCTTGATAAAAATAAAAATAAAAAATACATATTTGAAGAAAAACATATTAACACAGAATTTTTAGGTAACCACAGCTAAAAGGCGCACCTGTGTAGCTTAAAAGTATTAGGACCATATCTATGAGTGGTGTCTTTGTCCAAATTCTCCGGCAAGTTGATAATCTTAATTGCTTCAAAAGGACATTTCTACATCAATGCAAACAAAAAAGCTCATCATATAAACCCAGATTATCGTCGCAAAATCATATTAATCAACTAGATAACAACAGCATAGCTGCACCTCTCAATACCTTAACACAAATACCACATCCAGTGCACAATTCCTCGGATAGGTAAGCAATCTTCGATGCAGAATCAACCTCAATACACAATCTTCCTATAATTACACGCATAATCATTTGATCATCAAAATTAAGACACATAACCAAACATTAACATAAAATTTCAAAAATAATAACAACAAAACACCGAATCATACCGGTTATGACGACAGGGCAACGCTTCTTACACTCCTGTCCACACTTTTTTGGCTTGCATCTGTCTCCATTGACAATGGCAATACGCGTCATGTTGCCCCAAACCACCAATATTCAACTGAAAGATAATTGATGATTGCATATAAAAATTGTGTCAGCAAAAAAAAAGCATAGAAATTGATGATTACATATAAAAATTGTATAAGCTAAAAAAACATAGAAACTTATATAAAAATTCATATGCATACACACTGTTTCAAATTCAATTTCAATTTTCATCAATGACAAAATTTAATCCTATCGTAAAAACATAAATTCACAAATAAATAGACAGAAGAATCAAAATAAACACAATCAAAAAGCCGATCGGGGAGAGACCTGTCGGTGAATAGAGAGAGAGGACGGTGAAACTAGAAAGGTGTGCCTTGCCGGACGGGAAAGGTGCGACGGCGCAATCGCAAGGAGAGTGGAGGGTTTGTGAAACTGATGCCTTTTACCGCTCTGTAACTAGTAAAAAATATTGTGGCAAGGTAAAATAACGCTAATTATATATACTAGACTTTTGACCCTACGTAGCACGGGTTTTCTCGACTATAATAGAGACCAATAAATAATTTTTAACCCGTAAGATTATTGATATGGTAGAAAATATTTTCTTAAAAAAAAAAAGACAAGCGGATAGGAATGAAAGCATTTTTTTGATGAAATTTGTTAGGTTAAATAATTGCAAACCTAATAAGCAGATGAGCGGGAAAAAAATTAGATTAAGTTGTTGCAGAAGTAACAAAATTAATAAATAAGGATACCTAATAAAGTAAATGAGCGGGAAAAAAATTAGGTTAAGTTGCTGCAGACGTAACAAAATTAATAAATAAGGATGTCAAAAAAAAATGCATGAAATCAAAAAAATCCAAAAAAAAATTGTAAAATTCTTGACAAAAAAAAGTATAAAATAGAAAGATTGTGATCATTAATATGGTAGAAAATATTTTCTTAAAAAAAAGGCAAGAGGATATGAATGAAATTTTTTAGATGAAATTTGTTAGGTTAACTAATTGCAAACCTAATAAAGCAAATGAGTGGGAAAAAATTAGGTTAACTTCCTGCAGACGTAACAAAATTAATAAATAAGTATAAAAAAATTAGGGTTAAAACTTAAACGTGTTTTTTTTCCAATAAATATATTAACTTTTTGTTTTAACCCAAAAAAAAATATTTCAATTTTTAATTCCAAAAGTTTTCTATCTTCAATTTTTGTCTCTATTTTTAAAGTAAACTCATATGTCCCCTCAAAAATAAAAGTAAACTCATACGTAAAATTCATATTTTTCAATACATTGTTGTAGAAAAATTTATAATATTATAAGAATCTTTTTAAAAAAATTAGAATTTTTTAACAAAGTATGAATCGAATATGAATTTTTATATTTTTGGCGGTTAGAAATTCACATTTAATTCATGTTTTGTTGAAAAATTCTAATTTTTTTTTAGAGATTTTTACAATATTCTACCCAACTTTGTTAAATAATACATTTGCTACATATGAATTAACTTAAAAATATGGACCAAAAGTTGGGATTGAAAATATTTTATGGATTAAAAGTCAAAGGACAATTTTAGATGGACTAAAATTAAAAGTTGATATATTTATAAGGACTAAAAATATATCTAACCCAAAAAATCATGAGTAAATACGTAAATATCCTCAAAGTTTAGAGATGACAATTAGACTCAAGCCCAATAGACACCCGCAAAATATACACGATGGTTTTAGGCTTGGGTAATTATTCGTAAATTCGAACGGATAGAGGCACGGATACTGACACTCTGGTGCCTAGTCCGTCTCACATCCACACATTATATATACTAGTGAAAAGACGGGCACGCTGCGCTAAAATTTAAAAATTATGAACTATGTTTTTTTTTAATGAAATTTTGATTTTGATTAAAACTAAAAATATAAATGTTTGTTGCTTTCTAGCTATAACAAACCAAATTAAACAAGATTATCTATTTCAATAACACCAACAATATAACAAAAAATATAATCTAATTTTTTTTTATGACACCAACAATCTTTATTATAGCAAAAGTTGTTTAAGGGTATAATTAGGATAATAAAAAAGTAAGTGTAAATATATTCATCTAGTTTGTTACACTTTTTAAATGATAAAGGAAAAAAATTAGAAATATATATTCATTTGTTACATTTTTTTTAATATTTAAATTTATTCATATCTATTTGTTACATGTGTTATTTGTATTGAAAATTTAGGGTGTTTTTGAAAAGAAAAAATTCAGCATAAAAGTGCTGAAAGAAGCTGTTTTCTTTATATATAATGTGTATATACACATACACCCACTATAACTGTAATTTTACGTAATAATAAAATTAGCTAATTAATCCCAAGTCCTTGATATTTATTGTAATATGCATTTGTTTTTTATATTTTAGATCATTTATAGACAAGAATCGCAAAGTGGGTCGGCCTGTCCCATTTAGATCTCTCTCGCGCCTAAGCCCGCCAAAAGCAGGACAAGATGGACCGAGTCAATTTAGGTGACAAAATCCAACATTCCATTCCGTCCCGTTTTATGGCGGGTTAACGAGTTGCTGGGCTCGCCCGTCCCGTTTAGACATGTTCCGCTTAAGCCCGCCAAAAAAGAACGAGATGGACCGAGTCAATTTAGGTGACAAAGTCCAAAATTTCATCTTTTCACGCTTTATGGAGGGTAAACGAGTTGGCGGGCTGGTCCGCCAAAAAAAATGATTTTTGATGCGTTTTATTTTAATGCTTTTTATTAACAAGTTTATTGTTTTAAAAAAAATGTTGTTGTTGTTTATAAAAGAGTTAAATATGTTTTTGATTTCTATAAATATATCAAATTTTTGTTTTAGTCCCTCTAAAATTTTCCTTCCACTTTTAGTCCATGTAAAATTTTCAATCACTACTTTTGGTTCCTATTTTCAAGTCAATTCATGTATTTTTTTTAATGAAATGTGTATTATATTCAGGGCCGGGATGTGCAAAAATGTGTAGTATGTTGACGCTTAAAGCGAAAGTTTAGATGAGGTCTTTTTAAAAAAAAAAGTAAAGTTTTTTTGGTCGAGTTATTTAATTTTATTTCTTGAGGCAATAATGATGGTGAAGATAAAGTACAATAACCATAAATTATAATGATTATAAAAAATATTATA
Source organism: Medicago sativa (assembly GCF_051527215.1). Classification (NCBI taxonomy): domain Eukaryota; kingdom Viridiplantae; phylum Streptophyta; class Magnoliopsida; order Fabales; family Fabaceae; genus Medicago; species Medicago sativa. The sequence continues at coordinate 6,280,211 of NC_140752.1, forward strand.
ATGAATCTTGACTTATTAAGTACGTATAATGAACGCCGCCAATAAAACCGAAGCATTTCTCTTAAAAAGCGAACTTTGTAATGACTTACACTTTTCGGTCATTATTATAAGCAAAAATTTAATTGTTGGATTCATTGAATAACTGTATGTGTGAGTGTCGATCACATGACCTACAACTTACAAAAAAAAAAGGCCTTCTACGACTACGCTATTGATTGCGTTCTATCAATGACATAGAACGGGTCTATATATTATTGAAATTGACGGCCTATTTTAAAGACCAAAAATTTGGGGCCTAAAGCCCTTGCACACACAGCTCTGCAATGGGTGTCAAATCTTCAATTTGACAACGTGGATTTCGCCCTTGATTCTAAAAGAGTTGGTGATCATGTTTGTTATGATGTAGATGACATTAATGAGTTTGATTGTATAATCTTTGCTTGTATACGGTTGTTACAAAATAGTTTCCAGAACTCTCATGTTGGAGTCTGGATCTGCTCCAGTAGTTATCTCCTCCAGTTTCCCATTCCCTTGCTTAGATGTATGACAAGTGGCACATACAAAATCAATGGCTGAGATTAAAAAATAGAATCAACCTTTCAGTTTTCCAGTCCTCTTCTACTTCTTCTTCCTGTCACGTTTTTTGCTACCATCGCCTGCTTCATCGCCGCCGCGAAGGCCCATCATTCCGCCGAGAGTCGCCGACACTGTATCATTATTCTTATGGATTACATTACATTACTCCTGGTTTGAATTGATATTTAAACCCTAAATTGAGAAAGGGGAAAATATGCAGAATCTAATTCCACGATAAATTAAAATTATGATGCAACGGCGGTGATAACAAGCAAAATCATTAGTTTCTCGCGGCGGCAATGCAACTGAATCAAAATATTGTTGCGACGATTTTGAAACAGCATGGTGGAGGTAACACGCATCGGTGCAACGACGGAGATATAGTGGCATGGTGGCTGCGATATGACGGTGATGGAGACGAAAAGCAGATCACGGCGGAGTGATTGGCGTTCACGGCAGCGCTTAAACCGTGCGAGGGAAGCAGAAAACGTGAGAGGGAGAAGAAGAAGAGAGGGTACGATTGGGAAGAAGGGGAACAGTGAAAGGTTGAATTTTCTTTTTTAATCTCGACCATTGATTATTTACATGCCACTTGTCACACATCTAAGCAAGGGAATGGGAAACTGGAATAATCAAGAACTGGAGCGGATCCGAACTCCTCATGTTGAGTTCAATAACAAACAAATCAATGGAATCACTCACGACTTAACTCATACAATCCCATTAAATCATAACTCCTATATTATAGACGATGCATCCTCATGTATTTGAAACATTTAGCTAAGGATTAATTAAGAGATCAAAATAAAACACTAAATGACTTAAAGGACAAAATAACCTATTTAAGGATTAAAAAACTTTCTACTCCTCCCATCAAACAAAACATAAAATATTTTTTAGATCACTCTTCTCTCTTTCTTTGTCATCTCTATTAAAATCGCTCCCCTCACTATTAACACGAAGGGCATGTCGTGTACGCATGTAAAAATTGTGGTCTTTTGTGGAGGAGGACGGGCCTTGTTAGTGACGGCGGAATATGCTTGTCGAGTCTTATTCACTGTTACTAGGAACTGACTAAGCTTCGAATATCGACAAACACAATTAACCCTTTTATCATCGTATCTTATAATAGATCCAAAGAAATGATAAATTGATTTGAAACATATATTTTACTTAATTACACTAAATATTTGTTAATTGATCCTTTTTTTCACGTTTTTAGATCCAACAAGCGTGGAAATTTGAGAACCACAACAACCTCCTCTTTAACCTTATGCATGCATGGACCCCAGCTAAGTGACGTATACAGACAAATTGAGTAAAATAACGTGAATGAAATGCTATTAGCTTACGTGAAATTTGCACAACCTTACGATTTACATAGATCAATAGATGTAGAGGGAAAACAAAATGCTCAAGATGAATGATCTTTATTTATTCCAATGAGATTTTTACAACCATTTCACACACCGACACTTACACAAAACAAAGTACGGTCTATAGTGTATGTCTAGTTCCATTTTTGAGGTGAAATTGGTTCTGCGGGAATTAAATTGGTTTCAATGGAGTTAAAATGGAACAAATCAGTTTCATTAGATTTTCTCAACCATTCCACACACGACACTCACATTTGGATATGCGTTATCATGTAAAATCTCACCAATGTAAGTTGGACACGATATTCATGAAGCTACAATATGTAGCTTGTGTGTTGCCATGAGATTTCATCACATTATTTGTGAAAATTCAATGTGGATTCAAACATTAACCTAATCTATTTTATTTATTTTTTTACTGGAAAAAAGACTTTTTTTGTTTCTTTTTCATTACAAAGAGGGCGGAAGTCTCCCAAAAAAAAAAAAAACTTCATTTATGCTAACAAAACCAATACAAGCAAAATTGTTATGCAGTGCAAAGGCATTCTTCATTTATGAGAAGGACATGACATAAAATATAAACCAACTATAATAAATAAACTACATCAGAAACCATATAATGAGTTGAGTAAAGCTTAGGGGCATAAAATTAATTTTTAATCCCAGCATCCAAGAAAACAACCGCTTTCTCATTCGGTTTTGGACATAGAATAGAAGAGAAGAGATAAGACACCATAATCTTAAAACAAAATTTAGGGTTAAATATTTTTTTTTTTAAGGAATATACAAATATACTAATTTTTCATTTTAGTTGCTCTAATTTTTTTTAGTCCTTTATAAAGTTATCAATTACCACTTTTAGTTTCTATTTTTAAGTCAGCTCTTGTGTACCCTTTTGTATTTTTTTTTTCAAGTCAACAAGTTAAACTCACGAGGAGTTTAATGAAATTGTGTAGAATATTATATAAATCTTTAAAAAAAAAATTAACAAAACATGAATTAAATATGAATTTTTAACCGTAAAAAAATAAAATTCATATTTAATTCTTTTTTGAAAATTCTAATATATTATAAATCTTCTGCAATATTTTATTCAAAAATATGAATTCTACGTGAGTTTACTTAAAACGAAGGACTAAACGTGAAGATTGAAAACTTGTGAGGACTAAAAGTCGAATAAAAGTTTAGAGGGATTAAAAAAAAAGTCTGTATATTTATAGACAAAAAACATATTTAACCCAAAAAATGATCTAGTTTGATAAATTGCATTCGATAAAAAGGATTATGTCCACAAGATTCTCTACATATACAAAGGTTTGATGCGTGTTTTAAAATTCTTACGACAACATCTTTTTCTTTTTATTAATCAAAAACAATAAAGAGATAAAAAAGGAATCATGTTAAAAGTCGTCGAAAAATAACTGTATAAATATCATTTCTCGACTTAAATAATACTTTAATTTAAGAAAGAAAATCATGCATTTTTTTTTTCGAAGAGGAAGAAAAATCAATCATGCATGATGCGTGGAAAGGAGTAGAGAATATAAAAATGAAAACGTGGAGGAAGGAAGTATGTAGATGTAAACTTGTAAAAGTTAAGAGATACAACCTTCCCCATAACAAAATACAGTAGTAGTAGTAGTAGTAATAGACTAGTAGTGTAAAACTGAGAAAGAAAAGAACGAGTGGCTTATATCATATGAATGCGATGCGAGTGATAACGAAATTGATTGATATAAAAAACAAACTCAACAAAAAGAGCGAACATGTCCTCTTCATCATTGCTATTGCTGTTAACAGCAACAATCACTAGCAATGTCTCTCTCTCTCTGTAGCTTTTCCTCCACTCTTACAGCAACAGCGCTTCCCAAGAATTTCAGATTCAGAGTCTCTTCCGCCATGGCTTCTACCGTCACCACCACTAAAGTTGCTCCAGCCGTCATTGTCGGCGGTGGAAGAGTTGGAAAAGCTTTAGAAGGTATGGGAGATGGTAAAGATCTTGTTGTGAAACGTGGTGATTCAATTCCCGTTGATTTTGAAGGTCCTATTTTGGTTTGTACTAGAAATGATGATCTTGACTCTGTTCTTCAAACCACTCCTCTTTCTAGATGGAAAGGTATGTAAATGCTCATTTACTTCCATAAGTTTCACATTCTTTAGGCTTGTTTGGATAAAAACAACTTAATTAAGCCATTAGTCCCATAAGTGTCACAATCTTTAGGCCTTTTTTGGGTAAACTTCTTAATTAAGCACTTAAAACATAATTGTTTATCATATAAGTGCTTACATGTAAGCTATTTCTATAGCAAAAGATAAAATAAAGTCAAATTGTTTTTATGCGTTGAAAGTTATAAGCTTTTTTCATAAGCAATCTTAGAGAGCTTTTGAAAATACGCTGAAACCAGCTTACGGACATGTCATAAGATTTCCTACACAGTCTCACAAGTGCTTATGCGAGTAGATAAGCTCAAATCTGCAATCTAAAGAGGCCTGAATCCATGATGTGTTACAAACTGTACACTTCAAATGGAAGTTTTATATGAGTGTTTGATATTTGTACAATACCGGCACATGTGGTTGTATAAAATCACCGTCACTTTTTCAAGTTAGTGTCTGTGTTGATGTTTCTGTCTTTTCTGGTGTCAACACTTGACAAAACTACGAATTAGCACTTCTTAAATGTTGTTTATTATTTTTAATGACATAAAAGAGAGGGATTTTTGAGGAACTAATTATGGATTTAGTTTTAATTTTTATTATTGATTGTTGGAAAAAGTACTAATGAGTTGTTACTATCGTTTGGTGTGGCAGATTTGGTGTTTTTCCAGAATGGAATGTTGGAACCGTGGCTTGAGAGTAAAGGTTTGAAAGATGGGAACCAAGTGTTGGCATATTTCGCAGTGTCAAAACTTGGAGAGTCCCCTATTGATGGTAAGACTGATACCAATCCTGAAGGATTGACAGCTGCTTATGGCAAGTGGTCTTTGGCTGTTTCTGAAAGATTGAAAGCTGGAGGCCTCTCTTGCAAGGTAGTATTCATAAGAGTGATTAATCATATCTTGCCAGTAGCCAAGTTTTCTTGTTTTGGTTACATTAATAAAAACATATTTTACGGGACGGACCTGTTGTTTTCTTTTTGGGAGATATTAGTGTTTTAATTCTCACGTGTTATTGTATTTTTGGATTGCTTAACAATTTTTCTGGTTTGATTACTCGACTATCACCAGAGTTCAGTTGAATCAGAATCTTTAGATGAAAATCAGAAGGCTCATGATTAAATCTTAGTAAGTCCGATTTGGAAAATAAACGTGAATTATGAGTCATTCTATCTTCATTCAACGGTTTCGATATATACAGTGATGGCATGAAATGAGTGTTTTCTCTGACTGCTGAAAATCCATATCCATTAATTTTCTTCTATCTTCGATGTTGGTTTCCTAAGCTTGAAATAGTAACAAATCTTTAGCATGTGAGAAAGTCTAAGTTTATGAATTTCAAGCACGGAAAATTCCTAAGATTAGAGGGGTTTAATTTAACAGAAAAAGCTATTATTTAAAGAACTCGCATTTTATAAATGTTCATTTTTATCAGTGTTTGTTGAGAATTTTTTCATAATTAACTTGAAATAGATAAATCATGTTCTGACCCGTCTTGAACGCCAGGTTTTGGATAAGGAAGCATTTCAAAAGCAGATGTTAGAGAAGCTCATATGGATTTGTTCTGTCATGCTTGTTGGAGCGCGTCATGGAGGGGTTTCTGTTGGTGTTGTGGAAAAGGAATTCCACCTTGAAGTAAGTAAGCTTTCCTATTGCCATTTTCTCAAAGTTAATATGCACTTATTTTGTCAATCAACATTTGCTTGGAGTAAAGAAAATTTTATAGCATTCACATGCATGTATTGAAATTGTGTCGTTAAGATAGTTGGATATTGCAATCAGTGAGTTGGATTAGGGAAATTCAATGTTTATAATGAATTATTAAGCGGAGTATCTCATCTCAGAGTTACTCCTACTGTCAATGTATTGCCACTCTCTCTATATATACAAATATTGTGTCAGTGTTATCATGTATGGACAGATGCATGTAATTATGTACATTTTTCTTCTTTTGTCTAAAATTAAAAATTCAGTGTTCTTTATCATTTTAGTATTGCTATATGGGCCATATTTTTAATTTTTAAATGGTTTTTACTTTGTCCTACATCAATTTCTGTGTGCAAATAGGTTGTGGGCTCTGACTTTTGGGTGAAACCAAGTTAAAATTAAATATGTTCAAAGTTCAATCTATTTATTCAGTTGTTGGTATCTGTTTGAAGTGTTTGATCTTGTATATAATGAGCTTGTGTTAAAAATTGATTACCTATGTGTCTGGGATAATATCTAAAAACTTTAGAGAACACAGATGAACCATGTTGCAACTATGAAATTGAACATAATGAAAAACACAATCAGAACTGAACTAACTGATTTTGCACTTTCAGTTATGTAGCCTGATAGCAGAACTAGCATCAGCAGCAGCTAGTGAAAAGGGGTTAAAGTTTGAAGAAGCCATGGAAGACCGTTTGTGTGCGTACTCCCGAGCTGTTGCTCACTTTCCCACGGCAGTTAAGGAGGTAAAGATGAAACATTTATAATATTTGCAAATTGCAGACATAGATTCAATAAGTTGCATATAACCATACTGATAACATGAGAATAAATTAGAGGTGTGTACCTGCCATAGTCGTATGATGATCTAGGATCTTTAGTCGACACAAAGAAGAAAAGACTGTGAGAGAATTTCGTTCTTTGTCTGGTGAGGTAGGTGGCTAGGCCAGTCTTATATTTCACAGATGATGGTAGAGAGACCTCGTAGCAGCCTAACCAAAAAATAATCCAACTCATCACATTTCATTCATTAAATAAAGCCCAATTAGAATACATTCATAATTTAGTGCATTATTATAAGTAAGAATTTATAAAGTTCAAAAAAATATTAGTGTTTAATCAATATCTTGGTCATGTTTGCAGTTCAAATGGAGGAATGGTTGGTTTTATGCTCTTTCTGAGAAGGCTATTGCCCAAGGCAAGCAGGATCCATGTCCTATGCATACCAAATGGCTTAAAGAGTTGAAAATTGTATAAGACTTGAAATTGAACTCTCATGTGTCACTAGGTCAATAGCTTCCATTAGCTATATGTGTAGACTTTTAGTGACTAGCTTGAAAGAGTAATTAGTTACTTACAGGCTTGTAGAATTTATCCACATGTAGATAACCATGTCCATTTACATCATATTGCTTCAAACCTTTGTAGTACTACTACTTGTTATTTGAAAAATAAATAAAATAAGATTTGTATTTTTTACATGAGACGAGATGTTTTTTTTAAACCATATTGGTTGGGAGATGCTATCTTTTGTGGTCCCTCATATACTTGCTGCAAGAAAATTTTACTTCATACCCCCATAGCTAATCCTTATACCTTCACATTTGTACTAAATTACCATTTTGCTATGTTCAATTTCCTCATTGCTAAAAAAATGGTTCAATTTTCTCAAATTTTCTCGGTTTCATGAATTTCTCTTCCTAACAAGTAACAACCGTACTTTTGCACTTTGTCGGAATAGAAAATGAAACCACATAACAAAAATGTTAGGGATCGAAAGTTAACAAAACTATCCTCAAATCCCGTCTCATAAAAATGTTAAAATTGTTAGGTCGGACACCGTAAATGAGGTCCGAACCTCGCCTCATCCACTTATATAGTTATATATAAGTTTTTAAATAACTATAGTCATTTCGTCTATCTAAAAAAAAAACTAAAACATTAGTTAACCAAAAGATGAATTTATAACTTAGTAACCATATCATCTCAATTTAGGCAACCTTATCGAAGAAATACTTGTATGTTCACAGTTCTAAATAAAAACAATATATACACAAACATTTTTTTAAGAGAAATTTAGACACAAACATTGAAATACATATTATTTAATTATTTTGAAAATATACATGATTAAATTATATTTTTATTTTTATTTTAAATTATTTTCTATATTTCATTTAAAACTAGACATCCTATTCAAGGAATGACTAATTCGGAGGCGAATTTCACTGTTACATGAAAATTTATTATTTTCATACATTTCTCAATTGATAATAGAATCGCGTATCATAAATCTATGACGTGAAAAGAAATATATACTTGCACACTATCAAATTACCATCATTCAACTTTAATTCCTATAAAAAAATTATTCGTTTTTATATCTTATATCTAAAAAAAAATCATGTGTTTTTAATCCATTAGCATAAACCGGAAATGCACAACTTTTGTATTTTACAAGAACTATAATTTTTTTTTTCTTTCTAAAATCTAAAGTTGAACTATCTTAATTTTATACTTTTGTTTGCACCATATCTTAATTTTATATTTACTTACAAGTTACAATCTTTTTCTGCTAATATTACAAGTTACAACATATTCTTAGTAATATATAACCAATGTGCTGCTATTAGAATGTAATCTCCAGGTGTTTGTACCAAAAAAGAAGAAAGAATATCATCACCTAAAGTTAACATTAAACGTTAGTTTATCTGCTAATAGTCATCTATTATCAGCCATCAACTATAAGTCATTAACTATCAGTTATAAGCTTCGGCTAACTTATCAGTTATCTACTATTTTTACCAAACATAACTTATTGCTTTTTTTTAGATGCTAGTGTAACTAGCTTTTATGTTTATAGTTTATAGTTTTTCACATTTTCTTCCATTTGTAGTCTTTAATATTGTTTTTTATTAAAAAAAATGCCACTCAAAAAGGAAAAAAATTTCCTACGTTATGTTAAATTTGTTCGATAGCTGCCTCATGTTTCTTTCTACTTGAAATATTGTTTTAGAGTAGGATTTTTTTCGTTGAGGGATATCCAGTCTCTTTCTTTTTTTTGGTGGTGGTCGGGGTTTGAACTCTGAATCTTACATATTTTTATGCATTGTCCATACCAACTGAGTTAAGTTCACAAGGACCCAATCTCTTTCTTTTCATGTACAAATTTATCATTATTTTTCTTTGAACATATTTACCAATTTAATAAAAACAAATGATCTTTCACAAAACAAATAAAAATAAAAATATATGATAAAGAAGTCAAACAAAATTTGTTAAAGATAATCTCAATTAAATTCATATATCATATTTATAGTTTTAAAGATAAAAAATACTTTGAAATACATTCAAATTACTAAGATAAATATATTAGATAAAAATTATTATAAATATAATTTATGACATATTAAAACATTTGTAGTTTAGCTCAGTTTGGGAGTTTAGTTGGTTTATCGAAATCAAAGAGATCTCCCTTCACATTGATTTGGTGCGCTACTACTTGGATCATTTGGAAGGAAACGAACATCAAAAAATTTCAAAACAAAGCCTCTTCAGTCTCAAAGCTTCTTGCTAATGTCCAACTTCTTTCTTTTTGGTGGTTAAAGGAAATTTCAAAATTATTGGTTTTTTTTTTTTAAAGATAAAATTATTGGTTTTGATCACCTTAGGTGATGGCTTAGCCCTTTGTTATGTTTGGGCATAGGCTTATAGTCTCTTTCCTCTTTTGGTTTCTAGTGTTTTGCGACTGGTGATATAACTTTTTGAGCCGCTTTTCCGGTACACCTTATACTGGGAAGAGTGTGGTTTCGTTTTAATATATTCCAATTTGACTTCTTAAAACACAGAACATGCATCTACTAAAAGTTCTTGACAAACTTGTGTTTTTGGTTAATTATCTTCCAAATTAAATGGCAGTCCATATTTAAAGGCCCTGACTTTATTTTCAAAGATAAATTCATTGGTATTGACTTATTTGGTTTTAATCATCAATACATAATGACTTATTTCCTTAAGATTTTAAAATGGCATTGTGGATACCTCCACAGTAACACCTCCACGATAGTTTTATTTTATTTTTTTCCGCATGAAAAAGTGCTTTTATAAATTGCCTCAAAACATAATAATTCTAATATATAAACCAAAGAGCAAATGCTTTTATAAATTGCCACAAAACATAATTCTAATAAAAAACCAAATGGCATGTAACGTATGCAAACCACAAGCTCTTTCTCGCCCTAATTCCTAACTTATTTTACGTATTCATAATGTTATACATTGTTAATCTAGATAATTTTTTAATGTTGAATGAAAGTAATGTGTTTAATTTTTGCGTGTAGACTTAAAGTGATGAAAAGTTTGGGCATCCGTGCATTCAAAATACACTTCAGTAGATAACTGACTTAATTTTTACTATGCCATTTTATCATTTGATGTTGTCAATGGTTTGGTTTTATAAAAAAAAAAAAAAATTGTGATTTCTTTCATTATGTTGTTATTTAATATTTTTTTTGAAGAAACTTAATATTTTTTTTGAAGAAACTAAATAGCTCATTCAAATTGGCACCGGAGAGAATCAAACCTAGAACCTTGCGGATGAGCACACTCTCAAGACTCAAGTCAATACCACCAGATCAATCCAAGTGGGTTCTGTTGTTATTTAATATTGTATTTGGTCATACAAATTTTGTTTTATGTAGTTGTTTTTGTTTTACTTTGCTTTATTTATTTAAATAGAATATAATGTTCCTTACTTAGCACTCATCGTGTTAACTTATAAATTACCAAAGTAGATAACAACACAATAATTGGATGTGATTATGGAATCAAAAGCAGAGATAAAGAATTATCTTTTGTACTCTATATTATATTTAATTTAATCGTTGTTTGTTACTTATTTTGTAAATTTATGGTAACATTATATGTGATCCAGATATGTCTATATAAGTATTAAGGATGCTAATTATATTTTTGTCTTTTAATATTAGTTGCTGTATGGATTAAAGAATATTCGATTGGAAATTTATGTTAACTTTTTGTTTATGTCATTATATTTCTTGACATGAAGAGTGCCAAGCCTTTTCTAGATGAAATAATGGCATTTGACTTTGGTACATAGTAGTTTACATTTCTTCCCCTTCCTTCCTATGCTTATGCAACAAAATTATGTGTGTTATTCAAAACAAGCTATCACTTGCTGGATGGGGAGAAATTCTAACATGGGAGTTAGTTTTTAGTGTAAACTTACATCCATCTAAAAATACTAAGGTGCAAGTTAACAAGTTACGCCTATCTAAAATGACTAAGGTGCAAGTTAGCAATCTACACCTACTTGATTATTTACACTCATTTTTATAAGTATTATCAAAGTGCAAGTTAGCAACCTTCGTTAATTCACACCCACTTTCATCATTCAACATATTGTTTCCTTAAAAGTTTGTCTCACCTTATACTAGAAAAAACATGTTTTTTATTTTAAATCCAATGCATGATAAAAATAAAATGGAGTTACATTACAACATTTTTTTTTTTTTAAAAGATGATAGTTGAGGGCATGAACACTATAAAACTCAACAAATTGAAAACTGGGGAAACAATAAACATTAAGAAAAGCAATTACGAGACGAAGAAAAAAACTAGAAGAAAAAAAGCACCAGCAAAAAAAAAAAAAACCGTGAAAGGGAAAATAATGAAATTTCATAACAGCAATTTAAGGTTGTTGATTTTTGTTTTGAAACTAAAAGTTAAAATGACAAAACTACCCTTTAATTTCAATTTACTTACATTAGTAGAAATTGATTTTTTGGTAAAAAAACAAATGGATGTAGCTTGCTAATTTGCACCTTAGTGTTTTGCGGTGGGTGTAAGTTAGCAGCCCCATATATATATATATATATATATATATATATATAACATTGACGTTTATGTTTTATGTATAATATTAATTAAAAGATTATATAACTCAGGAGTTATAAACGAAAAAAAATTAATTGTGACCTGTATTTTATTAATAAACTATTAATATCTGCTTAAAAATATCTGCTTAAAGTATAAAATAAATAAGTTATAGTATTTTTGACAAAAAATTAAATAAATCATAGTTATCTAAATTTTAAAAATATCAATAATATTAGTGTTTGTTTTATATGTATAATATTTATCGAAAATACATAATTTAAAAGTAATAAAAATTATTGTGTGTAGTATAACACGTAAATTTTTTGTGGTGATATAACTCATTACTTGTTAAATAAACTATCAATATCTACCTAATACATGGATTTAAATGGGTCCAACAAATGGACGGTGTGATAGACCCTTCGGATTAGTCGGTCATTGGACCAGATATCTATATATAAAAAAAAAAAAAAACTACTTAAAAGTTAGAACAAAAAATAAACAAGTCCTAGTTATATGAGTTGAAAAATTATCAAGAGTGCATGTTTAGAATGAAAATAATGAGCACATGTGGGAAAACAAAATTATTTTCTTATAAATATATGAAATTGATTGAAATTAATAATTTAACCAGACAATCATCTAGAATTTTCTCTGTCAATTTAATATTAAAAAAATGAATGAATTATCTATAAAATTTGACAAAATCTATGCTAAATAAAATATAATTTAAAATGAAATTTAATGAAAGAGAAAACTGAGAAACGAATAAATAGTTTGAAATAAGGACAAAACTCGTGTGAATTTCTTTATGTGTTTTTCATATGATTCTTAACTAAAAATATACTTTTCATGAGTAGTTTAATTAGGAATCATATGAAAAGCACCTAAAAAAATACACCTAAGTTTCTTGCTAGAATCAAAATAAGGATAGAATGTTTCTTGCTAGAATCAAAATAAGGATAAAACCTAGGTGCATTTTCTTAAATGTGTTTCGCGTGGTACTTCACATAAAATACTCACAACTACTTATGATTTCTTAAATCCACAATTTTGTCATAGTTTGTTCTAACCACAAAAAATGAAATTTAATTATGTGAAGAACCATACGTAAAGCATGTAAGGAAAATGCACCAAAGTTTTGTTCTTAAAATAAAGGATTTTTTAATGACAAATATTAGCAATTAGTTGTTAAAAAAGAACACAAAGTATATAAATGAATTAAAAGATCAAATGAATATAATAGTAATAATAGACTTATGAAGGGAAAAAATAATAGTAACAGTAGCACTAATTAGAGAAGCCAAAAAAATATGGATAAAATCGACCATTGACATGAAGTGAATAACTTTTTTTTGAAGGATGAAGGGAATAGCTTAAAATAAAATAAATTGATATTTCAAGTACATTAAATTAATGGATACATATTTAGAAGTAATGGTATCTCTACATACAATTTATATGTACAATCTATGTAGAGATATTTATACTACATAAAACATCAGTTTTTTAATTAAAAAATTGCTAATGTGTTAGTATGGTATGGATAAAATCGACCATTTACATGAAGCGAATAGGTTAACAGTTACACAAAGATAAAATAAATTGATATTTTGAGCACTTTAAATTAATGGATGCATATGTAGAAGTAATGGTATCTCTACGGACAATTTATAATGATAATTAAGACGTACAATCTGTGTAGAAATGTTCATACTATATAAAACATCGGGTTTTTAATTAAAAAATTGTTAATGTGTTAGTATAGTACATGTCCATAATAAACAAATTATAAAATGATATATAAAATATTTTTGAAATTTGAATTTAGATTAAATTATTAAACTTATTGAAAAAATATTTTACAAATTAATTAAAAATTTAAATAATATTTAGTGGATAAGATCAAAGTAATGTATGTAGTTTGTTGAGATATTTATGACAAATCAAAACATTAGTTTTAAACAATAAAAAAAATATTGAGAATAAACGTAGAAGTGACACGTGACATAAAAAACTTTACTATATATATATATATATACTCCCTCCGTCCCAAAATATAAGCAAAAATTGGTCAACAAAAGTTAATGTATTTGGTTCAAAATTTGTACCAAATACATTCACTTTTGTTGACCAATTTTTGCTTATATTTTGGGACGGAGGGAGTATATATATTTAGGGTTTTGCTAGAAGACACCTTTTATGAAAGTGTCTTTTAGCAAGTTATTCTATGAGCATTTGTTAGAAGACACCAAGTATTTTTATGAAGGTGTCTTTTAGGAAGTTATAACTAAAAAGTGGAAATCACACCTTGAGGTGTGGATTGCTAAAAGACACCTTCATGGGTGGCTTCTAGCAAAACCCATATATATATATATATATATATATATATATATATATATATATATATATATATATATATATATTATTTGTGTGTTTTTCTTTATTGTGTAATTCTTGTCTGAGTGTGTACACATAGATTAGTTGTTTTTTTTTCCCTGGCTATAGTCTAGGTGAACATTAGACATTGAGAAGATTGTGAAGTTGTGGTATTTGTTTTATTTGATTACAACGTTTAGTTTATTACTTTGTGTTTTGTTTGTGTGGTTGTTGTTTTTTTTATCTTGTTTATTATTTTTTACTATGTCTAAACAACGTGTAAACTTTGCTTTAGTCATTTCTTTGTTTTCAGACGTTGGTCGATTTAACTCCACATCTGATTAGCACGAGTCGGTATCCTAGTCAATGTTACAAAGAGGGTTTCTAACCTTATATACTAATTTAATTTTTGCACTGAGATTATATTAAAATGAATAATAAGATAATGATAAACACTAACTAATTGCAGCAACTGACATAACTAACTCAATCACTCTAATAACTAATACTAACAGTCCTCGAGACAACACTCACTCCTCAGCAGCAAAATTTAAATGAAAAAAAAACACCACTTAAAAAGAAAGATTCCTTTACATTGTGGTATGATGATCCTATGTGCACATCGTCGAGCTCAAGAAATAACACATCAGCAGTCAACATTGTCATGATCAAACTGGTTTCATGAACAACTACATGCATTGCATAAAAAAAGTTGTATTTAATGAGAAAAAAATAAAGAAAGAAAATATTTTAGACAACTTATAAAAGAAGAAATTATACCGGATCGTCGTGATGTATTAGAACACGGACATGTTATTGTTTCGACATTGCCGGAACTAGTTTTTAAATCCTTTGCAACTTCTCTAGAATGTTACAACAGTTGAACTATCTTAATTTTATACTTTTGTTTGCAAAATATCTTAATTTTATGGGGAAATTACACTCACCTCCCATGAGGTCTATGAAAATGATACTCACATCCCCTCTAATTTTAAAACTTACACTAACCTCCCTTAAATTTTCCAAAAATATAGAAACATCTCCCTAGCTATTAACTATGTTACATTTTCTGTTAATTTGTTTTCATGGATGTTAATACACTTCTTCTTGTTTGTATTCTTTCAGCATTTGACGGCTAAATTGATTTCTTACCATAGTGAACTTTTATTTGATTAACCTAATGAAAGACCATTTCAATTAAAAAAGTAAGCATCAACGGTTTAAATAAAGGATTAGTGATAGATGAAATTGGTGATTAGATCTGTTCAAGCACAATCATATAAATCAATAATCACGTGCAACCTATATAACCTATATAATTAGATTAAGGATAAGAGCAAAGTTAACTTGTGAATTCTCCAAAGTTAATGATGTAAATTTAGAGAATTTGGAATGACGCCTAAAAATTAAGAATTTCAAATTTCTTCATTGTTATAATTTCAAAATTTGCCTTTTGATCCTCACATTTCTCAAAATTTTCAAATTGACCCCAATATATTTCTAAAAATAGCAAATTGACCCCTTAAATTTTTAAAAAAATTATAATTTGACCCTTCAAATTTTTTAAAATTTACAAATTGACCCCAATTTTAATTTTCAAATTTGGCCCAAAAAAATTAACATTTATGAAAGTAACCCTAAAATGATGACAATGAAAATTTTATTACTCCATCCAAACAAAAGTATTGGATAATAAAAGTAATTTAATTGAAGGGTTAAATATGTTTTTGGTCCCTATAAATATGTCAACTTTTCGTTTTAGTCCCTCTAAAATTTTCCTTCAACTTTTAGTCCCTATAAAATTTTCAATCACTACTTTTGGTCCCTATTATTAATTTAATTTTTGTTTTTTTAATGAAATTGTGCATAAATGTGTAAAATATTCCAAAAAAAATTCCTAAAAAAAAATTAGAATTTTTTAACAAAACACAAATTAAATATGAATTTTTAACCGTAAAAAATATAAAAATTCATATTAAATTCATGTTTTGTTAAAAAATTCTAAAAAAAATTTGGAGTGATTTTAATAATATTTTGAATTTTTCTGGAAAATTTTATTAAAAAATATGAATTCTACATATGAGTTTACTTTAAAAGAGGGACCAAAAGTGAAGATTGAAAATTTTATAGGGACTAAAAGTTGAAGGAAAATTTTAGAGGGACTAAAATAAAAAGTTGACATATTTATAGGGACTAAAAACATATTTAACCCTTAATTGAATCATTTCAATTGCCTAGAATTCTAAATTATTTAAAATTTACCAATTACCTCATCCAAACACACTCTAATATTGTCATATTAGTCATTCAATATACTTACTAATTATCATTTCATGGACTATTTTGACTAACAAAGTACAAAATCATGACTAACAAAGTACAAAATCATGAATTATTTTAGAATTTCAATACATTAAGAGACTATTGTGACTACTTTTTACACATTCAGGAACCAAAATGATTAATTACCGCTATTTATAATCAGGGCCGTCTTAAACAATTCGAAGGCCCTGCTGTAACTTTAAAAAAAATAAATTAGGAGGTTAAATTGGAGGAGAGTTAAGTTGAAATCCAAAATAAATTAGGTCTCAAATTCAAAATCCCATCAATGCTGGAAAAATTCAAAATCCCATCAATGCTGGAATTTTTTTAAAAAAAATAAGCATAAAAATGTGCTTCTTGGGAGTTGAACAGTTGAACCCATGTCAGGGAACAAGTATAAGCACTCCCCAACCGCTGGACCAACTAAATAAATCAGATATGAGATTACACGTATAATATATATTGTATTTTTATAATGCCTTTTATATAAAAAAAATTGTAACACCCATACTAGACGTATCTAGAAAGTCTAGCACGTGCGTTAAGTTTAGTACTGGATACATTAAAATATACAACATTAAAACTTCGAATGAATAATATTTACAACAATGATGCGTTCGTACAAAGATTTACCACTCATCTTTTCTAGATTATAATAAAATACACCCTTGTATCCATCACATCCTGCTGCGGGTACGAACGATCACTTGTTGAACCATCCATTCGGCTACTAGCATGTCATCCAACCTGTTATCTGAAACAAATAAGGATTTGGAATGAGACATAATGTCTCAGTGAGTTCCCCTAAATCCTAGGCTATAGGTAACCTCAGGGGAAACCTACGGTCACCACGTGTCTACAATACAACCTGACGGTTGATTATACGTGTGTGGTCATGTTTCCTAGACGGTAGTGCATGCTAGACCCGTCATAGGCTTATCTCACTTGTTATAGGCTTCACTTCCTATACGTGTCATGGCGGCCGAGGGGAACCTAGGACCGCATTGCCAAGCATACACTCTACGTATCAAGGCCTAAGCACAACGTATCATGACACGAATCTAAACCGGACGATTAAGGGAAACCTAAGATCGTCAACGGTATCATGTTCTTTATTTGCTCTATTCCATGCCTTGTACTTGTCTTATAGCACCTAGTGCTCTTATTCTTAAACATAAACGTGCATGGTCGTTCATAAGTTCATTCATGATCATAATCATAGTCAAATCATACATATTCGCATCTAAGTTCATTACTCATTATGTTAGCGTTGAACAAACATTATTATCTTGGTTCATTTTACGGAGAGCCCCGGGTGGAGTAACCCCGAGAACAATCCCATCATGACCGATGTACGTACATCGGACTCCCTCGGTGTCGTGCGGGTCCCTTGCGGCTTGAACCATTCCCCTTAGGTCGAGAACCTCCCGTATCCCCCTGACGTGGATAACAAGAGACACAAACACCGCCATGCGGTTATAATCTTAGTCTTGCGTTTTTGGTGACATGCTGGTCCCTTACGGCTTGAATCGTTCTCACAATGAGAACCCCTTGTATCCCCCTGATGTGGATAGCAAGAGACATGCCACCTACTTATACATGTCATGGTCTTGTCGTTCATGTAGGATTAACCTATTCATGCTTACATGTTTACCTCGAAACCTTGATCGATCCGATTAGCGGTAAAGTCTTACTTGTTCATGCTTGTACATCTAAAACATGGTGGAATGATTAACTAATCAAACCACGACATAACATGCTTGAAATCTTATTCTTAATCATGTGCGAAGATAACATACTTCGCGTCCTATCATTCTAGGAATTCATACTAACTTGCTATTTCTCGACGACTATGTCGAGGCTCTAGTTTTCCCTTGCTTAATGAATAACTTGCTACCCGATTCATGACATGATTCTCTCATATGCCATGCCTTACTAACATGCTTAATACTTGCTTCATATCATAAGAATCATGCTTTCTTTGATCATCATTTAGGATATTGGTTGGAGGGGTTTACTTTTATAAAAGACTGCTTGAAGAAAACTTGAGCCGGGACATGCCAACAATACACGAAATGAGTAAACAGTGCACTGTGCAATGTCCACTCGCCTCGCGAGTAAGCTTGCTCGCTATGGCGAGTAACTGCTCGCAGCTACGAGTTGGTGGCGAGCAGGACCCCCTGTTTGGCCCTTTAACTCGCCGTGGCGAGTAATAGCTCGCTGTGGCGAGTTGTGACAGTCCAGGACCCCTAAAAATGGTATTTTTGACCCAAAAACCTCAAACCAAGTGTCTCCAAGTGTTTTGGAACATATTTGATCATAAGAAACTTGTAAAACATTCATTTGGCAAGTATTAACACACTTAGTAAGCATGGCAAGAAAAGGGGCAACTAAACTAATACATAAACCCTAGAATTTCTTGTTATTCATATTAAGCATACATGGCATAATCATAATCCCAAAGGGTGGGAAAGCTATCTATGGAACTCACCTAAAATAAGTTCTTGAAGCATCACTATGTGCCAAGCCCAAACATGCCAAAACCCTAGCTTTGTCCCTCTTGCTTTCTTTATTCAAACCTTCTCAATCTTGTTGTTTTCTTGCAATTCATAGCATCATGATCTATGCTAGCTCAACTCTAATCCATTCCAAAGCTTCTTTCACCAAAACCCTAATTTCCAATCACTTCTTCAAGAAGAGGAATAGAAGAAATCAAACATAATCCATACTTCCTTAAGCTTAAGTGATCATAAAGGAACAAGTTTGAAAGCTTACCATGAGAGGATGAAGTTTCATGAAAGATTGGTGATGATGGAAAAGAGAGAATGGCGTGAGAGGTGAGAGGGAAGAAGAGATATTCAACAAAACTCAACCATGCATCCTTCTCCATGATCTTGAAGAAACATAGGTTAAAGCCTTATCATTTGAGGAAGAAGATTTGCAAAGGATTGATGGAGGGAAAGAGAGGAAGAGGGCGATGGGTTAGAGAGAAGGGAGAGCAAAATCTTTCTCTCAACCCTAGAGAGAGAAAGTAAATGGAAAATGGATATTTTTGGGACCAAATCCAAATAAATATCTCTTAATCGTGAAATTACCAAATTGCCCTTGCCACATGCGTAGTTAAAACTACTCAGATACTTTTCCCGTAAAAAGCTGACATCTTATAAAATATTAACCATTAACTTACTTTCCATGAACCTAATTCCTCTGACCCGGTCACGGGTAATATACCGATGCTGCAGGCGGGATATTACATCCTACCCCCTTAAAAAATTTCGTCCTCGAAATTTAGAGATCAACTACCAATCATCATGACATAAACTTATCATCTTTGGTCTGAGCCATACATATTCAAAACACAGATTCTCAAGAAGTTCATCGTTGCTTGTGATTCGTCTGGTTTCTTGATTCACATACATAAGCATATAGCTTTCTTGATCTTAACATCACTCAGAATTTAGAGTTAACTTGTTACATCATGATTTAGAACTTACCTTGCTACACAAAGACTCATTGTTTCGGACTCGTATCTTACCCGCTCAACATGAACCATTCATAAAGATATCTTATCATAACATGAACACTCAGGATTTGCCTTTTAACTGGAATCCTACCGGAAACTAGGTTTGCCCTGCAATGCTTACTTGTAACTTTAAAACATATTTTCATGCATACATAATCTTATCGGGTAAACATATACTCCATGCATCAATTTACTTACTATACCTTGAGACACATGCCGCCTACTTGCATTACTTGTATAGACAATTCCACGAATCTATTATCTCTTTTCAGAGCCTTAGGAAAAATCTTCCTGTCTCATTGAGATATCATTGCACCCGAAATAATGGGTAACTCATATATCTTGACATGAAAAAGTGAAATCAATTTGCCACTTCTTGTTAAATGATAACGATACGTGTTCTAGCATCTCACTTAAAGAAATTCTTAAACATTGGTATATGGGTTCTTGGAACGAATAAACATATGGCTAAAAAAAAAAGAATTATCATTTCAAAACTGAGTCTATATTGATACCACAGAACCACATGACGAGTCTTTATATTTGGAAAAAGATTTTACAACTCGCCCCAAACTTGCTCACGACAAGTTGGTCCTGAAGTTTATACGTCTTAAGTGAATTTACTTGTTAACAACGTACCTCCTCAGTTTTGACAATGAAAACTTTCATGTTTAAAATAACCATCGTTCCCAAGTTCCTTGGACCAATTTTAACTTTAAAAGTTATAAATCATGTTTTAACACATCTTAACAAGTATCGTTTTCACTCAACAAGTATTGCATACGAAAGTAGGATTCTTACCTTCTTAACTGATATACTTACCTCATACACATATTAATACATGACATAAACCAAGAAGATCCTTGACCCACGTGACATTAACTTATTCTTCTTATTTAGGGACATTAAACCTGGTTCTTCACATCATCTCATCCGGTTATCGCTTGAGCGTTAATACCTTTTCCGAAAACCGGTCACCATTCTTGATGCTTCAATTCTTTACTTGAGTTACGATAGGTAACCTTCTGAACCTTACATATTTCCCATTATCATCATTCATGCATCCTGACAATTCCTACATGACAATTCTTATCCTTTCCATCTTACTTAGGTGACGACACATACTTAAAACTTTTATCTTAACCAACTCTAATTAAATAAGCATCCATCCTTACTTATCACATCGAGAACTCCTCACTTGTTTTATGATGCTCTCTTGTTAAACTTGTGTTACCAACCGAATATTCTCCACGAAAATTCATACATACTAAAATTTCCAGGTTTCGTGATTAACAATTAACTTCCATGACGCTACTCTGATTCCCACCGGTTGGCTTAAACCATTACTCTAATCCATTAGAGCAATTGAGACTTCGCATTTCTGTTTACCACTTGAATACTAACTTCTTGAAATGTTCTCAAAATCTTCCATGTTGCAATCAACACCACAACCTTACACTTGACTTTACCACTGCCTCGTAAGATCAAAACTCACGATAACTTATCTTATGCTTATAATATTTGACTTGGGGGTAAACCTTGCATTCTTGCTGGTTGGATTTACCTGCTGGGGTATACATAACATACTTGAACTTGTTTCCAAGCAATTCTCGAATTCCTTGACAAACACATCTAGCATTCGGACATATCTAACCTTGTACCTTCGCATTCTCGTATACTATATTTTGCTTAATCACGCCAATGCTTGCTCGTTGATTTTTCTTTTAAAGAAAACTTCATAAACTAGCGCACGGGTCATCAACGTTGATGAATTTCTACTTTATATATATATATTGAGTTTAGGCCCCGGTCGTTACTCTAAATTCATAGAACGAGTTGATAACACATACGCGCCACCAAACCTAGACTCTAATAAGTCTAGTCCGCTCTACGAGTGCCGTAGCAAACTGGTTTCTAGAAAATTTCTTGTGAATTTTCAAAATGGCAACTTCAATCACCCATACGCGTAAATCTTTTCTAAAATTCTTTTAAACCTTATAACTCAACATCATATCGAGCCTTAGAAAGTCTATTAAGCAAAACATAGGTTCGAGAGATACGTCATAATTCCACATAATACGTGAACCTTGTGATTTCTCATAACTTTGCTCCGCTTTAACTTCTTACTTCATACCTCATGCATAAACATCCGTGACTTTTCCTTCTAGATGCCGGAACTTCTATACTCTTAATCTTGGCTCGTTCTTAACTCTTGACACATTAACTTCCAAAATTACCTTAAACCGTATCGATTTCATTGATAGTTGCCCATGCCTTTTTCCTTGGAAATCTTAGGATATGATATGCATCCATTACTTGATGTCATAAAAGGTTTTTGTCACATAAAAGATTATTGTGAAGATATCTCCCCATTAGTCATTGCAATCCATAGGAACAAACTGGTAGGTTTCACAAAAACGAAAAGTTTCGTTCCAGGCTTGCTATTGGTGAGTTTCTCCAACTCTATTTTTTAGAAAATATTCTTTGCATAATTCTTATTCTCAAGTATACAATGCACATCATTCATTCCTATCTTCGTGAAATGTTCTAAAACATATGCATGGCAACACCAACCTTTTTCGATACAATTCTTGGCACGTCTGAAATCAATGCCTTACTCCTGATAACATAAAACTTTCTCTTGAATCCTCAACTTCCTCCACTACAAATAGCTTACCTCATTACGTTGCCACATACGCAACTTTCCGAGCACACATGTCCTTAACTTCATTCACACATTGTTATTCATGAGCGCCTACTGACTCTGTCAACATATGTCGACTTCTCACTATCTTGTAGTCTTGTTCTAATATTCCCGAATATCATAAACCCGTTCCAACAACAACTCTTACCGAAATTTTCGGTCATGGTCAGATACATATATCCAACTTCTTCACTTACGGGTACATGAAGTATCACTAACATCTTACCCGACATTGTCGGAACGTTCCTTCTTGACATGACGTTATATTCCCGGAGGATTCACACTTCTACTTGATTAGTTCATCGGTCACCTTTTGGCACGATCAAACTTCTTCATCACATACTTCGTTCCTCCTGGGTCGTATTCAGCTCTCAGGCATCCGTCCTAATCGTCAAATGTTAAATTGAGATGATCAGGCTCAACTAACAACAACAAATATAACATTTACCCGGAACCCAATGGTCCCACTACCTTAGTTGTAATTTAATGACCAAGGCACGGTCTGAATCGACCTGCTCTTATACCAAATGTAACACCCATACTAGACGTATCTAGAAAGTCTAGCACGTGCGTTAAGTTTAGTACTGGATACATTAAAATATACAACATTAAAACTTCGAATGAATAATATTTACAACAATGATGCGTTCGTACAAAGATTTACCACTCATCTTTTCTAGATTATAATAAAATACACCCTTGTATCCATCACATCCTGCTGCGGGTACGAACGATCACTTGTTGAACCATCCATTCGGCTACTAGCATGTCATCCAACCTGTTATCTGAAACAAATAAGGATTTGGAATGAGACATAATGTCTCAGTGAGTTCCCCTAAATCCTAGGCTATAGGTAACCTCAGGGGAAACCTACGGTCACCACGTGTCTACAATACAACCTGACGGTTGATTATACGTGTGTGGTCATGTTTCCTAGACGGTAGTGCATGCTAGACCCGTCATAGGCTTATCTCACTTGTTATAGGCTTCACTTCCTATACGTGTCATGGCGGCCGAGGGGAACCTAGGACCGCATTGCCAAGCATACACTCTACGTATCAAGGCCTAAGCACAACGTATCATGACACGAATCTAAACCGGACGATTAAGGGAAACCTAAGATCGTCAACGGTATCATGTTCTTTATTTGCTCTATTCCATGCCTTGTACTTGTCTTATAGCACCTAGTGCTCTTATTCTTAAACATAAACGTGCATGGTCGTTCATAAGTTCATTCATGATCATAATCATAGTCATATCATACATATTCGCATCTAAGTTCATTACTCATTATGTTAGCGTTGAACAAACATTATTATCTTGGTTCATTTTACGGAGAGCCCCGGGTGGAGTAACCCCGAGAACAATCCCATCATGACCGATGTACGTACATCGGACTCCCTCGGTGTCGTGCGGGTCCCTTGCGGCTTGAACCGTTCCCCTTAGGTCGAGAACCTCCCGTATCCCCCTGACGTGGATAACAAGAGACACAAACACCGCCATGTGGTTATAATCTTAGTCTTGCGTTTTCGGTGACATGCTGGTCCCTTACGGCTTGAATCGTTCTCACAATGAGAACCCCTTGTATCCCCCTGATGTGGATAGCAAGAGACATGCCACCTACTTATACATGTCATGGTCTTGTCGTTCATGTAGGATTAACCTATTCATGCTTACATGTTTACCTCGAAACCTTGATCGATCCGATTAGCGGTAAAGTCTTACTTGTTCATGCTTGTACATCTAAAACATGGTGGAGTGATTAACTAATCAAACCACGACTTAACATGCTTGAAATCTTATTCTTAATCATGTGCGAAGATAACATACTTCGCGTCCTATCATTCTAGGAATTCATACTAACTTGCTATTTCTCGTCGACTATGTCGAGGCTCTAGTTTTCCCTTGCTTAATGAATAACTTGCTACCCGATTCATGACATGATTCTCTCATATGCCATGCCTTACTAACATGCTTAATACCTGCTTCATATCATAAGAATCATACTTTCTTTGATCATCATTTAGGACATTGGTTGGAGGGGTTTACTTTTATAAAAGACTGCTTGAAGAAAACTTGAGCCGGGACATGCCAACAATACGCGAAACGAGCAAACAGTGCACTGTCCACTCGCCTCGCGAGTAAGCTTGCTCGCCGTGGCAAGTAACTGCTCGCAGCTGCGAGTTGGTGGCGAGCAGGACCCCCTGTTCGGCCCTCTAACTTGCCGTGGCGAGTTGTGATAGTCCAGGACCCCTAAAAATGGTATTTTTGACCCAAAAACCTCAAACCAAGTGTCTCCAAGTGTTTTGGAACATATTTGATCATAAGAAACTTGTAAAACATTCATTTGGCAAGTATTAACACACTTAGTAAACATGGCAAGAAAAGGGGCAACTAAACTAATACATAATCCCTAGAATTTCTTGTTATTTATATTATGCATACATGGCATAATCATAATCCCAAAGGGTGGGAAAGCTATCTATGGAACTCACCTAAAACAAGTTCTTGAAGCATCACTATGTGCCAATCCCAAACATGCCAAAACCCTAGCTTTGTCCCTCTTGCTTTCTTTATTCAAACCTTCTCAATCTTGTTGTTTTCTTGCAATTCATAGCATCATGATCTATGCTAGCTCAACTCTAATCCATTCCAAAGCTTCTTTCACCAAAACCCTAATTTCCAATCACTTCTTCAAGAAGAGGAATAGAAGAAATCAAACATAATCCATACTTCCTTAAGCTTAAGTGATCATAAAGGAACAAGTTTGGAAGCTTACCGTGAGAGGATGAAGTTTCATGAAAGATTGGTGATGATGGAAAAGAGAGAGTGGCGTGAGAGGTGAGAGGGAAGGAGAGATATTCAACAAAACTCAAACTTGCATCCTTCTCCATGATCCTGAAGAAACATAGGTTAAAGCCTTATCATTTGAGGAAGAAGATTTGCAAAGGATTGATGGAGGGAAAGAGAGGAAGAGGGCGATGGGTTAGAGAGAAGGGAGAGCAAAATCTTTCTGTCAACCCTAGAGAGAGAAAGTAAATGGAAAATGGATATTTTTGGGACCAAATCCAAATAAATATCTCTTAATCGTGAAATTACCAAATTGCCCTTGCCACATGCGTAGTTAAAACTACTCTGATACTTTTCCCGTAAAAAACTGACATCTCATAAAATATTAACCATTAACTTACTTTCCATGAATCTAATTCCTCTGACCCGGTCACGAGTAATATACCGATGCTGACAGGCGGGATATTACAAAATTAATTTTGGGCCCCCAAAAATTGGAGGCCCTATGCCATGGGCTTGGATGTTCTTGCTTTGGGCGGGCCTTGTTTATAATATATATAAAAAAAATAGAGAATTACTTTTCCCACCCTATGGCCTTCTCGCACGCCCTATGCAAATGACCAACATGCCCTCCTGAATATATATTCCGGAACATCTATACAATTTTCGGAATATAGAATCCGGACAATTGCGAAGTATAAAAGGAACTTCGCCCCCCATTTTTACAGTTTCACAGTTTCACTTTCCCCATTCTCTCTCTCTACATTATCCCAAATTCCGAACACCATAAATCTTGTCCAAATTTGGAGTTTTCTTGCTCAAAAGCACCGCATTTCAACCCTTGTCAAACATCATGGAAGGTAAGTTCGATTTCTGTACACATGGAAGTTCAATTAGTTCGTTTTTTTTTAATTCTGTTCGAATGCAATCCGGACTATGTTTTCTGGACTAGGTTGTTGGGCATCCAGATTTTGAAATCCGGCCAAACCCAGAATGTTGTTTTGCTTCTGGTTTGTGCTGTTTGATTGTGCTGTTTGATTGTGACGTTTGATTACCCTAATTTGAATGTTACAGAAGGTTCAACGTCTAATACTCAACGCGTAAGGGAGGCAGGGCATGCTTCCCGTAGGAGAGCGCGGAGGGAACAGATGGAGGCTGAAGGTGTTGTTCCTCCGAGGCGTCGGGGTGCTAGAGCACGTCGTGCTGATGTCGATCCTGATGTCGAGGATCAGCCGGAGCAGCAACAGTATATGCCCATGGAGGAGGAACAGACTGATGTGGATTTGCAGCATGCGGAGGAGCAAGAGTTTGAGGAGGAGCTGCAGGGTATGGATGAGGACATGGAAGATGCCGAGCCACAGAAAAGGTGAAAGAAGAAGGAGAAGGTGGTGGACCCTGAGCCATTACAAGACTATCCCGGTGGCCCACACCAGACTGACCTGTTGTGGAGGTACCATGTGCACGTGGCCAGGAAGGCGGCTGATGGCGTGGTATGTACTGTTAAACTCACTTTATATCTGAAGCTCACTTTATATCTGAAACTGCTTGGTTATGTACTGTTTATATCTGACTGGTTTATTTATTGTTAAATATGTTTGTGAAGCCATGAGTTTAAACTCACTTTATTAATTTTAAATATTTGCAGTGGTGTGGAAAATTAAAATGCATCAACAACGGAAAGAAGATAGAGGCGATGCATGATGATGACACCAGACCTATCATGGCTGCACGGTGGTGGGAGAGAAGATTACGTCGCACAAGCCTTGGTTGGCTCCAGGATACGAGATACACGATTATTGATCATGGGCTGATTTGGGCTTTCGTGGAGAGGTGGCACGAGGAGACTTCCAGCTTCCACCTTCTGTTTGGGGAGATGACAGTCACATTTGATGATGTGGCCTCTTTGCTACATATCCCCATTGACGGGATGCTCCTGTCCCACGGGTCCATATCACAGGACGAGGCGGTGGAATGGATGGTGGAGTACTTGGGGTTTGATCTGGGTGATGCACTCAAAGAGGTCGAGAAGACCAAAGGTGCACATTGCAGATTTAACTACTTGGAGAGGATATTCAAGGAGCGTTTGAAGGAGCAGAGGGATTTGGTTGACCAGTATGGTGTGACTGAGGAGGTGGAGAGGTTGCGGGACCAGGCTGTCCGCATATATTTGCTATACTTGGTGGGGATCACGATCTTCAGTGACAAAAGCCAGTGGGCTGTAGATGTTGTCTACCTGAAGTACTTCAGAGACCTTGATCTTTGTGCCGGTTATCCATGGGGAGCTGCGACACTAACTTAGTTGTATAAGGAGCTCAACAATGCTGCACATTGGAACACCAGTCAGGTGGCAGGATACCTGACTTTGTTGCAGGTATAAATTAAGAACTATGTTTAATTTTTTTTTAATTTAAGTGTATATGGTTTGTATATTTATATGTGGTTGTCTTTGGTGCAGGCTTGGGTGTTTCATCACTTCATAGGTATGGGAAGCAAGGATGTCTAGGACGGATATGTGGAGAATTTGTATCCACGCGCGATGCTTTTTGTGCCACTGCATGGTTTAGGCACGGTGGACAACTACAGGAACTATCTAAATGCGCTGGATTTGACGAGGGTTGTTATGCTCCCATATGCTGAACACCGTCAGGCACGTCCGTTTGAGCGGGTCAGCCTTTACTCTGAATGGCTGAGATGCGGAGAGCGCATGGTGAGATATCTGTCGGAGAGGGTGCTTCGCCAGTTTGGGTTTGTTCAGACCATACCGAGACATCCCATTCAGAGTGCACCTGTTGATGTTAACTTGGCGGAGATCACAAACTGCTTTCAACGTGCACTTGATTATGCGATGACACCTCAGGAGTTGGGAGAGACTGCAGTCCATGGTGTGGAGGTAGTAGATGGATACATCGAGTGGTTTTACCAGGTGTCTCATCCACGCATGATTCTTCCAGACATGCTGGTATCGGTGCCGAGGCCACCAGAGCGTGAGGTCCTTGATGCCCAAGCTGCTCAAGATGATGGAGACCTTGCGTACTTACAGCTTAGCGGAAGGATGAGCCGCATCAGAGACCACATCTATGCTGTGATGAGAAGCGGTCTGGTGCCGAAAGGGAGTGAGGAATGGCAGCATTTGGAGGATGCCTTGAGAGAGGTGCATGATGCAAAAGTTTACCGTCGTCGGGCAGCTACTGATGGTGGCAGGGGTGGTGGCAGAGGTGGTGGCAGGGGTGGTGGCAGGGGTGGTGGCGGTGGTACGGGTGTAGTTATTAGGGGCTGATAGTATTGTTTTCTATGTTTATGTTTGTTACATTTTGAATTATGTAACACTTGAATAATTTTTAATGTTATGTAATCTTGGATAATTTTTAATGTTATTTGATTAATGTTTTGTTCGAAAATTATGCCGTGTTGATGATTTTAATGTTTTGAGTTCGATTTACTGTTAGAACATGTCACCGGCATGATATGTCTGTTTGGAAGCAAGCAAAATGCGCCAAAACAGAGGCTCAGCCAAAACAGATGGCTTCTGCCTCTGTGCTGATGCATTCCGGATTATATAATCCGGACATGTTTAGTGCATTCCGGATTATCTAATCCGTAACTGTCGTTCACCACCCCCTTGTGTTGACTTTCAACGGGGTGATTTACATGTTTCGGATTATATATTCCGGAATATCTCTAACATTTTCGGATTATATAATCCGGACTAGTATTTTTATAACTGGTATCATCATCCATCAGGGTGAATGGAGTGCCAAAATACACGAAATAATCCGGATTAAATTTTCCGGAATCAGTTCGGATTACATAATCCGGATTAGGGGTATTTTGGGAAAAAAAATAGGGCGCGCGAGGAAAGACATAGGGTGGGAAAAGTAATACTCAAAAAAATAAGGAAGTTGGATGTGGGGCTTTAGCCCCACATGGACCTTGAATAGATCCGTCACTGGGGTGGTGTTTGTCTATTAAACGAAAATTTAAGGAAGGTTATTGTATGTTTTAAAATTAGAGAAGGTGTTAGTGTCGTTTTCATAGATATCAGGAGAGGTGAGTGTAATTTTGCCTAATTTTATATTTACTTACAAGTTACAATCTTTTTTATGCTAATATTACAAGTTACAACCTATCCCTAGTAATATATGACCAATGTTCTGTCTGCTATTAGAATGTAATCTCGGGAAATACTTGTGTGACATTAATGTCACGGTGACATTAAATCTGGGCCACATATTAGATAACATTAGATGTGTTGTGTGGCCCAGATGCAATGGAAATGACAATGTGTGGTCCAGATGCAATGGCACGGTGACATTAATGTCACCAAAGTGCCACCCTGTAATCTCGAGGCGTTTGTCCAAAAAAGAAGAAAGATTATCATCATCTAAAATTAACATTAAAAGTTATGTTGCCAAAGATTTTATAATATTTTTATGTGATCATCACACTCAAATGCTTACTCACCTTTTATAATACTATTAGTTGATTATTTCAGCAGCAGTATTAGTTGATGATTAAAACAGGTAAAGTAAATTGAAATGATTTGAGCAAGTTGTTAATCTTATCTTATGTTTATATTTATCCAATGTGTAAGTTAATCTTATCTTATGTTTATATTTATCCAATGTGTAAAAGTGGCAAAATGTGAGATACGAATCCGTGATGGAAGAAAATGGGGTCCTGTACCCGTGCCCGTTCAATGTCAAAAAACAAAAAAGTGAGTTTCGAAAATATTTTTTTTTTGCATCCTCCAATCTAAACAATCCACCTATACTATGGCCCCGTTTAGCGTGCGTGACCTTAATAGGTCTCGTATGGTAGGAGAGCAACTTTTTTTTTTTTTTTTTGCTTTGGTCCACTAAAATGACTTTTGATTCTAGTTGCTGTACAATCCTTACCTAGTGTAGCAGGTTAAAGTAATTAAATAATTCTCACAATAATTTCACTCAAACATTATTGCTATTTATATTACAGGGCTAATTTATGAATATATTAATTAAATCATTGTTTTCCATCATTGAAACTTGGATCTGCAGCAGAAGTAATGTATGCTGGCCATGCTTTTATGTGGCAATTTCATTTCTTGTTGGAGACCTGGAAAACTAAATCGTGTTTTGAAGTCAGAGGAGATATTGAAAACCAATTTCATTTCTTTTTGTGACAAATGTTTTATGTATTTTAGTTTTTATGTTGTATTAATTAATGTTATATTCAGTTATTTATATTTTAATGTGTTTAAAAAATAGTTGTATTTTGTTATCTACTCCTCCGGTTGCTATTATTTATAAGCAAAATTTTATTTTTTAGATAGATTAAATAATTAATGTATCTAGTTTTTATTATAGATTGAATACATTAATTATTCAATGTATCTAAAAAATGAATTTTTGCTTATAATAATGACGAAAGGAAGTATATTTAAATTACAAGCTAACTTAATCATGGGTGTCATATGTTTTTGTTCCCTATAAATATATCAACTTTTTGTTTTAATCACTCTAAAATTTCCTTTGACTTTTAATTCCTATAAAATTTTCAATTACCACTTTTGATCCCTACTTTTAAGTCAACTCATATTTAACTTTTGTACATAAATGTGTAGAATATTATATACTTCTCTCCCAAAAAAAAAATAGAATTTTTTAACAAAACATGAATTAAATATAATTTTTTAACGGGCATAAATGTAAAAATTCATATTTAATTCTTGTTTTGTTAAAAAAATCTATTTATTTGTTTGAGATATTTTTATAATATTATAAATTTTTATGCAAAAGTTTTATCCAAAAATATAAAATCTACATATGAGTTTACTTTAAAGGAGAGACCAAAAGTAAAAATGAAACACTATTTGGGGACTAAAAGTTTCAATAGTCATTGAACATTCATGCAAGTACTTTTCGTATAAGATTCTTACGGTAAGAGTTGAAAGTTTGATCACTCGTTGAATATCTTGATTAATCATCAAACAACCCTCCAAATAGTTTAGGTCCAAAATTCTTACTGTTAGGGTAACAATTGTGAGTTTGATTTGTCAGTGGACAATTTGATTAGTTATTGAACATTCATCCAAGTTTGATGTCTCAGTAAATAATTTGATTTGTCATTGAACATTAATACCTCATAAATAAGATTATCATAGATAAGAATCTTAGGTCTTAAGAAGATTATCATGGAACGAAAACTAGTCTTAGTAAGATTATCAAACAACCCCTTCAGAAACTCACCCAAACGACAAAAAGTATCAAACAAAATTATTCCCTCCATTGCATATGACCTAATTGAACTACGAATGAATCAAGAACACGAATTTCACCGATCGAAATCTTAGAGATAAGTCGATCTGACAAAATATCCCTTTAGAAATCTATTCAACATGGAAGTACACTTATCCTAGAAAATTGTAATTAGTGTATGAAGTTGATTATAAGAAGAGTGGAAGTTAGTTTGAATGATACTTATAGAACAAAAGTTGGTCTTTAGAAGATTCTCATATAACGGAAGTTAGTCTTTGAAAGATTTTCATAAAACGAAAGTTAGTATTTGAAAGATTCTCATAAAATGATAGTTAGTCTTTGAAATATTTTCATAGAATGATGACTATTCTTTGAAAGATTCTCATCATCAGAAGCTAGTATATGAAAGATTTCTTAACTATATGTTTATGTATTGTGCATTACCTATTATAGTGGGTAATAGTAAAAAAAAATTAAATAAAGTGGGTAGTAGTTATTAAAATTATAAGTTTTTAACAAAACATGAGTTAAATATAAATTTTTACTTTTTTTGCGGTTAAAAATTCATACGTAATTCATGTTTTATTTAAAAAATTCTAATTTTTTTTGGAGAGATATTTGCATTATTCTATGCAATTTCGTTAAAAAAATACAAATGCTACACATGAATTCACTTTAAAATAGAGAACAAAAATAACGATCGATAATTTTATAGAAATTAAAAATTGAAGAATGATTCTAGAGGAACTAAAATGAAAAGTTGATATATTTATAAGGATTAAAAACATATTTGTCCCTATTTAAAAATACCATAATATTCTTTAAAAAAAACATAATATGTAATTACTAATGTTATTGTTATTTATAATTATATAGTTATTATCATTAAAACTATATCAGAATTAATCAAGCGTATGAGCATGCTGGAATTTTTAAATTTTTTCCAGAATTAATCAATTGGTATTTTTAATATATATATATATATATATATGTGTGTGTAATAGAATCTTAGTAGGTCAAGTAACTTATAAATCTCAACCATTCAAAATCTTCCTAATACATCTAATGGTTGACATCCATTTTGCAAAAAAAAAAAAAAAAAGTTCAAGTCTCCTACGGTAGGAGACCTAAAGAGGTCTCCCACCGTAGCCTTTGCCACTACTATATACTAGTATACTAATCCATCGTAAATAAGAGTATTTTTTTTTTTTTTGTTCTAAGTTTTTCTTCTTCTAAGTAAATAAGAGTATTTATTAAAAAAAATGTTATGCTAACTTGTGCCCTTACGACACACGTTAAGGTTTTTTCAAATGGTAAATATTTATTGGAAAAAAACCAATTATCAAAAGTTTGAAAAATAAACGGACACGAATTTTCAATACACAATTTTTATCTTTAATACCATAACATGTGCCATTAAGATACATATTAGCATTTCCTTTACTTTTTAGCAACATAGTGTTACAAATAGCTCAGATGAAATGTTAAAAGAAAATTTGAATCTGTCTTGTGACTTAAACACTCTTTTAAAAATGAGAGTTAAGATCTCTTAAATATTTGATCTCTAGTCGGTATATATGAAAACACGTTGGGATAATAATAATTTATATGAAAACACGTTGTTTTGCAGGTAACTTTTTCTGACAAATGGCGTTGGACACTTGATACAATTCATGGATACTCCGTGCGGGAGGCTTACTGCTTTGTTACTAGTTATGGTGATCAGGTGGATAAGAGCCTTGTTGACAATGTTTGGCATAAGCATATCATGACAAAGGTGTTTTTGTTTGTGTGGCGCCTGCTCCGTAATCGACTTCCGACTCGTGATAATCTTTTGCGTAGGAATATACTCCATTCGACAACTTCTTTGTGTGTGGTCGGTTGTGACGTCATGGAAACAGCAAGCCATCTCTTTTTAGCATGCGGTATATCTCTTACTTTATGGTCTCATGTATGGTCTTGGTTAGGATTGTATTCGATGCTTCCTAATGAGATTCGTGATCACCACCTTCATTTCTGTTATATGGCGGGACTTCCGCGGTGCACCCATTCTTTCTTGCAAGGCATCTGGTACGCGTGTGTTTGAGTTTTATGGAAGAATAAGAACAATTGCATCTTTAAAAATGAGGCTTCACATGCTTGTGTTCTTCTTGAGAAAGTCAAGCGTAATTCTTTTTTATGGATGAAAGCTAAGCATACATCTTTTAATTATAGTTATTATGTCTGGTGGACACACCCGCTTCTCTGTATGGGTGTTCATCATTGATTTTTTACGACTGCTTTTAGGGGGTTTATGTGTTTTGGCACCTTGTACCTGTAAATATTTTCCGATGATTCACTTTTTGCACGTCTTGTACAGGGTGTATTACCGGTGTTATTAATATATTCCATTTTAACTTGTGCAAAAAAATTTAAATGAATCTCACTTATACTTATAGCTTGTGTAAAAAATCGTTAAAGGCTCGTAACACTCTTTTTTCAATATCACTCAATTTAATACTTACTCTTATAAATAAAATCAATATATATATATATATATATATATATATATATATATATATATATATATATATATATATATATATAGGGGGCTGTTAACTTGCACCCACCTAAAAACACTAAGGTGCAAGTTAACAAGCTACACCTACTAGTTCTTTACCAAATAACCTAAATATCACTATTCTAAATGACTTTAAATGGAAGGATAGTATGGTAATTTAGTTAATTACATGATTGTTTTTTGTTTTTGTTAATAGTCATGGCTTTAGAACATGTACAAAACATCCTTAAATAAAAACATGTACAATGAGGTAGCAATATTTTGTTTGTTTAAAAAATAAAATTAAAGCAAATTTACAAGTTTGTCCTTTACTTAAAACATATTTTAAAAGGATAGTAGTGGATTTTTTGGTAAAGAACTAGCAGATGTAGTTTGTTAACTTGCACCTTAGTGTTTTTAGGTGGGTGCAAGTTAACAACCCATATATCCCACTATTTTATATAAGTTCTTTTTTTAAAGAACCACTTTATATTAGTTTATTTCTAAAGTATAAAATTTACATTGATTTAATCCAATAAAAAATAATGATACATGAAGTGTTAAAAAGAGGATAGCTATGGCCACTCTTTATCACATATTTTGGGCTGCTTGCATCAACTATGGATCTGAATAATCTGCTGCCTACTCCCTTCCTACACTGCCTGCTGCCACTTTATATGTCTCTTATCCTTCTCTCTTGTCATTACCTCTTCATTTTGAATTTTTGGTCTCTCTCTCCTCACTGTTACGAAATCAGCAGCATTGCAGTTCTGCTATGCAACAAAGTGATCCAAATCTGTCACTTTTTTTTTTTTAAAGAGAACTATGTTACCAACTCTCTAAATATTATGTTAGATACATTTTTTTATCATGTTACCGGTGTTTCTTCTAAAAAAGACATGTCTAAGGTGTGATGTATCTACCAGTTAAGTTGATTACTAATTTCTATTAAATAACTTGACTAATCATTTTTAATGGGAACTCTTTTTCCACTTACATTTTTCTTTCATGCACAAAACTTGAATCCGATAACTTAAAAAATTCGAGTTCAATTTCATTTATTATATTATGGGTTTCGCTCTAAAGACAAATATTAATGTACTTAAAAGATTTGAGAATTACTCTTTGTACTTCCTTGACGTAAGCATGAGTAGTGTTATCAACACTCTTTCTAATATTTATAAATATTTACTATCTTACTGGTTTAAATCTTTGTAAGTCTACACTTTATAAATAAAACTCACACAAAGTGGTAGGATGAGAGAGCATACAAAAGTTTGCGTTTCTAGCCTTTCTCCATAGGCATTTAGGATACATATTTGCAGGGCCTAAGATTTTTGGTGCCCTAGACGAAACAATAAAATGTGTCCTTTTAATTATTCCAATATTTTCTTCTTGCTTTTTTTGTTGCAAAATATTCATTTATAATCAAAGTTATCTAAAAGTATATTTTCAATAGAATTAATCAAAACGAATTAAAAAGAAATATATCTATATAATACTAACTACTAAGTAAAAGTAATAATTTTGAGTAAACTATCAAATTGGTCATTGTCTTTGTACCAAATTCTCAAATTGGTCCCTGACTCTATTAATAACTCAAAATTATCCCTGTCTTTGTCAAACGTTTCTCAGATTGGTCCATGACTCTATTAGTTGTTTTGTATTTTGAGTGTTAATGCCTCAATGTTTTTTGGATATTATTTAGTAGTTAATGGCATAATGTCTTTTGGATCTTATTTGGTACGTTAATGACTTAAAATACAAAACAACTAATAGAGTCGGGGACCAATCTGAGAAACGTTTGACAAAGACAATGACCATTTTGAGTTATTAATAAAGTCATTGACTAATTTGAGAATTTGGTACAAAGACAGGGACCAATTCGATGATTTACTCTAATAATTTTGGTGCCCATAAAAAAAAAGCCCCTCTTACCTGCCCTCAGGGCCACCCCTCACATATTTGCATTTTCCTTATATATTAATATTATACATTTATTATGTTTGAGTATCGACTGACCTTCGCTTTGACTATACATTGTATGTCTGACTGTTTTTAGGGGTGACACTTTTAGTACATCTTGTACTTAGGTGCCTCACCTCCGTTGTTAATATATTCTATTTTTATGTCTTCAAAAAAAATTAATATTATACATTTAATTGGTATCTCTCATTAATATTAATGATCAATCTTTTACGCATCACAAATTCTCTCATTTTATTTTTTAAGGTAATTGCAATTATAGTTTTAATTATATCTACAAAAAAAATCTTTACTTTCTTTTTCAAAGGAAAAAAAAAAAATCATTAACCTAGCTGTCTATGAGAATTAAAGTCTATATATTAATGTATATTGATACCTTATATATGAAATAAAAATTAAATTAATAATCATAGATCATACATAATCCATTTCCTCAATTTTATTTTATTATTATTAATTTCATCGCATAACCAAACCAAACATACATGAAAACAATTTTGTTGTGTCTCATCTCTCACAAATCACAACACAACCTTAGATTCTACGAAGTCACAAATTTTTTCTTTCTTTCTTTCTTTGTTTGTTTACTCTATAAAACAACAACATCACACTTTCACTCTCACACTGTTCTTTTTTCTATACTTGCTTTCTGTACCCATCATCATGATGTTTCTTCCAGATTTCAGATAGGTATGCATACCCTTTTCACTCTTCTTTCTTAGATCCTTCTAATTTCTCAAATTTCTTATCTTTTTTCCATTTATTGCAATTTTCAACTCTCTTTGACTCTTTTTTCTTCTCTGTTTCTGGTTTTTTGATCTTGTTTGTAGAGAAAATTAACATAACATCATTGAAATTTGATTATTATACTCATTGCTTTTGAGATCACAGTTTCATTCTCTAGATCTTCTTGTTTATAAATTTGACTTTTTTAGTTCAATTTTGTATGATATTCATGCTTTTTTGCTCTAAAAATCATAAGGGTACTTTGAAAGTTTGCATTTTTTTTGTTTAATGTGATTTTGTTTTTATTGGATGCTTGTTTTCATGCTTGATTGATGGGTTGAAGTTGAACAGTCATGGAAGTTTCCCTTTTTTAATAATATATTTGATTTGTCAAACTTAGGGAATTATTTAGTCTACTAAAAATAATTTAAATGCCAACTTGTAAATTGTAATTATGTGTGACTTCTTCAATTTTTTAATATGAAAAAATGAATCCAGGTTTTCTTGGTTTACAGATTTGCACAAGTTTGAAAAAAATCTTTTGGATGTTGACATGGTATTAGTCTTTTACCTAGTGTAGATTTTTTATTTTATATATTTTTTTTTGTGAAAAGAAAAGGCTCAACAATTTGAAACCAGTCATGAGTTTTGTGCCTCTATGTGCACCAAAAATTGTTCCACTACAGGAATTTTTCTCTGCATATAGATTTTAGTGGTAGCTCTCATTCAATTATTAGTGTTCTGTTAAGTAGAGAATGCATGAAAATTGTGTGAGGACAGTGGTTATTAACTATAATAGAATGTGTATGGATAAACATTTATAGACATGTAGGTATGCCCTTTTTATAGGTATGTAATTATTTACGAACTGTTGAACATGTATGTTCTTTTAGTGTTACTTTGTTCTATTGATTCTTTGTCTTATGGTAATGTATTGGGGTAGTTGGTATGCTATTTATCTTCATTTGTAAGTTGACTAGGTAGTTGACTATCATAGACTTTAATTTCTGCATGATTCTTTCTAGTTATTCAAGTGACAATACACACAAGATTTTCATGTTTTTGTTGCTACGTGACATTTGGAATATTATGTGTTCGCCTTGAATGAATTAATTTTAAACACGACTCATTATGTTCTCAGGGATTTGATTGACAATCTACGTTTATGTCAATTTAGAATATAAGGCGCCAAAGTTTGTTATAAAGCTTAATGTTGCTCTCATCATTATTCGAGTTTTGTTTTATTCGCTAGTCATATAATTTTTTCTGTTACTGTTTCTACTACACGACATGGAGATTTATTGCAAACAATTTCTAATTATGTTCCTTTTGTGGGTTTTAATTTTGAAACTTCCAGTATTGCTTCGACAGTTTGACTTGTCCAGTAGCAAGTTCTGGCAATACAATCCCGCGAGTTCTCAGTCGAGTCTTCCATAGAAGGTAGATAGATGGGTTCTAGAATTCCATCTCATCAGCTTAGCAATGGCCTATATGTATCAGGGCGGCCAGAGCAGCCGAAGGAAAGGGTTCCGACAATGACTGCAACGGCCATGCCATATACTGGTGGAGACATAAAAAAGTCAGGAGAATTGGGAAAAATGTTTGATATTCCTACTGATGGCTCAAAATCTAGAAAATCTGGACCAATAACAGGTGCACCATCACGAACAACATCTTTTGGAGGAGCCGGTTCACATTCCGGACCAATTCATCCTAATGCTGCTGCTCGGGCTATGTATACAACTTCAGGTTCCATGTCTATTGGTGGCGCGGCCGGTTCCAATTCACAAAAGAAATCTAATTCCGGGCCGTTGAGTAAGCATGGGGAACCGATTAAAAAGTCTTCTGGTCCTCAGTCTGGTGGAGTAACTCCAACTGGACGTCAACATTCTGGACCTCTTCCTCCCGTTCTTCCGACAACAGGTCTCATTACATCGGGGCCCATAACATCCGGCCCGCTAAACTCTTCTGGTGCTCCTAGGAAAGTGTCCGGTCCTTTGGAAGCGACAGGTTCGATGAAGTTGCAAGGTTCTGCTGTTGCTGTTCCCAATCAAGCTGTCACGGTTCTCAATCAAGGTGATGAATATTCCTTTAGAAGGAATTTTCCAAAGGCCATGTTATGGTTATTAATTCTGCTTTTTGTCATGGGTTTCATTGCCGGCGGTTTTATTCTTGGAGCCGTGCACAATCCTACTCTCCTTATTGTGGTTGTGATTCTCTTTGGCTTAGTTGCTGCGTCTTTCACTTGGAATACTTATTGGGGAAGAAGAGCTATTATGGGATTCATTGCCAATTATCCAGACTCCGAGCTTAGAACTGCAAAAAATGGACAATTTGTGAAAGTCTCTGGGGTAAGTTTTGCTTCTCTTGACTAAATTAAACTTCAAAGAAATTATATGATTGTCACGCTAGAGAACATGATACCACTAATAAATAGCCTTTTTGGCTTCTTAAAAAAAACTAATAAATAGCCTTTACCAGTTTGGAGAAGACACTTAAGGCATCAATGACAACGGTAGACTAGAGGAAGGATAGTTTGATAGAGGTTAAAGGTGATTGAGATAAACTATTCTTCACAATAGGCCAAAATTGAGAAGTTTTTAGATTTAAATTGTCTAATGGTCTATCGTTAGACATGACTTGTGATAGGAAATTATGACGATGTTTGACACATGTAGCCGATCCAATTTAGGTGAAAAAGGCCCTGGCAGTGGCTGCTATAGTTTCTTTCAGACATGACATGATCTCATACGAAACAAAATTATAAATAAAATAAGACAAAAATATCATCATGAACGGAAAGCCTTTAATATGGTCTTGGTTGTTTGCAATAATTTTATTTTCATTGAAAGAACTTTGAATGATACTTAATGAGAGCATTTAGGTTTGTGTTTCTTGTTTGCACACTAAACCTCTGGAGCTGCTACTTTTATAAACTGTGACAGGTATCAGACATGTACTTGGTACCCGCACGTATTTGGCCCACATGCGATATGTAATGATATATGCATCAAAATCTTAAAAATTAAAATTTGGCCCACCTGCGTACTTTTTTATTCTTTAATACTGTGTTTGGTTAATACAATAGTTCTTTAAATTCTCATCATACTGTTTTTACAACAATCTATAATTATTGTACTCATTTTATATTTGATGTTATCACTGTTATCAAATATCGGTGGCAGTTTTTAGGCTCTCCGCCATGCCAATTTCAACCGATATGGCAGGATTTTCTACCATAATCGGATATGACGGCACCACAAATCGGCCGGTGTGGCGGGATTTTGGCTCTCTGCCATGGACTACCATCCGCCATCGACAACACTGAATGTTATTAATTTTATACGATTAAATTAATGTATTTTCTTCCATCCAATTTTGTCATAAAGCAAATTTATGAGCAGTGTCACTATTATACTTCACTCATGTCTTATTTTGATCAGGGTTTTCCCAAGTAATATTTGCCTTAGAACTTCCAATTATGTTGATGAGAAGCTTGCACTTGATTGGTTCAACATGTACACATCTTAGCAATTAATTACAATAAATGACAGTAATGTTTGGCTGTGATACTGTAGGTTGTTACTTGCGGTAATGTGCCTCTCGAGTCATCTTTCCAGAAAGTCCCCAGATGCGTATATACATCGACAAGTTTATATGAGTATCGAG
Organism: Medicago sativa; assembly: GCF_051527215.1. Classification (NCBI taxonomy): domain Eukaryota; kingdom Viridiplantae; phylum Streptophyta; class Magnoliopsida; order Fabales; family Fabaceae; genus Medicago; species Medicago sativa. The sequence continues at coordinate 6,320,798 of NC_140752.1, forward strand.
GATGGGACTCAAAAGCTGCAAATCCTACACATCGGCGACTTTCTTGGGGCCTTAGATTGCTGGAAGTGAGTTACTTGATTTTTTATTCTATTTTTAAAATACTTGTCAATGATGTCTTGTAATGAAATTTAAATACTTTAATGTCTTACTGTTTTGAGAATATTACTTCTGTTTCACTTGATTGACCGGAATATATGTCATGTGACAGAGGCGAGTGGTTGATTTTTACATCTCAGATTTCCAGTCTGGTTTAAGGGCATTGGTCAAGACTGGTCATGGAGCAAGAGTGACCCCTTATGTCGATGACTCGGTTCTCATCAATGTAAATCCAACCAAAGAAGAGTTATCTCCAGAGTTCCTTCGGTGGTTGGGAGAGAGAAATTTGTCAAGTGACGACCGTGTCATGCGGCTGGAAGAAGGGTAACTTTTTATCTATTTTTTGAATATATTAACTAACCTTTTCTTGACCAAGAGATGATATAACTTGTGTAACTTCTTTTTAAATTCAGGTATGTTAAAGAAGGAAGCACGGTGAGTGTAATGGGGGTTGTTCACAGGAATGAGAATGTGCTTATGATTGTTCCTCCACCAGAGCCAATCACAACAGGTTGCCACTGGCTCAAATGTATTTTTCCTGCTAGCCTGGAAGGTATAGTCTTAAGATGCGAGGACACGTCCAAGAATGATGTCATACCGGTTTAACATTATGTTGATCAAGAATGTTTGTTGCATCATCTAATTGGTGATTTTTAGATAGTATTCTTTTCCCCTCTATTATTAGTGGTGGTGGAATATAAAATATTGACAGATTATTATAGATTAAGATGGCAGAAATTGTGTGTATGCGTTTATTTGTTTATTTTTCAAATATCTTTAAATAGTTGTATAGTTATGGCTGGTTTGATGTTCTTTAGGATTTGTAAACTTTGGTAATGTATGATGCAGTGAAAATTCTTAATGTATGAAGCATATTGTGATGATGCTAACATGCTAAATAGAATACAAGCTTTCTTGTGGTTTTTGCAAATGGTTTCTTCATGCGTACACAACTTCTCTCTGCCTTGTTGAGCTATATATATGCTCAATGTTACATCTTGTCATGAGCACCTTTTCTCCGATACACGATTTCATAAAATTCTAATTCATCTGAGCTAAATTCTATGGCGGACCATTTGATCGGTTGTTTGCAGTGTACTAAGTACTAACTTGAATCGCTCCAAACTCCAACGATTAGTAACGATGCTTACTGAAAATAGAAGTTCACGATACTCCCCGTCTTAATGAGTGAGACAAAGACTTGATTGCAAATTGCTTCTTAAATCTTAATGATGTATGCTATTTACGATTAAGCGTTTTTTTGTCATACTTTACCGGGAGAATTTGCCAACCTTCAAATTATTCCAATCTTAGTTTTACATGCACTTCTTAACCTCATTATTCTTATGCAAATTCTTCAGCTACTTCTTGTTGTTCACAATCTGTAAATTGATTGGTAGCTGCAAGCCTGCAACAAACAAACAAAAATAATATCAGTTTAATTATAATAATAATAATAATAATAATAATAATAAGGCTAAACTGCAACTTTGGCCCCTTATCTTTCAAAAAGTTGCGATTTTGGCCCCCTAACTATGAAAACTACAATTTTGGTCCCCTATCTTTTAGCCCCTTTGCAATTTTCGTCCTTTTGCTCAATTTTGACTTTGTCAACGCTGATGTGTCACCTCATTAAACGCGCTGGCATGCCACATGTGTATATATTGATTTTTTATTTATTTTAAAAGCCAGGCAGGAATTTGGTTGAATTAAAAAAAAAAAGAAAAATGAAAATACAAAGGTTGGCACGTGAGAGCTTTCTCATTTCTTCAACTTCTAGGGTTAACTTTGGGTGTGCAATTTTGGCCCTCTACTTTCAATCAATCTTTGTAAATCAAAATTTCTGCCAAATCCAACTCTTAATCACAACTAAATCGTTACCAAAGTTGATTGTTCTTACCAAAAACAACATACAAACGAAATCCAAACGAAATGAAGTGGTTCGAAAATGGACAGTCGAAGGTGACGAGTTCGGAGAAGACGAGTTCGGAGAAGACGAGTTCAGCGAAGAAAGTAGTAGGGACGGCGAAGAAGGTTACGGAGGTCACAGTAGCAGCTAAGACGAGTTCAACAACAGATGAAGGAAACATGCTTAATGTAGGTGACATCAATATATCAAAGTAAGTGACCTTTTGTCTTTTTTCTTTTGTTTTATACCTGGAAAGCACATTTATGTTGTTTATTACTGAATAAAATAGGGTGGGTGGATGTATTGAACAATGTGTTAAATATGAAACCTAACCCTAAAATGGAAAATGCCAACTGTAGATTCCTTTGTATGTGTAAAATCGTATCAGAAATGTATGTATGTGTAAGCTTTATAAAAAAGTCAGTATGTATAGAGTATAAATATACTATATGTATATTGTATAATTATACTTAACTAGTATGGATACCCGTGCCAAGCACGGGCTAGAATTCAACCATACTTAAGTGAAAAAATGTTGTATGTATCAAGTGTAAGTTATATTTCAACATTGAATAAAAGAGTGGAGGTTGGACAACATATAAGTTGGAAGACTCGTATACTCAATGCCTTAAATATTCGATGAAAATGTAATATCGTTCTCACTTGGATGATTGCTCTAGGTCCAATGGATCAATCCACAACACAGTGAGTTCCCCCATAAATTCCAACGGTCGTAACAAAACCCGGTTCGACTTTGTAGAGGAAGCGCGAGTGGGAGAGTTGTTATTGTGTCAAATGTGAGTAAAAGTTCGACATTGAATGCAAGAGTAGACGTTGAACAACATAATATACCTAATGTCTTAAGATTTAGGGTGAAGATGTGGTGTCAATATCACTTATGTGGTTTCTTTTAGTCTAAAATGATGATTAAACTAAATGTATAATCGCCGATAGTAAGAAAATTATGATGAACTATTTTTTTTTTTAGTTTTTAGATGTCATCTGTTTAATTGTTTGATCTTAAAATTTAGTTTTTGATTGTCATTATGTTTTTTGAGAATTTTTTCATTCAATGAATTAGAATTATTTGAAATCATGTAAGCATTTTATGAAATCATGTAGCATTATGTCATCATGTAAGCATTTTATGAAATTAGAATTATTTGAAATATTTTTAATAAAAAGCATTGATTGTAATGTGATTGAACTCAAGTGGTTAGTGAGTTCCAAATTAATCAGGAAATTCGAGTTTGATTTTTCGGTAGAACAATCTTTCGATCAAACTCCGGTAGACAAAGAGTCCTTTACAACAAAAATATTTTTTTTCCACAAAGAAAAAAATTCCTATTTTGAGATTTAAAAAATTAATTACTTCACAAATATTTACCATTTAAATTTAATTTCAATTGAATACCGGTATTAATCATATTTATGTCGTTAAAGGTCACTGCATGAAATATATTAACAATATAAATATAAATTTCATATTAATAAAAATGGGAATACACTCTTGGTTTAATGTATATAGTATAGTATTTAAGGCCTTAGTAAAAAAATTAAGGCATTTTTTTTACAAAAGTTTAAGGCATTGTTGTATACTCTGAAAAATTTTATCGCAAATTAATTTTAGCATATTTGGTCATATTAATGAACAAAGTTCATTTGATTAAATGCCATAATATTTTCAAATGAAATTCAAGATGATAAAAACAACGATTGGGACAAAGACTATCACTGAAATGAATAGAAAAGACCGTGTTGGCTCTTTTTCTGGATTCAATTTATGTCCCCAATTTTTTATCGGGTTAGATTTACATCCCCAACCTTTTTTTTCCCTAAATTTTTATCTTAAAAAAACTTGTTAGTGTAGATCCTTAAAATGTCAATTATTTTCTATTTTTAATTTGCAAAATGTCTTTTTTTTGAGGGAATTTGCAAGATGTCTTGAATACGAATACTATTTAAAATGAAAGACATAAGGTTTTATTGATTATCATAGTTTAAAAGTTATATATTTAATTAAGAAAAAAATATCCTATAAAACAAAAGCTTTTTTTAATGTCAAATGTTAGCAATTAGTTGTTAGATTATTTTTTTCTTTCCCGAAACAAAATCAATTGTTTTCTTCTTCATCCAATTTTGCACCAAGAACCTATAACATCATGGAAAAAATACAATCAAAGGAAACCAATAAATACATTTAATTAGACAATTGATATAGCATTAAATGCTTACATGATTTTGCATCTTTTTTACAAAAATAAAAGGAAAAAAATGTCATGTCAACATGCTATGTTATGGTTGAAAGTTGAGCGGAAAAACATACATTTTGCTTCCTATAGGAATTATATTTGTTGAACAAAAAAAATTATATTTAGCTTATTGTTAAGAAATACGTGTATGATTGAAACCTTTGATGATTTAGTTAAATCTAATTGGTCAAAAATTAAAACAAAGGGTACATGAATCCATTTGATTGGTTGAGAAATCAAACAATGATAATAATTTGATGGTTGTCATTGAAACATGTTTCTGTTTTTGAGGGGGCAAAGTGTCATTGAAACATGATTAATAAGTAATCGAAAATTCATTTAGTTTTTTTTAGCAAACATTTAGTTTTGTTATTATAAGACTTTTACAACTTTCCGTTTATAAATAGGGTAATTAATAAAAATATTAAAGCAGTTTTAAAGCATATGTGATTATTAATTTTAATAATAGAATGGATGATGGATAGAAAAATATGACGTTGAATAAAACATTAATATTTTTTCACTTAAAAAACATAATAATTTACTAATCTTTAATTAGGATATTAATTTTAATATTGGTATAAACTCATTTAAATATTTAATTAGGATGAAGGAAATAAAATATAAATGATTGTAAGGTTTACTATTTTTTGGAAAATGCACTTAAAATTTTAGGGTAGCACCATGCTCCCTTTTAGTTAAAGAAAAGGGAACTTTGACTCAAAAAACAAAAACTAAAGGTGCCATAAAATCGATTTTCTATTATGTATTTCTTATCTTTTTCACTCCAAAGTTATCAATTCAATCAATTTTGTGAAAATATGATGCAATTCTTCTTGTCTATCGACTGGTTTCCATTTCAAGCATAAAGTAGCAAAAAAAAAACCAAAATAAAATATAAAAGAGCAAGATATTAAAAGTAAAATAACAACATAAGAAACAGAAGAAAAATTAAACAAAAAAAGAATAGATAGATAGAAAAAGTTGTGAGTATTGAGGGATTAAAATAAAACAAAAGGGGGATGAAAGTGATTATATTTGAACGTGTTAATAGAAATCCTTCATATATATTCTAATTTATATGTGATGCATTTCTTCTTTTCTCTTGATTGGCTTCCATGTCCAAAATAAAGATCCGAACAAATACAAAGAACATATAAACACCAAAAGAAAATTGGAAAGAGAATATGAATAAGAAACATCAACCTAAGAAATCACATAAAAAGGAACATGACAATAAGAAATGTTAAATAAACAATGAAACAATAAAAAAAAACATATAAAAGAAAAGAGAATGAGGTTGAGAGCAGTGATTTTTTATGGGAGGAAGAGGTAGATGAAAATAATAAAAAATCAAATTGTCTATATATAGGGAAAAAAATCATATCATGATCAATTTTGATTGGTTGGTGAAAAATAAGTGAGTCATGATCAATTTTGATTGGCTAATAGAAAATGAATGAGTCAAGATACATTTTGATTGGTTGATGGAAAAACATTAAATGAAATGAGGAGTATGAAGATGCCATGTGTACTATTGCTTTTAGATGTATGCTTTTGTATTATGTAAAGATGTATACAGCTGAATACTGTATAATGCAATAGCTGTACTTAATTTATTCTTTCCTTTTAGGGTTGTTGAGGACCACAGTTTAAAGATAAGGTTTCACTACAAGGGTTACTTCATTTGTGACCCTGTTGTCGCTTACAAGAAGGGTGAAATACATGAATATGGGGGTGAGTGGGACATTGATAAGGTCAAATTAATAGATCTGGACAAAGTGATCAGAGAGATTGGGGTGGTAGGAGACTACAAGTTGTGGTATATCTGTCCAGGTTTTGACATAGTTGATGGTCTAAGGTTGTTGAAAACTGATAGGGATGTTGTTAGGTTCATTAATGAGCATAAGAATTCAGTAGGTGTTGAGTTTTATGTTGAAGCCAAAGATGTTGAAATTGAAGATAGCAGGTATGAAAGTGAGGTTGAAGAGGTTCTTATAGTTGACAAAGGGAAGCAATCAGCTGATGAGTGTGATGATAGTGAGGAGACAAATCCTGATTACATTGGTGATGAGGGAGATGTTCCTGAATGTGAATTAGAAGATGAGGATGGAAGTGTTGATGGTGTATCTGTTGATGATAGTGATTATGATGAAGGGTGGGATTGGACTAATGTTTTGCCTAGCCAAACTTTGAACCCAACTGCTGTTAGTCAGTCAGTTAACCCTAATCAATCTATAGTTGGTGTTGAAGTATCTAGGAACCCTGAAGTGACTGGTGTGGAAGACTTTGAAGATGAGAATGAAGACTCTGATGTGTTAGAAAGTCATGATTCATCTGAAGAGAATGACAGATCTAGAAAGAGGAAAAGGAATAGGTTTAAGTTAGGAAGTAACAATGAACCTGTTGTATTTGAGGTTGGTCAAATATTTGCAAATGGTTTGTTAGTTAAAGATGCTGTGAAGGAGTATGGTCTGCAGAACAAGAAGAATGTCTACCTAGAGAAGAATGAGACAAAAAGAATTGTGGTGAAGTGCTCAAAAGGTTGCCCATATTATATTAGATTTAGTAGGGTTCCTCCTCAAACTCATTATGTTATTTCTACTTTGAAGCCTGATCATAGTTGCCATCCAACTGGTAAGATTAGAGTGTTAACCACAAAATTGTTGGCAAAAAAATTAGTTCCTATACTCAAGCATACACCTTCTATGACCCTTAAGGCTCTGAAAGAAGAGTGCAAGAGTAGGTGGAATGTGGTGATGAGTTCTTATCAGGTATACAGAGCAAAAATCAGTGCTTTGGAAACCATTCATGGTGCTAGTGATGAACAATATGGTCATCTAAGAAACTATGCTGAGGAGTTGCTCAGAAGTAATCCTGGAAGCAGTGTTAAGATTCAATGTAAGCCTGGTCTAGGGGGAATGTTTTTTCAGAGAATGTATGTTTGTTTCAATGCTTGTAAGATGGCTTTTGTGAGTAGCTGTAGGCCGTTGATAGGACTTGATGGTTGTTTTCTGAAAGGGAGGTATGGTGGACATTTGTTATCAGCTATTGGTAAAGATGCTAACAATCAAATGATCCCCATAGCTTTTGCTGTTGTGGAAGCTGAAACAAAAGACTCATGGGATTGGTTTATGGATCTGCTGCTATCAGATTTGAATGGAATAGAATTTAAGAGATGGTCTTTCATATCAGACCAACAAAAGGTAATATTTAATTCAATAAATTTTATTTTTCATATTTAATTCATTTAATTTGAATTTTACAATAGTTTTCTGTTGAAGTTTTATTTACATTGCTTAATTGTATATTGTAATTGATTTTTTTAAGGGATTGGTGAATACCATAGCTGCTATTGGTGAACATGTTGAGCACAGATTATGTGTCAGACATTTGTATGGAAACTGGAGGAAAAGGCATGCTGGGGAGCAGTTGAAAGAAGCTTTATGGAGAGCAGCCAGGGCCAATACAATGACTGAGTTCAAGGGAGCCATGGATCATCTGAAAATGTTAAGTGTACCAGCTTGGGAGGAAATGATGCAGTATGCACCAGGTATGTGGTCTAGGGCAGGATATAGTACTCACACAAATTGTGATTTGCAAGTCAATAATATGTGCGAGGCATTTAACTCTGCAATAATTGATCTAAGGGATTTACCAATTATTTCACTTGTTGAGGGGTTGTAGTTTTATATAACAAATAGGATAGTTAAGTTAAGGGACTACATGTTAAGGTTTCAAGGGGACATCTGTCCAATGATAAGGAAGATTGTGGAAAAATCTAAAAAGGATGCTAATGGTTGGACCCCAATTTGGTGTGGTGATAGAGACTCCTCTAGGTTTTCAGTTACTGATGGAACTGACACATATGTTGTCAATCTCCAAGACAGAACATGTGCATGCAGAAAATGGGATTTAAGTGGTATCCCATGTGCTCATGCAGTTGCTTGTATCTATTACAATGAAGCTAATCCTGATGATTATGTGGCACACTGGTATAGGTGAGTGAATATTAACTTGTTATTTATTTTGTAGTGTTAAAATTAGTTTATATGATAGCTGATTGCTCTGTTTGTATAAAAATCTGTTTGTATAAATATGATAGGAAACAAACATTTTTGGAGACCTATGACCATTTGATCCTTCCTTCAAATGGCCCAAGACTATGGCCAGAAGTTGCTACAGAACCAATACTCCCACCTCCTGCCAGAAGGGCGCCTGGGAGGCCTAAAAAGGTTAGAAGGAAAGAGAATGATGAGCCCAAATCAGGAAGCAAGAAAGGCAAGAGAAACCAGGAAACTGTTAGATGCAGAAGGTGTAAAGAGCTTGGACATAATGCCAGGACATGTGGTGGAAAGACAGGTGCTGACAGAAGTATTGCACCTGGAGGGAACAAGGTAATGTTTTAAATATCTTCCTTATATCAACTGTAATTTCCTTCATAAAATATTAATAATTACGTATTTAACATTTGTAGGATAACACTGCTGCACAATCTTCACAACACAATACTTCTGCACAAGCTGGTGCTGCAGCTTCTGGTGCACCTGCACCTGCACAAGCTGCTGCTGCAGCTTCTGGTGCTGCAAGAGGAAAAAAACCAATGAAGAAAAAGTCTAAGACTGATGCTGGTACAACTGCTGCTGCATTTGGCACAACTTCTTTGCCAACTAAAACACCTGCTGCCAACATTTCTGTGCCTGCTAAAACTACAGCTACCAACACTTCTGGACTTGCTAAAGGTCCTGTCAACAACAATTCTGCCCCTGCTGTATCAAATGCTACAACAAACACTTCTGGAACAATGAGAGGTGGCAACCATGTTGTTGGTGAGGTAGCTTTGTTTGTGCCAAGAAAAAGTAGAACCACAGGGGTGAATAGGTCACTTGAAGAGGTTGGAAATGTTGGGACTCAATAGTCAGTGAATAAGAGTTAGGCTATGATAGGAGAATCATTAGTCTATTGTTTTGGTGATGAAACTTATTGATATTTTCGTTATGTAATGTAATGTCAAGTACTCTTTAGCCTTGATTATTTTTTGCTTAAGTTGTGTTTAAGAATGTTGTGTTTAAGTACTCTAAAGTACACATAATTAGCTTTTGGAAATGTACTCTGAATTTAAGTACTCTAAAGAGTATCTTTTGTGTTTAAGTACTGATAATGTTAAGTATTGTAATGATATAAGTAATTTGCTATCTAAATGTCAAGTACTCTTCTTAAGCCTTGGTTATATCCTTTCTTAATGCATAAGTTTACATCATAGCAAATTTATATTACATTAACATTAACCATTACAAGTTGGTGTTCCATAAACATCAGTTTTCATTGAAAACATCAAACTCAATTCATTTCATTTCTTCCATCATAAGAACATTTCATCAGTTTACATTACATAAAAGAAATCATTTCATAGGTTTACATTACATACAAGCAATCCTACATAACTTATCCAAACTTAATGAAAATCACCAACAAACTTGCAAACAACAGTATTCCTAAAGTTACAATGATCAACATAAGCTTTCTCTCTTTATTCTTCAATGCATCATTCTTCTTTAACAGGCCTCTAATTACTTTCTTCTGCCTTTCAGGAACTTCTGGATCGAACCATCGGAAAAAACTACATTTTCTTCTCTGCCAGTACCTTCCACATCCATGAAACCTCCTACCTGGATTTTCATCTGTCCAGGATGTTACTAGAGGGGAGTCGACGTCACAGTAACATGCCAACTTTGTTTTCCCCATCCATGATGAACCACTCACGGTTGAAGATGAAGATTGCCCAGCCATTTTCTGTGTCTGCAAATCGAACAGGATGATGACACAACAGTATGAAGAACGAAAAATGGAAGGATGAGAGGAAGAAGACAAAACTCTCACAATAGAAGCAAGAACGATGGAGCAGGATGGAATAAGAAGAAGAACAATTCTGTGATAATGGATGAATGAAGGGAAGAATAAGAAGAACAATGGAGATTGGGGTCAGATTTGGGGCTTTTTAAACCCTAAATCATGACCGTTATACCTCTCTCACGTGCCAACCTTTGTATTTTCATTTTTTTTTTAATTCAACCAAATTCCTACCTGTCTTTTAAAATAAATAAAAAATCAATATATACACATGTGGCATGCCAGCGCGTTTAATGAGGTGACACATCAGCGTTGACAAAGTCAAAATTGAGCAAAAGGACGAAAATTGCAAAGGGGCTAAAAGATAGGGGACCAAAATTGTAGTTTTCATAGTTAGGGGGCCAAAATCGCAACTTTTTGAAAGATAAGGGGCCAAAGTTGCAGTTTAGCCTAATAATAATAATAACAACAACAACAACATAGTACCAATACAAATATTAGTACAAAAAATAACAAGAGCCTCCTCAGCCCTGTCATGCTTCCGAGCCTCCTCAACCTGGGGTTGGGGTTGGGCCTCGTGCACCTGAGACGGTCGAACATCATCACTCTTGTCGCCTTTACACCGCCCCTTCTCATCCTGCCCTCCACTTCAACTTGTTGCATATGTTGTTATTATAGGTTTGTCGCCTCTAACACGATCTGAATGTTGGTTTATATATGGAATAATAATCAAAATCACATATACAAGTCAACAAAAAAACACAATTAAATAAAGGGAAATGTTAACCGGTGCCATCAGGGCAATGGTTAAGGAGACAAATATAGTAATCTTGCATTTTACTTCTGCATTCAACTTCTCAAAAGTTTAAAAAATGGTGTTTTCAACTTAAAATTTTCTTTTTTTGGTTTCTTTAACCATTGCACTAAGGGCACCGGTTAGCATGACATGACCTTTAAATAAAAGAATATTTCAACACATACCAATACAAATGTATAATCAAAAAAGAAAAATTAATTGACATTTATGACACTTAAATTTTCTAGAAGTGGAGTGTTAAATACCATAAAGGAAATTAAAACCTTTTAAGCTCCCAACCGTTTCGTTTGTCACAAAACAACAAAGTAATATTTTCATTGCACACTCACAGAGAATTGGCTTGGCTTCACCTTTGACAAAGAAATCCATCCTGATGACAAGGTTAGTAACAATAACTATATTCCTGATGACATTTCCTTCTCTATATTCTTTCCAAATTACCTCTCAAATCTCTCAAAAGATTTACATGTGCATGCAAACCATGGTCTCTTATTTCAAAACCCTTATTTCATGCATATGTTTCGCACCAATTTCATATCCATGCATCGTTCGTTATACAATGACACACATCTCTTCCTAAATATAAAAGAGATATTGCCACATCCACAAGAGGGTTCCAATTTATATTTGCTCTCTGGTGAGAAATTTGAGAATAAGGTCTATTTGAAATGGCCAGTTTCGTTTCAACAGGATGAGATTTATACTAGTATGTTGGATTCTGGTATTAACGATGTTCTTTGTTTCTCTGATCTTGATGATGAATTTGTTGCATTATGGAATCCAACTACTAAGGTATTGGAATTTGTTCCTTGTAGCCCGGCTCAGTTTTTACCTTTTAATACGGTTTGGTTTCATCTTCATGGATATGGTTATGACCCTGTTAATGACGACTATAAGATCATTGGATGTGTTGATGTTAATCAATATAAACCTAATGACAATGTTGATTGGACTTATCTGCCAACGACGCCACACCCTTTTTGGGAGATTTATAGCATAAGAAGTCATTCTTGGAAGAGACTTGATTTAGATATGCCTATAGTAATAGGTCGTAAGGTGTACTTGAATGGAGTGTGCCATTGGTGGGCGGATACAGATGGAGCTGATGCATACATGGTTTCTTTTAACTTGAGCAATGAAAACTTCGTTACTACACATTTACCCTTGGATATGCAAGAAAGCTATCCCGATGAGTGGGTGGAGAGACAAAGTGATCACGAGGAGTGGGTGAAGAGATACTTTGATTTGGTGGTGTTAAATGGGTTTGTTGCTATGATCTCAAAGCATGTAAAGGCATCTTCTTTTCACATATATGTTTTGGGCGAACTTGGTGTTAGAGAATCATGGACTAAACTCTTCATTGTTGGACCCTTGCCTAGCGTGGAGCGTCCTATTGGAGCAGGAAAAAAAGGTGATATATTCTTTCTAAAAAATGACGATGAAGTAGCCTGTTTTGATTTAAATACCCAAACAATTGAAGATCTGGGTGTTAAAGGAGAGTCTTTTTGTTGTCACTTTGCAATTTGTAAAAAAAGCCTTCTTTTGTTTCGCCGAATTAGGAATTAGGTATTTTTGTATCCCAAGTTTATAGCTTTCAACCAAGAGCTTTATGAGTATTCTTGTTGTTAGGATTTAAGATTTTATTACCAAGATTTTGTTACCAAGTTGAATATTCTGAAGCCATTTCAATACAAATTGGCTTTCTGTTTTCCCTTAATATATTTACTAGCAAGTGCATGAGAAAGAAACGTTTGTGATATGAACCTTTCTTTACCATTATTATTTCAATGCTCCTCTCTTTCCTATTGCATAGTGGTCTTTTGATTCCAATTTTCCTGTAGAAATAGCGTACATTTTGGAAACTTTTGCCAATATAATGACTAAGATAGCTTTGTTTGAACCTCACGGAACCATGTCTGATTTATTTTAATTATTTGTATGTTCCAAGTAAATTAGCTGGGTTGTACATGCTATTTGATTTCTTAATCAATCAAGCTCAGAAAATTTTGTAGTGGCCAAAATTTAAATTTCAAGTATCTTGTACAAGCTTTTGAAATACTATATACTGACAGTAATACAACATGCTCTGTGAGAGGATAGATATTTGGAGAAAAAGAGCATGTAGATCCTTATTAACTAAAATAAACAGAACATTTAAATTTATTATCTGTTGATATAACTACGCAAGTTTAAGGATTGACTGTTTCTTTTCCCACCCTATGAGCTTCTCACACGCCCTATGCAGTTTAGATTTTAGAATCCAAACTGCATAAAAACCCCATAAAACCTCCAAAAACATGTTGAAATATTTCGGATTTTAGAATCCGAATAGGGCGCGCGAGAAGCTCGTAGAGTGGGAAAAGTAATAGCCTTAAGGATAAGAGTACAGTTATGTCATGGATTAGACTATTACACTGCAAATCACAATTAACACACGTGAGATAGAGTAGACCGATAATTGGAATTCTTTGCTGATTTTGTATGTGTTTGGTTTAGCTTTTGTAGTGTTAGACGTACATTTAGCATGTCATTTTACCGTGAATTTGTGAAGCTAGAATTTTCAGCTTCTAGTAGTCGTGCGTCTACACCATCCTACCTTGAAAACGAACGGTCCATTTGTGTTAATTACTGCTGCTCACATTCTGCTATCTTGGATGATTTTTTTTCAACCTCACTGCAATTCCGTTATGCATGGCTGTAGATATATGTTATTGGCTTGTTTTACCTCATTGATCAAAAGTAGGCAAGTAATAAAATATAGACAGGCTCTAGCAGTATATTTTGTAGCAGAATTTTGTTTATATGTAATAGAATATTCAGTCCACAATTTTGTTTATATGTGATAGAATATTCAGTCCACAACTCAAGATGAGAATGGGGGCATTTTGCTATTTATATCGTCTTTTCCTCTCCAAGTCTTAGTGAAGAATACAATAACAACAACCAAGCCTTATCCCACAAAGTGGGATTGGATACGTGGATCAAATTACCGCCATAATTATAACACATTTTTTCTATGGCCATAGTGTTGGGCTGTTGGTGTCTTTATCTGTTGTTATACATGTTAACTAATAATATAAAATGCTTTTTATGTGGATCCTGATTTCTGGAAGAAAAAAAAGGTGGTATAATTGTATTCACCTGCATCAATGTTCACATAAAAATATTATTCTTGACAATCATACAGTCACTCATAATATGGATTAGCCTTTCTGCTGTGAGGTGGCAATTTATAAGAAAAATCTTCTTCCAATTGGCCGAATTAAGAATTAGCTGTATTTGCATCTCAAGTTTAAAGCTTTCACCCAATAATTAGTTTCTGTTATGGATATACTGTTAGAATTTTTGATTTTATTATGACTTATGAAGTGTATGAAAAAGAAACATGTAGCGTATGATTCGTTCTTTAGTCTTTACCATTTCTATTTCCATACTCTTCTCTCTTTTCTATTGCATAATGTTCTTCTTTCTATTCCAATTGTAAGCATGGTATTTTGTCTTTATTGAATGCCCACAATTGTAAGCATGTTGAACTTCAAGAGAAACTAGCAATTTAGAAACTGCTGCATGATAAAGTGGCAGTGAACTCAACTGTAATATTTTTGTTCTGATTTTGATATTAATCTCTTGTTTCTGGTTTTGTGCCATGCCACATCGTCCTAGTTCAGCTGTCAAGGTTTGGATACTGCTCTCGAGTTTTGTATGATTTTGATCAACAAACAGTCAGTGTTCTTTGATTTTTCTCCATATGTAGAGTGGATAACTAGGTTGTGTGTGACTCAAAGCACAAGCAACTGTGCTTTTATTGTTACAATAGATATCCGAACTTGCAGCTCATGTAGTAGCAAATGTGTCTGTGCTTTGATTGTGAAAGTAAGTAATATGAGTATAAATTGCATGACTCCAGGCTCTGGATGTGGAGTGTGGACCTTCTATCATCACTATTATAGGTCCAATTGGCATTACAAAAATTAAATGTTGTCAGACTAAGGTAAGTTTGCTGGCTGCTAAACAAGACCAAAATCAGTGGTCTCATTAAGATATCAACCTGAACATGCTTTTAACACTTTTGCAATTTGTATGACACTGTCGTTGCTACTTCTGTTGTGTCTTAGGAGTTGGTTGCTGCCACAATCATCTATTTGAGCAACTTGTTTTGTTACCCACCGAATGACACAGAGAGACTTGCAATGTTCCTGTGGCTTGTTCCTAGAAGCATGTTTTTTTATGGGGACAAAACTTATGTGTATTTCTTTACGCGTTTTTCATGTGGGTTTTCACATAAAATACTCATAACTATCAATGATTTTTCAAATCCACAAATTTCACTAAGTTTGTTATAAGCATAAAAAGTGAATTTTATATAAAGAATCACACAAAAAGCACCTAAGCTTTTGTCTTTTTTTAAATTATTTTTTTGAGGAGAAATTTTTTTCAAAAGCTTTGAGAGTAATTCATTCATATATATGATATTCATAACACAAAAGAGTCGTAATTTATTCTTTTAAGTGTAATTAATTGTATACATATTTAATATATATAAATTCCTATTGTTATTATTAGAAAACCAACGTCAAGACGGACATTGTCGGGTTTGTCTTTCTGTTTTTTTATGAAAATAATCAAAGTTATAGATTTATCCGATAATTTAAAGGATTAAGTCATTTAATTAGTAAGGAACGATATAATGTAAAATAAATTAAGCGAAGGGTTAAATTGGAAGTTTTTTTTTTTTTGAAAGCAATTGGAAGTAAAAATGAACATGTATTAATTTTTGTATATAATATGGTCGATTGCTTTTGAAGGAAAAAATAAACTTAGTGTTTGCTTCAAATTTATTAACTTTATTTTTGGAAACAAGTTTCCTTTAAATACATGGATTGAAATTTTGTAAGCTTAGCTCAGTTGATTTGGACAATGCATAAAATATGCAAGGTCCGGGGTTCAAATCCCGGCCACCACCAAAAAACATGGATTGAAAATTTATTCTGAAATAATTTTAAAAAATATGCCTCGTTAACATTTAGGGTCTGTTTGGGTTGAGCTTATTTTAAGCTTATGAAAAAGAGCTTATGCAAATAAATAAGTTTTTATGCTAATTCATAAGATTTTATTAATGAAAATAGTATATTCATAAGTTGTTTTTGCATAAGCCACCTTAACAAATTTATAAATAATACATTAATGTTTCTTTATTTGCAAAAACTGTCTTGCATAAGCTCTAAAATAACTAAATTCAAACATACAATTATTTATAAGCTCTAAAATAACTAAATTCAAACATACAATTATTTATATTATTCTTGGAAGTTAGTTTAAGAAAGAGATATTTATGATTACACATGGATTTATTCTCTCCTTTAAGAGAACTTTTTTTCACACTTTAAATTGATTGTAAAACATTTATCTTGTGAATTTTTTTCACTCTTTTTTTAGTCTCTATAAATATCTCAACATTTCGTTTTAGTTCTCTAATATTTTTATTTGGGTTTTAGATCTACAAAAGTTTATATCAGTATTTTTAGTCAATGCTTTTAAGTTAAGTCATGTGTACCCTTCATATTTTTTAATAATTTTTTATTTTGAAATATTTATTACAATATTAGAATTTTCAATGACACGTAGGTTAACTCAGAAGTAAATACTAAAATTGTTGATTTTTTTTTTGACAAATACTAAAATTGTTGATGAAAACATAATTAGATGCATACCTAAACTCAAAAAAAAAAAAAAAAAAAAAACAGAGAGAAAACCACGAAGATGGCAAGAAAAACATATATAAAGTGAATTTCTTCAAATTCACACACAAGAGTGAATTCTAACGACGGTGGTGAATGATATGGTTCGTGCGTCGGTAAAAGTGGGTTCCGCCAAATTGGTTGTGATCTGCGTCGGACTTCTAGGTTTCGCTCTCATTGCCGATTTTCTATGGGCTTCTTCATCTCCATCTTCCTATTTCCCTCTTTCTAATCTCAAAGCTTCCACAATCATTGTCCCTAAAGAGAAAGAACAAAAGAAGAAAAATTCTGTAAGATTGCTCGCAGATGCTTATGCAGATTTACCTGCTCCTCAACTTGTTTGGGAAAAGATGAAAACTTCACCTGTTCCTAGACTTGATGGTGCTGCTATTCAGATTCGTAATCTTTTCTTCGTTTTTGCTGGTTATGCCGACATTAATAATGTAACTATAACTCTCTCTCTCTCTTTTACTCTCAAAATTAATCATTTTTTCTTAGTTCTGAAGAGTTTAGCGGCGAAACTCAAACACATTAAGGGGTTAGAAGTGGGCCCGACATATCAAATGTCTCTGCGGTCTGTTAGCATTATGACCTGTTTGGATTGACTCAATTTAGAGCTTATGCAAATAAATAAGTTTTTATGTATTATTTTTAAGCTTGCTAAGGTAATTTATGAAAAAACAACTTATGAAGTACAATTTTTGTTAGTGAGAACTTTTAATCAACATCTAAGCTTATTTATTTGCATAAGCTATTTTTCATAAGCTTAAAATAAGCTCAATCCAAACGGGGCATTAGTTTATGTTAGTTGCAAATTAGTTAGATTAGTTTGGAGATAGTTAATTATAATAAGTAACTAGAATAACCAACTAGAAACTAATCTAACTAACTTGCAACTAATGTAACTAGGTCTTTTATCATCTGAGTTGTACGTACGGGATAAATCAATTGCTTTATTATTCCACTCACTAGCATTTTTAAGGATTGTTTTGATATGTAGCTTAGTTAAGGACTTATTGAATAAGGGTCTGTTTGGATAAATAGATTCATTAAGTGTTTATCATGTAAGCGCTTTTTATACAAGCTATTTCTGTAGTCAATGAGAAAATACGGTAAATTTGTTTTCATTTAAGCTATTAGGTGTTTTTTGAAGCTATCCTGGAGTACTTATTGGAATTAGCTGAAAATAGTTTATGGGCATATTAGATTGTTGTAAGCTCTTTCTAACATCCTGTCGAGTGTTTGTGATAGTAGATAAGCCTAGATAAGTTGTTTATAAGCAAATCTAAATGTAGACTTGAGTGTTTGTTGTATATCAATGATTTTATGTATAAGCTGTTTCTTACACGCTTAGTTAAATATGTAGAGAATAAGTGTTAATTGTACAAGATCTTTTATGTATAAGCTGTTTCGAACATGCTTTTATTTTGTAAGAGAGCTAAATTGTTTCTAAAGTCAAGCTTTTATTGCATAACATTTTTATGTATGAGTTGCTTTTAACTTCGAGCTTTTATGTATAATAAGTTGCTTCTAACATTGAAGAGGAAACAATAGTAAGCTCCGAGTAAGATGAATAGCTTACAAAAATAAGCTAAATAGAACAGAAATATCACAAACTTTTTCCGTAAGATCGTCGAAAAACTTACAGAAGAGCTTAATTGGTTCTGCTTAATTTGCCCATATAAGTTCTTTCAAACGTGTCTGAGTGGTTTTGTTATATTATTGTGTTTTTCAGGTACATTCTCATGTTGATATATATAATTTTGATGATGGAACTTGGGGAGGACGTTTTGACATGCCAAAAGAAATGGCACATTCACATTTAGGAATGGCGACAGATGGAAGATACATTTATATAGTCAATGGGCAGTATGGCCCACAATGTAGAGGTCCCACCTCTGATACCTTTGTACTTGACACGGAAACAAAGCAATGGAGCGGTCTTCCTCCTTTGCCAGTCCCTAGGTATGTATATATGAATGTATGTACTTACTCTCTCAAATTACCACACCACATTTGTTTTTGTTTTTGTTTTGTTTTGTTTTTTTAAAACTTTATTTCTGATATTTCTTTGTAATGGACATGCTTCAAATTGTCGCCTGATGTAGGATATTGATATCAAAGATGTTTTTTATGTCCATTTTATAGTTCTTTATGTTGCTTTAGGAGGTGGTAAATACTGGGTCTATCATTTACTAGCATATTTTAGCCATTAAGAAAGAAATTACCAGTGCTGAATCTTGATCTCCCTTGAATATCATGATAGAACAGTTGGATGTGCAGAGGTGTCTGAAAGGCCCATCTTATCTCTGTTCATCAAAATTATCTTCAACTATTTGAGTTGGGAAGTTGAATTTTCAAAGAAGTTATGGGGATATACACAACAGCACAGCAAAAGATATATAATATAAAATGCATTATAACATTTATGCAAAATAACTTATATTGTTAACTACTCCGTCTCTGAGAACCGAATAGACTAAGCTTAAAAATTTCATTCTTTCCAGTTTCAGTCAGGTTTCACTAGTTTGACTTTTAGTGGACGTAGAGGGAGACATGGAAAAACATTTAAGGTGCAGTTTGATCCATTTAGTCTACCCCTCTTAGTAGGAAAATGGCTTTGTTGTTTATCTGTTCACTTGTCTGACTTATTTTTTGCTATAAGAAAATCGTGGTTTTGGATGATCTGTCTTTAGATGTCATTTGCTGGGACATTATGGTGTTTTTTGATTCATGTAGTTGACTCTGTCACGTGGAAAAAGGCTTTTACCTTTGTTGCTCACTAGTCTGCTTTCATGAATGTAATTTTTCTTGTATCTGGTTTTGGATGGAAAAGATTTTGACAATGTTATACTCAATTTTAGGTATGCACCGGCAACTCAACTTTGGAGAGGTCGATTGCATGTAATGGGTGGCAGTAAAGAGAATCGACATACACCTGGATTAGAACATTGGAGTCTTGCTGTCAAGAATGGAAAAGCATTAGAAAAGGAGTGGAGAAGTGAGATACCCATTCCCCGCGGAGGACCTCACAGGTTCGTTGCTTTATAATATACAATTCATTTAATTGCTTTATAATACCTATTGTTATCGATATTTTTTTGCAATACCTTTTTATCTGATTTCATGGAAAGCCACATCTTCGTACTTTTGAACCATTTTGGTCTGGTCAGAAAAACTTCATTGCTTCCTTTTTAACTCTATATTCATTTTAATTTCTCCAATGGGATATGTACATTTCTAATTCAGTGTGTTATGAATTTTTTAGTGTGTGGCTACATGGTTAGCGTATTATTTTTGTTGTATTTACATGCACTATCATCTTTTGTCATGTTCTCTTATCCCTTATGCTTCATTTAAATTGTGTTAAACCATGTAGTACTGGGGAAAGAAGTTTGATACAGTTTTTCAAGTGATTAGGGTACAAAGTTTAGATATTAGAAACAACAGACCTATCATTTGAGTCCAACACATTCTAATCTTTATTTATATACATTTTCTTACGTGAATGCCAAAATGTATGATGTATATGTCACCTGCTATTTGTTACCGATTAATATCATATTATAGGGCTTGGCTATTTGTTACTGATTAATATCATATTTTAGGGCTTGTGTTGTGGCCAATGATCGTCTTTATGTTCTTGGTGGTCAAGAAGGTGATTTTATGGCCAAACCCGGGTCACCTATTTTTAAATGCTCGCGCAGGATGGAGGTAAGTCGCTAATATAATATAATTGTTATGATTCTTGTCTTATTCAGTCCTTTTGTGATCAACCTAACTTTCTTCTGCGATGCTGTTTTACAGTTTGCTCTGTGATTCATTGTTTATTGTCATGTCAGGTGGTCTATCCTGATGTTTACATGTTGGATGACGAGATGAAGTGGAAAGTGCTACCTCCAATGCCAAAACCAAACTCACATATTGAATTTGCATGGGTGCTTGTAAACAATTCCATTGTTATTGCTGGAGGCACAACAGAGAAGCACCCTGAAACCAAGAAAATGGTTTTAAATGGAGAAGTGTTCCAGTTTAACTTGAATACTTTGGTACAGACTTCTCTTATAAAGCTCTTAGGAAAATTGTTTTTGTTGCTGCATATTTGTTCTTACTCAATCATTTAAGCTGACATACATTCTTATATGCATTTTACTCTCTTATATGCAAGTAGCTATACAAAGAAAGATCCCATTTCAGTTATTTCAGCATGTCACTCACTTGAACCCTGAAATCGGGATTGGACAACAAAATATCTCTAGTTCTCTTCCACAGCTATGGAGCTTTTATAATTTGGAACTAAACTCACGTTTTACCCTTTCTCTATATTCTGAAATCATATTGTTGTTCACTCTGTAGAACCGACACTTCTAATCTACGGCGTGTTCTGTGTTTGACACATGTCAGTATCCGACATGGCACCGATGCATGTGATTACATTCAATTATGTCATTTTTTTGAATTATTACCAGTATCAACGTGCCCGATGTTCGTGTCTGTGTCAATGCTTCATAGGTTGTTCATCCAGTGTCGGTGATTTTCCCGGGTTTCAAAATTTTGAATTGCTGATTTGAGATCAATAAATCTAGTAAGATGATTAGGCACCCTTTGTTTTTATTTATTTTAAACCCAGTCCTACACTTGAATGACAGTATGGGCTTTGAAGTGTATGATTCCACTGAATGCAAGTTTTTATGTTAAGGTTCTTGGTTGCCTTTTCACTCTGTCATATTACTGACCATTCAGTGAAAAATGTCAAAGCTTCCTTTACACCATTTCACACGGTGCAAATTGCGGTTCATCTTTTATACCCTTGAGTCCTTTTTAGTGTCTAGTTCTTCAAAGCACCTTTAAGCTCTAGCATTTCTATTTAGTAGCTTGTGTCATAACTTATGGTTTGTCAAACATTTTTCTGCACCTAATTTGCTGTCAATATGCAATAGAAACAAGAAATAATTTATAATGCTTTAATTCAATATCTAATAGTTTATTTTCAATATTATCAATGTCGCAGAAGTGGTCTGTGATTGGAAAGTTACCATACCGGGTGAAAACAACTCTAGTTGGATTTTGGAATGGCTGGTTGTACTTCACTTCAGGACAGAGAGACAAGGGACCTGATGATCCATCACCAAAAAAGGTTGTTGGAGATATGTGGAGAACAAAATTAAAGTTGAATGAGTGAGCAATTGCTGTTGAATCGAATCTTTTTGTAGCTTCTTTATCTAGCAATCCGAAATTGCAGCAAAGGTGAAGAGGCCGATATATTACATATTCTTTATCACTAGAATATTCATTGTAATTCAGTATTCACTGAGAATGGTTAATTCAATTCAACATTAATAGTTGTCACAGACCTTATACAAAAGACAGATTTACTCACCTTTTTTGAGGTGTGCTTACACCTCCTTTACTTTGTAAAAGACATTGACATCCACACAAACAGTTAGGGTGGTGAGTGTTCATGTAAGCTATACAAGTAGTGTGCACGCTTCTGATTAACTTTTGTAACTTTGCCCAATTTATACTTTTTATATATCTTGTAATATTATTTCTTCAAATATATGTTCATATATCTAAATTGTGAAATCTGATTGGACATCTATACTTTACATTATCATTGTTGATGAATTAAAGAATTAAGGTGATCGCTGTTCTTTTACAGCTAAAACACAAATACTTATTTGTGATATTCGAAAGACTTAAACATAAGAAGATTTTTTTTGAGAAAGTTAACTGAATTTTTTTTTTTGAGAAAGTTAACTTTGGTTGTATGTTGATTATAATTATTTCATGACCCTGTCTATGTCCAAAGACTCAACTCGGTTGGTCGCTTGAAAAATCTAGAACACCAATCAACAAAGAAAGAATAGTCATTGTTTTACACTCCATTGGGGTCCAGCTGGCAGGTGAGGGATGTGAAGAAAAATAGAAAATTAAGAGATATGATAGATAAGAATAAACAGTGGTCACTAAACTATCACTCTCTTTTAGTCTCTAAAGTATCATGAAAAACAACCAATTTTGTTCATGGAGGGACTACATATAGTTGGATGAGAGAATAGTTTATGGACATTTTAGTTGATTTTAATAGTTTAGGGATTAAATTGGTAAGTGATAGTTTATGGACCAAATTGACTGATTTTTCGATAGATAATGTAATAGGAAATGGGGAAAGAAGAATGCTAGCAACACACATTTTTCAACACTCTCTTTGATTGGTTAAAACTCACATGGGTCCCACCAAATTGCTTTGGACCCATATAAATTTGGTGGAACCTATGTGAATTTTAACCAATCAAAGAGTGTGTTGCTAGCATTTCAACAAATCGATACAGAAAGATATGCAAGGGAAGAAAGTGCAAGAATATTATTATTGTTAAACAAAGCCATAAACCTATAATGCTAATAGACAATGCCAAAAGTTTTTACAATTTTCACATCTCTTCCTAATTGAGTAGTTGCTGTATTTACAATAGCATATACTATAACAGCAGCAAATGACACTAAATAATGCTTATCTGATTGAAAATACATGGATGAAATATGCTACACATGACATAGTGGTCTTAACAAAGAGATTCATTGTGTCCTTAATTAGTCCTTAGAGTTGAAGCACAAGCTCCCCAAGAAAAAGCTCCTTATCAAATCCAAGTCCAGAAGGTTCAACAGGTTGAACTAAACCATCCACCATTCCACCAAACACATACAAATAACGACCAGAAGGATCTACGCAGGCACGATGAAACGATCTAGACTTCGGTTCATATCCATTTGATTTCCATCGTTTCCACATCCTCGTCAACACTCTCTTTGAACTTGCTGTGGTTGAAGGAATGGAACTAATGTCTAATACCCAAAAGTCATTTTTCCTATGTCTTGATGAGTCTTCTCCTCCATAAATTAACAACCTACCTCCTAAAACCATTGTAGCAGTGTGACCAACTCTAGGAAGTGAAATACCATCTGGTATGTTTTGTAAATCATAAAGTACTTGAATCCATCTCATGTAACCTTGACAAGTATCCAATAACCATACATCATGAAGCACTTCATAACCTAAACCTCTACCTCCAAAAAGTATTGTCCTATTTCTTCCAATGCAAGTCAACGTGTGTCCTGAACGTGGCGGAGGCGATGGATGGATAGCAATCTCATGCCATGTGCCGAAACAATGACTATCTGACAATTCTAAGATCCATGTGTCCCCTAAACGAAGGCCGTGAAGTCCAATTCCTCCATGGATTACCATTCTCTTGTCGTCGATGCAACAAGCAGCATGAGCTCCCCTAGGTGGTGGAGCAACACTCCCAACATCTATCATTTTCCATGAAAATGTAATGCCTTTGTTTTCATTGTGTGTAACTTTTCCAATCCATGTATCATTTTGACGGTTTCCATGATCATTGATGCCTCCAAAAAGAACAAGGAAATCACCCATTTCTACACATGTATGACCAAATCTTCCACTTGGTATGCCTGAATGAACTGTCTTCCATTTCAATATTCTCTGGAAATCGCTACCAATGTATGCCACCCATGTGTCATCAAGGTGTCGTCCTAAAACAAAGCACAAAACAAATATATTAAATATTAACTTATAACTACTCAACTTGAATCCTCTGAAGCGTCTTTAGTGAAACATCGACTGTTTGATTAATCTAACTATCGAGATGATTATATATATCTTATCTTAGATTAATCCAATAGTCGAGATTTGACTAATCTAGTTTGAAGTCCAAAAAGGCAGTGTATAAATAATTCATATGGTGGCATATTTTCCAAAACTGGGATATAACCTAACTTTCAAGGACTATATAGGAATCCACAGGTAAATAAATCCTTCTTATGGTAAGATCAAGTAGAAGTCTCCTAGGCAAGTTGAAATGCTTAAAATTCCAATTTACATCAATTACTGTAACAAGACATCAAGAAGAAAGAAAGCTCATACTCATTTATACTTTAATCTTTCAAATAAGAAAAATACAGTGATAACAAACTTGACATGAAAATAACATTGAATTCACTTCATTCTCAAATATAAGTCTCATCACCTAAACTATAACAAACTTTTAAATTTATACCTAATTACACTTTTGTTACTCGAGTGTCAGGATTGCACAATTTTGGCCCCTGTGTTTCAATTGGGCGAACTGAATCCTCCATACAGCAAACTGCCCAATTGTTACAATCAGGTCCTTTCGTCTATTAACGGTCTAGTATTTAACACCAAGAGCCTAAGTAGCCAATGTTGG
Source organism: Medicago sativa (assembly GCF_051527215.1). NCBI lineage: Eukaryota > Viridiplantae > Streptophyta > Magnoliopsida > Fabales > Fabaceae > Medicago > Medicago sativa. Next base: position 6,345,712 of record NC_140752.1, read on the forward strand.
TCTAAGTTAGTCTTGACTTAAAAATTAGACGGTTAGTAGACAAAGGACAACGTTATAACAATTACTATACCTAAGAGACTCAAGTCGCGCAATTGGAATACAGATCAAAATTGCATAATCGTGTCATCTTGAGACTAAAATAACAATTAATTGAGCTTTTTAGTATAATATTTTCCTGTTTAATTCCTTTCTCTTTAGGGTAAATAATTTATCTCTGACATGAAAAACAAAAAATAGATAAGATTATGATATATATTATATAAAATGATAACCTGGTCTAACACTAGAAGCCATGTGAATCACTTCTGAAAATACACAGTACAAAACAACAACAAAAATAACCAAAAAAAGAAAGAAATAAAAGCATGGAAAGTGAAACTAACCTCCATCACAGCCACCACCAAACAAGACAAGACAGTCAGAAACAAAGTTGAGAGAGTGAGAAGCTCTTGCTTTAGGGAAATCTAAATCTCCATGAGGGTATGACAATTTATGACAACAAACAGAATCCATCTGATATATTTGCTTATAGAGTTTCATCCATGAAAACCGATGAACATGGTGATTGGAAATATTACAAGACTTGACTAGTGAATCCACACATGTTGAACTCAAGTCTCTCTTGCATAAGGATTTCCACAGTGTTTCAGATGAAGTTAAAGCTTTGAATCTCTTGCATGTCATGGAAAGAGAAAGAATTGCATCTATAGGGAGAAGAAGGATAATAGTGAAGATGTAATCTTGAGGTATGTTGGTTATTGGTGATCCACTATAATTTTGAGTATAACTAACACTAGTGGTTTCTTCCATGTCTGGTTTATTTTTTTTTGTTTGTTGAAGCTATCTATGGTTTGATGATGCTTGTTGGAAGAACAAAGTTTATGTTTTGTTTTTTTGGTTGGCTTGTGTTTGGCAGAAGACAGGGTTTGTTTGAGGTAGATGGTGTGGTAGAGAATTGGTAAAAACTGGTTTTTGTTGAGTAATATGTCATATTGAAGATAATGGTAAAATTATTGCTGTATAAAGATTGATTTTTGACAGGTTAGTGGGGTGCCCATTTTTCCTTGTCGTTTTTATGGAATTATTATGAGTCTTGGTTTTTCTTTCAACATGTTTTGGCTTGTTTTATAGCATGATCATTTTATTAGGATAAGACAAGAGTTTTCACTTTTATTCCAAAAAAACATAATTTGAATGAAAGAAGGGAAAAAAAAAAACTCTGACACTGGCAAAACACCATTGTGCATGCATAGATACTCATACTATACTACATTAGATATGAGACTGGTTTTTGCTTTACCATAGATATTGAATTAATTTTGAAGAGTATAGTCCAAAAGTTGTTGAATTAGACCCTACACCTTATGAAGGTCACGTTGCTGCTTTTAAATTAGGTTGCATCTACAAATAGAGTTTGGATAGACCTATGAAAATCATTGGAAATTTGGAATGGAGCAACTTTGAATCTACCCAATTGAGCTAGAACGTGTTTAGTGTGAGATAAATAAAGTTTTATTATGACAATGGACCCTCAATTAAGTGCAAGTATGAATCACGTTATCTTAAGGGAGTTTTAATTATGACAATAGACACAAAGTGAATCTGTCAATTAGCATATCTTAAGAATTTTTTCAAAAGATGTGAAAATAAAACCATATATGTGCGCTAATTGTCATTCTTATAATTATAATTTAAACATTTTAATTTAGAAAACTATACATACATTTTAATTTAGAATATTTAGAAAACCGCAGGTGCACTAATTGATTCACAGCTTTTGATTATAAGAAAATTTAAGCCAAATTTAGCATAGCCTTCGAAGTTTGCATCAAATTTAACTAGCATTTTATAACACATATATGAAAAGTTTATTCAAGCAAAAAGATTAAAAAATAAAAAAAAACATACAACTTATTTCCTCTGAGTTCTGATAAATCATTTCTAGTCGAGTCAGAAATGGATTTGATGCATTCAACAGCCACTACAGTCGGCGATCTCGCCGTTGAAAATCAGACCGTTAATTTCAAGTTACTGATTTGCTGAAATCACAAATGTAAATTATCTGGCTGTTTATATCAGCAGACTGTAGTGACTGCAGAAATTATTGACAGCAGCCAATCCAGTTATGTCTCATGACTCACCAGCCTAAATAAAATATCCTTGCAATTGCACATATGATACAATTTCAGGTGCATGTCAGCCACCTTAGCAAAAAGTATAAATTAATGCGTCCAAAAAAGTCAAAAGATTATTTAGAAGCTCGCGGGGTCTGGAATCTTCAATCTTTGTCTACTCCTATCAAAGAAAGACAGGATAACATTACGCGCACGGAACTTCTTATTTCTGCAAATCAGCATCTTATTTATGCAAATTGCACACTTTCCCTTTGTGTATTAATTTCTGAAGAGCAGCTTTAGCTTCTTCTAATGTTTCTACACTCTGCCCTTCATCAAATGATATCCTCTGAATGTTGAACTGCATACAAGACATTAAATAATTGTAATAAGAAAAACAGCAGCTACATATAGTCAAACTAACCAAAAAAAAAGATAGTCAAACTAACAGTTATAACAAGAGCTTACCTGGGCCCCTTGACGGACTCTAATATCAGTCCCTTTGCTGTCAATAGATATGAGTGCTGCGTCATCTACCTCAATCTCATTAGATAGCAGTTTCTTTAGGGGCTTTGAGAATATGGCATTGAGTTCCTATTGTTTCAAAAATAAAACCAGCAATGAAGTGTTGTAACTTTGTTAGAGATATACTTGTGCAGCTCAGTATGATAGTCATTTGTTTTGGGGGAAATAGTCACTTTAGTCCCTGAATGGGAAGCGATTCGTCAATTTAGTCCCTGAATGCAGAGAAACTTCAAAATAGTCCCTGAATGTAAACTCTGTTAGTCAATTTCGTCCCTGACGTTAAATAGGTCTGTTAACGATGACGTGGCGGCTGATGTGGCAATATGATAACTGCCACGTAAGATTGTGACTTGGCAAAACGTAAACACGTGGCAAAACGTAGTCACTTTAGTCCCTGAATCGGAAGATATTCGTCACTTTAGTCCCTGAATGCAGATAAATTGCAAAATAGTCCCTGAATGTAGACTTTGTTAGTCAATTTAGTCCCTGAATGCAAACTTCATTAGTCAATTTAGTCCCTGAATGTAGACTCTGTTAGTCACTTTAGTCCCTGAAATTGACCATGCAGTGACTGTTTTGCAATTACTCTTCATTCATGGACTAAAGTGACGATTCCTCTCCCATTCAGGGACTAAAGTGACTAATTCCCCATTTGTTGCTTTGAATCTTCAGCTTTTTCAGCTTAGATTGTTGCATTGGACATAGAGGTCCACTTATGTTGGCCAACTTCAATCGGTTTGATTTCATAGTTCTCATTATGTATGACCTTATCTCCTCTAATAAAGTCACAATCGGTTTCGCTCGGTATTTCAAAATACTTGAGTTAAACCCCTCACAAGTATTGTTGCATACATTATCAATCTTAGGATCAATACTAAAAAATGGGGAATTAGTCACTTTAGTCCCTGAATCGGAAGAGAGTCGTCACTTTAGTCCCTGAATGCAGATAAATTGTAAAACAGTCCCTACATGGTCAATTTCAGGGACTAAAGTGACTAACGGAGTCTACATTCAGGGACTAAATTGACTAACGAAGTTTGCATTCAGGGATTAAATTGACTAACAAAGTCTACATTCAGGGACTATTTTGCAATTTATCTGCATTCAGGGACTAAAGTGACGAATCTCTTCCGATTCAGGGACTAAAGTGACTAATTCCCCAATCTTACGTGGCAGTTATCATATTGCCACATCAGCCGCCACGTCATCGTTAACAGACCTATTTAACGTCAGGGACGAAATTGACTAACAGAGTTTACATTCAGGGACTATTTTGAAGTTTCTCTGCATTCAGGGACTAAATTGACGAATCGCTTCCCATTCAGGGACTAAAGTGACTATTTCCCCTTTGTTTTGTTATAGAACCTGTTATTGTCTGTTGCATCAGTTGTGATGGTTAAAAGTTAAGAGATAATTAGCTGTTGTAAGTTGCAACAGTTAGATTAGCCCCCTATTACTAAAACAGAGTTCAATATAATATGAAATACAGAGTTTCTCAGGGATTGCTCTTTGGTAATCTGGCTTGTTTCTCACTTTCACTTTCTCAGTTTCCCACACTTTCCTTAATTTCCTCACTGAGTCACTGATCCTCGGATTCTTTTACTTGAGGACAAGTTTTAGATAATCATATCAACAAGTATCTAAAGGATGCAACGTCGATGCAAAAGATTTGACCAAAACAGGTAGACTTGGACATCAACCTAAGTTATTTTCTGGGAGGGGAGAAATAACTAGCAAGGGTTAGGACTCAAGAAAACTAATTTTTTTTTTTTATCTATATTACCTAGGACATTAGTGAATAAAAGGAAAGAAGTAAGGGCTAACTAGTAAACTAATATCCATCCCGAGTGAAGTACATTAATGTCCATTTAATTATGCATACATCACTCACCCTAGCTACTATGCTTAAGAAACTATAACCTCCCTTCCAGAAACCAAATCCATAATGTTATTCTAAATCGGGTAAGAAATGAGTCAGAATTCAGAAAATTTACCTTCAGATACTGCTCACCACCATCAACTGCAATCTTATCAGGTTGAAGGGTTTCATACTCCTTTACATCCACCCACGCAACAGTACCAAAGCCTCCAATGAAATATATGTCACTGCCAAAGATAAAAAATGACTGAATTAGGTATGCTTAGGTATGCAAGTTTCGGTACCGAACAGCAAGAAGAATTTGTACTCCCAATTCTGCATCGATTTTATGGTTCACGAGTGCTCTATATTATCTTATAGGGAACTATATCATTTTTATGGGAAGTTTCAAAGGAAAGCAAAAAGTCCTGCATATGATCTTGATGCTTCACCAAACCCCAAAAATATGATTGTTTCGTGACTAACTGAAAAAATTATTTCTTTTGTCAAACTCTACCATAATGAGCTCTTTATTGACAAATATAAACCAGGCCAAAGTAAAATGCCCCAAAATGAGTTTGCATATAAGATGATTTATTCAACACAACATTGCTGGAAAGAAGTCAACCTTATATTCTGCATCCTAAAATAGTAGAAGTTGCCCCACTGTTGAGAAGGACCTTGCTGGTGCTTTGCAATGTACTGCTTATGTGCCCATTCCTGTTGGTACAAATTGATATTATGATATGTACAAATAAATCTAAGTCAGAAATATAAAGTGTACATTTTCTGACCCACAAGAATAAATTTATCAGTCAATAACCTGTTGATCTTCTGGAAGCGGATAAACATCCCCAAAAATAGTTACTCTTGCATTGGACAAACCACTCCATCCAGGAATCTGATAAACATAACTGTCAATAAAACTCAGACGGAGAAAAACAAGAACAACAATAAAAAAACTCAGAAGGGAAGTATCAAATAGCCAACCTGAACAACAAGAGTGCATCTTGGATCAGCCAACAAATTCCTTGTGTGAATTGCTAGAGGAGAAAAAGAGAATATTGGATCTGCAAATCAAGCACACAAGGCATGTTTCATACTTCATAGATAAACACAATGAACAAACAAGTAAACTATAATAGTTCAGGAAGCCCTGCCGATCTATAACCAACCAAATAAGGTAGTGAACAGCATGAAACAAATTTCAGAAATGAATCAATTATGTAATGGAGAGGAACAAATGGAACCATCAAACCGGCACATGCAGGGGCACTTTAGAATGCAAGAATCTTGAGGTGGACTGTCGATTTTCATCTATTTTTTTGGGCACATTTATGCCGTATCACTATCATTGATTGTCATTTGAATTGGAATTTTCAGTAACTCATGCCCGTCTTCCAACTAAAGCAGGAACATGATGAAACCCAATACCCCCACATGCTATTCAAATCATATACTGATAGTATGTGTTTATGGTAGAAATGAAGATAGGTTGAATGGGTATAGTGGGAAGCATGTGGGTGAAAGAAGAGGCAGGAGAGGAACTAAAGAAGATGGGAAAGTACCCACTGCAGAAAAGATGCCATGGGAAAGTTTGTTAGAAGAGAATGAGAAATGGGGAGTCCGTAACATGGATGGCTATCACATGTTGTGTGAAGATACCAGAACAGGTGATGGTAAAAATCAATGCTTCAAAAACCTAACTTGACTATCTAGAACTGATTAAGTGTTCCATTCATTTAGCCCAAAAAACAAACCAATATCAAAACCAGTAGAATTGGTGCAAAACCGGTGATGAAGAGATAGTTTGAACCAACCAAGACAATTTATAAAGGCAAATACACGTGAGTTTTCATAATTGGTTTTTCTTTATCTTACAAATCATATGGTATGCCCATTTTACGTTAAGTTGAAATTTGATTTAACTTAAATTTTAAACATTTATGCTAATATATTAGGTGTATATAATATTAAAAATATAATTAATTATCATTGTTTGGACCAGAGTTGAACTATTCAACTGTGAAACAATGCCTTTATCAGTACAATGGCCAGTTCGGTTTTTCTAATACTGGCAAAAATGAAGGGGAAGGAAGATAGAGAGAGATAGGGGATGAAAGGCTAGGCCAGGCTTGAGTATCCTGCTCGGGTGCAAAATCCCCATTGTATGTTGTTTTCTTTTGCATTTAAGTTTAGAGAGAGGGGTTCGACTAGTAAGTTGTTTAAAGTTTGTAAGGCCGCCTACTTTCTACCCAAATCTCCAGCTCTTATCATATTCTCATTCTTTTCTGAGCAAGAATCAAACCTAGATTGGAAGAATCATCTGTAATCAGGCCCAATTTACAACTATTTAACTATCTCCACTTTCATTAACTTGGTAGCCAAATACTAGGATTACGAGAACCGGCTATCAAGAATGTTAAATATCTGGCACCTCGGACCAGCGGACCACAACTCCCAACTTAATCTCCTATTAATATCATTCAAACCAAGGATATACAGCCAATAACTAAATCCATACTGCATAAAATATTCATAAGTGAATAGGAAAATCAAGTCAAGCAAATGAAGAATTATCAACTTACGGCCCATCGAATCTGGCGCAAAATCAACTAAAGAACCAAATGGATATCCTTCTCGTCGGTGGTGCATACGAGACATTACAGTGCAAAGATGAGCGAATCTGGCCTGAATTATTCAAGGAAAGAACATTTGAAAATCAATAAAGGTAATCCATGAATGAACTCAGTGCCAGGTACAGTTTTACTGCAGAATATATACAATAATCACCACCTTACCTGCTCCATCAAATTGCGAACCGCCAAAGCTGGCCTGGGCAAACCATGAGCTGAGGTTGCACTCTGGACACCACCAGAAATCGGAGTTCTGAAAAGTCCAGCCCTGGTACCCCCACCTGACCCACTTCCTGTTGGAGTCGTAATAGTTGACCATGACATGCCCGTTTGTATTGGCTCAGGTGTATCATCATCATCATCATCAATACTCTCAGAATGGCTTAAATTTTCCTTCATAATTATAAACCCAACTAAGTCAATCAAATGTCAATGATAAACATATTATTTGATCATCTATAACAAGTTAACAACAAACCAATTACCAATCATAAACCCTATTATTATGCATCATTAAATTCTTCCATTAACCATGTAATTAAAGTATGTGTGTTTGGGAGAATCGATTTTATAAAATAATTTGAAAATTAAGTGATTTATGCATGGTTACATTCACATAAAAGTTAGTTGAACAATAAATAAATTTGAGGCTAAAAATCACATATAGAGACAAAAGTTGATCCCCCAATCCCAATTTTGGGATCAAATAGCGGCCAAAATATGTCCCCAATATATCAAATAGCGACCATCCTGAATCCCAAAATCTGGCAATCCTATTTTTGGGGTTGGCCGCTCCAGTCTGCAATCCGGGATGGACAACATAGTGTAAAATTAAGCTGAACAGTACATCCGAGGCTAAAAATCAATTTTGAAGGAAAAAGCTCAAATTTTCAGCATCAAAAGGGCAAAATTAACTCTACTAAAAAAAACACTCTTTCAAAAATCAATTCTTTACTTTTAGAATCATTTTCCCCTCTTCCAAAAGTGAAACAAACATGCACTCACAATTAGCATTGACGTGTGGTATCTGACTTTCTCTCAATTAGCATCAAAAAGACAAAATTAATTCTACTAAAAAACACTCACATCCAAATCAATTTTAAGCTTCTTGAATCAATTTTTCCCTCTCAAAATTGAAAGAAACATGCACTCACAAATGACAGCTTCAAATTATAATTCATTATAGTTCTAAAGGAAAAAACAGTTATAATCAACAACACTAGTGCATGTTTAGTTCCACTTTCAGAGGAACCAAAATTGATTATAAAAGTGTAAAATTGATATTGACATGTTTGGTTTCTCTCAGTTTCTATCAATTAGCATTGATTTTGCCTCTAAAAATTGTAGCTTTTGATTGTAGAATTGATTATTAAATGAACTTGAACTCACTTTTACATGCAAATATTGAAACATAAATCACTTTACCTTGAACTCACATTTCAATTCAATCGAATTCAATCAAAATCAATTTTTATTAGGCGAAAAACCAAACACAACAAAAAAAGTCAAAATCAATTTTATGTGACTGAAATCACAAAAAAATATGAATCGAAACATGCAGAAAAAATGAGAGAATATGAAGAGAGAGTGGGATACCTGAGATTGAGATGGTAGAGCAGGGGAGGTATTGAGTTCACCACCTTCTTCGGTTGGAAGAGCAGAGATACGAAGAGGAGCTGCAACCAATGAGTGTGACGAGTTTGAAGGTTGATTGATTCTGAGGAAGGAAGGTCGAGGTGTTACTCCGCCCCCGCCGGCGGCGGCGGCGACGGAAGAAGGAATGCGATGGTGGTGGAGGGAATGAGTTGAGGAGAGAGATTCCATTGGATTGGATTCGGTAATTATATGATGAAGAGAGTTTTCTCAGTCAGGTTTTTGGGGGTTTTGAAGGTAAACCCCATTAACGTTAAGAAACAAAGAATATATACACTTTGCTCTTTTTTTAATTTTTAATATTATTATTCCTATTCCTATTCTGATTTTGATTTTGATATCGATAGGGGTGAATGAGTTAAGGGTGACTAGGATGATACTCAGATTGGCATTCACATATACAATGTATTTATTCAACAAAATGAAACATAGATCAATGTATTATTACTCTTTCCTATCCTTATTAATTTAAGAAAATTAAAAAATAAAGAATGAATTATTCATTAAGTCATTTCATTAATGATAATGATTAGAGAATTATCAAACAAGAATATTCATGATCATATCTATCATAAATGACTTACGATGATCCAAGAATCTTCCATTACTATTCAATAAATAATTTGGGCAATAGAAATCAAACAATGTAATTTTGACGTTGAAAAAGGTTTTTCACGTTCCTAACAGAACATAACATTCTTGTCATCATTTATGTTAAAAATATTAGAATGTTCATAAGAGAAGAGAATGTTATGATGGTCAAGAATGTTTTCGACTAAAAAGACAAAGTAAACTAGATGAGAACATTCTAAAGACAAACTGTAACGTTTTGATGTTATGAATGATGAACTATATCTTAAATAAATATATTTTTCATGTAAGCAAACTGCAAAATATGCATTATGGGCCTTTGCGTTTAAAAGGAAAGATTCAACTACAAGACGTTATTAATTTTGATCCTTAAACAAATAAGTAAAAGGATATATCTCAAGCAGATTCATGCCAATAAATCTGGTCATACCACAAAGAGAATGATATGACATCAACGATCACATCAATCACGTCCCAACAACTACAACTTGCAATCATTATCACTTCCTTGAAGCAGCTAGATGATACTCTAGAATGATCTGACTCTAAGAAAAATGTTCTAGACAGAATTACATCATACTTAAAGAGAGAGTTATGTAGATTTGTTAACATCTTGCAAAGCATGTCCAACAACTATAGATAGCTTTATTACGCGGCATTTATGTACCAATATTCTATGTTATTGTTCTAATGATCATATATCAACAACATCTAAGGCTATGTTTGGTTCCAAGGAAAGAAAGATGTGTGGATGGAAAGAGAGTGGAATGATAGCACTTTCCACTGTTTGGCACACTTTCATAAAGGCAGGGAAAGAAAGCTTTTTGCGGGTCCCACAAGAGAAATGTTTCCGCACTAGTATGAGCAGAAAGTGGAATGATACCACTGTTTTTGTTGGATGTACTAAAACACCCTCCAATCTTGTGTATATTTACAACATATAATACAACGTTTTTTCTTCTTCTTTTAACCATATTCTCAACCAATATTTTATTATTTTCATACTTATACTCAGTTTTATGAGGCATACTCAAATTAGAAGTCATAGATTGGTATTGGTGAACAATTTTAATACAGTGTCTATACCAAAATTATTTAAATGTATTTTCATTGATAAATTTTTAAATAACACAATAATATAGGGTTATTTATTTCATTTAAAAAATTCATCTCTTTCTTTCCTCTTTTACTTTCAACCTTACCAAACAACCAACAAATCATCTCACTTTCTACTCACTTTCTTTTTACTTTCTTTCCTTTAACCTTCTTTCCTCTATCTTTCTTTCTTTCCACTATCCAAACATACCCTAAAGGAAAATGTACTGGACGAGAAAAATGTTTTGGAAAGAATTGCATTGTACTTTACGAGATAGTTGCAAAAAGTAGTTAATACCTTGGAAAACATGTCCGTTAGCTATAATCAATTTTAAACTTGGTCTCCACGTTTCTCATCATCTATAAATACAAGAAAGTTTGAAAGATCAAAACAATAGTTCAATCTACATTGAATATTCAACTTGTTCTAAAAACTCAAGTCATAAACTCTTTAATCAAGAAAACTCCAAGGTCATCAATATATTTATGAATCATATATATTATGAGTTTATCTTAAGTCATCTTAAACACAAGTTGAGAAGCCATTGAAGCTAAAGAGATTGATCTTCAACCATAATCCACTTTCAAGTGAAAATATTATAATATCTTCATCTTTAACTCACTTCAGCTCATAACATATTTGTTGATCACATATTTTGAGTGTGTTCATATCAACATACCCTCAAACACAAGTTGAATGTAAATTATATCTCAAACACAATCATACTCATTGCAATTTTCTAAAGTATATCTTTAATGTTAGAATGAGAGGAATTTTGTAAAAATTCTTTATAGGTTGAAAGATGATTGTAAAAACTTCTTTCTAGATTGAAGGGTGAAAGATCGTACTTGATTAAGTGAAAAATTCAAAGTAGAACGTTCTGGACCGAAGAGAATATTTTAGCTCAAAGCACTAAAGTGAAATTATGATAGTTGTGATGATTCGACTGACCAAATATTGAGGAAATAATATACTTCTTATGTATGATCTCTTTAACTCTACTCCTTACCTTTAGTCCACGCAAATCACACTATACTTACACTTAAGTATTTTTATTAAATAAAATTTATATTACTAAACATATTTTAGAACATTCTCTATAAGAGAAGATTCTCTAACATGTTGTTCCTCTACGTCCAAACATGAGAAAAATATTTAAGTGTATGATTAAATTTTAAAAGGATCACAATTCAAATCCTCCATTTCTTGTGACTATTTCTTCCACTTTATATATAACCGATCATTAAAAAAGTATTTCGCACTATCAATATCATACACCTCAGGTTCAACAACATCGTGTTCAACGTTGTTCATACTTCAATCAATGGGAGATTCACCAATGTTCAGTTTCGATTCAACAGGAGGTTCAACAACGTTTGGTTTCGATTCAACAATAGGTTCAACCATAACTATAATTACATCATAAAACAAAACCAAAAACAATAAATTAAAAGATATAAAGATAATAGAATATTGAATAAAACAGTGCTGGTTTTCCAACGCAAACGGTCGGTGGTTACGTTATGATCCTGGATCGGTTTGTCACTATCGATAGTGTTGGCTCTTGTTAAAAAAACAATGCAATTGGTTTGAAAGATATATTATATACCAAACGAGTGTAGAAAGTCTTTATAAATCTAACAATGGTGATTTGAGGCACAAACAAGGTTCTAAAAAACGGTCGCGGTCGCGATCGCGGTCGCGTTAAGGTTGTCGCGATTTCGGCTGTAACGGACGCTGCGATACAAATAACGGTCTTCGCGGTGTGAATTAGTCAAAATGTTTCACAAAACGTATTAAAACTATTTATGTTATCATATAATGTATAATAACTTAGATTAATACTTTTTTTTTCCATAATTATAACATGTTTAAAGTGAATATAATAATAAAAATAGACTACATTTAGTAAAGATAGAACGTTTGACAGATTGAAAAGAAATTAACTAATAAATTACTACTCATAGCATATCTTTAAACATAGTTCATGATCAATTAACTACATTTAGTTCACATCATAAATTTTTATGAATAAAAAAGAGGCATTAAAGTGCCAAAAATGGTGTAAAAAATAATAAAAATGGTGAAGAAATAAATAAAAACAAAATTGGCTCAGCTGGAATAAATCTGAACCACTTGATGCATCAAGGGGTCCAAATTTAATTCCTACATATAGTTAAAAAACCAAGGGTGCAGATATGAAAAAGGGGGTGCATAAGCAACAGCATATAGGACAAAACTGCAGGTGGGGCCCGCGGTCAACAAGGAAGGAAGGAGGTCAACTCCTTCTTCTTCCTTTCTTCACGTGAAGAACAACAACAAGAACATCACCACTGTTGAATTTTCTAAAACCTCAAATGTTCACCAAATCTCACAAACTAAAATACCATTTTGATTGGATTTTCACGCTGATCATGAATCTAAGCTTATATTTCACAGTGAATGTTTGTACAGAGAGAAAAGTGAGAAAAAAGTTTTGACTGAATTTTCAAGTTGGAGTCCGTAACGGCGTTTCGCGGCCGTAACGGCGTTTCACGGTCGTAACGGCGTTCCGTAACGCTGTAACGGCGATATTGCTGTGAATTTCTTTCTCAGCGTTAAAAGGGGCAAAAACGGTAACGGCCGCTGCCGATACCGATTTGTAACGGCCGTTTTTGCGGTAACGTCCCGTTTTTTAAAACCTTGGGCACAAATATCGCAAAAAGATTTGAATTTTGGATGAAAATAAAAGGTAGGGTGTTAAAGAAGTCTAGTTCATAAAGGTGGTACCTTATACACATATGACACAAATCGGTTCGTAAAACCTGAAACTCACCGTTTGGAACATAAATCTTGATAGGATCGGGTCGTAAGGCCAAATGAGGGTATTTTCAAAAAATTGTGGGACTTGTGTTTAAACGAAGGGGTCTATAGAGCAATTTTCCGTTGTTGGATAGCACAACTCTGGCCTAATAGTAGGGTCTCATTAGAAGTGCAATTATGGCCCAAATGACGTTAGGCAAGCATATGCATTTGACTATTACTTTTTTCACCCTATTTATTTCTCGCGTGCCCTACTTTTTTACGAAAATGCCCATGAGGTTTTCGGATTTAAAAATCCGAAATGATTTTTCACTAATTCGGATTTTAACAATCAGAATCTCTCACATTTCAGCAGTTTTGAATTTTGCTTTTAAAAAAACGAAAAAAAAAACAAAGTAAAAAAAATGCTAAAAACCTGTCAAATAAAAATATAAAAATACCATAAAAAATTTATAAAAATCAAATAAAACTAATGCAATTTTTTTTTCTTCAGATTTTTCTGAGAAAATGAAAAATAAAAAACATAAAAAATGAGTTTAAACGATGAAATTTTGAATTTTGAGGGGCGGAGTCTCGTAGAAAGTCTCTTCTAGGGGAGTCTTGATCCTTGATTTTTTCCTGATTTTCTTGGGAAGTTTCGGAACAATCCGATCAAGTAGCCCAGAAACCAGATTTTTGACTAAGAACAGCTAACAATGACCCAAAACAGAAGGATGAGAGTTAGGAAGATTAATATTGTCCTTAAAATGACTATCCATGTTACAAACATGTTCAAAATTTGTGCTGATACAATTCAGATTATATAATTGAAAACTGTTTTTCCCTTGAAAAATGGTGTTTAAGGGGTGTTCAGATTCTATAATCTGAAAAATTCAAGGAATGCACCCTCTTTTTTGAGGTTTTCAGATTATAAAATCCGAATTGTTGAAAAACTCATTTTTTACACCCCATAACAAAGGAAAAACTCAACTCAGATTCTTAAATCCAAAAATCACAGGGGCATTTTTGGAGGAAAAAATAGGGCGCGCGAGAATAGCATAGGGTGGAAAAAATAATAGTTTATTCATTTTATTTTATGCATTAGAAGTTTTTTTTTTCATTTTATGCATTAGATTTTTTTTTAATTCATTGTATTATTATTTTTTGAAATGATTAATGTTAGTAGTGAGTTGATAAATTAATTTTTTTTCTTCGTTCGAGCTTGAACTAAAAACCTCTACATCTTTAATGTTTAGCTTAAACCAATTCAACTACCCAGCTCCAATTAATTAAATTAAGTATATAAAGCAAAACAAAAATTGGGGAGGCTAGATGCTAGATTATTTGGAGCTCTCTTTGAACCTCCAAAATTAGTTATGTATGTTGGGGAGAAAAAGTTTTCTTATTTTATTATAATTTTTAAATAAAAAATTGTAAATTTTATCTTGTTAATCCTTTATCTTTATGTGTCCCTCCTTTGTTGTGTTGTCTTATTTATCATGTTTCTTCATGAATAATATACCAAGTAAATTAGTATTCTATTTTTTTTTATAGTAAAATTGGCATTTTATTTTTGCAATAATTTCTATCATAATGTAAATGATCCAAATAATAAAATTTAGTACTATTGCTTTCATTTCTGTCAAAAAAGGCACTATTCTATTCACTTTGACACCAATTGAAAAACACAAAGATAACATAAATTAATAGTAGATACCATTTTAATCACTAAAAACTTGTTTATATAAACCCCTTTTTCCATATAACTTTTAATTAGTATATTAATTTCCAATTCCACTTTTGATACCTTCAAGTACAAGTTTTCAAAGGTTAGGTACATGTTTCAACATCCCTCACCTTTTTCTTTCTCAATCACATTCACACCCTTCTACACTGATTTTTCACCTTACTCCTCTCACTTTTAAGCTCAACCATTGATCCAAAACATTATGCTATTAAACATACAAGTTTATCTCAAATCAATGTATTTTCCATCTTTATATCATGGATTTTGCTATTTGATAAATCTTTGATTCTTTCTCACATCCACAAGACAAGCATTTCAATGAGAACATCAAAATTTGCATGTCTTCTAATTGTTTCTGTTTGTTTGCTATTATTTGCAACAGTTTCAAGATTGAATATTCCTAATGTCTCTTATTATGCCACAGTCACAAATTTACAACAACACTACAATGATCCTAAGAAAGTTCTTGTATCAAAAGGAAAAGGGTACCTTCCTGTGTTTGCATATTGGATTTTCGGCACGAAAGGAGAGAGTAAAAAGATCATAAGATTGTTGAAAGCTATATATCATCCAAGAAATCAATACCTACTTCAACTTGATGATTGTTCATCTGACTCTGAAAGAATGGATTTAGCTCTTTATGTTAAATCTCATATGGTTTTTGAAAAATTTGGAAATGTGAATGTTGTTGGGAAGAGTTATGCTATAAATAAGATGGGATCTTCTTCACTTTCTGCTTATTTACATGCTGCTGCTTTACTTCTTAAAGTGAACTCAGATTGGGATTGGTTCTTCACCTTAAGTGCTTCTGATTATCCTCTCATGACTCAAGATGGTATGTTTTGTTAATGTTTATGTGTTATTAACATTTTTGTTCTAATGTTCATGATAATTTAGTGATAAATATCCATGAGTTTTGTCACAGATTGAAGTCAATTTAAATTTTTGAGTTGATAAAGTAAATGGCAATATTCATAATTTTGTTTTTTAGTTGGTAAAAAAAAATCGTACTTCTTAGTCATCTTAAATTTTCCGTCGGCATTTTTAGTTTGTGTTAAGATTTTCATTAGTATTTATAGTTCTTGTAAAATTTTCTATCATAATTATTTTGTCCCTATGAGATAAGAAACGAAATTCTAGATATTTATAGACATCGTTTACTTACCAAAAAAGATAGTGATCACATTCATATTCAAATGAGCTTTGTGCAGATATCCTTCATGCTTTCACATCCCTACCCAAAAATCTCAACTTTATTCATTACACTAACAAGACACTACGTAACGAGTAAGTAATTTCCAAGTTATAAGGTTTCGATTATTTCCTTAATTATAATCCCATGTTACAAACACAGTTTTAATAACACAATCATAGTGAATGTTGTAAAAATGGGAACAATAATTTTCAAATATCTCAATCATAGTGTTATAAAATAGTTGATGACATTATGCAGGCAACGAAACATGAATCAAATAGTGGTAGACCCAAGTTTACATGAAGAAAAGAGTAGTTCACTTTACTTTGCTGTTGAGGCCAGAGATACTCCTGATGCTTTTAAGATATTTCGAGGTCAGCTTACTTTCAAGAACATTCTAATTAGATATAAGATATATTATGAAACAAGCTTGATGATCGACTACTGAGAGTTAACAACAGTTTTTAGTGTGTGTTTGAATTGGTGGTGAAATTGGCAAATTATGATCAACCATCATAATTTTGGTAAAAGTTACAAATCTTAATATTCACAAAATTAACGTAATTTTGTCAAACTCACTCTCAATCCAAACATATCCGGTCACTTATGGTGCGTTAAAACATCTTAGTTTTAATGCATTAGTCACATATTAAAAAACAAACTGATATATGAATGTTGCTCTTTAGACACCTAGAAAGGTTGAACGGTGGTTAATTGCCGTTCGCTTCACTTTTTAAATCGGTTAAACTGATTTAAAAAGTGCGTAACGACAGTTAATGCTCGGTAGGTTTATGTGTGCAATTGCTACGTGAGCAATCGTCTTAATATATCAGACTTGGATTTCTTACCGTCAAGAGAACTTTGCATTCTCACAGTCACACAATTTTAGTAGTCAAATTCACTTTGAATAGTTCAAATCTAAACTCAATTAAATCTAATCTAACTCATCTCAAAATACAAGTTATGAGATCTTCGATCGTCTAACTGTTGAGATATTTGACTGCATCAATTATGAGTATATCTAACAAAGCATGTTACCTATGGTCCAAGTTTGATTGTTGTGGAACATTAGGTTCAATTTACATTAGATATTTTAGATGATGAATATCTATTTTCTAGAAGGATATAGATATATCCATTAGGGTGAATCAATGGTTAGTTTGTAAGATGGTACCTTGTTCGTGAAGGTTGTATCGATGTAAGTTTGGACGGTTCTTCCTTCAATAATCAACGAACGCGGGTTATGGAGGCTTTTTAAGAGATGATAGTGAAGTTTGGTTATATGGTTTGTTTTCTTCTTCTCAATCATGTGGTAGAGCTTCTAAATTGTTAGTAGAACCCTCAACTATTTAGGGCGGCATTCTTTTGGCCTGAGATCTTGGTTATATGTCTATCGTACTCTAATATTGCTTTGGACTTGATTTCTAATTGCAATCATCAAAAGGATTTCCATCCCAGTGCTACTTTACTTTCTTTCTTCATTAGGAAGCTAATTTCACTCCCTTGGTTGGTGAATTTTAACCATACATTGAGAGAAGGAAATGAACGTGTTGATTGATTGGCTAAATTTAGAGCTAATAACATGAATACTTTGAATTTGTGGACTTCTCTGCCGCCTCAATTGAATCTTATCTTTACTTAAAACGTCTCCGGAGTTTACTACAACGAGCTTCTTAGTTTCTTTGTTGTTTTTGTTTTTTCTTTCCTTATGATAAAAAAAAAAAAACGAATGAAGTAGTTTTAAAGTTATTTACTTCCATTGACCTGACTTGCTTCCCCTATAGGCTAGAACACCATCCACCATGCATATTGATATTGTTAGAACATAGTTTAGGTTAATGGCAGATTTTTTATCGTTGTCATGAACAAAAAATCAACATATAGGTGATTAGTAACGTTTAAAATATCCTTTAACAAAAATAACGTTTGAAAATAAGATATATAGGAGCATAATATCATTAAATAGATAAAAAATTAGATTCACAATTAATTGTGTTTTTAGTGTTTTTTTTGTCAAGTAGTCTAGTGGTTACAAATTTATCTTTTTAAGGTGAATAAATAAGTGTGAGTTCGAACTTCAATCCATACATATATTATTCAATGTCTCCGCCAATTTAACTAAGTTCACAAAGACTATTTTTAATGTTTCTGTTTTGTTCCCTTCCATTCGATTTCCTCTCATTCCACTCAGCTCCCCCTCATTTTAGAATATCCAAACAGAACCTTAACTTTTATTATCTTTTGGTGCATTTCATCTTTATTATAGGTACCACAAAAAAGATGTACCGTACATTGGCTCTTAAGAAAAACTGAATAGACAAAATATATACCACGAGATTTTTGTCCCTTACGGAAGTATATACACCAAAAGTAATTTGAGTGTATCCGTCTGTGAAGCTCGGATACTGTCATGGATACCGGACACGATACGGACACTGACATGCCAACACTACTAATAATTTGAGAAAATCACATAATTCGGTGTACTTATATGTGTCGGTGTCAAACACGACACGTGTCCGAGATCGAGACATACCTACTCCGAGGAGTGTCCATGCTTCACAGGTATTGGTTAATAATGTAAATAAGTTTTAAGAAATAAAACTATGGCATAACAATGCATTGATATATATGACCTTGGATGATTTTTACAAACTCTTTTAAGGAATATTGTGTAAACAATTAGTGTAAAACGTGTTTTCCATATCAATTTATAGTTGTTAATTAGTAGTAATTTCTAATGCATTTAATCAATTAATTATTTAATAGGTTCTCCTTGGATGATTCTTACAAGATCTTTTATGGAGTATTGTGTGAATGGATGGGACAATTTACCAAGAAAGCTACTAATGTTTTTCAGCAATGTGGCTTATCCTATGGAAACTTATTTCCACACAGTCCTATGTAACTCTCAAGAGTTCAAAAACACCACAGTGGACAATAATTTAATTTTTAGTCTTTTTGACATTGATCCATCAGAATCTCAATTACTTGATATGTCACACTATGATACAATGATGGAAACTGGTGCTGCATTTGCACGTCCATTTGGTGAAGGTGATCTTGTTCTAGAGAAAATTGATGATTTGGCTCTTAATAGAACTTTAAATGGATTTGTTCAAGGTGAATGGTGTTCAAGTTCAAATTTAGAGATAAATAAAACTACAAAGGTTATAGAAGATGAGGAAAGTGTATGTTTAGTATATGGTAACATTGATGTTGTAAAGCCAGGATTGTTTGGCATCAAACTTAGAACTCTATTAAGTGAAATTGTTAATAGTGGGAGATATAGAGCTAGCCAATGTCAATTGCAATTAGTATGACAAAAAAATGTCAATGTTGCTAGAATCACTTTTGATGGTGAATTCATTTTTAACCAATTTTAACTAAATGGGCTATTTAGGATTGGAGTTGAAGATTAATTCAACATTGTGCCTTGTTTGCAATTTGTTTCCATTCAAAACTAAATTTGCTCATTTTGGTTCTTTTCTATGTTTTTTCATGAAATGTTGTATGATTTTCTAAATATTACTCAATTTAAGTTGGAGTTATTTGTACTTGAGATAAGAATAAATACTCATTTCAGTCACGAGAAAACTATGATACTCAATTTAGTTCTTGAAAAAAATAAAACCAGTTTTACTCTGTAAGAATAAAAAATTATGACAACTTAGTCTTTACTTGAATCACCATAAAAAAATGGACGATTTGGTCATCGACAATAATATTTAAAAAGAGACAATATGCTCCACACGAATGAAAATATCTCTGAATAATTTTGGCAAAACTATTCATTTGATCCCTTAGCTTAATTTTATGTAAAGATTTAGTCATTTTTTTCCCACGTCATTTTAGTCAATCACTCAAGTTTTGATCAAGTGAGATAAATAGAATATACTCCATAATTTAAGCCATTTTGGTTCTTCACCCATTTGAGGACTATCTAGTAAAAGATTGTTTCACTCATAGTTCAAGTTTTGGCTTTACCAAAAAATTAGACCTTATATAATTGAAATTAATTAATTTTTTGATTTTACCTCTTAATTACTAGTCCAAATTTTAAGGTTACTTATAGCAATTTAGCAGTGGTATTTCAACTCAGTCTCCTAGGTGGTGTAACCCAATTTCCATATTTTCTCAAGTTCATCCATTGCAGTTCGTATCCTCATTGATTGTTCATACAATCTCTGAATTTTCAAAGTAGCCTTTATTTTATTTTTTTATGAAAGGTCAACGATGAAAACACATTGTTGTAGAAGGAAGATGAGGAGAGAGTGTGAGACGATGGTGTGAGAAATTGTGAATGTTTGAAGGGTATTTATAGGGGAAATTTGTGAAGAATGAGTTGCATAGAGTGTAATGACTCTTAATTATGAGTCAAAAGACGTGTTCAAAGGGTTTTACCAGCCATTAAAGCTGGTATAACCCTTTGAAAAACGTGTTCCATGAGTTACTCTTGTCGTCCAAAACTCTGACTTGTTTCGAATATTATCAAAGTTTTTCCAATTATATAATCCGAAATGCTTCAATAATGGGTGAAAATGAGTGCAACTTCACACTTTGTGTAGGGTGAGGGATATTTCGGATTATACAATCCGAAATAGTTCAAGACATGATTATTTTTTGTGGTCCACATTGCACCGACAGTTTCTGTGGTCCATAACCCCATAATCTTCTATAAATAAGTGTGCATGTTTTCTTAAGCAGTAAACCACACCAAAAAAAAACCATGGAAATTCTTGTCATTGATCCGAACACCAAGCTAGTTGCAGTTTACTACAACGGGGGAAAACCACCCCATTTGTTCAGGATTCTCACTAATGTCACGCTATTCGGATTGAAGGATCAGTTGGATCAAATCAACCGTCAACTCAACCAGAGAGACACGAAGAGGGTGGGTGGTGTTTGCTATCGACGTCCATCGACCGACTCAGCCGGAACTCTGCGCTTCAGCCGGATGAAGCTCAAGAACTACGACGATGTGAGAACTATGTTCTCGATATTTGGTCAGTACAATACAAAAGGACCAATCGAGTTGGACGCTTCATTGGTAAGATATGTTGAATAAATTCATAAAAGTTTGATCCGGTTCAGGAACTATGATGAGATTAGGGCTCTGCTAGAGAAACCCGACGAACAAATTCGTTTAGCTGATCCGTGATCTTAAACTTTTCTTATTTTTTCTTAAACTTTTTTTAGTTTTAGGAGTGTTTATGATGTCATGGTCATCGCTGACCGTTCATAGAATTTAAGTAATTGTTTTGCACTTTATGCGGGGATTCTATGGGGGTCAGCAGAGACCTTTGATATCAAATATAACACAAAAAATATTGTTCGTTTTATTTCAGATTCTAAATTCCGAAAATACCTAACAATATGTTTCAGATTTTAGAATCCGAATAGACGATATTTTTTGGAAGAAAAAAAATATGACGCACGAGAATAGCATATGATTGGAAAAGTAAAAGCCTAGCTTATTAGGGTTTTAATAACTTATAAGTGGGCTTGGGCCCAAAAGTAGTAGCAAAATACAAGCAAAAAATAAGAAAACATAATATAAGGTTATTTTTACTTTTTACCATGTCAATTATTTTTATTAGGTATATTAAGCCTAAACTTTTTCTGTCCTCGTGAGCTTAGCTCAGTTGGTTTGGACAATGCATAAAATATGCAAGGTCCGGGGTTCAAATCCCGACCACCACAAAAAAAAAAAAGCCTAAACTTTTTCTTTATACTTAACACTATTTATTATTATTTACCATTATTTACCTATTAATTATCCGATTCAACCAATTGAACCGGTATTTACAATAACCTACCTTTGGAATATATGATATAATATTATATAATGTTCTGGACCGGTCAGAAGACCAATCCAACGATGACATGTGGCCAAAATTGATGCATGTCACCGCAGTAAAGCACACCTTCGTGCATCAGACACCACACACGTGTCCCCTAACCACTTCATAATCACGTGCCACATACAAAAAAATGTCATTTTAATATTTTTTTTTTATATATATACAATAATAGATTTTATTTTAATTTTTTTTTTGTGATGCCCGGGGTTTGAACCCCAGACTATTAATTATGCATCGTCTAGATTTTATTTTAATAGATAGGTGGTGTCATTTTAATGAAGTATTATTACTAAAAAAAATGTTCATGAAATATCAGTTTAGTGGTAAAAGATTAATTTTATAATTTCAAAAGACAAAGTATAAAATTGTTCATCATCATCAACGTTTTTTTTTTTAAAATATCATCAACTTTGTTGATAATAATTTTCTCTTTCAGAGTTTCAAAAATTAAAACAATAATTGGTGCCATGAATTACAAGTCGTTTCTTAAAAAAAAGTATACGTCGTGCCAGACACTAATTTTATCAAATTACCTACATTCAACAAGTTTCCAAAAAAAAAAAAAAATGTGGTATAAGTTTGACCATAGGGCTGGCAATGAACCGAACCAACTCGAATAAAATTCGAAATTCGACTCGACAATTAATCCGTTGAACTTGGTTCATGAACCAAACGAGCTGAACTTGAGCTGAAAATTAAGTTCATTGATTAAATGAGCTGAACTTGAACTACACATGATTCGACTCGTTTGGTTCATGAGTCGGCTCGATTATATATATATATATATATATATATATATATATATATATATATATATATATAATTTGTTAACTAGCTTTTATAAATTTTTATATTAATTAAATATTTAAAAAAAAAAATCCTTGAGAAACGTTTCTGTTCCATGAATCATTAAAAACCTAGGAAGTAGAACTTTAACTTTACTATGCCTCCATTGCCTTTAATCCTTTAAATTGGAAATGATGAATTGGAAAGACTTAAACCCTTACTCCTCATTTTTCAAGACAGCAACCTATCCAACCAGAGATATTACACAGCAAAAATAAGCAAGTTGCAGATCTGGACCCTCAACAGCCCGTCTATTTGCATCCTTCTATTACACAATTCATTTCTCAAATCAGCATAGAAGGACTTATCCTTTTCGCACAACTCCTTTCTTACATGATTGAGTGCCTAAGTGGAGATAAAAATCTACAACAGTCCAACGACCGAGTAAAGTGACAATTTTTTTTGCGGAGAGGGGCACAACCTAACGGTTGGCACACGATAGAGAAGGTTGTGACTTTGCAGCAGCGGCGAACATTAAGAAATACACGACTACTTTGCAGCGGTGGGGTTAATTTTGTTGATGGTCCAGTTTTTTTTTTTTTTTTGCTTTGGTTTCGATATTGCAGTTTATTATTCTGCAAAACAAAAAACAACCCTCCATTTTATTTATATTAACGTTAACTATTGTTGTTAAAAGAAAAATGTTAACTATTGACATTTTTTGTTGTTATTATCTTGCTCATATTGATGTGAATTATTGAACAATGTTAATATTATGCTAACCTTGTCCAGTCAAGAAAGTGTTTGTTGCTTCATTTACTTTGAGAAACTTAACAATAGGGAATGCTTAATTGTAATTCAGTTTGTAGTGGGCGTGGCAATCCAACGATTTCATAACTTTGCTAGACATAATGAACTCTATAAAATTATTTAGTGGAAAAAATGATTATGAATACAGAGCGAAATTGAATTATGCTCTTAAAAAAATTGAATTAATATGATTGACCTGAATAATGAAAATGAAAATAATGGCAAAACAATGCTTGTTAATGAGCCAAACAATGCTAGTTAATGAGCCAGGCGAATTAGGACTTTAGGAGATATTTTTTTTGGACAAATGACTGTTAAATTACGTTATTCGAGCAAATGAACTGAACCTAACGAGCTGAACCGAACTGTTCACGAGTTTAAACCGAGTCGAGTTCGAGCCAAAAAAAAGGTTCGTAACGAACTCGAGCCGAGTTTCGAGCCGAACCAAATCTTATCGAGTCGAGTCGAGCTGAGCTGAGTTCGACTCGACTCGACTCATTTCCAGCCCTATTTGACCATATCATCATTATTGATAACAATTTCCTAAAACAATTTTCCTTCAAAAAAAATTTCTTCCTATAACAAATTTCTTTTCCTTCAAAAAAAATTCTATATAAAAATTGCCAAAAAATAATTTCTTTATTTTAATCATTAATATTATATTGAGAGCTAACAATGGTAATTTTTGTGTGCAAACGTGACAAAGAGTCTTATAAAAAGGTCATGAGTATGTGTTCATTACAATTCAACCTCTCGATATATTTTTGCGATAGTAAAAATGAGTATGTGCTATTTTCTTACTCTTCTATTTTTTTCTTTTTCTTGTTTTATGATTTCTCGTTCTAATGCTCTAAACAATGGTTTTAGTATTGAACTAATCCACCGCGACTCTTCAAAATCACCACTCTACCAACCTACACAAAACAAATACCAACGTGTTGCCAATGCCATGCGTCGTTCCATTAACCGTGTCGATCATTACTACAAACATTTCCTTACTAACACACCCAAATCCAATGTGATCCCCACTAACGGTGAGTTTCTTACACTACAACATTTTTGAGTTTAGACCACACTTTACTTGTCCACGGATAAAAAGTTGTGGCTAAAAATAGGAATAGGCCATGGATTTTGAAGGTGTGGCTTACAAATTACATACACAATACACTAAATAACTAAAAAAAAACAACCGTGCCCTATAGCCTTTTAGACAACGACGTAGCCACAAAGAATAACCCTGCCCTATTTAATTGTAAAAACCCTGCCTTAAAACCTTCATAAATGAAGTAGCGGGAATTGAAAATGAAAAAATTGGTTTTTGGCGCAACTTTTTTCATTTGGGCACTATGACCAAAAAATTGACATAAGAATCATCTAAAAGCCAAAAGACATAAGAATCATCTAAAAAGACATAAGAGGTAAAAAAAAAAAAATCACTTTGTACACCAAGCTTCACTCCGCTAAGCTCTTTTCTCCTTCGATCTCTGCCACCGGCCGACGGACCTTCGTTTTCCTCCGGTGAAACTCTCTTTGTCTCCGGCAACCCACTGTTCTCAAAGCCTCTCTTAACCTCCATCGGACCTTCAGCCTCTTCTCTCTTCACTTTACCTCGGCCGGACCTTCAACCTCAACCCTCCATTGAAACTTCTCTCTTCATCAATTTGAGTCATTTTCTCTCTGGGGTAAGTTGTATTTCTCTCGAATTTAGATTTAACTCAAATTAATTTATCTCAAATTTGAAAACCCTAAAATTTCAAAATCCCCCAAAATGTAAAATTGATGTTCAATCTGTTCTTATAGTTAGGTTTTGCAGTGAATCTCTTTACTTTGCATAATTATTTTGAAATTTTGACAATTTTGTTTAGTTTGTTCTTATTTGTGTATAAGAGAGTATATGAGATTAATGTAATTTTTTTTCCTAGTCATGGAAGGTTCCCTTTTTTTAGTAATATACTTGATTTCTGTTTGTCATGTAAGGCATACAAATAGTTACTTGTTCTTGAACAACATTGTTTTTGTGGTTTTGCACCTCATTAGTACCATCTCTTCATTTATCACATCACGTTAGTGTTTTGAGGATACCAACATTCTTCATCATGGCACTATTACTAGAATCCAGAACAACTTTGTATGCAACATTCTTCTTTGACATTTATGTTGACAAATCTGATCACTCGTGCTCTAGCAGTGACTAGTATGTTAGGCAGTATACAATTCATTTGTTTAACTCAGAGTTGATGATTTTGCTGAGAAATTGGTCTAGTTTTGTTCTTTTTAAAGCATACTGAATTTTGGATTTAATAGCAGTACTGTCTTTTCTCATCTTAGCTGCTGATCCTATTTTATGCATATGGGTTCAGGCCCCCTCTCATGATCTTTTTTTGCATTTTCTTGGCTTTTATCAAAAATGAAATAAAAATAATCATGTTGTTGTTAGAAATATTAGACATGACATTTTTTAGGATTAGTAATGTTTTGGTGGAGGGGTATTTGTAGGATTATATGCCTATTTGGAGTTGTCATGTTATTAGGATAGAGAGAAATTAAAGTTAGTTTAGATCTAATATGAATTGTATGAGATGAATATATCTTATTCTAAGGAATTAATTAAAAAAAAAAAGCCTAAAGGGGCACTTTGCCGTCTGAATTGGTGTTAGATCTTGTATTGACTTGTATTATATTCTTTGATCTTCCAAATCTTTAGATTTATGTAGTGAATCTCTTTATTAAATGATACTTTGAATAAAATGAAAACTTGTATTTATGTGTGGCTTCTTTAAGTTTTTAACATGAAAAAACGGATCCACAATTTGTGTATGAAAAGAAAAACTCCACAATTTGAAACTAGTCATTGAGCATATGTTCATTATTGCTGCTAGTGCGTATTTATTGTTAATTTGTCTCCATTCAGGTACGACTTGTGGTCGGATACGAGTGTATCAGTACATGTTTGGTACTGCCACTTTAGATAAGGCGTATTTGTTTGTTTTGTGACCCGGGAAATTGTCTTATAGGAATTTTTTCTTCGCATGGCCATGGCTATGAGTGAAGCCTTCTTGTGTTAGTAGTATTTATGTTATTTTAGCAATTATTATATATATCTTTTCCATCATGACTTTGTCTTCGATGCTTGTAGAATATGAAGCCACCACCATATGAAGAACTCCGACTCAAAAAAATGGAAGAAAATCAAAAAATGATAAATGCTCTCAAGTTGCGTCAACTATCGCAATCCATATCCAAACCGTCTTCTTCGATTTCGAAACCATCTTCGGTCAGTAACATATTCTCTCAATCTGATTCTATAGTTTTCTAAAAATTACTTATGATGTTTGATTTCCAATCCAATATTTCAACAACTCTCTTCCCTAAAAAAAAAAAAAACAACTCTCTGAATTCATCTTTTTTTAATCCAACTCTTTAGCTATAATTTTTAATATAAGCATTGAAGCATTTCTATGAGTACTAAAACATAAAATATCTTGTTTGTGTACTTTTGTAATTATGTTTTTTTATGATACAGCATGGTAATTAATTTTTTCTTTGAATTTTTTCCTTAGAAAATTGATAAGGAAAAAAGTTTAAAGCCAAAGCTGAAAGCTCAAGACAAGGGTGGAACAAGTACTTCCAAATTTGAGCTACCCAATGCAAGATCAAGCATTGAATTGGCTAGGATATTCAGCATCAAGCGTGAAAATTTAGCTAATAATATTGAAAAATCTGTTGCACAAGTGGTTGGAACTAGAGAAAATGTTAGAAATCAAAACAAGCTGTCAACTACAAATGTTGTTAAGTCTAATGCTACAAGATTAGACAAGGAAATCCACAGAGTCCAAAAGCCTTTGTTTAGGATTGCACCTCAAGCACCAATCAAATTATCGAATTTCACAACAATTGGTCAAAAGGATTTAACCTCAAACAGGGGTCCTGATCCAACAAAAGAGAAATTTGATGCCAAGAAAGTCACAAATGAAGCATCAGTGACGAAAAACCATGAGTCAAGACAAAACCAAGATCCAAAAGGCAACCTTATGACTCAAATCAAAGGATCTCTGCAGAAAAAAGAGATGCTTAATCCCAAGAGAGTCACGAATGAAGCATCGGTGACTAAAAACCAAGGGTCCAAACAATATCATGATCAAATTGGCAACCTTATGACTCAAACCAAAGGATTTGTGCAGAATCAGCATCCAAAGAAAAAACCTGTGAGAAAGGTAGTTCTTGAAGAAGTTGAGTCACCCATGAAAATTAATTATGCTGAAAATGAAAATTTAGGAACAAGAGAGAATCCCAAAAAACGGGTGGGGGATGAAGACGATGAGGTAATGGAAAGTCAGCAAAGTGCAACAAAGAAGACAAAAAGAATTCCGTTGTGCAAATCAACGACAATTGTTGAGTTTCTTAAGGAAAACAATGTACTTAGTGACGAAGAAGATGAAGAAGAGTTGGAAAATGAAGACGAAGATGGAGAATATGCTATGGAAGAAGAAAATGAAGAGGAAGGTGGTGAAAATAATGGTAATGTGAAAACAATGAACTTTGTTTGTTATATATTTATGTGACTCGTCTTTAAGATTTTATCTCATGTTATAAGTTTAATATTGGAATAGGTACAATTAAGAAAAAAACACGTGGACCTACTCAATGCTTGAAAATTCATGGAAGAAAAATTCAAGATCGTCAAGAAGTTATACTTGATGATATTGGAGAACCGATTGGACCTGACGAAAAAGTTGTCTCTGACTTGAGTATGTTTCTTGGCACTGTCGCTAGGAACTCAGCTTTTTGTCCCTTCCTTTACACAAATTTTAAGAAAGTTGTAGAGAATCACGGGGAAGATATATGGAATTTTGTTCAGGTATAAGAGTTTACCTATCATATTTTATTTGATCGTAAAATGGATGTCGCATGTTAATGTCAATAA
This sequence comes from Medicago sativa, assembly GCF_051527215.1. Classification (NCBI taxonomy): domain Eukaryota; kingdom Viridiplantae; phylum Streptophyta; class Magnoliopsida; order Fabales; family Fabaceae; genus Medicago; species Medicago sativa. The sequence goes on from NC_140752.1 coordinate 6,374,292, forward strand.
TTTTTTTCAGCGTAAATTTATTATTCCCGAGAAAGGAAGGAAAGGTGTTTTTTCTAGAATCAATGATGCTTGGAGACGTTACAAACGTCAAATCAAGCAAAATCATTATCTGCCATATTCAACCTTAAAGGATAGGTTAAAGCACAGGCCTGAAGAAGTACCAGAACCTCATTTCAGGAAATTGTTGAAATTTTGGGACCATCCTACTATCCAAGTAAATGTGTATATTCTTTAAGTTACTATATTAAAGATTTGATCTGGTGGGTAAATATCTTCTTTTATATATTTTTGAATTTTTTTTTCTCCTACATTGCAGAAGATAAGCCAGAAAAATACTGTCAATAAGGCTAAGCAGAAGTTTATACACCGAATGGGGCCGAAAATTTTTGCTATGATTCGACAAAAATTGGTAACGAGTTTTGATTTATTTGCGTGTTGTTGTTGTATTTAAAACAACAATTTTTCTTAATCAATATTTGTTACTTTAATTTTTATCTCTTACCTGAAAAGCGTGCAAAGAAGGATGACGGGGAGGAAGTCACCCAAGCAGAAATGTTTATCGAAACACGTCAACCTCGAAAAGGAAAAATTGATGAAGAAACAGAGGCAGCTGTTGTATGTTTCTTCTTCTTATTGTTCTTAATATATTCTTTTAAATACTTACAATTTTTTTTAATCTTTATAGTTTTTTTGTTATTTATGTAAGGCCAAACTTCAGGATTCAATCCAAGATTCCAATCAGTCTCCAGACCAAGTGTTTCAGTCTTTGTTTGGTAAAGAAAAGCCCGGTAGAGTTCGTTGTTTTGGAAGAACAGCTACACCGTCAATGTTGAAGAAGAATGAAGAAATTGCCAACATTAAGAAACACTATGAAGGTGAAATGACTAGAATGAAGGAGAGGATGGAAGCATACGAGTCATTGACAAAGAAGAGGATGGAAGCATATGAGTCACTTCTAAAATGTGTATTAGTGCAACAAAATCCAAATTTAAGTCAAGATGATGTGGAGAACATGATGGGACATGCTTTAGGCATTGCAAATAGTGCAGTACACCATTCGTCTGCATCAACCCATGTTCCTGAAAAGGTATGATATATTAGTTTGAGTTATTTGATTTTAAGATTAGATAATTGTTTAGTAAAAGAATGGTAAAAGACATTATTTATAGAATATTAGTGTTTTGGGACTGAGAATGTTGAATTTTGGATATGCTTTAATTGTTGATGACATTCTATATAGAAGGTTAATTAACTCAATGAATTGGATAATTTTGAATAATTTTGTGCATGATAGTATATGAGTTGTCTTGAATACGCAGTAGATGAGTATTGGAGGAATGATGTTAGTTAGTGAAGCGTTTGTTTGTTTCAGTTGTGTTCTTGTGGCTTTGGTGCACTTTATGTTGTTCCGACATTAAAATGAACTGTCTTTATTATGGTCTTTGACACGGGTATATCTATAATGCTCACACACAATTTTAGTCTCTAATATTTTGGACTATATTTTATATCAGATTGTATATGTGATCTAAAATGCAAATAAAATACCAATTATAAGATATAAAATAAATTAGTAAAAAAATTAAAAGATTTAAAAACATTTGTGCCTTTATTAAAAGATTGTATATGTGATCTAATATTTTTTTGTATTATTTTTATTAACGTAATTTTTTTGATTTTTACAGTTTGGACCCGAAGATGATCTTCAAGAGGAATGAAGCTAGTGGATTGCAAGTAATACTTGTTTCATGTTTTGGAAATGCAAGACTTGGTCGTATTTTACTTTTTCGAATCAAAAACTTAGTTGTTTTTTCTTTTGGAAGACAAGACACTTGACCGCTATGTTTATTGTGAAACCATGAACTGGTTTTTTGTGGATGTTATCGTATTTTGTTAAAGACGACTTTGTCTTTCCGTAGTTAAATATATATTTGAAGACACTATTATGTTAATTTATGTTCCTTTTTTTAATGATTTTTTAATTATGTTTATTTATTTTTAAAAATATTAGAAAATATTGAGTAAAGGTGCAAAAATAAATAGACAATGTTGCGGCCTAAAAGAAAGAGCATCGCTTAATATCAAAAGTTTAGTCAACGAATGAGTAGTGTAACTAAAAGGGCAATACCTAGAACTAAAGCCATTAAATCCATTCTGACTCTGAACATTTGGCTATAGATAAAAAACAGTAGTCACGGTCATAAAAGTGTGGCCTAATGTTCAGGTGACACCTAGCCTAAATCAAATGCCAAAATCCGTGGTTTAAACTAAGCCATTAAACCGTGCCCTATTGAAGTACTTTAAGCCACGGATACTACAATTTCGTGGGCATAGTAAAAAATCCGTGGCCATAGGGAATAGGCCACGGGCGCATATACCACACTTGAAAAATAGTGGCCAAACCGTGGTGTAAGGCTTTGGCCACGGATTTTATGGCTTTGGCTACGCTTTTTGAAGTCTGGCCTAAGTTCAAAAATGTTGTAGTGTTATGACCTATTCAGTCGGTACCCCGCCATTTAAGTTATATGGTATTGTTGATACAGGTAGCGACATAGTTTGGCTTCAATCTAAGCCTTGTGAACACTGTTACAACCAAACGACTCCTATCTTTAATCCTTTGAAATCATCAAGTTACAAAAACAATATTGCTTGTTTGTCTAAAAAATGTAAGTCTTTTGAATCTACCTCTTGTAGTAAAAAAAAAACTTGCGAATATACTATTATATATGATGATAGATCAATATCACAAGGAGATCTTAGTTTGGAAACTCTTACATTAGATTCCACCTCTGGTTCTTCTATTTCATTTCCTAAAACTGTGATAGGTTTTGGACATAAAAATACAATGTCATTTGATGGCAAGAGCTCTGGTGTGGTTGGCCTTGGAAATGGACCCGTGTCTCTAATAAATCAATTGGGTTCATCAATTGGTGGAAAGTTCTCTTATTGTTTGGGGCTAGAGTCGTCTAACTCGACGAGCAAACTCAATTTTGGAGAAGCTGCTGTAGTTTCTGGTCATGGAGTTGTGTCAACTCCTTTAGTGAAAAAAGACCTACAAATTTTTTACTTAATAACATTGAAAGCATTTAGTGTTGGAAGTAGAATTTGCAAAGCAATCAAATGGTAGTGTTGATGGTAACATCATGGTTGATTCAGGTACAACATTGACAACTGTACCATCTGGTATTTATCATAATTTGGAATTAGCTGTGGTAGAATCGGTTAGACTAAAGCGTGTTAAGGATCCAAATGGTTATTTAAACCTTTGTTATTCTGTTACATCAAAAAAATATGATTTTCCTATAATCACTGCACATTTTAAAGGTGCAGATGTTAAGTTGCATTCTATTAGCACCTTTGTTTCAGTTGCCAATGGGGTTGTTTGTTTGGCTCTTGTCCCATCTCGACTCAATGAAGGCATCTTTGGGAATTTGGCTCAACATAATTTGTTGGTTGGTTATGATATTCAACAAAAAATCATGTCTTTTAAGCCTACTGATTGTACCAAACCATAATGAGTGCAAATTTTGTTTACTTTACTATTTGAATTTATAATAATAGTAGTACTTTATTTTTTACTTCATCTCTCTTTGTTATTAGAGTTAATTTACTTTGGGTTGGTCATTATATTTGTTCTTTTTATTTGACAATATTTAAAAGGACAATAAATATTAATTACAATATCAAAGTAGTGCTTTACTAAGACACTTATCACTAGCCATGTATTTATATATGTCCACAACAATTCATTGATATATGTTCATGTGATTTAAGATGTGAATTTCTAACTACTAAGCTACTTGACAAAAAAAAAACATTAATATATATGACCTTCCATGCTTGTTTATGGAGTATTGTATAAACAATTTGACTGTGTTTTCCATACTCTCTACGTTGCCAATTATACGCAAATTTAATTTTTTAGGTCCGTGGACCATATACATCATTAATTGAACCTAAAAAGTCAAATTTACTTATAATTGGCACAGAGGAGTATGGATTTATAGTTGTTAATTAGTAGTAATTTCTAATGTCATTTAATTAATTAATTATTTAATAGGTTCTCCTTGGATGATTCTTACAAGATCTTTTATGGAGTATTGTGTGAATGGATGGGACAATTTACCAAGAAAGCTACTAATGTTTTTCAGCAATGTGGCTTATCCTATGGAAACTTATTTGAATCCTTCTCTTCTCTCAACACATTTTGCTCGCGCCCAACTGAAATACCTAAAATACCCCTGCGTTAGTTAACTAATGCAAGTGTTAAAAATTGCGCAACTTAAATGATGCAGCGTGAGTTAAGTCACGCAACGTGACTTAACTCACTTTATTCTAATTTATTTACTTTATGTAAATTAATTTATTTACTTTATTCTGATTTTTTAATCTTTTTATTTATTTGTTCACTTTATTCTAATTTATTTACTTTATTCAAAATAATTTATTTACTTTATTCTAATTTATATATTTACTTTATTCAAAATAATTTATTTACTTTTTTCTAATTTATTTGTTCACTTTATTCTAATTTATTTACTTTATTCAAATTAATTTATTTACTTTATTATAATTTATTTATTTACGTTATTCTAAATTAAATAAATGCAAATATAAATAAAAAGAAATGAACAAAATTAATATTTATTCGAATTTATTCATTAAATACAAAATCAGAAAATAAAAGCAAAAATAAATAAAAAGAAACGAACAAAATTAATACATATAACATCTCATTTTATTAATAGAATTCATACAATAAATGATACATTTGATTCGAATTCACTAAATCTACTTATTTTCTTTGAAAACTGCTGTTCACACATATCATAAGGCTGAAACACACATATAAAATATGAAATGCCCCTCAGCAGTTAACTGCCGAGAAAATATTTCATCAAATGAAACAGTTACCTGCTCCCCTTACACACTATTTCATCATCAATACGCATATGATATTTATGTGGTGAATCTAGTGCAATACTTATTTATTCGTTATTAATGTTTACGCATATGATTTATTCGTTATTACATTTCATTTAATTTCATCCTAATGTATGATTTTTTTCATAAAGCTTTTGTGAAGTGAAACATGTTTGAGGTTGCAAAAATTGAAGGCCGTGTTAGGTACTCTGCTTTTAAAAAGACAATTAAGGTTATGATAACGCCGACCGACTCTCTTGATGATTTGAAGGCACAACTTAACACTTATTTTGAGCATCTTGGTGAAAATCAATATACACATCACTTGTTTGGTCAAATGCCATGCATAGACCTAGGAGAAGATAGAGATGAATATGCATGGAAAACGGCAAGCTATATGCCTTGGCTTATTCACAACGATAGCGACGTCAGATTTATGTTTCGGAATATGGTGGAAGATAATATATTATATATGTATGTTCGTTCCATATGCAATTGCGTTGAATGTACGTAGAGATTTAATTTAATGATATGTAATGAGTTGTAATGTGTTAATTAATTATGGACACCATGTAACGTTTTGATGAATTTCAAACTTTTTGTGTATTTTGAACCAAATGTCGGTTTGATATAATTATGGATAACTGTAAAAGATAATGCATATTTCTTGTTTATGACTGAGTATAAATGTTGTACGAATAGTATTGCCTCTTGAAATGCTCTGGTTTAATTACAGGTAAAAACTGACCGAAAAATGGCTTGGTAGAATTATGCAGAACCCACTATTTGCATAATTGTTTTCCTCGGTAGTTAACTGCAGCTAATTATTGAATTCCTCCGCAGTTAACTTCCGAGGGGCAATTTCGTCTTTTACATGTGTTTCTCAGCCTTATGATATGTGTGAACAACAATTTTCATTTTCTTTTTACCCTCTTGGGGTAAAAAGTGATCAGCCTTGGGGTAAATTGTGAGCAGCCTTCTTGGGGAAAAGACATCATCAACCCTTGGGCTAAATCTAAATCTGGTTCTTTTTATACCCCAAGAATTAAGATTTTTTTTACCCACGGTAAAAAGATTTTGAGGTAAAAAGAAGCAAATTTAATTTTATCCGAAGGGTTGATCACTTTCCCAAGTCGGCTACTCACTTTTTACCTTAAGATTGACCACTATATACCTCAAAGGGGCAAAAAGAAACTAGAAACTATCGAAGAAAAAAGAAGAAGAGAAATAGGGGGAGAGAGTGAGGAGAGAATGTGAGATGATGTGAGAAAATTGGGAAGTTTAGAGGTGTATTTATAGGGGGGGATTGTAACATAGGTTATATCTACCATAAATATAGTCAAAACACGTGAAAAACTTAAAAAAAAAAGTGCAAAACCAATTAAAATGCATTGACCAAAGTCCCAAAAACGTGTATTCTTGAGTTCTGACCAACCGGCCAACTTGCGTGAGTTAGCTCGCGCACAGGCCAAAGAAGCATGACTTAAGTCACCCAAATCTATAAGGTGCGTGAGTTAACTCATGCAGGGGTATAATTTGCAAATCAACTGGGCGCGAGCAAAATGTGCCGGGAGAAGAGCAAAATTCAACTTATTTCCACACAGTCCTATGTAACTCCCAAGATTTCAAAAACACCACAGTGGACAATAATCTATTTTTCAGTCTTTTTGACACTGATCCATCAGAATCTCAATTACTTGATATGTCACGCTATGATACAATGATGGAAACTGGTGCTGCATTTGCACGTCCATTTGGTGAAGGTGATCTTGTTTCTAGAGAAAATTGATGATTTGGCTCTTAATAGAACTTTAAATGGATTTGTTCAATGAGAATGGTGTTCAAGTTCAAACTTAGAGCCTACTAAGCAATTTGTTTCCATTATACCTATTCCATTAATTTAAAAGTAAATTTGCTCACTTTGTTTCTTTTCTATGTTTTTCATGAAAATATTGTATGATTTGCTAAATATTACTCGAGATCACATTTAAGTCGGAGTTATTTGTACTTAATTAAAATCATTTATTTAAGAGTAGATACTAATTTCAGTCACTAGAAAATTTGTGATACTCATTTTAGTTCTTGAAAAAGAAAAAAAAAAACAAGTTTTAGCCCGTTAGAATAAAAAATTAAGACAACTTAGTCGTTACTTGAATCAGCTTAAAAAAAAAAAGGACATCTTGAAAAAGCAAAAAAAAAAACAAGTTTTAGCCCGTTAGAATAAAAAATTAAGACAACTTAGTCGTTACTTGAATCAGCTTTAAAAAAAAAAAGGACTATTTGGCAATCCACAGTAATATTTAAAAAAAGACAATTTGCTCCATATGAAAGAAAATGCCTCTAAATAATTTTGGCAAATTATTTATTTGATCCCTTAACTTAATTTTTAGGTAACGATTTAGTCATTTTTTTTCATGTTATTTTAGTCATTTTCTCAAGTTTTCTTCAAGAAAGATAAATAGAACATACTCCATAATTTAAGCCATTTTGGTTCTTCACCCATACGAGGAGTATCTAGTAAAAAATTGTTCACTCATAATTCAAATTTTGGCTTTACCAAAAAATTTGACCTTAATTGAAATTCATTTATCGTTTGATCTTACCTCTTAATTACTAGTCCAATTTTTAAGGGACTTAGAGCAACTTTAGCGGTGGTATGTTAACCCAGTCCGCTAGGTGGAGTAACCCAATTTTTACATTTTCTCAAGTTTATCTATTGCGGTCCGTCAGTTTATAATGTTCGTTACTTCAACAAATGACGTTTTTTAGTTTGCATTTCTGACACAACATATGCACTTTTGTGGAACCTAATATGAGTTATTTAAAATTCACCACTAAGGTAAAAAAAAATGAAGGAATTACTTTAAAATGATGTGTCACCATGAAAACTTGTAAAATAACCATTTATAATGTTCATCTTTATGCAGGATATGCAGTTCGATAACTTCTTCATGCTCTCCAATAAAATAACTTCTTCATGCTCTCCAATGGATGCAAGATATGCGGTTCGATAACATTGATTTCGAACTAGATTCAAAAGTTACATGAGATGCTTTCCATTCCCGCAATACGGATATTACCGAATTTGGAAGCATTATCAAGGCTTGTAGAGAGTTGTTTTCATCTTCTTTTGCAAACTCCAGTGTCGAGTTTATTAGGCGACAAGCGAATGCGGCGGCTCATGCTTTGGCTAGAGAAGTCACTTCCTTAGCTAGTCCTTCAACTTATTATGTTATCCCAAGTTATATCGAGACTATTATTATTAATGAAATGCTATAAGCAACTTTATTTAAAAAAAAATGTTAATCTTTGGAGAAACTCTTAGATCACATCGCGCCTCTCTTTCCTAAGAAAGTAGAAAGTTTATAGCCATGAATTAAATGAATAATTAAAGAGATCAAATCACGGTTAAGAATGAGCCATGACAACTTAACCAACATCATGATTTTAAAATTCAAATAATTAAACAAAACATGTGGTTTAAACATAGCCGCATTGGGAAAGAGAGAATCTCAATACACAAAAAAACCAACGTCTCACACTCAATGGAAATGATTCTTTTAGAAACTTCCAACAACAACCACAATGAAGTGCTTTTTTGCTATTCATATGGACCCATCTCAAGCATTACTTTAAAAAGAAACACATTTTAGACCACACATTTATCTCTATTATTACATATTTATACTACATCTGTTCTTGGTTACGTTTAAAATGACTATGCACCATAGATACCAACCCATTTTGTGGTAGCTAGACCACTTTGATTGAGTCTTTCATTTATTATTAATTACACTGTAGAAATTGTGTGGGTTTGAATTTCAAGTTGGGACCAAATTAAGTATATATAGTTACGATAGGTGACGTGTGGTTATAAAATTGGTGCTCATAGACCCATAGTTGATAGTTAGTAATAGAACATCAATTATGGATTTATGGTTGGTGCATGTTTAAAAGCAAATTAATGCATTACCTCACACCCTCCTACACAAAGATTAATTTTGTTAGCATGATGAGTTAGATATTTGTTTAGTATGAATTATCACCAGCCAATGCTTCCTTTTAATTTCAAAATCGGTACTAGCCAGATATGACATGCAAGCATCAGCCACATAATTGTGTTCACAAGATTAATTTTATTTAAGAGAAGATAATAAATTAGTGGCATATAGATTAGCAAAATAAAAAAAATCATGACATTGTCATGCTGCATGCATTTGGGGTTCATTTTTGTAAGAGTTTTTTGCATATAATTTCGTGAAGTTCATTATCAATCCAGACATTTGCTTAACGTTTTTCGAAAAAAATGTAACATGTACTTTGCGTTTCGTGTATATTGAGTTAACATGTGAAATATTAACAGGATGTCGAGAGAGTTGACAACATCATTCGTTCGTAGAAAAAGAATTCGAGTTAGATTTCTAAGGTCGTTCATATGAGAGGTAATTTTACTTCATTTTTTTTAGATGTTTGACTATTGACTCGATCATTAGTTTTATAGCAAGCACAAAGTATCCAAGTTATGAGATACTTACTTGGAAGTCTTGGGTCATGTTAACTGGTACCTTCGAGACATTGGTTAAGAAAAAAAAAATTAAGCTGAAATTAATACTTTTTTGATTTCTGAGAAGTTGACTATATAAACTCCAATATCATATTACTATATTTGTTTTTTTAACGAGTGTTCGGTGCATCTGTGATCATTTTCCATATCTTAATAAACATGTTACGAGTGAATGATACACATGATGACATGAGGATGGAAATTTAGCGTCAGTCCCATGCTTCGTTGTAAACTCCTTTTTCCTTTCATAGCAATTGATTCACTTTCCATGTTCTCGTGAATTAGTTGATCATCTCGTAAATTACACCATCAAAGTATCAGAATCAAAGAATCAACATTTTGAACTTTTCAAATATTTTTAAAAAGGTAAACAAAATGAAGATAATTGATGAAATCCTTATGTTGATACAACAATAGGTAATTTATTTTTTCGATTATTCACTATCTAGTGTATCCTAAAGTTTTAATCAATAATCAATAACAATTATATTGTGTGGCTGTTGGCTAAACACATTTTTACACTATAATAATTTTTTCTAATATGATATTTTGATAGATAATAACAATAACAATATCATAATAGTAAACTAACCACTAACTAGGATATATAAAAATGCTAAGTTTTAATTTAATTCTTATGACTCATCATATCAAAAAATATAATCTTAGGACTCATCACACCCTTCTTGCAATTCAAGGTGTTGAGTAAAGACACGTGCGAGTTTCACATGTGTGGCCAAAATCAGCTTAGCTGGCACCCCTGATATTTTCTCCAACCTCATCAAATTCCGACACGTGGCAAAACTATTGTCCCCACAAAATCTTAACCTCAACCAAAACGACGTCGCAGCAGCCACCTTCACCGGAAGTAACTTCCACGTTCTCATACACACAGCCATAGCTTCCACCGCTACACGATCACCGTTCACCGGAAAATCTAACCCTAACTCTCTCCTCCATTTCGAAAATATCTCCTCCGCCACCGATCCAACACTTTCAGTCCCAATCATCTTCTTCCTCTTGTTCTTGTTCTCCGGTGCCGGAGATCTATCATCGGTAACAGAATTCGAAATTGAAAAACTCTTCATTATCTTTCGAGATTTTGTTTTCTTCTTTTCTGTAACGCAAGACTCGCAAGATGAAGAAGATTGAGAACTCGCCTCACCGGAGGAATGATTTTCCGGTGAGCAAGAGCGGCAGGTTGATGAGAGACGGTGGTGTAGTGTAGTGCCGGAGATATGAATTTCGGTGAAACCGTCGCATTTGGAGCACAAGATGTGACGGAGGTGACGAGCGACGAGGAAGTTAGCGCCGTGAACGGCGTCGTCGCAGCTCCGGCAGAGAAAGGCGGAATCGGAAGGACAATAGAAAGAAGCTTGTTGATTACAAAGTTCGCATTGTTTGCACTTCATCTTCATATATGAATATGAATATGAAAATTTCTATGTATTTTAATTTATAAATGGTTCTATAATTAAAAAATTTAATGTGTGTTGTGTAGTGTAATGTAATGTTGAGTTTTACACTTGTGAGCTTATATATATAATAATTTATGTGACTGATCCACTGGAATTGATGTCACACAAACTAACCATACCTTATTTTCTACTCCATGTTTTGAATTTGTGGCTGTGAAGGGTGGTACTTGTATGGTAACTGAGACCCCATAAATTATTTAATTTATACCACACAACACCTTGGTTTTCTTGTAATATTTTATTTGTTTGCGTGGCCTCACTTACACATTGATCCAAAGTTTGTAGAGAAATATACACGCGTACATTATATTTGAACAACTATTTTTTGCGATACTTGTGGTACAATCAAATTATATAAAAAAATATAGATATTGACATAAAAATCAAAATAATAGAGAAAGTAAAAAACAATGTAAATTTGAGAGATAAAATTATTTAAAAATTGTCATAAAATAGTTATACAAATATTATTTTTGAATTTATATGAAAAAAATGTTTATTGATCATAAGAAAATTAATGTCCCATGAATTTACCATTTTGCCCCTCATTTTTTATTTTCAATTTACCATTTTACCCCTAACTAATTTTTTTAATTATTTTATAACTTTTATATTTTTAATAATTTTTAACTATTTTCCAGTTTTTATGTTTTTAACTATTTTTTAATTTTTTTTCCCAAATTCAGTTGTTTCTACATTGCCGTTGTGGGATATTAAAGTATCGTTTGACCAAGCTTTTTTCCAACTTCTCTACATTTTTAAGGAGAAGTTAGGCCAAACACAGTATCAATTAAGTACTTACTAAAAGAAGTAATTTTATTGAGCGCATAAAATTAAATGAAATGAGCTTTTGCCAAAAGCTATTGAATGTTACTTTAAAAAACTACTTCTCGACAACTTATTTCACGAGCACCTCTTTTCAACTCACGCTGGGAACCTTTTCTTTTATTTTTTAATATTATATTTCAATATGTTTTTCCTTCCATTTAACTTTATTTTTTTTAACCGCTCCATTTACATTTTTAAAGAGATTCCATTTAATTTTATTATCTTTTTTTCAAAGAAATTTTATTATCTTTTTATCACTTATATATTTAATTTTAATATCATTTAATCATCACAACCTCATAAATATTTTTATTCACGCTGTCATTTAATGATCCCAAATATTTTTATTTTCTTTCTTCAACCTCTAACATTTAGAGTAATATTTTATGTCTGTCAGTCTGTTTTCCTGTTACACTAATGCATATAATTTTTTTAGTGTTGCTGGGTTGAGTGCTACCTCACCAATTTTTTTTTTAACTATCAATTAAGTACTTAGGATACATATATGAGTTGGTTTGTACAAAGCTGAGCTTTCAGAGCATATCTGCTTGGCCTAAGGGAGTGGGCATCTTCTGATGCAACGTCAGGAAGATGTTTATGTTAATGTATTTCCCAAAGGCTATTTAACCTTGGAGGCATTTGGTGATTAATTTTCTGGAGAATTCTTGTTGTATGGTTTATCCTTTAATTGCTTAATTTCTGCTCTAGAATGGTTATTCCTACACTCTGCTTATTCTCATGTTTATGTTTTGTTTTTGTTTTGATTTTATTGGCCGATGGTAAGATTTGTTTCTTTTTGGTTAAATTTAGGTATACTTTTTGTTATTATTGTGTTTTATTTCCATGGAATTTAAATTTCTAATTCAATTTACAATAGAAACTATTTGTTATGTGAAATATTTATAATGTTTGTGCAATGTTCCTTAATTTACTCATTTTTTTTTTGGAACAATTTTTTTACAAGATACGTTAAACAAATTTAAAATTAAAAAATTAATGGTAAAATTAAAATATAAATTTAAACAAATTTAAATTCAATTGAAGGGCTAAGAAATTAATGGTAAAATTAAAAATTCAATTTATAAAACATTCTCATTCAGGTACATGAGATTAAGACTATTAAAAATTTAATTTTTTTCATTGTTTATATTTTAAAATTATAATTATACACGGGAAAAGTCATCACTGATACAAATTTCATAATAGTTATTATGCATAAGACAACTTGTCATTCATACAAATTTTAAATTAATTGTTATACAAAAGGCAAATTGTCATTGCTAAAAAGAATTTTTTTTCCAAGTCTTCATCTCCCTTATTATTGCTTAAACTCGCATATATGAGACAAGTTGTCGTTGATACAAACTTTAAAATTACTATTAAACATGGCCCAAGTAGCCACCAATACAAAATGTAATATAGTTATTAATTTAATATACACGGGATAAGTTGTCTCTAATACAAAGTTCCAAATAAATATTATATACGAGACAAGTTATTTATGAAAATATTTTAAAAATAATTATTAATAAAAGACAAGTTGTTGATATAAATTTTAAAATAATAATTAATTTATTAAACACGGGACAAGTTGTCAATGATAATTTTTTGAAATAATTATTATACATGGAGACAAGTTATTCTTAATAAAAAATTGAAAATATACTTTTAAACACGGGCCAAGTTGTCGCTGATTCAAAATTTAAAATAATTATCATACACCAAAGAATTTTTCGTTACTAAAAATCCAAAAAAAAAATGATTAAACACAGTACAAATTGTCGTTGATACAATGTTTAAAATAATATAATATTATACATGGGACAAGTTGTACCAGATAAAAATTTAAAAATAATTATAAAATATGGGATAAGTTGTCGCTGATATAAATTTTAAAATAACAATTATGCACAGGAAGAGTTGGCGTTAGAAAAAACAGACAATAATTATTAAACACGGGATAAGTTATCGCTAATTAAAATTAAAAACATACATTATACACGGGAGGAGTTGTCACGATAATAAGTTAAAAATAAATATTAAACATGCGTCAAATAGCCGTTGATACAAATTTTAAAATTTTGTTAAGGTTGTTAAAGACCGAGAAGGTGTGTTTGGTCCCGTTTGTTGGTATTTATTGTAGTTGTTTGATTCCGTAAAGGCATCTCATGGATTTGCTTCTATTATGATGCTCTCAGTGTTATATATATTCCAGACTAGATGGCGGCTCAAGATCAGCCTCATGAAAACCTTATATTCCTTGACGAGGTTCTACCACGTGGAAACTCCCCAAATATGGAATAGAAAACATCCTATGAATCTTTACCAAAGTACTGTCTCATCACTCACTTAATTGCTAGAACTGTTAGCACTACATTCTTTAGCATTAAACATCTATGAATCCTTATATGTCAAAACTTTAGGATTTTAGTTTAGCATCCAACTTCTATGTTTATGTATCTTTGTTTTTAAAATGCTGCTAAATGAACAATTTGAAAGCAACTGCCATATTCTTATATGCCTGTAATATATATGTTTGAGATCAATTTGCTTTTAAGCATATTAAGGAATCTATGTTTGCCTGTAATAATCTATTTTTCTAGAACAAATTTTTTCGGAAAAAAGGTAATTTATCCCGTGCGAAGCACGGGTTTGTAACTAGTTATATTAATAAATGTTTAACTTGTGATTGTGTGAAGGGGGAGGTGCAAAATATCTCCCTCTAACAGCTAAGGAGAATGAATCCAACATCACAAGATTCACAACCAATTTCTGTAGAGTTCAAGTCATTCCATGGTTGTGTTACACGTGTAATCATAAAGTTCTCCCTAGGCATTTTTTTTTTTTTAAGGTATTTGATTATTCTTTTATTCTTAACAAAATTATTAGGTCAAAGCAAATATCAGATGAGTGGAGAAAAGATACTCTAATTTTGATTTATAAGAACAAGGAGGATATACAAAATTGTGTAAATTATATGGGAATGAAACTTATGCGGTATACCATGAAGTTATGTGAAAGAGTGATAGAGACCCGAGTTACTGATAACCAATTTGGTTGTATGCTTGAGAGGTCGACCATGGAAGCGATCTAATTACTACGACGTGTGATGAAGCGATATAGAATGGTTAAAAAGACTTGCACTTAGTTTTTATTGATTTGGGGAAGGTGTATGATAGAGTGTCTAGAGATATTTTGTATAAAGTCATATGGAAGAAAGAAGTTAGGACTGCTTATACATAATCATTGAATTCAAGATGAGTAAAAATAGGCAATTACCCCCCTTAAAATTGTAAGTTTCGTCAATTACCCCCTTGAAATTAACAAAACGTCAATTTGTTGGAACAAAATGTGTTTAACAATGAACCTTAAAGAGTTTTGATGATAACAAGGTATTAAAAAATTGTAAATTGGACTAGCTAATATTTGTTCAAGTGTACAGGACCATAATTATAAAGTTACATCATCATTGGTTCTGAATGAGCAAATAAAGAGCAAAGGAAACAACAAAAATTTGAAGCTTGGACGCTCCTGAAGGCAACTTGTTTCTGAAGTGAGAATAGTGCTCCTGAAGTTAAGACGCTTCTGAAGTAAGAATAGTGCTCCTGAAGACAAGAAGTCCAGAAGTCATATCATCAGAAGCTGCATCATCAGAAGCTGCAGAAGTCATATCATCAGAAGCTGCCTCATCAGAAGCTATTTCACCAGAAGCTGAATCTCAACTGGATTTGCAAAAGATTCAAGAATTGAAGAATTATCAATGCAAAAGCTGTCTATTGGATTCAAAAACACAAACAAAGGATTAGTGGAATTTTGCAACGGTCATTTCAAAGGTGTTTGAAGGCTCGTTCTTGCAATTTGGACGAAAGCGTTGACATTGTACTTTGTACGAATTGTACAACCACGTTCTCCACTACTCTGTTTTGTGTCCACGCTACAAGACAAGAAAACAACTCCAGAATACAGCTTCGCCTGCATAGATGTTCCTTTGGATAAGGAATGGATTTCAAATTTGTTCTTCATAGGACAACAACCAAATCAGGCAATATATCATTGGTGAAAGATCAAGCTTCAACAACGACTCTTTGGTGCGCTGGCAATTTCACAACGTCTCTTTCACACCTCTATATAAAGGAGTGAAGACCTAGAGATTTGGCAATGCAAGAACGCTGAACGAAAGACTCACAACATTTTTACAAGTGCCAAACCTCTGCTGAAATTGTTCTGCATTCACTTAGAATTTCTGTGTCTTATAGTCATATCTTAGAAATTCTTAAGTCCATTGAGTCTGTATCTGATTTGTATTGTGAGCACCTCTGATTGTATATCAAGTGTTCAGCCTTAAACAATTTTCTGTGTAATTTTGTTTAGTTAGGAAGTCTCTTGATTGTGTTCTTGAGCAAAGGAAGTCTCTTGCTTGTGTGCTTGAGCAAAGGAAGTCTCTTGCTTGTGTGCTTGAGCAATTGTAATCAGATATTACTCTTAGTGAAATCTCCTTGGAAGTGCAAGGGGGACTGGACTACTTCCGGATTGTGGAAGGAACCAGTATAATTGCTTTGTGTCGTTCTTCTTCTCTCTCTCTGTTTTTCCGCTGCATTTAGATTCTGATCATCACTTCAGAAGCTGTCTCACTTAGCTTCTGATCAGTGTATTCAGTTGTTTAGGAGAAACGAAGAATTTTTCAAAACACAATTCAACCCCCCCTTCTTGTGTTTTTCTCACCTTCAATTGGTATCTAGAGCCTTGGTCTGTTGTGTAACACTTAACCGTGCAACAGTCAAAGATCTGAGAAAAACATGACTACTCCTCCTCCTAATGGTTCTGGTTCTAGTGATACTAGCTATAAAAATGTCTCACATGATTATAGTGATAGTAAGAAAACCAGTGTTGGAAAAGTTCCAAAGTTCAATGGAGATGCTGAAGAGTTCTGTTGGTGGAAGACCAATTTTTACAGTTACATCATGAGCCTAGATGAAGAATTATGGGATATTCTGGAAGATGGTGTTGGTGATTTAGTCCTTGATGAAGAAGGAGCTGCTGTGGATAGAAAGAAACATACTCCAGAACTGAGGAAACTCTACAAAAGCATCATATTATCAGAGGAGCTCTTGTCACTGCCATACCCAAAGCGGAGTACATGAAAATGAGTGACAAATCCACTGCTAAAGCTATGTTTGCTTCTCTCTGTTCAAATTATGAAGGGAGCAAGAAGGTCAAAGAAGCAAAGGCTTTTCTGCTTGTACATCAGTATGAGTTATTCAAGATGAAGGATGATGAAACTATTGAGGAGATGTACTCAAGGTTTCAAACCTTAGTTTCTAGGCTACAGATTTTAAAGAAGAGCTATGTTGCTTCTGATCATGTAAGCAAGATTCTCAGAAGCTTACCTGCCAGATGGAGACCGAAGGTGACTGCCATTGAGGAAGCTAAAGATTTAAACACTTTAAGTGTCGAAGATCTTGTTAGTTCTCTCAAAGTTCATGAGTTAAGTCTTAATGAACATGAGTCTACTAAGAAGAGTAAATCAATAGCTCTTCCATCCAAAGGCAAGTCATCAAAAGCTCTCAGAGTGGTTGAATCTGAAGAGGAAGAACAGTCAAGTTCAGATTCTGAACCAGATGCTGCTGAAATGGCCATGCTCTCAAACAGACTTCAATATCTGGCCAAGAAGAACAGAAAGTTTCTCGCCAAAAGGGGTAACTCCAGAAGCTCAAGGAAAGAAGATCAGAAGGGATGCTTCAACTGCAAGAAGCCTGGACACTTCATTGCTGAATGCCCTGATCTTCAAAGAGAAAAGTCAAAGGACAAATCAAAGAGGTCTACATTCAAACCAAGCAAATTCAAGAAGCAGATTAAGCAGAGTTTAATGGCAACCTGGGATGATTTGGGTAGTGAATCTGGATCTGATAAAGAGGAAGCTGATGAAGATGCAAAGGTAGCTGTTGGGTTGGTAGCAACAGCAACTTCAGAAGCTGGATCAGATTCAGACTCAGAAGATGAAAACGAGGTATATTCCAAAATTCCCAGAGATGAACTTGTTGAGTCACTTAAAGAACTTCTTACACATTTTGAAGTAAGAACCAATGAGTTGAGGGATTTAAAAGAAAAATATGCTGATTTGGTACAACAGCAAAAATCAACTCTATTGGATCTGAAAGCTTCTGAACAAGGACTTAGGGGTTTTGACTTCATGTGTAAAACATATGAAGATCAGCTCAGGTTCTTATGTCAGAAGCTACAAGAAAAGTGTAATGAAAAACCTTTAAGTAATCATGAAATTGCTCTTGAAGATTTCATTATATCTGGCATTGACAGAAGCAGAGTAGCTTCTATGATTTATAGCATTTACAAGAACAATGGCAGAGGAATTGGTTTTCCAGAGGTGAAACTTGAGAAAACCAATCTAAAGTCTTGTTGTGAATGCATCAAGGAAGGTCTGAAAACATTCTTTGTACCAGAAGGGGCTGAGCTGGAAACTGTTGTTCAATCAGAACCTGAAGCTTCTAGTTCTAAGGCTAAGATTATTTCAAAGCCAAAGAACTCTAAGTCAAAGGCTATGATCAAATCTGATTCCAAGACTTCAAAGGTTAGGATCCTGAAA
The DNA here is from genome assembly GCF_051527215.1 of Medicago sativa. NCBI lineage: Eukaryota > Viridiplantae > Streptophyta > Magnoliopsida > Fabales > Fabaceae > Medicago > Medicago sativa. Next base: position 6,392,686 of record NC_140752.1, read on the forward strand.
AGATCAGAACCTATTCCTCAGAGTCTGGTGAAACCAAAATCTGGGGTTCTGAAGTCTAAGTTTCAGAAGAAGACAGTTACTGCTTCTGAAGTACCAAAACCTAAGGTGATGGTTAATCAGAAGCAACCCAACTCACAGCACAAGGTACAAGAAGTGAAGAGTAAAGCCTTAAGTACTAACCTTCCAGGACCCATAGAACAATGGGTACCTAAAACTAAAAATGTCAATGATGCAGGTATGTCTAAGAGCAGTGCCAAAGCAAAGATCATGGTACCTAGACAGCGGTTGCTCAAGACACATGACAGGAGACAAGTCCATGTTCCTCAGCCTAACAATGAAAGAGGGAGGAAATGTGAAATTTGGAGGCAACCAGTCAGGCAAGATCATAGGTACAGGAACTATTGGTAATTCCTCTACCTCAATTAATAATGTATGGTTGGTAGATGGTCTTGAACATAACCTTTTGAGCATTAGTCAATTTTGTGATAATGGTTATGATGTGCTTTTTGAAAAACCCAACTGTACAGTAATCAACAAGGAAGACAAATCCATTGTGTTCAAGGGAAAGAAAGTTGACAATGTCTATAAAATCAATTTTTCTGAACTGGCTGATCAGAAGGTGATTTGCCTACTATCAGTGAATGATAAGAAATGGATGTGGCACAGAAGGTTGGGACATGCTAACTGGAGGTTAATCTCTAAGCTTAGTAAGTTACAACTTGTGAAAGGGCTACCAGACATTGACTATCATTCAGATGCACTCTGTGGTGCATGTCAGAGAGGGAAAATTGTGAAATCATCTTTTAAAACCAAAGACATTGTTTCAACCTCAAGACCTTTAGAATTACTCCATATTGATTTATTTGGACCAGTGAGTACTGCATCCTTATATGGAAGTAGATATGGATTAGTCATTGTTGATGATTACAACAGATGGACTTGGGTGAAATTCATAAAGAGTAAAGATGTTGCGTGTGATGTATTCAGTAGCTTCTGCACTCAAATTCAATCTGAAAAAGAATCAAAAATTTTGAAAATCAGAAGTGATCATGGTGGAGAATTTGAAAATGAGCCATTTGAAGCTTTTTGTGAAAAACATGGAATTTTCCATGAATTCTCTTCTCCTAGAACACCACAACAAAATGGGGTTGTAGAGAGAAAGAATAGAACTTTACAAGAAATGGCCAGAACCATGATTCATGAAAACAATTTACCAAAATATTTTTAGGCAGAAGCAGTGAATACAGCATGCTATGTTCAAAACAGGATCTATATTAGACCTATTTTGGAGAAAACAGCATATGAACTCTTTAAAGGAAGAAAACCCAATATCTCTTACTTTCATCAATTTGGATGTACATGTTACATTCTGAACAACAAGCTCTACCTAAAGAAATTTGATGCCAAGGCCCAAAGAGGAATCTTTTTAGGTTACTCTGAAAGGTCAAAGGCATACAGAGTGTATAATTCAGAAACACTTTGTGTTGAAGAATCTATGCACGTTAAATTTGATGACAAGGAGCTTGAAGATAAAACTTCAAAGCAAGGTGAAAGTTCTGCAGAGATACAGGTTCCTGAAGCTACTCCAGAACCTGATCAGATAGCTGAATCTGAAGAAAGTCCAGAAGCTGAACCCACATCAGAAGTGCAAGATGAAACTGCTTCTGATGAAGCACAAGATGGCTCACATCAAGAAGATCCTCCCAGAAACACATTCAAACACAAGTCTTCACATCCTGAGGAGCTAATCATTGGAAACAAAGATAGTCCAAGAAGAACAAGATCACATTTCAGACAAGAAGAGTCAATGATTGGACTAATCTCAATGATGGAACCTACAACAGTTGATGAAGCACTTTCAGATGATGGATGGATCCTAGCTATGCAAGAAGAGTTGAATCAATTTCAAAGAAATGATGTGTGGGATCTGGTACCCAAACCTCAGCACAAGAACATTATTGGAACAAAATGGGTATTCAGAAACAAGCTGAATGAGCAAGGTGAAGTAACAAGAAACAAAGCCAGGCTTGTTGCACAAGGGTATAGTCAACAAGAAGGCATTGATTACACTGAAACGTTTGCTCCAGTTGCAAGATTGGAAGCAATCAGGTTACTTCTTTCCTATGCAGTTAATCATGGCATAATATTATATCAAATGGATGTCAAGAGTGCATTTCTAAATGGTGTCGTAGAAGAAGAAGTGTATGTCAAGCAACCTCCTGGATTTGAGGATATTAAATATCCTGACCATGTTTTTAAACTGAAGAAATCACTATATGGCTTGAAACAAGCTCCCAGAGCTTGGTATGATAGACTAAGTAATTTCTTAATCAAAAATGATTTTAAAAGAGGACAGGTTGATACTACACTCTTCAGAAGGACCCTTGAGAAAGATATTCTTGTTGTGCAAATATATGTTGATGATATAATATTTGGTTCTACTAATGCATCTCTTTGCAAGGAATTTTCTGAGTTAATGCAGGATGAATTTGAAATGAGCATGATGGGAGAGCTGAAGTTCTTCCTGGGCATTCAAATCAATCAATGCAAAGATGGAGTCTATGTTCATCAATCAAAGTACACAAAGGAGCTTCTGAAGAAGTTCAAACTTGAAGATTGTAAAGTGATGAACACTCCAATGCACCCTACGTGCAACTTAAGCAAAGAAGATGAAGGAGCTAAAGTAGATCAGAAGCTGTATAGAGGTATGATTGGTTCTTTGTTATACCTCACTGCATCTAGGCCAGATATTTTATTCAGTGTATGCCTGTGTGCAAGATTCCAATCAGATCCTAGAGAATCTCATATGACTGCTGTCAAGAGAATCTTCAGGTATTTGAAGGGAACAACTAATCTTGGACTCCTTTATAGGAAATCCTTAGATTATAAGCTAATTGGATTCTGTGATGCTGATTATGCTGGTGATAGGATTGAAAGAAAGTCAACCAGTGGCAACTGTCAATTTCTGGGTGATAATCTTATATCCTGGGCTAGCAAAAGACAAACAACTATTGCTATGTCTACAGCAGAAGCAGAATACATTTCAGCTGCAAGTTGTTGTACACAACTACTTTGGATGAAACATCAGTTGGAAGATTATCAGATAACTGCTAACAGTATTCCCATTTATTGTGATAATACTGCTGCTATTTGTTTGTCTAAAAATCCAATTTTGCATTCAAGAGCTAAGCACATTGAAATCAAACACCATTTTATCAGAGATTATGTTCAAAAAGGAATTTTAGATATACAATTCATTGATACTGAAAATCAATGGGCTGATATATTTACTAAGCCTTTAACTGTTGAAAGATTTGATTTTATAAAGAAAAATTTGAACATGCACTTTGTATCTGATTAAATGCTTGCTTGCTCCTGAATAGGGTTTTAGGTTCTGAAGTCAGTTCAGAAGCGGTAGTCCATCAGAAGCTCTTTATTGAGGTTCTGAGGAAAACTCGCTTCTGATGATGACGTCAGCATCTGAAGTCCAGAAGCTGGATTTGTTGCTTCTGAATAGTTGAATTAGTGGAAACGTTGGAAGTTACCTTTTAAAAAGTAACTTCTGGCCCACTAACTTGGTAGTTACTCTGTGAACTTCTTACGTGGCCTGTATGTGTTGGTGTATAACTAAAAGGGCAATGATGATTTAATAGCTTTGAAAGTACTTTTCACGCTCCCCCAATTTTGTCATTAATGTTATGTTTGTTTGTCTCTTTTGAATTGCAATCGTTTTACTTTTAACACTTTGACAATTCACACACTACTCACTCACAACAAACACATTTGCTCTCAAACCTCTTGCGAAGTAAGCGCATTCTCTCAACCTTAGAACCCTAAAATCTTCATCTTCTTCAAATCTTCGTCAATCATCAAATGGCATCATCAAGTTCGCAACGAGAAGATTCAGTATCTACTTCACGAATGGTCCCTGAATATGACTACAGAGGAAGAAGCATGAAATTGGAAGAATGGGATTTACAAGTTCAGATAGAGAATCCAGTGGATTTTGATTCTCTGGATTTTCATAAGTGTTGGATCAGAAGCTACTTTGAAGAGCAAGGACTCATGCATTACTTCAAAATGTTGAATGGACCAACATATGAAGCTCTGGTTAGACACTTCTGGGTAAGAGCAAAATTTTACAACAGAGCAGCATCCCTAGCTGAGGAAAGTCAGATGGTGTTAATGTATCCTGAATTAGAAGGGAAAACAAGAGAAGAAATGGGTCTTGCGCCGTTTGTTGAGGATGAAATCAGATCAAGTATTTGCGGTATTCCAGTAAGAATTACTCAATGGCAGATAGAAGCTGTTCTTAAGGTTGAAGCGTCTGGTTATTACTCTGGAATTGATCTTTCAAGTGCTGCTGAACAACGCATTTGGAAGGAAAAAGCTAACTTGGTTATATACAATTCTGAAAAGGAGAAGAAATATGCTGAATTAAACATGGAAACCAAGATGCTTCTGAAGATTCAGAATGAAGATTTGTTTCCATGTGGTGATAATGAGAAACCAAATTTGGCTCAGAAGGTCTTTCTCCAGCACCTCATCAAGAAGGAAAAGGTGAATGTGCCCAAATACATGTTCAAGTACTTGGTAGAGTGTCTGAAACAGAGTCAGCTGCAGGATAAACCAAGGCCCTGGGTTCCTTATGGAAGACTCTTATCAGAGATATTCTAGCAAGGAGGTGTCTTGGACAGTTTAAGCAGAGCTCAAGGCTACACAGATCAGATGCTGGATACAAAAACTGGAGCATTCATAAATGCTCAAACTCTCAAGAACATGAAGCTAATCAGCAAGGTCACCAAACTTAAGACTGATCTAAGTGAATCTCATGTCATGTCTGATCTTATGAGGGATTTTCCACCCATCTGCAAACAGGATCCTATTGAAGTACAGATGAGGTACATCAAGGAACATTATGTGGCAACTAAAGAGGTCATCAGGTTGGATGAGGTACCTGAGGAAATGTATGGTGGTACTGTGCCTCTGGCAAAAAGCAGAAGTGTTAAGAGGAAAATGACCAAAGAAGAATATCTGAAGGTTGAAGAATCTGCTAAGAAGGCAAGACCTGCTTCTGTCAAGCTTAAGATTGGTGGTTCTGCAATACCATCAATTGAAGAGGTAGCTGAAGACAACAACTCTTGTGCAGTCCTAGGTTCTGGTATTGCCCCTATACAACCAGCTATACCAAAGAGGAAGAGGAAGCAAGCTTTGAGGAGGACCAAGGATTTTCCTCATATCTCTTTGACAGCTCAAGCTGCTTCTGATTTGGAGTTAAAGGAGTTAAAAGGGAAGAAGGCAGCAGCTGAAAAAGTCTTGGAAATTGCTGCTGAGCTACAAGAGTCTGTAGTTTCAGAAGCCAAGCAACTGTTGCTGATGACCAGTGAGTCTGCTAAAGAGGATTCTGATCCTGAACCAGAGAAGGTAATTAATATATCATCAGATTCCGCTTCCACACCATTATCAGATTCTGATGATTCTGATGATGATATACCCTTAGCCCAACTTTTTCAAAAACCATTAAAAAACCAGTCAACATCAACCAAAACCAACAAAAAGCCCTCTCAGTCAACTACTTATGAACTAGTTGGTCACATAATTAATGAGAAGTTGGCTGAACTGGCTGAGCAGAGAGAAAGAGTCATTGATACTATCTTTCGTCTTAACCCTCAACCCCTTAACATTCAACCTCTCAACATGATTCCTCCAGAAAATGTTGAGCTTACCTCAGAAAAGGCCTCTGAAACAACTCCAGAAGCAGCTGCTTCTGAAAATGTTGTTTCAGAAAACCCCCATCAACACACACCTGAACCACATAAACCCACAACACCCCCACAATCACCAATAGCTACCATTGACCCCCAACTCAACACTCAAACATCAACTTCACCACAACAACCACCAACTGAAATTGAACACTCCCCAGAACCAACTCCTATGGATGTTGACATCTCTCAAGTCAATGTTCAAGCCTCAACCTCTACCACACACATTGCTTCTGACCAGCCTTCATCTTCAAACACACAAACACACTTTACCATTCCAGTTCCTAACCCTGTTCAAGATTTGGAAATCAGTGATTCTGATCTTGAAACCCTTGAACAACCACCCACAAACATCCTGGAATCTGGATATATTAATTCTGAGCTTCTGACAATCCTTAGTCAATTGCATAATCTGGTGGATCAAAGAAGGTCAATTGATCTCACCAACGCATATGAAGACTCCTGGGCATCTCTTCAGAACCGGGCAGCTGAGCTTATTGAGAATATCAAGGCTAAATGCATTAGAGTCAAGCAAGCTTCAGTCAGAAGGCTAATGGAGCATTTGAATCAGAGTCTCAGAGTAAGAAGTTCTACACTGCTCCTGGCAAACCAGCCTTTCTTCTTAGAAACGGATTACTTAACCAGAGAAGCAAGGTTGTGTAAGCTTCTAAAGAAACAGATGGCACAGCAGCAGCAAGAGGCTAGAGAAAGGGAACAGGTTCTTCTCCAGAGGCAACAACAGCTTGAAGAAATGTTGCAGATGAAAATTGAAGAAATGGAGGAGATGAAGAAACAACAACAAACCAACCCTTAGTTGCACACCTTTGTGTTATTTTTTGTTTGTTGTTTGTTTTAAATTCTTAGTCCTTGCTTCTGAAATCATCTTGTTTTATTTTTCTATGCTTCTGAATGCTTACTGCTTCTGACTGCTTAGCTGCTTCTGATAATTGTATATTCATGCTCATATATTTTGATCTGATTTATTTAATTAATTTCTTGTATACTCTCTCTTGTTTGAGTTTTTCTCAAATCTTTTTGTCTTTTATGCTTATTTTTTTTATCTCATTTTTTTGATAATGACAAAAGGGGGAGTATATGTGACAAGTATTTAAAGGCTCTGAGCCCCATTAATGGCATTTGAAATTTTTGAAAAACTTCTATCATTTTGACCTTATTGGTATAAGCTATGAACGAACGAAGAAGTATCAAAATTCAAGTAAAATTAATTGAACCATTCTTCTTATCTATAAGTTAATTCTTTCAATGATTCAATTTTTTTTAAAAGCTCTGATAATTTTATTGTGCGAAAAATGAATTTAATTAACCTGGATAGAACTTAGGGGGAGCTTACAAACCTCACCTTAAAGACCATCAGACTCAGGGGGAGTTTGAGCTTACAAACCTCAGACTCTGAGCTTACAAACCTCAGAACCCCAAAGTCAACTTGTTAATTAGATTAACAACAATTGATCAATTTTAAATACTTTTGTTTGTCATCATCAAAAAGGGGGAGATTGTTGGAACAAAATGTGTTTAACAATGAACCTTAAAGAGTTTTGATGATAACAAGGTATTAAAAAATTGTAAATTGGACTAGCTAATATTTGTTCAAGTGTACATGACCATAATTATAAAGTTACATCATCATTGGTTCTGAATGAGCAAATAAAGAGCAAAGGAAACAACAAAAATTTGAAGCTTGGACGCTCCTGAAGGCAACTTGTTTCTGAAGTGAGAATAGTGCTCCTGAAGTTAAGACGCTTCTGAAGTAAGAATAGTGCTCCTGAAGACAAGAAGTCCAGAAGTCATATCATCAGAAGCTGCATCATCAGAAGCTGCAGAAGTCATATCATCAGAAGCTGCATCATCAGAAGCTGCCTCATCAGAAGCTATTTCACCAGAAGCTGAATCTCAACTGGATTTGCAAAAGATTCAAGAATTGAAGAATTATCAATGCAAAAGCTGTCTATTGGATTCGAAAACACAAACAAAGGATTAGTGGAATTTTGCAACGGTCATTTCAAAGGTGTTTGAAGGCTCGTGCTTGCAATTTGGACGAAAGCGTTGACATTGTACTTTGTACGAATTGTACAACCACGTTCTCCACTACTCTGTTTTGTGTCCACGCTACAAGACAAGAAAACAGCTCCAGAATACAGCTTCGCCTGCATAGATGTTCCTTTGGATAAGGAATGGATTTCAAATTTGTTCTTCATAGGACAACAACCAAATCAGGCAATATATCATTGGTGAAAGATCAAGCTTCAACAACGACTCTTTGGTGCGCTGGCAATTTCACAACGTCTCTTTCACACCTCTATATAAAGGAGTGAAGACCTAGAGATTTGGCAATGCAAGAACGCTGAACGAAAGACTCACAACATTTTTACAAGTGCCAAACCTGTGCTGAAATTGTTCTGCATTCACTTAGAATTTATGTGTCTTATAGTCGTATCTTAGAAATTCTTAAGTCCATTGAGTCTGTATCTGATTTGTATTGTGAGCACCTCTGATTGTATATCAAGTGTTCAGCCTTAAACAATTTTCTGTGTAATTTTGTTTAGTTAGGAAGTCTCTTGATTGTGTTCTTGAGCAAAGGAAGTCTCTTGCTTGTGTGCTTGAGCAAATGAAGTCTCTTGCTTGTGTGCTTGAGCAATTGTAATCAGATATTACTCTTAGTGAAATCTCCTTGGAAGTGCAAGGGGGATTGGACTACTTCCGGATTGTGGAAGGAACCAGTATAATTGCTTTGTGTCGTTCTTCTTCTCTCTCTCTGTTTTTCCGCTGCATTTAGATTCTGATCATCACTTCAGAAGCTGTCTCACTTAGCTTCTGATCAGTGTATTCAGTTGTTTAGGAGAAACGAAGAATTTTTCAAAACACAATTCAACCCCCCCTTCTTGTGTTTTTCTCACCTTCACAATTACCCCCCTGAAATTGCACAACGTTAATCAATTTACCCCCTCCGTCAAATTTTTCTGGTAGTCAACATGATGTTTTGCAAATACCCCCCTGAAGTTTTGCACTTATGTGCAAAATGCCCCCGAACTTGAAAATTTATATTTTTTTTCTTATCCTTAACTCAAAAGATATTAAAGACAAACAATTAACAGTTAACTTTAATACTTTACATTGCTCTTTCATTCTTAAAGGGGTCTGTTATTTTATTTTGTTTCTGTTATGCCATTTAATTGTTCAATTCTCCATAACTTATGACTTATTTAAATAGAGACACGCCAATTTACAACAAAGTAAGCTAGAGAAACGCATTCCTCATGAATAATTAATTCTAGCAGTTTCTTAAGATAAGTTTGAATAAAATTATTCTATCTTAAAAATTGAACTAAACATGCATTTTACTAAAGTAATATGAAGTTATTAATTCTGCATTATTTTTAGAGGATATATTATTATTGTAACCTTAAATATTAAAGATAACCCTTAATTGTTTGTCTTTAATATCTTTTGAGTCAAGGATAAGAAAAAAACCTATAAATTTTTAAGTTTAGGGGGCATTTTGCACATAAGTGCAAAACTTCATGAGGTATTTGCAAAACATCATGTTGACTAACAGAAAAATTTGACGGAGGGGGTAAATTGATTAACGTTGTGCAATTTCAGGGGGGTAATTGACGTTTTGTTAATTTCAGGGGGGTAATTGACGAAATTTACAATTTCAGGAGGGTAATTGCTTATTTACTCAATTCAAGATAGGTTGTTGAAATGGAGAAAAACCTCAGCTTTTATGTGATATGAAAGTATCACTCAAATTGAAAGGAAAATTTTATCAGACAGAAGTAAGACCAACAATAGTGTATGAAGCAAAGGGTTGGCGGTAAAGAACCAACACGTGAATAAAATTTTCACAGCAAAAATGAGGATGTTGTTATGTTGGATGCTTGGCAAGACTAGATGTGATAGAATTAGAAAGGCTTAATTACACTTTTGGCCCCCTAAGTATCCCAAAGTTGTGATTTTGGACCCCTAAAAAAAACAACTCTTTTCAGACCCCCTAAGTTTACTTTTTGTTGCAATTTTGGCCCCCCAGACCAATTTTGACCCGTTCAACGCACACGTGGACGCCACATGTGTAATTTTTAATTTAAAATAAATAAAATGCCACATGTGTAATGTTTTAATTTTAAAAAAAAAAACCCTTATTTCTCTTCTTTGTCGTCTCCTCTCTCATCAACTCTCTTTAATCTCATCTTCCCTCTTCATCAACTCTCTTTAATCTTCTGTTTCTCAATCTCTTTCTTTTTCATCTTTCATCATCTCCGATTGAATCGCCACCATTTTCTCCGACGAACATGTCTTCGATCGTCGCCGGAACAATCACACCGCGTGCTTGTCGATCATCCAGAATTCAACAAACACCCAAACACACTAAGAATGTAAACCCTAATACTCCCCCTTCTTGTTCCGTGAAAAAATTACAGAAACCTAAAATTCTTAACCCTAACCCTAATCCTAATTCCCCTCAAACTAAAATCCGGCGAAGGAAATTCATTGTTGTGGGGAAGAAGAAACAGAAGGAGGATGTGAAGGAAGGGGGTGATGGTGGTGATGGTGATTCAGGTTCGAGTGTTTTGATTTTGGTGATGGTGCTGTGGAGCTGCTTTTGGTTTTGGCTTGGTGGCTGCTCAGTTTTGAGGTTCCGGTGGTTTCTAGCTGGTGGTTTTTTGGTTGTGAGGCAGGGGCTAGGGGTGCAGTGCTCGCTGCCAGTGGGGAGTGGTGGAGCCTGTGCTGTTTCTGTCAGATGCGGTTGTTGTGTTCTTATGGCAGATGGTGCTTTGGGCTGGTAGTTTTGGGTATTGACGCAGGGGTATGCTCGCGGTTCAGCCATTGGTATAAGTTTGCGTCAATTTTTCCTTGGCTTCTGGTGTTTATCGGGTGGTTGTTAGTGTCGTCGGGTGTTGTTTTCTTTAGGAGTTTGTTGCTGGGATAGCAGCGCTGCTGCGTCTTTTGTTGCTGAGCAGAGGAAGCTAAGAGAAGAGATCTGGGAGGAGATGAAAAAGAGAAAGAGTTATTATTATTTTTTATCTATTTTTGTTTTTAATTTTTTTTATAATTATTTAATTTAATCTATTTTTTTTTAATTTTTTGATTTTATTATTTTCCAAGTTGGCATTAATATTTAAAAAAATCAGACATTAACACACGTGGCACCTATTTGTCTGCCACGTCTGCATTGACCCAGTCAAAATTGGTCCGGGGGGCCAAAATTGCAACAAAAAGTAAACTTAGGGGACCTGAAAAGAGTTTTTTTTTTAGGGGGCAAAAATCACAACTTTGGGATACTTAGGGGGCCAAAAGTGTAATTAAGCCAATTAGAAATAACAATATTAGAGAGAGAGAGAGAGAGAGAGAGAGAGAGAGAGAGAGAGTTGGGGTAGAACCTATAATAAAAAAAAAGGGGAAAATGACTTAGGTGATTTATGCATATAGATTATAGATAGAAGATCTATAGATTATGTAGTAAGGAGAATATATTAGATGAATGATAGTCAAATCACTAAAGGCGGAGAAAGAATTAGAAATAACAATATTAGAAAGAGAGAGAGTGGGAGAGAGAGTGAGAGAGATAGAGAGAATATAACCTATAACAGAAAAAAGAGGGGAAAAGGCTTAGGTGATTTATGCATATATATAGATTATAGATAAAAAGATCTATAGATTATGTAATAAGGAGAGTATATTAGATAGATGGTAGTCAGATCACTAGAGACCGAGAAAAAATTAGAAAAACTATAAAAGAACCATTATAAAAAATTTAAAAATTAATGAGTTTGATCGAAATAAGTTTTATGATAGAATATTATGGTGTAATTTGATACATGTAATCAACTTCATTTAATTGAAAAATGCTTGATTGTTATTGTATATATCCTTATTTATTAATTTTGTTACGTCTGCAGCAACATAACCTAATTTTTTCCCGCTCATTTGCTTTATTAGGTTTGCAATTATTTTTTTTGAAGAAGTTAAAATGAAATTTATTTAAAACAAAAAGAATCCTAGCAAGCACAAGGAATGCTAAGTTAGGAGACTTAAAAGCAGCATACAAAGGAAAAAGGAAAAGTGTCCGTATATATGCGGAACACCCAAACAAACACTCATCTATCAAATACAAACTTCTACAAGCAAACCAAAAACACCCTCCACCGAGAGCCCTCAAAACCAATAAAAACTAAACACCAAACCAAGAAGTCATCTCCAAAAACCAAAGTCCAAACGTGGAATAGCAGGAACAAATCTTGTGCCAAACCATTAAAAAACCTCTCCAAAATAACCATCAAACTTACCAAAAACCCATGTAACCGCACCTTAAACAAGTCATACCATCTAACATCTGTGTATTTGAAAACCCCATCAACAACAAACTCATAGAAGAAAACCCACAAAAAGCATAACCACCACTAGCCACCACAAGAACCACCACCACCACCAAAAAATACTATTAACCACCAAAAAAACCACCATTAATCCTCACCAAAAACAGCACCAGCGACCACGAAAACCAATAAACCCCATTGACCCTCCCATCAGCGACCACCACACACCCCTAGCCATCACACAACCACCACGAAGACAATCCTTATTTATTAATTTTGTTACGTCTGCAACAACTTAACCTAATTTTTTCCCGCTCATTTGCTTTATTAGGTTTGCAATTATTTAACCTAACAAATTCCATCTAAAAAAATGCATTACACACCAATTTCATTCCTATCCGCTTGCCTTTTTTTTTTTTGAAGAAAATATTTTCTACCATATCAATGATCACGTATGATTCTTCTATTTTATTTATAGTCGAGAAAACCCGTGCGACGCACGGGTCAAAAGTCTAGTTTTCTAATGTAACTTTTGACTTTTTTTTTTTATAGTTAACTAGATTTTTTTTTTTTTTGAAGAAGCTAAATTAACCCACCCAAATTGACACCGGTGAGAATCGAACCCGAGACCTTGAGGAGAAGCACACTTCCAGATCCCAAGCGAATAATAGTTAACTAGAAAATTAGAAATTGATTCCTCAAGAAAGAAAGAGAAACCGTTGTACCATAGAAAAAGAGATATAAGAAAAAATTGTGTCCATGGTGAAATGTTATGGGAATAATTAATGTTATGGACACAAGTTGATTTTAGTCTTCCTAAAATATTCTTTATTTCATATATTCGTTGAAAGACAATGGTTTTCATGTTAGTTGTTGATACTCTTTAAAAAAAAAGTGTTAGTTGTTGATAAATTACCATAATTTCGTATAGAGCCCGTTTGTTACAGCTTTTTTTATAAAAAAATCACTTTTTTTAAGAAAATAATCACTTTTTTTAATATTGCATCTGTTTGTTACAGATTTTCAAAAAAAATCAGAATCTAAAAAAAATCTAAAAACAGCTTCAAATGAGAAGCTGTTGTGAGCAGCTTTTTTTTTTAATAGATTATTTTCAGAGGAGAGAGAAATTTGTTATGGAATTTTTAAGATAAAAGATATGTTTTAGAAAAACTAAAATTCCAATCAAATCCTTGTTTTGCTATATATACACAAAGACTAGTCTTCCTATTATTTTATTTTTTCACAGCCTAATCGTTGTTCTTCTCTAATCTCTAAACAAGTGAGGTCCCTCTTCCTTGGTTAGCAATTCCATTATGTTTTTTATTCATTCATAGTTGAACCTGTATATATATATATATATATATATATATATATATATATATATATATATTTTTTTGTGTTTCTCTTTCTGTTATTATATTTTTTTATGTTGTTTTTGTTTGTTTTGAATATTTTTTCTGGTTGAATGTCACTGTCGCTGTTATTGTTGGGTTTTGAGGGTAATTGTTTGGGTGTCTTATACTGCCATAGCTTGGGGCTTGAGGGTAATATGTGCAGTTTCAAAAAAATATGAGTCATACAAAAATATTGGTTAAATAAGTAAATGGTCCCCCTAAAATATTATTTAGACTTTTGGTCCCTCCAAATTTTACATCCATGATATTAGTCCTTACATTTTGGACAACTCAGGTCTAACCTTCAAAATTTTTTTATGATTTTTTTTAGAAATGAGTAGAAAATTATGACCATATTTTCCAAAAGAAACTAATTTTTTTTAACAAAACATAAATTTAATATGAATTCTTTAGCACCAAAAACATAAAAATTCATATTTAATTCATGTTTTGTTAAAAAAATAATTTTTTTGGAAGAGATTGTCATAATATTCTACCAATTTATGAAAATTTCATTAAAAAATATGAAGGTTAGACAATAGTTGACTAAAAAGTCTAAGAAGTATTTTAGGAGTACTAAAATCAAATGTTTGTATATTTACGGAGATCGTTTACTTATTTAACCCAAAAAATATTTATGTATTTAAAATATATTTTTTTATAATTCACAGGGCTAAACATTGACTAAAATTTGTAAAAAAAAAAAGAAATGATTAATTTTTTTTGACCGAAGCAAAGTTAACTATTATCATTAGTCAACCAATTTTCAATACAAGAAGGATAAGAATAAAAAATACGGTGACTAACCCAAAAACAGGCCGCCCTATTTAAAGTATGAACAACCATGTTCGTTTGTCTCCTAACAAACTTCACCTCGAAGTTGGAATGTAAAGATAATTGATAAATAATACAAACAATAACACAAAATTCTGAATCACCATGGCCCGAAGACGAAAGAGCTTGCATTAGAGTAGATGGGTCGGACTCGAAGACAACTCGGTCCCATCTGTTCGCATCAACAAAGTTAAGGGCATCGAGTAAGGCTACTGCATCACCCTCCAAAACTGTCATATTTGGTAGCTGCCATTTCGTTTGAGCCCGAATAAATTTCCCGCGAGAGTCACTAATACAACATGCAAAAATTGTAATATGGTTACGGTCATGGAACGCAGCATCGACATTGCACTTCAACCACGTCTCGCTTGGTTTCTCCTAAACTGAGCTGTTACCTTGAACCCTATTATGCCCGTGTAAGAAATGATTAATTTAAAATGATTTAAAATTGGGTCAGGCTTGGGTTGGGTCAGTTGCTCTATGGTGCTTTCCCTCTATAAATACTCACCGCGCTCTTAACTTTGTTAAAAGACAGAAACGGTATCACTACCCTATACCTTTTTCTTGTGGCACTTTTTAAAACCTTGAGTGTCAATGCTGGTTAAGGAATGTTAAATAAAACATGATTTGATGTTTTCGGCTTGCAGTTTCTGCTGAAAGTGATAGAAGGACTTCCTATTTTATGTGAGGATTCACATCATAATATTGAAAATGTCGTGGACATTCTTGTGCAAATTCTTGGGACTGGTAAGTTGTGGTTTGTTAATATATTGCATTCTTGAGTTGAGATTATGGTGGTCTTGATTGTGATTTTTTTTCTTTTTTGACTTGATTCTTTTAGCGGAGTCCTCGGAGCATCTTGATGCTGTGGTTTGTGCTCTAATGTCTCTTCTAAGGCAGGATGTGAAAGGTCATTTGATGTCTTCATGTCAATATACAGTTAAATGCTTCTTTTTGGTTTTTTGCTTATAGTAGTATAATTGCAATTGCAAATGCAGCTTCTATGAAGGCTTTGTTAAGCATGTTACTTCCGTTATGATAGAGCCGAATACAGACAATGTTATTCGTGAAAAGGTTATGAACTTTCTTAAAGATAAGGTGAGAAACCATGTGTTTGATTTATAAATGTTAATTATCATTGGTCTTTAATATAGAAATGAACACTGATCAATTCTAAATATTTTCAATACAGGTCTTCCCGTTTAAAGCAGAACTCTTGAAGCCCCAAGAAGAAATGGAAAGATACATAACCGATCTAATAAAAAAGGTATTCACAATTGCTTTGAATTGTTTTTAAAGAGTTCATTTTTGTTGAATTATTATTGTATAATTTTTTTTGTAACATAATTGGAGTTGATGTATGTTATGGTTGCATTTCATTTCAGAGTTTAGAAGATGTAAATGATATGGAATTTCAAATATTTATGGATTTCCTGATGAGTTTGAGCCTATTTGGAGAAAATGCTCCAGCTGAGCGGATGCAAGAGCTGATTACAATCATGGAAAATCAAGCTGATTTAGATGCTATATTCATGGTGATTATTTTTTTTTCCATTTCTCTTTATGTTTGTTTTATATGTGAGATGGGACAAGAGTTTGTTTTCGCAATATTTATAAAACCGAAGCAGACCGTTCAACCGGTTGGACGCCTCCTAACTAATTAACTATAATAGAGAGTAACTAACCCTAATAGAGGGTAACCTCAGTTTACTAGAGCTCCCAAGTCTTATACTTTGATAAATCTTGACACGAAGGTCTCAACGGTTCTACCTTCAGTTCGGTTTTTAAAACATTGGTTCTACATTTGTGAAAAATTCGCTTGATTTTAGACTTCTATTCTGGCACATAAAATTCGAAGTTATGCAAATAACACTTGTAGGTAAGTGATGCAAGTCATATGGAGAGGTTGATATCATGCCTTCACATGGCACTTCCAATTGTCCGCGTAAGTATTGTTTATATTCTCTCATATTCACTTATGTTTAGTTTTTTACTTTTTCTTCAACCAACTCAATTTTTCTTGCAGAGGGGAGCATCTAGCAGCAAATTTATTTACTTCATAAACAAGGAAGTAATACCTGTTTTAGATAAGGTAATTAGATAATTTAATATGTTCAATTTTTTTAGAGAAATATGAATAAGGAATCATATCATGATATTTTAACCGGTTAACTTCATAGATCTTGGGTTGCAAGGTAAATGTAGGTTTCAACCAGTGGAATGTTTGTGATTTTTCTTCTTCTTAATTGTTGATAAACTTATAATGATTTTATTCCTATCAGCTTCCCTCTGAACAACAAAGAGATGTGCTCAATAGCATGGAGGAGTTGCTGAAGGAAGAATCAAGGAAAATGCTCGAAAGAAGATTCAAGGGAAATGCTTCCTTCTATTGTTGAGTTGCTGAAGGTCAGCATATTGGTTGAGTAATGACATAATTGACAGATTTAATAGCAGTTTTGCTGTGGCAATTTCAATTTTTTGTTTACTTTGTTCTAGTTTATACTGTTATTTGGATGTTCCGAGAACACTGTTAACTAGCTAAAGTAGAATTTTGATGTGGCTTTGCTTGGTTTAGTCTTACACTCTATACCTTTATTTTTTAATGAAGTGAAAGTTATTAATTCGTGAACGTCTATTTTGTATATTTTGAGTTTTAAATTAGTCGTTAAATTTTGGCTCCACTCCTGCTCATTATTTTTGGGAACCTTATCAGAGATTTTGAACCTCAACACATTTTCATATGAGCAAGTCAGAAGCAAGACAAGCCAGAGAGTTCAAAGGTTTCTGGGGTCGAATCAGAAGAAACTGTCAAGTTTTCCAAGATTCGCTGGTCGAGCAAGAGCGAGGCTAAAACGAGCGACTCTAGAGAAGTTCCAAGGAGATGCAAGAACAGATTCACTAGGCAAGCAGATTTCGCTAGGTGAATCTGCATTTTTCAGACTTTTATATAAATAGATGTAAACCATTTCACAAAGAGATTCTATCATACTTAGACTCGTTTTAGAAATAGGAAACCTGCTGTCTGCAAACGCAAACTAGGGCATTTCAGTCATT
The DNA here is from genome assembly GCF_051527215.1 of Medicago sativa. Taxonomy (NCBI): domain Eukaryota; kingdom Viridiplantae; phylum Streptophyta; class Magnoliopsida; order Fabales; family Fabaceae; genus Medicago; species Medicago sativa. Next base: position 6,410,068 of record NC_140752.1, read on the forward strand.
TTTTTTTTATAAACTACAATAATTTCTATTAAATATTTTGGGACTAGGGTATTAAAAAAAATTCAATTTGGATTCCTGCTACTATTTTGGATTCCTCTTATTCATGTCTTCTATTCAAGCATATGTTTCGATTTTTCAAGATAGATTCAGACCAATTCATGTCTCTTTTAATATTGTATCCACGTTCCAAACAACTAATAAGTCAAATGAAGCTTAAATTTCGTCATACGCATTGCAACCCTCCTCCTTTGTCCGGGCTGGGGACCGGCTGTGTTTATATCATTTATGAGACACAGGCGGAGTTAATTGCGAAATCACACGAGCCCTCCTTCATGTGTACAAAGCATTGTTTGTTTGAGTGAAGACAATATATAAAGACATACTTTAACCATGACCATATTTTCTACTAATATATAAAGACAAATGGTAGCATATAAGATGTTGGATTTGTCACGTGAATGTTTTCAAAATATGGGACGGAGGGAGTGCAACATAAAGTGACGTATTCATTATTTTATACGTGCTAAATACCCAGTTTTCCATTCTCGAACTTGTTTCTTCGTGCAAACCCCTCAGAAACGTTTATCTCAATTTATCTCTACATTTTATCCCTTTGAAAAATCAAAATGCAAGAAGGTTCAGTATTGATTGTGAAATTACCGTTTTATCAACAAAAAAATATATATCATTTTTGTAAATGCTAAAGAAAACATGTAAAATAGAGTTACGTTTGTTAATCTCACTGGTATTATTTAAATAAAAAAATGATTTGATTAATTAGTATAGAACAATTTGAAATGAGTTCGTTCTAGTAATTTTGTGAGGGTGTGAAGTTCTGAATATAAAGCAATATAAGAGCATTTATTCTACTTTGCTTTGTAGATTATCCCATGTCTCGAAAAGGGAGAAGTAAAACTACCATATGGTGCCAGGATTCGACGTCGAAAAATTTCTCTCTGCAGAATGTGAAAGCAGAAGGGGGTTATTTGCTCGTCGGAATATCATTCATGGAAGGGTGCTCTCGATACCCGGAGATGATATGCCTCCAGTCCCTAATCAGATTGAGAAGAGAGGTTGGGAGTATTTAGTGACATATCCTGGAGACAAGGAGGCCTATGCTGAGTTAGTCGCTGAGTTCTACTGCAATGCGTATTGTCCACAGAAAGATAAGCAAAAAGGTAAAAGTTTTGTAAGAGGGAAACACATTCTTTTTGATGCTGGCACCATTAACTGTCTGTTGAAAAGCAAGTTACACATGACCAAAGATCAATGGCCAACCTTCAAACAAAATGTCAACACTGATAGTCTCTTGAAGGAGTTATGTAAGGATGGAACTGACTGGATTTTGGATTCAACCAGAAAGCCCAAAAAGGTTTTCTCTTCGTCTCTTGTGCCTTTGCCAAAAATTTGGGCAGCATACATTGGGACTAATCTAGTCCCATGCTCGAATGTTTAGGATATTAAAGTGGAGAAAGCTGCCCTCATTTTAGCAATTATGACCGGGAAAGTAATCGATGTCGGGAAAATCATTCAAACTCAGATTCAAAACATCGCCAACTCTGCAACAAATGCGTTGGCATTCCCTCGTTTGATCACCTTGTTATGTGAAAAGGCCAAAGTTGACATGAAATCTCTCCCTCCTTTGAAGAAACATTCTGTTATTGATTGGAACTATGTCTGCAAATATTGTGGGGTGGATGACGATGTTGATGAGCCGAAAAGGAAAAGGATTTGACGCCAGTCAGGTGAAGAGAGCTCCCACCAATCAGCCCAAACCACTTCAAGAAGTCGTGAGGAGAGAATTGATGTTTTAGAAGGAAATGTGCAAGCCCTTCGTAGAGCTGGTCAAATCCAATATGAAGATGTCATGAAGGCGCTGGGGGTAATAGGTCAGAGCTTGAAGGTAACTGTTCCAGAAGCAAGGACATCTGAGGAGTTAGATCAACTCGTTGGCTTGGTCTCTATGTCGATGCAACCATCATATGAAATCCAAACTGAAGAGAGTGACAAAGAGTCTGAAGAAGGAAATGAGCAGTAAGAGTTCAGTGAGGACTAGTTATCCTCACCAGGAGGGAGAATCGCATGAGTTACTTTCATCAGTTTATTTCATCTTTCTCCTTAACTCTTTATTTTTATTTTCATGTTTAGAACATGCAATTAGTGCACTTATTATCTGTGTCATTTCTTTCTTCGTATGAACACAACTCCTCTTTACAAACTTTGAATTTGAGTTTTGTTTACATAGCTTGATTCAAGTTTGGGGGAGGGGTTAGGAGTTGTAGGCCAAGGTAGTTTCTGTCAGTCGTATTTGTAGCATTTATCTTTTGAATTTAGTATTTTTATTCAGGTTGAGTTAGGATCCAGTGATGACTTTTATGGTGAATTAGTAAGCTCTGTTGGTCTCCCTACGATGCAGCCTTGTGAAAAATCCCATTTGGTAATTACACGAAGTTGCAACTTTGAGTGAGAATGGAAATTTGCATTTTAAGGAATAACAAAAATCATGCATGCTGGTAAATATAAGTCTGAAATGCACATAGAGTAGCATAAATTAGTGTGGGAAACACAATTATAAAATAAAATTCCCATCTAGCTTATGTGAAAGAAAATGATCATTTGATTCGTATGTTTAGTGGCATGATTAGGGTTATTCTTTGTGATGCTATTTACACATAAGCAAGAAGAAGTTGGACTGCACACACAAGTTGAAACCAATTTTATTCTTCTTAATTTTCAGTATTGCTATCAAACAAATCTCGTACTTTTTTGTTCAATTAAGTAAAGAGTATTATTCGACAGTATAACACAATCCTCGAGTTCGACACTCGGTCTTACCGTTTTAAATTTACTACTTGAACGATTTCGTACACTTGCGAAAATTGCCATCAATACCCGTCAAGGACGTCAGGGGCTAGCATTCCAAATCGATCAAGGAACTCTTCAAATGTTCTTTTAGTTGGATATCCAGCACAACTTACCCTAATTTCCTCGAGTACTCCCTACAAGAGAGATTGCACTTGTAATGTGGTTATGTGGTGCTTAGTGTCTCCATGAGAGATTGCAGTTGTTGCTGGATATTAAAACTTAACTCAGAAGTAATTCATGGATCGAGAATTTCTGGAAACAAGCAGAAATATTCTTACCTTAAACTGTGAGCCAATGGAAGAGAATATTGATTGCTTTGATGTTTCCTCAGATAAAGGAGGAAAAAGATTAGCAACAAATGTGCAATTTGAAGCACATAAAAGAGCTTGATGTTCTGCTACAACATAATCTTTATTCTTATCAAGAAAATAATCTACTTGGTATGTTACCGTGTACGTCAAAAGGATATGTGAAAAGAAGTTATCATCTTTCGTTTTTGACAAAATCAGTTAGAATTTAGTACACTTAAATCTCAGGAGTAGTGATTAACTATAAAGTCTGTTCGGGAAAGTTTTGGCTTAGTGAACCGCTTGTGTCCTTTGTATGTTTGGTACATCTTTTGTGCAAAAGTCTCATGAGTTAACTTTGGGAACATACTGAAAAAACAAGAATATAATTAAATTTTCATCTTTTAATTTTTGGTGTTTTTTTACATCTTTTACAGGCATATTATGAGCAAATATGGTTATGTATTTTGAAATTTTAATGTATTCAAAGATTTTTCAGTAAGAAATGACATACCATGCTTCATCAAGAAGAGCAATAATTCCACCAGGTTTCTGCATTCAGAACAAATAAATAGTTTCAGAATTTGTGTTGAACAACCAACGTTGATACATAATAACTCTGATTAATAATTACCTTCTCAATAAGATCACGAACATCCTGATTATCAACAAATTCTACATAGCTCCAATTAATTTCCTCTTTCGTGTACTCTTCTTGCTCCATCTTGAATACGTGCTGTTGAAATTGAAACCGTTCCATTTCTATATTATTATTGATTTGCAACAATAAGGATGCACAAACGGTATTTAGAAGGATAACCTTTCCTGAAAATTATAATATAGAGATGTATAAATTTCCTTTCTGACAGATATAATTGTCACACTTACCTGTTGATTTTGAAGCTTTCAAATCCATAAATGTCAAGGACTCCTATTAGGCTAATTGGATTAGAGTCTTGACCAATTGAACTGTTAATCTTATCCACAATCCTGCCATATTAGAAGAATGTATACTTTAGAAAAGTGTTATTTTGACACAAAATTTTGATAGACACCGTATGCACTGGAAATTCTTTATTACATGGTTATGGTTAATTACCATTCAAAGAATCTCGAGTAAACAGTCTTCGCCAAAGCATCTCGGCTCAAAGAAGCTGCAGCAAGGTCTAGTGGTTTCGTAATGTTTCCATCAGGGGTAACAATGACGCGCTGGCAAAGTGAGTCTTCTAGTGATTTCTCATCACACCTGAACATAAACATGTTAAAGAGATAATGTAGGCCAAGCTTAGGACTTATATTAATTTGACAGTCAGATCAAAGCTTGTACATGAATAACTCGGCAACTGTTTGAAGGTGGTAGAGTGATTTGTCATCTTTCAATTTGGACGAATCAAATTCGCTCCCTTTGACGAAGTCAATGTTTCCCAGATGAAGAATCGCAGCTACAACACGGAAGATAGCATCCTGTGGAGTGAATTTTGTTCGATCATGTCTTCATAAGGACAAATCAATGCTTCATGAAACTGTGGTGCACTTTGACGTAATACATACCTGCTCATCCTGGTTGATGCCTACAATGTCCATTGCATTTCTTGTCTCCAAGTATTCTTTTGCATCGTCTACATTTGAAACTTCATAACAGCTTGATTGATTAAGATAGCGAGATTTCATTGGATCCCCTAACTTGTACTTCTTAACATCCTATCAAGCAAATTTTAACAGTTAATATTTTCCCATTCTTGTCAAATTGAATTTCAACAACATTAAAAATCCAATAATTTTTAAAGATAAACTCAAATGGAAATTATGATGGAAATGTAGGACTATAAAACTGTTGGCAAAAAACACCCCCTTCCATCCAATACAACATATAAACTTGTCCTTCGCATTCATAGTATTGTGATCAATTATATGATACTTTGGAAACATAATTTTACCCCATCATACAAAGTTTCACCAGCTGTCAAGTTTTAAGACAATACCATATGCCCTCCGTCCTAAACTGTAAGCAAAAAAAATTAAATCACACTTGTTAAGAAAAGTAAAACATAAGAATTTGAAGTATAGTTTTGTGTTTTCTTTAGAATAAGTTTCATGGAAAGATGTTAAAACAATTTTTATTGGCGATTGATTATGGAGAAAATGGAATAGAGAGAAAATTGAATGTGATTTTTATTGACATTTTGTTAGTTTGATCCTTTAACTTTTGTTTTCTTGAATTGACTTTTTTTAAAATAAAAAAAACGGATAAAAGTGAGTTTTTTTTTTTTTTTCCTTACATTTTGGGACAGAGGAAGTACAATACAATTAATCAAATTGTTATTAACCCTAGTAATTCTCATTACTTTTCTTCCTTACAAGTGTTTTATCCTCACAAAAATTTTCCCCAGATCACAACAGTACATTTGCTAGGATTCCACTCAATTCAATTAAAAATAGAGATGATAGTACTCTGATATCTTAAAAGTGGCCATATTTGCTTAAAAAAAAAGTAAAGGTGCAAAATGGAATTGCTGCCATATTTTGATAGACACATCATCACTTTGGGGATAGAATAACATTGCCGAGTCACTAGATATGTAAATTGTTAAAATAACTTAAAATTATTTCACATAAATGGCTCGTGCAGTAGTAGAAGAAAGAAGAACCAATTAATTCAAAAGAAAGGTACAATCCACCACTTATTGTATTACATAACAGAGAGTAAGTAGGTTACACTTAGGCATCAAACATAACAGAAAGTAGTAGGTTACACTCGGGCATCAAATTTTTCGCATCAATCTCTTCTTCTTATTCATCTTCTTATTCTTCTTGTTCTTCTTCTTCTTCTTCTTCCTTAACTTCTTCTTCATATCCTTAATCTTCTTCTTCCGTTCTTTACAGTATCGATCGTATAAGACCTCAAAGGATTCAAGTGGAGAAGAATGAATGGGTGGCATTGACCAAACAATAGCGCGTGGTGACAATGGAAGAGAAACAGGGATCTGGGGCTTTTGTGATTTCTGGAATAGTTCTAGCAATGTGTAGCATTCTTCGGTTGGTTTTGGGAATGTGTAGGAATCTGTTTCGAGTACGTCGTCATCAACATCTGCACACAAAATGTGGAATCCCAAAAGGCACTATACTATACATCACAATATTCAAGACCAAGTAGTTTCACAAGTAATTTTGATGCTAAAAGCTAAGATATTGGTTCAGTTGATGTCAAAGTAAACTACTTTTGAAGAATGCAGCACAGGAAATACTTTATTAATGCACCAAATGCAGATGAAAAGAAAATTAGATAGTCTTACCAAAAAATGGAGAAACATCATCATCATCATCATCAATGAAATTAATCCAACGAGGTGCCTGATCCTCCTCAATGCACTTAGTGTGATCGTGTACGAACCAAAGGTCCTCCATAGCATTAAGAACATCCGAGCCGGGTAAATTTGTTTCTTCCTCTATTTTCCAAGCAAAGAAAAATTGAAATAAAACACAAATTTTTAATTCATATTTCATCAAATGTGGGACTCTTAACAAACCCGGGGTTTGATGTCTAGATCGCCTAATGGATAAAAAAACAGATATATTAAGCACACGGAGTGACAAGATGATTAAATAAACAGTGCAAAACTTACTTTTGGGGTTTTCATCTTCAATCATCAGACCTTCAGGAGCAGCAAATTTGGCCATTTCTGGAGCAGAAAACTTACCTTTGATAGATAGGGTTTGACGGAACGAAGAAACGACGCAATCCTTAATCCAAACGATTTATGTTACAACCTGGTACCAGGTTTTAATTTCAATTTATCTTAATCCAATACTATATTTCCCATTTTGCTGCTGTCAAGCTATAACAAACCCCTCTCAACTCATTTGGGCTGAATTTAATATTAAAAAAATGTAACAAACACGATATCAATATATATATATATTCCTTCAAAAAAAAAAAATCAATATATATATATATATATATATATATATATATATATATATATATATATATATATGTCTGGTTTTATTTCATTATCTCAATTATACCCTTAAACAACTTTTTCTTTAATAAAGATCGTTGTTGGTGTCATTAAAAAAAGAATTTAGATTGTATATATATATATTTTATATTGTTGGTTTCATTGAAATCAATAATCATGATTAGTTTGGTTTATTATAACTTGAAAGCAACAAACATTTATATTTTTAGTTTTAATCCAAATCAAAATTTCTTAAAAAAACACCGTTAATAATTTTCAAACGTTAACGCAATAAAAAGAGCAGAAAGACGGACGCGTGAGCCTTATTTGTTTGGTTTAGAAGGTGTGAGCCTTCTTTGTTTCAAATATCAAATTTCCCCCATTATTCTTACACCATCTATTCTTTAATTTTTTTTTTTTTTTAAGAATCTATTATTTAATTATGAAATAATAACAGAAAAAACGCAACTATGCTTACAAATAAATTATTTTTTAAACCAAAATCAGTTTTGAACGAGCAATTTATAAACCAAAATATTTTTTTATAAGCAAAGAAGAAGGGGGGCATCAAGAGGCTACCGAAACATCCCAACTAAGTTGACATCCAATTGTAACCTCCATCCGCTACACCTACTCTATATATATTATTAAAAATAGAGAAAATAATATGTACAAGAGGGGGGACTCGGAGGTGGGCTGATGACAGATCATTTTATGTTATTCTTATCATTTTTTCAGTCATTTTCAGTAGGTTTTAACAGCAAAAAGGAGAAGTATTAGAATGATTGCCTACGATTTCGGGACTTTTGTAATGTTTTTTATTTTTGAGTCTGTAATTCTAGTTTTCCCAAAACGTAGCAATTTTAGGGGGTTTTTGAAGTAATTCACGAAGAAATCATGCAATCTGCAAATCAAGAACATACGGAGATTTGTGAAGACTTTGGAAAGACCAAGAATTAAGATTCAATAGGCCTCAGGAGACTTTACAGTGGGAGGAATTCTGTTCCCAAGTTTTGAGGCAAGTTATTTGAAGAGAAACACCTAAAATGACAGAAAATCAGAGAAACTCGGCCCGAAGAGTTGTGCCATATACCCAGGGCATAGCCATGCACCTAGGGCATATCTTGCGCCTAGGGTGTAACACCCTAAACCCTTAAAGCGATAAATCACACAAATAATACAATCATACAAAGGATTTAGATGATACTTCTTCTATAAGTCCAAACATGCATAAATAATTTTTCAAAATATCGCAACTGAATAATATCATAATATCTCATCAACAGATAATAAAAATCTCCAAAGTAGCCATGCCACATATTTCATAATACATCACCAAAATAAATCTAAAATCTCAACAAACTGAGTGATAAATCTCATAATGTGACACCCTAAATCCCAATTAATAATTATTGCTATTATTTAATTAAAAATAAAGTTTGATTTGCAGCGGAAAGTGTCAAATAAAAACTTCTCTAATGATATAGGAATTCTTCCACAAAATTTAGGATATCACATTGACTCATAACAAACATAATTCATATTTCACTTCATTAAAAATTATAGTAATAATAACATCGAATCTTTTTCTTTTGAAAATATTTCATTTTACATCATAGATATATCATAGACAATGGTTTTCTTGCACAAAATTAAATAAGTAAGCATATCCTTTTTCCCGTGTCACTATCAGAGCGGTGCTTTTCCCCAAAATAATCGACGACATAAGACAAGTCCTCACGAAAGGCATGCACTTGACTCCAAGACTCATAACCTATATAACTACGGTTTCGCAACCGCAGGGCCAAGCCAGCAAACACAAACAACGAAGGGGTGAGTTCCGAGAACATGTAATAGTATAAAAAAAATGAGAAGAACACGTAAGTAATTAAGTCAAAGTCGTTTCTCATCACAAACATAATATTCAGAACCTTGAAGAATATACTATATCATCTCAATCTATATTAGTAGAAAATATCATTACAACTTAAGAACCAAAAAAAAACTTCACAAACACAACGTCACAATTCAATTCCAACTAGTCACAACACATGTAGTCACCAATAACCATCTTCATAAGAACATCAACAAATAATCACCTTCATCGTCTCACACAATTACATTAATAGACATCACAAAGTAATTCGTTAAAACATTACAACTTAACAACTTGACTCGACAACACGACTCAACTTGACAATGCACTCTTAACAACTTAACAACTTAAATCATCGTGAAACTTCTTGATATGCAAATGCATGTGGTACCATTCAACAACATATATGAGCGTAATTAGGCTCTTCAACAAGTGAGCATAAAGCTGTCGGGCTTAAAGCCCCCAACGTATTTGAGCACAAGGCTGCCGGGCCTAAAGCCCCCAACTTTAATGAGTATGCAATGGACTCAACTCCTACAACTTAGACATCTTGAACTTCTTAAACAACTTATATGATTCCAATAATTTGGACAACTTCTTACGACTTCACAACTTAGACCGACACTTACAACTTTATGACATTAATGGTCAACAACATCAAACGACAAACATCAACATCTTAAACATCGCATCAACATAAGCATCATAAATAACACATATTTAAATCACACATCTTCCAAATAGCACTTCATTATATAACACATCTTTAAATAGCATCATTATCAAATACACATCATTAAATAGCACTTCAGTTATACATCATCAATTAACACATCAATTTCACATCTTTACATACCACATCTTTAAACCATATACATCTTCAATTATCACATAGTCAAATAATATATTTCATTTACACATCTTAAAATAATACATTTAGCACTATGGTATCCAAGACACATCTATAAGGAGAATAAATCTTATTTCAAACACATTCAAAGATAGTAAGAATAATTTCAATTATTATCTCTATAAAATCACTTAAAAAAATAAACTATTATTTATACTAGGCATACGGCACCACTACAATTCCAACTTCTAATACATAACATCACATCTATATCAATCATTAAATAAGTCATCAATCTAAATAGTTGCAGCAAATCAAGCATAAGCACCCACAAAATTTATCCATGACTTCAAATACCACATATTCACATAGTTTAAATCAAGCAACTCCTTAATAATATTTCTAATTCTTCTTCTAACCTCCCACATCTAAATTTGCACAATAATTAATTATTCTCTCAAAGGGCTACAACCGTCGCGGTGAGCCCCAAATGAACTTTGGGAAATACGGCTTTCCCGTTCATCCCAATTAATTTACACTCATGATCTCGAACTCTTCTCTCTCACCCCATACCTCGATTGAAGATTCTCCGAACAAACCCGAACATCTTATTTGACATGTTTCTTCTTCATCAGCTGTTGTATCTAACAATCCGTAAAAGAAATACTATAAATACAAACAGCCATATACAAGTGAACTATGTACCATTAGTTCAAAAATTTAACTAATTAAAATACTAAATATCTTTCTATTGTGAAAGTGGAAACAAAGTGATTATGATTTATTTTTAGGTTAAAGGAATCAGATTTAAAATCATATATGTTTTCTAAACCTTTTCCGGTTTAATACCTGTTATAAACCTATCGAATATAAATAAATTATATTTACAAAATAGGATGCATGCCATCAAGATGATAAAATCTTTTTTATATAATAATGACAACCTGAAAGGTAGAACCTAGATTAACCGTGTAAACTAAAATATAGTCAATCATTACTTCTCTATCTTGATACTAGAAATCTCAATAGTAAAAGTACTTGTTTCCCTTAAAATTGGTATATGATAAAACACTATTAACCCTAAAAAAAACTAAAATTACCAGGCCTATACCTACTATGATTGATGCGGTGAGGGTTCACAGAAACTCAAGATAACAACTTATATGATGTATATGTATAATAACTATCAAGGCTAATTTGTGAATAACAAAAATAATGAAACAAGAAACAATAGAGAATTATTAGAGTACTTACGATGGCAGTTATCCTCTCAAATAGTACAATGCTACTTTGTTGTTTTCTTTGAGCCCTTAGATGCATTTGGCTACTAGGTATGTGGATTTATTTTCTTTGTATATGCGTGTGGCGGCCATTAACTCTAATGGTTCTCATATATGAATGAATTTCTATTAGGTTACAAGACGAAACACTATTTATATTTGGTGTTGGGCTAATTAGGTTATGGGTTATACAGTGGTTGAAAGCTTTTTCGTACCTCCACATTTACATTCTATTTTCTTATTATTATTTTTCTTCATTATAAGCTTATCTAATTATTTAAATATATCACTCAGGCAAACTCAAAGGAAAATATGTAGATATTAGTATTTAAAAATACAATCATTACCAAAATATATTAATATAAAATTGGGGTGTTACACATAAAGTCATAAAACATAAATAACAACAGACAGACATCCTAATCAGAGCCCGACACTAAGACTCCAAAAGCAAAAGACGAGGTAGCTCTAATGCTAGCCTCAAGGTCTACTTTATATGGAAATGGTAACGTAAGTTACGGTGGTTTCTGGATTTTCAAACTATTGTATTTTAATTTTCAAAGTCTATTTTTTTCACCTATCAAAGTTATTATCGGGTTGTGTCACGGCCATGTCACTCTATTTACGTCGTTTTGTGGCACTGCCCAAGGATAAAACAAGCCTAGTGACAACTATGCGATTAACTATTGCATTGTAGCTAACCGTTCGAGAATTACACCCTTAAATATGGCTATTAAGGTCACTCGAATTTAATAATGAAACTACTCTAATATCGTATTATGACCATTCTATTTAATTTGAATTTTTTTTGAAAGGAAATTCTTAATTTGAATTTGATAGCTAGATAATTTGAATTTGAATATGAATTGATTTTAGCAAAACGAGTTATTAATATATTAATATGCATCAAACTTGAACCAACTCGATCCAACCCAATATGATGACGAATTGGTTAAATTCTACAATTTAACATTTTAACATTTTAACATATGAATGGATCGGGTTAAGAGGTTTGTTCCAAATAATAAGTTCATCATCCTATCCGAACCATCTCGAGTTTGCTAGGGTTGAACATGGAATCAAATGATATTCAAGTAAAATACAAATTGAATTTGTAATTTACACGCAAATTTTGATAAAATATTGTTGATAATATACACGCATTAGCGCAATAAAAAAGCGGAAAGACAATGATCTTTAAAGTATTTTTTTTAAAGTTATAATAGACGACCTCATAAGGTCTGTTTATTACGGATTAAAATAAAAATGATTTTGACATTCAATAATTTAAATATTTCTTCTTCCTCCAGGAAAATAAGAACTCTGTCACCATGTCAAAAAACACTGCATTCCACATGACTTGCAAGGAATGATCAAAAAGTACTTTACGAACAACATCATATGACCACCAAAAATTTTCAATGCTTCCAACTGACTTAACATTCGTTGAAGATGGTCTGGAAATTTCATGACAAGCCTGACCATTCAAAATATGGGAAGGTGCAGGCTCACTTGGAATGGAAGCACCTTTATTCATCTACACATAAAAAACAGGCTGTTAAAGAAAATATTCGATGATTTAGCACAAAGGACAAAATTGTAAGTTTTCAAAAACTGCAAGGGAATTAAACGTTACCACTTTAAGTTTTCAAGAACATGAGTTTCTAATCGAGCATACCCTGAAACTCCACCAACACTGTAGACACCTCCAAAACCCTTGCGTTAAAAGAAAATTTAATCATAGCTTCATAAATAAACTTGCGAAAAAAATCATCATTCTCATATAAGATAGTCATTCTCATAGTAAACATTCTCTATATATATATATCTATCTTTTTTTATAAAAGTAAAACTGATAATAACCATAATTGCTTTAAGAAAACTTATCAACTCATCATTTTCTCTCCTGTACCAGATCTACAGCTTGTATTTTATTTCACTGAATGAATTATTGCATCTCACCACTGTTGAATCTTCAAGATATCCATGGTGGTGCCAAGAAATCAACTCTGAAATGGAATGTGGCCCATGTTTCATACCCTTTTTATCCTCATAAAGCCAACAACATTCTCCTCCCAACTAAAATAAAAAGCAATACACACCCATCAGAATAAGCAACAGATATGTCAAACTGACTCATATTTAACAGAACAGAGAACAGATATTGCACTACCATCTGAGAAGAAATCATCCTGTTGAATGCCTCCGAGCTTAAATCCACGTGATTGGATTCCTTAGTGCATTCATTGACATATGATTGTGAAACAGACTTTGAATCAGGGTTAACAGCCATAACAGCAGCAAGCTCAACAGACCGATCTTGCCCATGTACCATATCCTGAGAAGAGGAGCAATTTGTCGACATCTTTGCGTTAGAGAAATCCATGCTCAAATATGCAAACCTGGTGGAAACATGGTCAGGATACTGTTTAAAATAATTCAACGGTACAGAGTTCAGTATTGTGCCATTGATGACAGGCTACACAGGAAGCTCAAATGGCAAGAATCCGGTAGTTAAACCCTCATATAACTGCTCCTTAATGTAGGGACCGCACATTTGTCCATGTTCATTCACATACATCCATCCACTGACAGAAACAGGCTGTTGCACAGCCACGTAAACCCTGGTGTGAGTGTGAAATATTAACTGTGCTAGTAGAACACACGGAAACATCGCTGTTAACATTTGATGGGCAGCTCAACTCCATTCCACAATTCGGATCAGCTTTATCATCAATATTGCCACAAGAGATATTATCACCAGTCTCCTGCACCAATCGAGACGCAATAGATAGAGGCACTATATCTGAAATACCCCTTTCATACTTCTTGCTTGCCCCAGTTGAATTGCTGCAAAATCAACACACTTTATTAACAACACATGGATCAGCTACGTTTCACAAATCATAACTAACGAATAGATGATCTGTGAAATATAAGTTTTCAATTAACCTCTTCGATGGCATAATGAAATTAATAGCAGCAAACAAACACAAAACACGTCTCAAAATGCTGAACTCAAAAACTAACTAAACTGCTAGAATTCGGTAAAACATTCCAAGTGTTGTGCCAAATAAACAAGACAAAAGGGCGTAACTTAACATATCAAGGCCCTGTTTGGATTAATAGCTTAATTTACAGCTCATAGCATAAACTCTCATAAGGATAAGCAGTTATTATAAGTTATTTCTTTAACAAAATTTAAATTACTTTGTTTTCGTATAAGTTATAAGCTGAAAACAACCTACAAACATGTCATAATCTATTTTCATAAGTTCTTCCGAAAAGTCTCACACGTAGTAGATAAACTCAAATAAACCAATCCAAACACTCCCTAAGAATTTATAACAAACAGATCAAAGAGAAAAAGATAAACAATCATGTTTAATCCAATTGAACAATAAACATGATAACAGAGCATTAAGAACAATTGAATTAGGGTTTGAAATAAAACAAAAAGTGATGCATAAAATTGGGGATAAAAAAGCGTAGAAAATTTGATGAAAGTGATGCAAAATTAATTAAAGAGAATTGGAATATAGTGGTAATAACTACGCAGAAAGAAACAAGGTGAACGGAATCGAGGGAGAAACCTTTGGATCTCGCAATCTCAATGATGAAGGTTGTTATAGGGTTTGAATAGATATCAATTACTACAACTAAATTAAGAATCAAGGGTGCAAGATACTGTTCAAGAAACAAAATAATGTGACTAGATGAATAAAATGCAAACCAGATCAGTTATATTAGCTGAGGAACAATACTGTTATCTCAGCATCATCTGCCAACTCACATTTCTGGAAAAGGTGAACGCATCCTGTGATTAACCATATTTTCTTTTTGTTTTGTACCTCGTATGAATTAACTCTTTCCTTGCGATCATCAATAATTCATTCAGTATTTCAATGCCTCTGTGTAAATCCAAAGACATCAATTCCCTGGTCTGTAAATCCCTCAATAGCTTTTCACTTTCAACGTTATAGTTTCCAGTGCACAAAAATGAATCAATAAGAACTATGTATATAGAGGTATTAGGCCAAATATCTCTTTGTTTCATCTCTTCATAAAGTTGAAAAGCAGCTTGAATATCACCATCGGCACAAAGGCCAGATATAAGAACGTTGTATGCAGCAACATCAGGCTTCACATGACATTGTTCCATTACACTTCTCAATTCCAATGCCTTGGCAACATTACCTTCTTTGCAATATGTGTGCAATAATGTCGTGAAAGTAGCAACAGTTGGAATGATTCGCATCTCGAGCATGATATCAAGAATGCGAGTAGCGTCGTCAGTCTTCCTTGAACGTGCAAGCCCTCTGATAATAGCACTCATAGCAACACCTTGGGAGCTGACCCCAAGTATTTTCATCTCATCTTGAAGCTCCATTGCTCCTTTTACATTTCCCATTCCGCACATGCCCTTAATTAGCGTGGTAAATTGTTTACATGTAGGAGCATAGCCATTTTCCAACAAGGCATGCAGAATACAACGGGCTTCATCAAAAGAACAAGTTCTAATGAATCCATTAAAAAGGGCATTGTATGTATCTACATTAGGAGTAACTCCTAACATATTCAGTTGTTTTACAAGATCAAAGGCCATTTTTATCTCATTCCGTCACACAGCTTACTAACAAGCACATTCAAGGTAAAACAATCAACTTTGAAACCTTCAACTGTTATCTTTCTTAAAAATTTCACGGCAACATCCAATGATCCAGACTTACAATATCCAAGAATTAGAGAGTGCCATGTTAACCTATCAGGTGCAAAACCGTGTATGATCATTTCATTGTATAACTTAGAACATCTTGCCATGTCGTGCCTCTTTGAATATCCATGCAAGAGAATGTTGTAAGTAGCCAAGTTGAAGCATAAACTTCTACTCCTCATTGTTGAAAGGATATCATTTACCTTTGACATTTTTCCCTTCCTTGAGTATCGATCCAAAAGAACATTGAATGCAATAGCATCAGGTTGAACACCTTCGTTTAACATATCTTCAAACATATATAAAGCAGCTTTTGAATGTCCTTCCTAAAGAAAACCATCAACTAAACTAGTGTACATTGCAGGATTTGGAGATAATAATCCTTTTTCAATTGCCCTTCCTGACAAAAGGAGGGCAGGGACTGTTTTACCCTTCATGCATAGTCCTGCAATAAGACTGGTGTATGTAAAGCTGTCAAGCACAAAATTATTCATAACCATCTCATCAAGAAGGGCAACCACATTCGATAAATTTCCTGATCTTGATGTCAAAGTAAGCATCGTGTTGCAGAAAGTACTACCAATGGCATATGGAATGCTACTAGGTCTATGCATAAATATTTTGGCTTCATTAATATGTCCGCCAATAAGAAGTCCTTTCAGTAGACCCTCTTATGTGAACTGGCTTGGTAAATGGCCTAAACTATTCATTTTATCAAACACAGAGAACGCTTTTAATGCGTCCCCACAATTTCCGTAGCTATCTATAATGCAGTCAAAAGTAACAGAGCTAGGAGCAAGACCCATCCTGCTCACGTGGTCCACAAAATACTCGGCTTCTTCAAGTCTCCCGCATCTACAAAAAGAGGCAACTAACACAATACTTGTAGAGTGATCTGAAACATGACCACTCTGGTTCATAACTGCATAAGCATTTAACGCCTCTTTTAGGTTTCCCATCTATAAAGGAACAAATAAATCATTCCGTTTAACAAATGTTAAAGTGAGCATATTTTTGGATAATGTATTACAACATTTCTCTTGGGGATGCAAAAAAAAACTTCTATTTTTTTTATTAAAAAGAATTATTCAATGCGGGGACGGGGATACCCGAACTCGTCGGGGATGGAGATGTGATTCAATTTCTCATCCCCTTTGGATATGGGTAGGGTAACAGTTAAGTATATAAGAACCGGGTATGGGGACGGGGAAGGTAAAACTTGTCCCCACTCCACCCCATTGTCATGCCTAGCTGAGATTTTCTTGTCAAAATAAATAAATAAATAACAAAGGAATTTTTGTTTCACTCTTGCTCTTCTTTAACATTAAATATTCAGTTTAGTAAAATTAAACTATAACTTGATGTCTTAAAGACTATTTTTTAGTTGATAAGTGAGCAGATTGAAATTAAAATCTTTGGTAAGAGCAAGTTTTATACGGTCATAACTCAATCAAAAATATTTGGGCGATCTCACATAAAATGAAAAAAAATTAAAAAAGTAATCACATCAATCAACATCATTTAATTTTATTCTATTTTTTATTTGATGAAATTGTGCTCGGATGTTTTTCATTTAGAGTCGTGTCCAAAGAAAAGTTGCAATTTTGAATTCAAAGGTTTCTGGGGTCGAATCAGAAGAAACTGTCAAGTTTTCCAAGATTCGCTGGACGAGCAAGAGCGAGGCTAAAACGAGGGACTTTAGAGAAGTTCCAAGGAGATGCAAGAGCAGATTCACTAGGCAAGCAGATTTCGCTAGGCGAATCTGCATTTTTCAGACTTTTATATAAATAGATGTAAACCATTTCACAAAGAGATTCTATCATACTTAGACTCGTTTTAGAAACTACAATAATTTCTATTAAATTTTTTGGGACTAGGGTATTAAAAAAAATTCAATTTGGATTCCTACTACTATTTTGGATTCCTCTTATTCATGTCTTCTATTCAAGCATATGTTTTGATTTTTCAAGATAGATTCAGACCAATTCATGTCTCTTTTAATATTGTATCCCCACAACCTAATCAGAACATTCACTTACACAATTATAGATTGGTTGTATTTTGTGACACATAATCTTATAGAAAGAGGATCAATTCTGTGTTACAAACACAAAAATTGTTTCATAATCTTGGCATAAACTTATGTTGGCGGTATTCTGTGTCATCATGACCAACACAATTATAAATAAGGGGACCAATTCATATCCTTACACGTAATTTACATAAGTCACAAAGCATACATAACATTTAACATCAACAACATCTAAAGCTTACACTGACTTGGATTGTTACAACCAAAAAATATTGAGAGTACACGACAAATTTTACATTGACTTGTAAGTTACAGCAAAAAATCCAAGACATCATCAAAGCCATCATGAGTAAGTTCTTCTTTTCCCTCTCTAACTTCTTCATTTTGTCAATATTCCTTGATATATTCTTTTCCAAAATCATTCCCAAATTGCTTCAAAAAAACCTTCATTTCATGTATGTTGCAATCACCGTCAACATTGGGTGGAATTGTATTTCTTCCATTTTTTTTTTAAAAACTATTGTATTTCTTCCATTAACCACGTCAAATTCATCATCCCAACTAACAACTTCTGCATATAACCTTAGGTTGTACGCCCAGTCTTCTACTACCTCCCATTTTTCCTGCAAATCTGAAAAGAAGGCATGAAACATAAGCCCAGTCAATGGCTACGAACATAAATCGTTAACATTAGCCATACGATTCAGTAGAAGATGAAGCAGAAACGCGATGACGATGAAGCAAAAATGTGAAGATGCATAAACAGGGTTTGAAGTAGAGACAAGAAGAAACAACGAAGGAGAAGATGAATGGTCGAACCTAAACCAAGAGGAAGAAGAAGAATGCCAGGTGGCATTAATAAAAACATAAAATAATGATATATTCCAAATCAGTACGCCACTTTAACACATTCACAATGACAGATAAATGAGGGGAAAAAAGTGGAGAAATGAAATCTAAATTTTTTATTTTATACGGACCAAAACCGAATTGGCTCAATATTACAGGGACCAAAATCATGATTAACCCGTAATAATTGTATGGAGCAACATTGGAAAAACAAAAGGATAACAATTGACATGAAAAATTAACATAGTTCCCATTTACCTTATTTGCCCACAGAAGTCCACAAGCATTGCAGAGGGTTCTTGGCCCTTCAGGTCCACGCCGCATCATTGGCGTGCACTTCTCACTGATGTTACAATGCCTACAACTGATATGAGTTGAAAGAAAGACTATTTATCAAATAATATAAAGGACAATTTCAGTATAAAATAATATAAAGGACAATTTCAGTATAGGTTGAAATCTTTCCAAATAAGATTATTTTCAAGCTATCAAGTCAACCATAATATATAGATTAGAATACTCATTCAGTTTTTCTTCCCTTGTTCAAAAATAAACCAGTCTACTTACATTATCTTGCTGTTGGGATCCATCATTGTCTGCCATCAAACCTTCACTTGTTCCGCAATTCATTTCAGCCGATGCAGACTCATCATGGTTGGACTTGGCAGATGTAAATCGGCCTTTATTTCTTTGCATCCTAAAGAAGTTACTTGTATTTGTTAGCAAGTGTTGCACATAAAACAAAATAATGTCGGTCAGAACATGAATTTATACATATAAAAGTACATGCAGACATCATCAACTCAGCGTATAAACTTGACAGGTAGCATATATTCACTACATCTATACTATTACACTGCTTTAAGAAATGCAGAGCTAGAAGATTATCATTACATATGGTGTTAAGGCAGTGTTAGGGTCTGTTTACTTTCAATGTTTCCTGCTTTCATTTTTACTTCAACTAATAAATATAACAGAATGTAGATCCAACATTTTCCTTGCCATTTTCTTATACAATTTTTTAAAACAGATCAAGCGTTTTCAGAAGTTTTGAAAATGTCAAAACATTGTTTTCATTGTTTCTGAAAATGCATTCTTCCTAGTTTGTTTCTATCTTCTCTCTATAACATATGTTTGCTACATAGGTTGTCCATCTCCTTATTAGTAATTTAAAATTAACACGAACTTTAGAACATAAAAACTAAAAATGTTTTTAGGAAAAGTTTAAACCAAATGTATTCATCAAATCCCCACTTTAAATTTCCAAAGTTATATCATTCTTTATGGCGTAAGGAACTTTATAGATGCAATATATAAGCTAAGCTTTAGATGGTCTCATCAGAGAGAAAGATCCAAGTCCTTAACTAATATGAACCGAAACTGAAACAATATATAGTTCACTGATTTTGAATGAACCAGAACACTATTTCCCCAAAAGAAACAAATATCTATCATTGCAGGTTGATGAACTGCCACTATGAACTCGTTTGGATTGACTTATTTTTGAGCTTATGAAAAATAACTTATGCAAATAAATAAGCTTTTATGTTAATTCATAAGTTCTCACAAACGAAAATTGTATCTTCATAAGCTGTTTTTTCATAAACTACATTGTCAAGCTTATGAATTATGCATAAAAGCTTATTTATTTGCCTAAGTTGCTTCGCATAAGCTAAAAAATAAGCCAATCCAAAAGGGTCAATGTTCTGTTTGGACTGACTTAATTGAGTTTATCTACTAGCATAAGTTTTGCGAGACTCTTTGGAAGAATTTATGAAAACAAATAAGATTTTTTCATAAGATTTATGACAATTTTCATATATTTTTTCAACACAAACAAATATTCCCTCTAAACATACCTTAATGCTACCTCTCTACGAACATTATACCGAACTTTTTTGTCAAAATTTTGTTCCTTCCGCGTTTCGCAACTCATTTCAGCTGATGCAGACTCGTCAAGGTTGGACTTGGTAGATGTAAATCGGCCTTTACTTCTTTTCATCCTAAAGAAGTTGCTTGTATTTGTTAGCAAGTGTTGCACATATAATAAAATAACTTCGGTCAGAACATTGATTTATACATATAAAAGTACGCAACATCAGCAACTCAGCAGATAAACTTGACAGGTATCATATATTCACTACATGTAGACTATTACACTGCTTTAAGAAGGGCAGAGCGAGAAGATTATCATTACATACGGTGTTAAGACAGAACTCCATTGGAGTGTTAGGGTCAGTTAACTTTCGATGTTTCTTGCTTACATTTTTACTTCAAATTATACAACAGAATATAGATCCAATATTTCCCTCACCATTTTCGTTTACAATTTCTTAAAACAGATCTAACATTTTCAGAAGTTTATTTTTTTCATTTCTTCCAAGTTTGTTTTTTATCTTCTCTTTATCACATATGTTTGCTGCACAAGTCTTCCATCTCCTTGTTAGGAATTCAAAATTAATATGAACTACAAGTTTGTTTTTTATCTTCTCTTTATCAAAATTTATAGATGCAATATATCAGTTAAGCATTAGATGGTCTCATCAGAGAAAAAGATCCAAGTCCTTGACTAATATGAACTGAAATTGAAACAATCTATAGTTCACTGATTTTGAAAGAACCTGAATACTATTTCCCAAAAGAAACACTGAGTGAGCCTCCTTTTAAAAGCAAATATCTATCATTGCAGACTGGTCAATGAACTGCCAACTATGGACTTGTTTGGATTGGCTTATTTTGCGATTATGAAAAATGGTTTATGCAAATAAATAAGCTTTTATGTTAATTCATAAGTTCTCACTAACGAAAAATTGTATCTTCATAAGCTATTTTTTTCATAAACTACCTTGACAAGCTTATGAATCATACATAAAAGCTTATATGTTTGTTCAAAAATATATAGATTAGAATACCCATTCAGTTTTTCTTCCCTTGTTCAAAAATAAACCAATCAACTTACACATTATCTTGCTGTTGGGATCCATCATTGACTGCCATCAGACCTTCACTTGTTCCACAATTCATTTCAGCCGATGCAGACTCGTCATGGTTGGACTTGGCAGATGTAAATCGGCCTTTATTTCTTTGCATCCTAAAGAAGTTAGTTGTATTTGTTAGCAAGTGTTGGACATAAACAAAATAATGTCGGTCAGAACGTGGATTTATACATATAAAAGTTTGCAGACATCAGCAACTCAGCATATAAACTTGACAAGTAGCGTATATTCACTACATTTGTACTATTACACTGCTTTACGAAAGGCAGAGCTAGAAGATTATCATTACATATGGTGTTAGGGCAGTGTTAGGGTCTCTTTACTTTTAATGTTTCCTGCTTTCATTTTTACTTCAATTCAACTAATAAATACAACAGAATGTAGATCCAACATTTTCCTCGCCATTTTCTTATACAATTTTTGAAAACAGATCAATCGTTTTCAGAAGTTTTGAACATGTCAAAACATTGTTTTCATTGTTTCTGAAAATGCATTCTTTCTAATTTGTTTTCTATCTTCTCTCTGTCACATACGTCTACATAAGTCTTCCATCTCCTTGTTACGAATTTAAAATTATCACAAATTTTAGAACATAACAACTAAAAATGTTTTTAGAAAGTAAACAAATCCAATATATCCATCAAATCTCCACTTTAAATTTGCAAAGTTGTATATTTCTTCATAACATAAGGAACTTTATAGATGCAATATATCAGTTAAGCTTTAGATGGTCTCATCAGAGAAAAACATCCAGGTCCTTGACTAATATGAACTGAAACTGAAACAATCTATACTTCATTGATTTTTAAAGAACCTGAACACTATTACCACAAAAGAAACACTGAGCGAGTCTCCTTTTAAAAGCAAATATCCATCATTGTAGGTCGATGAACTGCCACTATGAATTCATTTGGATTGACATACTTTTGAGCTTATGAAAAATACGTTATACAAATAAATAAGCTTTTATGTTATTTCATAAGTTCTCACTAACGAAAATTGTATCTTCATAGCTATTTTTTTCATAAACTACCTTGACAAGCTTATGAATCATGCATAAAAGCTTATTTATTTGCATAAGTTGCTTTGCATAAACTCAAAAACAAGCCAATCCAAATGGGTCAATGTTCTGTTTGGAATGACCTAATTGAGCTTTTGAACTAACATAAGTTTTGTGATTCTGTTTGGGAAAATTTATCAAAATAACTTATGGCAATTTTCATCAGCTTTTTTCAACTTATTTTCATAAGTTCTCCATATAGATTATAAAAATAACTTATATACAAAAATAATTGAAAGTTGAATTATCTTATACAATAAAAATAGCTTATGCAAGCTTATACATAAACACTTGTGCTATAAGTTATAAGTTGTTTATCCAAACAAGCCAGTACAACATGTTGATTTAAACACAAACAAATATTCCCTATACACATACCTTAATGCTACCTCTCTACGAACATTACACCGAACATTTTTGTCAAAATTTGGTTTCTTCCGGTTTTGGCAAAATGTAACCAATGAAGCTAATCTGTGAGAAAGTGTAAATTTGGGTGAAGTAGGAGTTTTATGATGGAAATCTAAGCCTTTGAAATCGGGTGGAATACCTCTTGTTCGAAATGAGTGTCTGATGAGAAATGGGGTTTCAGTTTTTGGTTTTTTCTCTGATTTGGTAATAACCCTCTCGTTGGAGAGTTGGGAGGCTTTGGATTGAAGTTTGAGTGCGGCCATTATTTCATTGTTATGTCGAATGTTTTCGAGTCGCTTGTGTTCGTACTCAGTGAGTTTCTGAGACGCCATTGTTGAATTGAATTGAAGAAAGAGGAAGTTAGGGTTTTGGGTTTTGAATCATAAAAATGAAGAAGAGGATTTCACAACATAGGAAAATGGGTTGTGGAGGAACTCATAAACCCTGGCGGCAAAACGAAAATCTGGTGGGTTTTTTATTTTTGGTCTTAAGCCTCATTTTCTATGGAGAAAGGAGTTCTGGAATTAGTTCCGACTATGTATAATATATTTAAGGTTAGGGGTTTCAATCTCGAAAAAAAATAAAGTTATGGTACTCAGACAAGAACAAATAGAGTCCGATAAAAATTGTTACATCGAAAAATTAAACTCTGGTTGTAGTGGGTTTTTTTTTGTGGTAGTCAAGGTTTGAATTTTTGACTTTGCATTGTTTGTATTAATTGAGCTAAGTTTACAAAGACTTCCGTGGGTTATAACACAACATGAGATGGTGACTTTTTTTCTTTTCTACTCTTACTAAAAAAATTCATTCATTAATTCAAATCAATAGAAAATATATCAAAAAAACACAAATTCAAAATCGTTAAAATAAAAAAGGATTATCTGCGAATAAACTCACAACACCTAGATTAATAACATACAGTGAAAAAATGTCTATAATTGTGACAAAGTCCACATATAATCTATAAAACCTTAAAATATAATTATTTTATTAATTTAACTATTTAATCTTTATTAATTTATATATAACTTCAAAATTTGTCAAAAAATATATAACTTCAAATTAAAGATTAAATAGTTAAATTATTAAACTGATAAACTAATGATATCTTATATAGTATTATCAATGATACGTCTTTAAAAAAAAGTCTTCTGCAACAAAAAACGTGGATTTTTATAAAAAGAAAAATAGAAAGGGTCTTGTTAACCAGTGTCCGGGGGCACTGGTTAAGGAAGTAAATATAGTAATATTTGTCTTGAAAGCTGTGTAATCAATGCATTAAAAGATTAAAAAGTGTCTTTTTTGACTTTCACTTTCTTTTTTAGTTTCGTTAACCAGTGACCCGAGACACTCGTTAACATTTTCCAAATCTTATTTACTAAAGCTTAACCCGTAAAGCTAACCCTAAACCTAATTTTTCCCCCCATTTTTTCATCCACTTTTCTAAGCCATTGGATCTTGCGCATTTAGGCGCCATTCAATTTTAGCCATTGATCATATTATATTTATCTCTTCTATTTTCCGAAACAACTATTTCGTATTTATCTATTCTATTTTCCGAAACAACTATTTCATATTTATCTCTAATTATAATTTTGGTCATATCCGAAATTTGTTATCAATTCACTTAAATCCGAAATTTGTTTTCCTATAGTTTTGGCCATCCGAATCCTTATTTATTAATTAACCTAACAAATTTCCCTTTCAAAAAAAAAAAAAAAGTTAACCTAACAAATCTTATATAATCTTATTTACTAAAGCTTAACCCGTAAAGCTAACCCTAAACCTAATTTTTCCCCCCATTTTTTCATCCACTTTTCTAAGCCATTGGATCTTGCGCATTTAGGCGCCATTCAATTTTAGCCATTGATCATATTATATTTATCTCTTCTATTTTCCGAAACAACTATTTCGTATTTATCTATTCTATTTTCCGAAACAACTATTTCATATTTATCTCTAATTATAATTTTGGTCATATCCGAAATTTGTTATCAATTCACTTAAATCCGAAATTTGTTTTCCTATAGTTTTGGCCATCCGAATCCTTATTTATTAATTAACCTAACAAATTTCCCTTTCAAAAAAAAAAAATTAACCTAACAAATTTCATTCGTATCCTCCTTTTTTTTTTTTGAAACAAATATTTTCTACACTTTTACGATTGCAATTTAACATAACAAATTCCATCTAAAAAAATGCATCGCACAAATTTTATTCTTATCCTCGCCTTTTTTTTATGAAGCAAATATTTTGGTTATATATACGAAGCCCTAAACCTGTTTCTCTCAATAAAAATAAACCCTAAACCGTGGTAAATGCTTAATCCGTAAAGTTAACCCTAAACCTAATTTTTCCCCCCATTTTTTCATCCACTTTTCTAAGCCATTGGATCTTGCGCATTTAGGCGCCATTCAATTTTAGCCATTGATCATATTATATTTATCTCTTCTATTTTCCGAAACAACTATTTCGTAATTATCTCTTCTATTTTCCGAAACAACTATTTCATATTTATCTCTAATTATAATTTTGGTCATATCCGAAATTTGTTATCAATTCACTTAAATCCAAAATTTGTTTTCCTATAGTTTTGGCCATCCGAATTAACCTAACAAATCTTATATAATAAAGCTTAACCCCTAAAGCTATTTCTAACCCTAATATTTTCCCCCCATTTCTCCCTCCACTTTTCTGAGCCATTGGATCTTGCACATTTAGGCGCCATTCAATTTTAGCCATTGATCATCTTACTTGATTAATGCTAGCCGAATTTTGTTATCAAGTTTGCTATAATTTTGGCCATCCGAATCCTTATTTTTATTTTTATTTTGAATTCCTATCCCCTTTTTTTATTCCTATCCTCCTTTTTTTACGAATCCTTTTTTTTTTTTAATTCCTATCCTCCTTTTTTTTTATTCCTATCCTCCTTTTGGCCAACCGAATCCTTATTATTTTTTTTTTAATTCCTATCCTCCTTTTTTTTTTATTCCTATCCTTCTTTTTTTTAAGCACATATTTTCTACACTTTTAAGTTTGCAATTATTTAACATAACAAATTCCATCTAAAAAAATTCATAGCACCAATTTTATTCCTATCCTCCTGCCTTTTTTTTTATGAAGCAAATATTTTCTACCCTAATCTATTTATCTATAAAAGTTAACCCGAAAGCTTATTTTAGCTCTAATTTTAACCTAAACCCTATTGCTAAAATTTACTGTTTTAACCCTAAAGCTTAATTCCGATTTGTTTAACCCTATTAACCCTATTTTTTTGCAAGCCAAAAATCGTATTGTTCCTAATCGTTTCCTACTAAACAGATAAACATAAAAAAAATCACTCCTATTAACAAATTGTTCCTATCCACTCCTATTAACAAAATATTATTAACAATAAAAACAACAAATCTGTTGCATATCCACTCTTATCTGTCGCTACAGTCCTTCTTAACAAATTCCACTCCCATTTATCTGTTGCATATCCACTCCTATTTTTTTGACAATACAGATCGCTCCAACCTTTGTTAACAAAATTAACAAAATTTTCTTGCATTAATTTCGGTCATTCCTACCAACTACCCACCGATCCATTAAACATTTAATGTGGCCTTCCATATCTCTCCATGCAGCAAGTGAATTTGTATTCCACGAGAAGTCTCTCCAACTCCCCAATTCATTGTGTACACATGTCACCATGATTCAAATTCATTTTGTCTATGAGTCCGGTTTAAATAGTGGCGTGCACATACCTTTGTGGTACAATTAATCTTAATGGATTTCCATACAATTTCTGTTCTAATCAATCTAATCATGAATATTTTGTCGTTGAGGTAATTTTCTCTCATCATTTTTATTCATGTGCAATTCCTTTTCTTTCGAGGATAGTTGGTTTATCTTGAATTGTTGACCTTTTTCTTAATGTGTATCTGAATGGCTAAAATGGATTATTGATTCATTCGAGGTACAAATTGTTTTCTTAATTTGCTTTGGAATAGTGAGTTTTAGGACTGTTCTTCATCGACAACATGGTTTGGGCTACAATTACATTGATGTTGTCCCTCCTCACTATTGCAGTTTCAAGTGTGTATTGTCTTTAATATTGATCCAAATTCCCTCCTCTACAAATTATGTAAGTTGAATCATCTTTCATTTTCATTTTTTATTTTGTTTTATGGGTTTGATTAGAAACAGTTTAATAATATTTTTGGCGATTTTTACCAAAAAAATTCTTCAACAATGATTGATAAGGAGGATAATACTTCAGAGCCTTTTGATGCAGAGACAAAAGGTTGGGTATATTGTGTTATTTGAAGCCATCCGAATAGAGTGATCACTCATGACTCTGACATTGAGAAGGGCATATATAACTCCATTTTGCATATTAGTTTTAGTCCTTTTTATTTTTGAAATAATATTAGCTTTAGTCCTTGATATCTAAGTTCTTTGTATATTCCACAACATTTTTTCCCCAATATAATGGAATTGGGGAGCCAAAAAACTATATGTAATAGCACTAATCCTCATTTGAAATATACGAATCTTTTTTTTTTTTTTTTTGCAAAAAAAGCTTAATTGTGTTTTATTGGATGAATATGAATCTTTTGTTGTTTTTTTTATGCATAAACTTTTGATCATAAAGATAAAATAGGGTGTTGATTAAGTGTTAGGGAATATGAGATGTGTACATGTATCATTGTGTTGTTGCTTCTTACAAGTTAAAGCTGTTTCTTTTTTACTGGTATTAATTTTTTTTCTTTCACATTGACAGATTCATATTGTAGCATTTCAGAAAGAGAATGTAACCAAAAAGCTTTTCAGAAAGAGAAAAGAAATAGGATACTCATAGCATGATTCTCAATGGAAGAAAGATAGTAGCAATGACCAAAAAATAGAAAGTTTAAGTCACTCCACATTATTATTGTTGAGATTCTGAAATGGAAAATTCTATTGTTTAATGGTAAAAAATGGGAAATTCTATGTATATATCTCTAAACTTAATACATATATTTAACTTATATATAAATAATTATTCTTCTGGATTATATAATTGACTTTAAGCCTCAATGTGGAATCTCTAACAATCGGTTTAGTCATCATCCAAAAAAGTACATGGGTGCCATACCACCTATTGTAAACTGAAAAAAGGACATCACCAATTTTACTTCAAATTTTAGTTAATATCAATAAAATATGTGGTTTTTTATAGTTAACGGGTCTTAATTATTAGTTATAGTTCTACTTATTTTGATTTTCGAGATCATGCTAACATGTGTGTTAATTTTCCTTTTAAAAAAAATATTTTCCTAACTTTTGTTATCAAAAAGCAAACAAATAAGCTTAATAAATTACTCCCTCCGGTTACATTTATAAGCAAAAAATCACTTTTTAGATTCATTCAATACTTAATGTATTTGGTCAATACATAGACCAAATTCATTATTTATTCAATGAACCTAAAAAGTGCATTTTTGCTTATAAATGTGATCGGAGGGAGTATGTTTTTGGATCTGCTAAAAGTAAATAGATGTTTTGGTAAGATTCAAATGTTATGAAGATTTTTATTTTTATTGCAACATTTATCTCTGTTAATTTCTTTTGTAATTTTTAATAGTGTCAACCTGTTTTGTAATTTTAAATTTTTGACATTTCACCATCAAATAATGGCCATAACCGATGAAATCAATTTTCAATTCATTTTATTTTTTAATTTTTATATGACTTCTATTAAACTATATATGTTTACATTGTTGCGACTTATTCGTTTAACTTCTTCTTGGAAAGACTCGTGCGGTAGCACGGGTCAAGAGTCTAGTAGAAATTAAAAAACATTTAGAAAACTAGAGAAATTGGGTGGGTATATTTAAAGCGATGCGAAACGAAAAACAAAAAAGGTAAAAAATTGGTGTAATTCACAGTTTGTGTACTTCCACTTTGTAACCAACTAACAGTGAGAGGAAGTGGTGTGTGCGTTTGAGTTTCGAAGTGTAACTAAGCAAGTAGTTAGTGTACACTGACATCATACAACGTACGCGATGTCAAACAACAACAACAACAAGCGACGCTATCATGTTCCTCCGACACAACCCGACACCGTTTTCCGCATTCTCTGTCCCGCCGCTAAATCCGATTCCCTACTCTCCCTCTCCGGCGACGGCGTCAAGATTTTAATTGACGACTTCGCCGGAGATGTCACTTCCTCCGATGACCGCATCGTTGTTATTATCTCCGCCGCGGCCGAGGAATCCGCTGCACAGCTTGCTTTGATTAGGGTTTTTGAGAGAATGGTGGAGAAGGATAATAATGAGGAGAATAGTAAGAAATCGGTTGGGTGTAGATTGTTAGCACCTAGTTATCAGGTTGGGTGTGTGCTTGGTAGAGGTGGTAAGATTATTGAAAAGATTAGGCAAGAAAGTGGTGCTCAGGTTAGGATTTTGCCTAAAGATCATTCTCCTATTCCTCCACCTGGTGATGAGTTCATTCAGGTATTCTTTTTAAGCTAATATATATTATTAATTAATGCACAATTATAGTAGTATATAACATAATATTCAATTAGTAATTACAAATATCGTACAGTTGTTGATTCGCAAGTGTTGTATGTGTCGAGATAAAGAACTAATACGAGAATAGAATAATCGTAGCAGAGATGAGGATGTTACGTTGGATGTGTGGTTAGACTAGACACGGTGGAATTAGAAATGACAACATTAGAGAGTTGGGGTAACACCTATCGTAGAAACGATGATACAAAGTCGGCTTAGGTGGTTTAGGCTTGTAGAGAAAAGACCTGTAGATTTCGTAGTAAGGAGAGTAGATTAGATAGAGCGTAGTCAAATCACTAGAGACAGATGAAGACCTAGAGGTGAATTGGATAAGAATGTGGTATATGATAAAATATTATAACATCGTTTGATGTATGTAGCCAACCCCACTTAGTGGGATAAGGTAAGTCTTGGTTGTTGTTGATGGGATGGATTGTTGGGTAGTAATGAAATCAATGTAGCATTTATCATATTAGCGTTGCGCTGAATTGAATGAGTGAAAGTACTAGACAAGATAGGATTGGGAATGGTATTGGTGAGAGGGAGAGTTGGCGTAGCACCTATTGTGGAAAAGAGGGTTCAATTTTGGATGAGATGTAAAAAAGCATCTAAGCCAAAATTTATCCCTCTTTGGTTTAGATGGGTAGTATAAACCAACACGAGAATAATCTCAATGTGGCAGATACGAGAATGTTGCTGAATTAGTGGAAATATTAGATTAGATACTATTGAGAATGATATTACTTATTGTAAGAAAAGAATGGTATTGCTAGAGAGAATCAACATAGCGACTATTGTAGAAAAGAGGGCTAAGTTTTTTTCTTAGGTGGTTTGGGCATATGGGGAGGAGATTTGTTAATTCTGTAGTAAAGAGGGTAGATTAGATTGGAGAGAAGTCCAGTTGCTAAAGATACGGGAAGGCTAAGAAAAGTCACATGTGAAAATATCAAGAAAAATTTGGAGGCTGATAGTTTGGCTATCGACATCATTGATGATATAACATTATGATGTCGTTTGATCTATTTAGCCAATACAACTTAGTGGACTAAGATTTGGTTGTTGTTGTAAATTGTAGCGGTCTTACTCTTTTTTTTTGCCGAGCCATGGGAAACTAATGTTGAGGTTTATGGTGTATGCAGATGACCGGAAATTTTAACGCAGTAAAGAAAGCACTTCTCGCAGTTTCAAGCTGTCTTCAGGATAATGTAGGCAATTCTGGTGGTTTTAAATCGTCTGGCGGTGCTCAAGTTGAACCTTATCCTCAACGGGGTCCTCATCCTCCTGATCATCATTCCAGAGGCTATTCTTCTTTTCCGGGTTCTGAGAGCGCTAGACCTGCTCATAGAATGTTTGTGGAAGAGGAAGTTGTCTATAAGATGTTGTGTCAGCAAGATAAAGTTGGTAGTCTTATTGGGAAAGGTGGTTCTGTGGTGCGGGCTTTACAAAACGAAACTGGTGCATCTATACAAATAGTTGATGCTGGACCCGATTCAGATGAGCGTGTGGTCGTCATCTCTGCGCTAGAGGTATGAGAACTGCTTAAACGTCATTGATAATTAGTTATCTATTAATTTGCACCGTAACCGTACTTGTACATAGGATAAGGATGTCATTTTGCATAAAGAGGCCAGTAACTATGCTAAATTTTGTGTGTAAAGTTTCTTCTTTAATTTTGTTTCCATAGCGTTAAATTGTTCCGGCTCTTTGGCATTGTCTCATAAATGTGTGCACTCTGTCACTTTGAATGATTGTTGATACTATTGATAGCCGGCTCTCTGGTGTTAAATTATTCTGGGGATCTTTGTTAAAAAAAAATCTAAAATATGATTGTTCTTTTGTCATAATCAAACAGGTAACGTTTGTCTGATTTTTGTGGCTGGGGTCCATCATCGGATTGTTTACTCTGTGAGTTGCTGTTGAGTTATTCTTATCATGGTAACTTTTCTGTGTTGATAGTTTTCATTACGAGCATGTTGGCATCTGTTGGGAGAATTGCAGAAGACTAAAAGAAAATATTATAAAACCTGACATACAATGTATATGATATTTGTTAAGGAAACTGAACTAAAGATGATCTAAATTTCTGCAGAATTCTGAGCAAAAGCATTCTCCTGCTCAAGATGCTGTTATTCGCGTTCATGGTCGACTTACAGAGATTGGATTTGAGCATAGTAATGCAGTTGTTGCCAGGCTCCTTGTGCGTTCACCACAGGTAGGGTGCCTCTTGGGCAAGGGAGGTCATGTTATCTCAGAAATGCGAAGAGTCACTGGTGCCAATATACGTATCTTTTCGAAGGAACAGATCAAGTACATTTCTCACAATGAAGAAGTTGTACAGGTAATTTGCACTTTACACATTTGCAATGTTAACTGTATACGGCTTTGATGTGATATAAATCAAAACTTGATGGTAGTTGATTAAATTGTTATGTGGTTGTTAAGAGTTTGTTATTTTGCTTTAAACTCGCCAGGTTATTGGGACCATACAATCTGTGCAAGATGCTTTGTTTCACATAACCAGCAGAATTCGAGAAACTATTATCCCAATGAAGAACACTCCTCCAAATTTTGGTGCACCACCACCTGTGCCACCGTTCCCAGAGACACCCCCTCCTCCTTTATACAGGCCAAGAAATCACATGTTGCCTTCTGGACATCCTCCTCCTCTTCCTCATGGGATTGACCATCCAGCTGGTCCACCTATGCCTCCTCCACCTCCTCATGGAATTGACCATCCAGCTGGTCCGCCAATGCCTGTTGATCATCAGCATGCATTTTCACATGGTATGTATCGCGGTCCGCCAAACATGGATAGAGTTCCTTATCCTCGTGGTTATGAAGGACCCAATTCTCCAAGATCACGGAATCCTCAGGTCAGCTTTACTTTTATTTATATATAGTCCAAGCATTTTTCTTGGAGACAAAGCAAATTTTCCTTCTTCTTGTGCCTGCCCTTCGTGCTTTCAAGAACATGTTTTAACCCTTTAGGTTTGTGTTTCAGGCAGTTAACAGAGGAAATTCAGGGGCAACGGCTGATAGTTTTAATTTGCCTTCAAGAAATGGGACTCCTGGAATGTGAGTTTAGGACTTTTAAAGTGACCATAGTATTTTATACAAGTTGTTGTTAGGTGCTTCAACATACGTCAAAATTGCCTGATATTTTATGTTGATATGTCTGTTATTTCCAGGACTGGAAACTCATCACAGAATCCAAATAACTCACCCGTTGAGATCACCATCCCTCATATGTATTTAATCCATGTGTACGGGGAGAACAACAGCACCCTAAATCAAATTCGACAGGTCTGTTTATATCTGATTATCGATCAATTTCTTATCGGCTTTTTACAGTGTTTTGACTTTTGGACTTTCCTGATCCTCAGATCTCTGGTGCAAACGTGGTTGTTCATGATCCAATACCTGGTGCAACAGAAGGACTTGTGATTGTATCTGGAACACAAGATCAAATTCACTCTGCTCAGTGCCTAATTCAAGGTTTTATTTTCTGCGGACTGACTGCACCTTAGTCTGCAGTTTTAGTTTAAGATCTTAAAATTGTTGCATCATCATGAGAAGTTAAGAGATGTTTGTATTAGGGATGTCTTGCCATTGTATGAATTGAACTTTTAGTTGACAGTGTGCAATAGGCGTCATGTTTTTGTTGCTAGTTTTGATCATTGTATATGTAAAATTTGGATGATAATCCATCCTAAGTTTCTGTGTTCAAGAACTAAGAAGGTTATGTAAAAATCACTCCATTTCCTTAAAAAAAAAAAAAAAATCTCTATAAAGTTGGCTTAAACCTTTCCTGTCATTCTCTTCTGAATTTTGAGTTGTTTCATTATTTAAACATAAAAGACCAAATTTCTCAAAATGCAACTGTATCATCTGCAGCCGCCGACAGTGTAAATAAAACTGTATACAAGAGTGCAAAGGAGATGTTAGGCCATTCAATAAAAATCTCCAAAAGAAATAGCTGTGTAATATGTAAAATCAAGTACATAATGCTCATCTAATCAATTTCGCCAAAAAGGCATGTAACTAGCTCTCCTATAACTTCTCATCAAGCGGAAAGCACTCTCTACCATGTCCCTTGTTTCATGGAATCACCCTCCATCGGAACCAAAATGTAAAGGTCTGTCATGAGGGTTCAGCAGCATCTCTAAGCACTGTCTGATTGGCCTCCAAATTATTATTATTCTGAAAATAGGAAACTTAAATATGTGAAGATCTAAGTTCCTATGTTGGCAAGAGAAACATCAAAATGAATTTAATGAATGCATGATATGATTTTCAACCTCATTCTTGTTTAATGGAGAATTATGTGCCGGCAAGGTTGCTGCCCTTGATAGGTCCCTAAGCGCTCCCTGTGGTTCAAAAAATGAAAACATATAAACGAATAAATTAAAAAGAAGGCACAGTTTTTTGTTGAAAGGTACAATGTAGTATCTACCATTCGAGTATAAAAGCCAAATCTGAATCAAGTTGAATGGATCTGTTTACGATGAATTGGTATACATGTACATTAATAAATAAGTATCGACATATCAATGATAAAATGGAAAGATATAAACCACAGTCCACAGTCATGGAACTTTTCGATTATTTTTCGGACATTGATCAATAATTTTGTATAGCAACATAGGATAAACAAAAAGATAGCAATTGACATGAGGAATTAACAGAGTTACCATTTACCTTATTTGCCCACATAAGTCCACAAGCATTGCAGAGGGTTCTTGGCCCTTCAGGTCCACGCCGCATCATTGGCGTGCACTTCTCACTGATGCCACAATGCCTACAACTGACATGAGTTGAAAGAAAGACCATTTCAGTGTAGGTTGAAATTCTTCAAAATAAGGCTTTATCTTCAAGCCATCGAGTCAACCATAATATATAGAATAGAATACTCATTCAGTTTTTCTTCCCACTTGTTAAAAAATGAGCCAGTCAACTTACACAGTATCTTGCTGTTGGGATCCATTATTGTCTGCCGTCAAACCTTCACTTGTTCCGCAATTTATTTCAGCTGATGCAGACTCATCCGGATTGGACTTGGCAGATGTGAATTGGCCTTTATTTCTTTGCATCCTAAAGAAGTTTTTCGTATTTGTTAGCAAGTGTTGCAAATATAGCAAAATAACAACGTCGGTCATGATGTGGATTTAGGCATATTAGAGTAAGCAGACATCAGCACAACGTCGGTCATGATGTGGATTTAGGCATATTAGAGTAAGCAGACATCAGCACTTAAGCATATAAACTCGACAGATATCATATATTCACTTCAACTATATTATTACACTGCTTTAAGAAAGCCAGAGCCAGAAGATTATCATACATACGGTGTTAGGACAGAACTCCATTGGAGTGCTGGGGTCCATTTCAACTAATAATCATAGGAGAATATAGATTTAATATTTTCTTTACCATTTTCTTATTACAATTTTTAAAAACAGATCTACCATTTTTCAGAAATTTTGAAAATGACAAAACATAGTTTTTGAATATGTATTCTTTCTAGCTTCTCTCTTCTTAGTTTGCCTGCAATCAATTATGGATTTCGAAAGAATTTGAGCACTATATTATGAGGCTTCTTTAAAAAGCAAATATATATTATTTTAGGGGAGCCCCTAATATGGACCTCAAAAATAAAGGTCCACCAATGGACCCATGCATATTACCTGCTATAGCAGGTTACCCTAAGTTTAGTAAAAATTGAATTTTATTATCTTCATCACAAAATCACCCAACCACTTCACTCTTCTCCAAGCACTAGCTAGCATGACATTGATTTGCAGTAAAGTCATTTGAGATTTGATAAGCAAGCTTATGGATACAGCTTAACAACAACTAAGTGACATTGGGTTGCTATTTTATGTTGTTAATTCTCCCTGGGGAATCCTTTTTTTACATTTAAATGAAATTAAAATTAAAATAACAGAAATTAGTTGGGTTTTTGTTTCTGTTATGCAGGAAGAGATTACACAAGGCAGGATAATAAAAGGATTGACATATGTGAATTAAAATTAATGTTCAGGGAAAAAAATTGAGCTACCGAAAAAGAAGAAGAAATAAGTTCCAAGTTCTCAACATCCAGAGAAAATTTATGTGCAAAATGCAATGGTGATGATGAAAGTTCAAAATCCAACATCATAGATCTATGTAGAAAATTTTCGATGGTTATTTTCTTGTAAGATCCAACCAAATATTCCTTTCCAACTCTCTTTCAATTCCTTCCACCTTCCAATGCCTTCTATGAAACTACCAAACTGTCCCTCTCATTCCTTGCTCTAACCTTTTGTAATTTTTTTTAAGGTAACCTGTTGTAGTAGGTAATATGTACAGGTCCATGGGTGGACCTTTATTTTTAGGGTCCATATTAGGGACTCCCTTATTTTAGACTTATCAAGGAACTTGCCACCATGTCCTGTGTTCCACCCTTTCACTGGTATCGGTAACGAAAAGCATTTACGAATATAATTCAAAACAGTGAACTTAAAATTTCAATGCAAACAAATATTCCAAGCAAGTTCAATCTAAAAATAATGATAGTAAGAACCATACCTTAATGCTACTTCTTTACGAACAGTATAACGAATTTTTTTGTCAAAATTTCGTTCCTTCCGCTTTTCACGAAATCTAATCAATGAAGCTAATCTCTGAGGGACGCTGAATTTTTCTGGTGTACCAATAAATGCCTAATAAAATGTTTCATGAGCCAGATATTTGACCAGCAAAAGGCTATCAATCGAACTCCAACCAAGTAATGTAGTAATACCTGGTTATTTTCCTCCGGAGAAATTGGCATGGAAGGTAAGGTTGGAGGTACTTCACGCCCTCCCAATAACAGTAGTACAGATTGAACCTAGCAATGACACCTAAGATTATTATAAATTACTTTCTACAATCAAACCCTATGCAGGGAATAGTCCATAACAGGATTAACAATGGATCAAATCATTAATCATCTTAGATAAATTATAACACACGCCTCAAGGCGTGTTAAACTGCATACTATCTATGATAAAATAAGAGGGTTTATACTATCTATAAAATAATTATTCACTACACGAGTCTTTCATCTCCTTGTTAGAAATTTAAAATGAACACACATTTTAGAAAATAAAAACTAAAAATGTTTTTTTGAAACTAAACAAGCGAAGATAAGTTGATGAACCTTTTCTGGCGACACAGAGTCAAAGACGTAAACTTGTCCCTGAAAAGACAAAGTAAGCTGATCTCCAATATCATTCCCTTGATCCATTATTAAAGTGTGATTGTCATGAAGATTTCCATTGTTGGAGTGGATTTCACCTTCCGCACGCTCACTTCCTCCGCAGTTAGAATCACCGCCACCGCCGTTATTTTGATCGTCATCCATCTCATTCCCATTGCTCATATGGTGCAACCCGTGATGTTCATATGGCATATGTATAGGATGTTGTTCATCACTGATCTGCATCCGCGAATCAACACCATGAATACCATCCATGTACTGGAAGAGCCAAAATTACCTAAAAAAGTGACATAAAGATTGTTAATGGCAGCCAAAGAAAATCAACAACAAAAGTAACATAAAAGAACAATAAATGAAAAACATTTTTTGAAACTATGTATCACAGACACCGAACATATCAGAAACAGATATGATGAATGTCAATGTCCATGCTTCATTGGTTATAAATCAATTACTATGGAAAGCATGCATTTCTCACAGCAAACCAAGCTACACATACAATAAGAAAAGTTCATTGAGATAGCATAGTAAAAATTAAGTACTATACGCATGAATTTCTTACAGCAAACCAAACTACACATACAATAAGAAAAAGGCATTGATATACCAATTAACAGGTAAAGTATCATAGCTCTAATGCACTGACAATGACAACACTTATGGTAGAAGGCGTGTCCGTGTTCCAATGTTTCAACATGTGTCGGTGTCACACACCGACACATGCGATTACATTCAATTAATTACTTTTCTCAAATTATTACTCGTGTCCATGTTAGTGCTTCATCATAGTATCATAACGAAGGTAAATGGATAAAATTTCGTTCAAATTAAAGAACATTTCTAGAGATAATCAGAAATAAACTTAAATTAAATGAAACACATTTGAATCAGAAACAATAATAAGAAAAACAAAAACATGCATGAACCAAAAGAAGACATGTTTGTTTAAGGAGAAAGAACCAACGGATTGTTGATTGTAACTTGATCTGAACAACAACAATAACAACAAAGAAGCATGTGATGGCACGTGATGTTCAGGTGAGTAAGTGAAGATGGAAAAAGAAGAAGAAGATGAAGATTGAGTAAGGGGCAATATAACGACAAGGAATGAGATCAGAGATAGATAGAGACATATAAAGCCTTTGTTTGTTCCAACTCAAAATATTTTTTACCACCCCACAAATATTTCATCATCGTATATTTTTTTTATCATTAGATCGATAAATCTTATTATATTTTATTTAATTTAATAGTAAAATTTATTGATCGAATCGCATAACAACATTGTGTATAATGCAAGATTTATTTTGTTTAGATTTTGGCTTCAATTTTATTTTTAATCCTTACTTTTTATTATAAACTACTTTTTCCGCTATTCGTTAAAGTTTAATGTATATTTAATTGTAAACTTAACATATGTATTCAATGATTCATTGTCACATCTAAAGTTGTTAAATCATGAGTTAACTTTTAATATAATCAAATGAATCATAAATTTACAATACTAGATCATAAAGAAGAGTTAACTCTCTAGTTTTAGTACATTTTCATAATATCCATAAACTTTCCATAAATAATGTGACATGCTTCTTATTCTTATTTCATGATGATACAAGTTCTCTAAACTAAAATTCTAGATA
Source organism: Medicago sativa (assembly GCF_051527215.1). Lineage (NCBI taxonomy): Eukaryota > Viridiplantae > Streptophyta > Magnoliopsida > Fabales > Fabaceae > Medicago > Medicago sativa. Next base: position 6,448,666 of record NC_140752.1, read on the forward strand.
ATCATTTCATTAAAAGATTAGCGAAAAGACAGACACGTGAAAATTATGAACGGTGTTTTTTTATGAAAATTTGATTTTGATTATAACTAAAAATATAAATGGTTGTTGCTTTCAAGTTATAACAAATCAAACTAACCATGATTATCTATTTCAATGACACCAACAATATAACAAAAAAATATAATCTAAACTCTTTTTTTTTAATGACACCAACAACAATATTTATTATAGAAAAAAAGTTGTTTAAGGGTATAATTGAAATGATGAAAAAGTAAGTATAAATATAATCATCTAGTTTGTTACATTTTTTAATCGATAAGGGAAAAAAACCAAACATACATATATATATTCGTATCTTGTCAAAAATATATATATAAATTTGACAAGATACGAATATATATATGTATGTTTGGTTTTTTGACAAGATATATTCGTGATTGTTACATTTTCTTAATATTTAAATTTGTTGTTATCTATTTGTTACATGTTTTATTTGTATTGAAAATTGAGGGCATTTTTTGAAAGATAAATCCAGCTCAAAATCGCAGAAAGGGGTAGTTTTCTTTATATATAGTATAGATATCGATTATAAATTTAAGATTTTTCATTTTTTTAAAGAAGTTAAAATGGAATTATATAACCAAACAACTTTACTTTCCTTGCACAAGGGATGCTAGAAAGAAGTAAAGATATAAGTGTAGTTACATCATATAACGAAATAAAACACAAAAAGAATGCTATAAAAACTAATTACAAACATAAAATAGGATTCAATCAACACATATGGTAACTAAAAGCATAGCTTTCAGCCACTCATAAGAATGTGCATTAACTTTGTCAAACAGGTTTCTTAAAAAAAAAAAAAATTGTCAAGCAGTGGTGGATAGTAAGGTGAGAAAAACACAGAAAAGTGTGTGTGTGTGTGTGTGTGTGGGGGGGGGGGGGGGGGGGGGGGGGGGGGGGGGGGGTTCAATTGTGTTAGCTTTTTTTCTTTTTAAAACTAAGTTCAATGTCTAGAGTCTGGAACAAGGTTCAGAGTCTTATGCAACGTATAAGGTAAAGAGAGAGAAAGAGAAGAGAAAGACACAAACCAAGTAACGTGAATTTTTTAGACGAAACAACAACCCTTGTGGATACGATACTCTACTTATCACTTTATTACTTGGTAAACGATTTGGTACACTTGCATAATCAGACCATCAGACGCATGTGCTCTTGTGGTATAGATACGCAGGACAATGGACTTTAGATGTTGCGAGCTTGGAGTATGACGTTCGTCAGTCTTTCTCTTCTTAGGAGTGTAATTTGGGTCAACGCTCTGGTCTGTAACATTAGGGGTTGGGGTTTAAACGTTGAATTTTATTTTCCATGGAGTTAAAGTCTTGTGAACCTTGATATTATTTAATGTTGAAGACCTAATTGTTTATTATTGAGATATGTTGGATTATTTCTGCTGCTGAAATATGAATTATTATTGTTTGATGAAATGATAGATGATGAGTATGTGTAACACCTTTTTATTTAAATAAATTATTATTATTTAATAAATCAAAGTTGAGGTTTAATGTGTTACAAAGACGAGAGAAATGCTTGTAAAATATCTTATTTTAAATTACCTTATTTTATATTGCGTAATTTCAATTTAAATAAAAAAAACAAGGTTAATCAAGAAGAAATTTGGATGAACATCTAGTCAATTAAGATATTTAGAAGAACTATAAATTATAATACATAATATTTTTTTCAAAGGGATATAAAATATAGTATATATTTCCTCAAAAAAAAATATAGTATATCATTCATTTCGTAGCAACCATTTTTTCTCGGCACCGGATCTCGGACCGAGTACCTCGAGGTTGAAAAGATAAATTCTCAACCAAGTGACATCTCGAGAGATATGTAGCAACCATTTTCTCTACAAAAGTACCCTCATTTTTTAAATTTTTTATTTCATTTAAAATGGAAATAAATTAAAATGTTTTTAATTGAAAAATTAAAAAAAGATGGATCAAGCATAACCTTGCATATCTTATGCATCGTCCTTACCAACTGAGCTAAGCTCACGGGGACATATAATATAATATTATATAATATAAATTTTGTTTTGTAATAATATTTTTCTATAGAAAAGCTTCCTAAAAATATTTTATATATTTTAAATTTTCTATTTCAATTAAAATGTAAACAAAATGATTTTTTTACTCAAAAAGAAAATAAAGATTTTTTTTGCAAGAAAAAAAGAGAAGAAAATAAAGATGAATCAAGTGTAAGTTGGATGAATATGAGAGACACTTGTAAGTTAATACATTTACAAAACCTTTCCTTATAATATAATATTTATCTTGTAACAACCATTTCTATATAAAAAATTTCCAAAATTATTATATATATATATATATATATATATATATTCCAATTCAAATGTAAATAAAAAAAATAAATCATGTAAATTTAGATGCATAGGAGAGAGACACTTTTAAATTACCATATTTACAATAACCTTACTTTATACTATATACAACAAATTTCAAAAAAAAATTACTCAAAAAATAAATAAGTTTTTTTTGACAATAAAAAATATATATTTTTTAAGGCAATAACCTTACTTTATACTATATACAATAATATATTTTATTTTAATAGATAGGTGGTGTCATTTTAATGAAGTATTATTACTCAAAAAATTGTTCATGAAATATCAGTTTAGTGGTAAAAGATTAATTTTATAACTTCAAGAGACAAAGTGTAAAATTGATCATCGTCAGCGTTTTTTTTTTTTAATATCATCAGCGTTGTTGATAATAATTTTCTCTTTCGGAGTTTAAAAAATTAAAAACAATAATTGGTACCGTGAAGTATCAGTCGTTTTTTTAAATAAAAAAAAAAAGTATACGTCGTGCCATGCACTATCAATTTTATCAAATTACCTACCTTCAATAAGTTTCCAAAAAAATAAAAAATATGTGGCATAAGTTTGACCATATCATTATTCATTGATAACAATTTCCTAAAACAAATTTCCTTCAAAAACAAATTTCCTAAAACAAATTTCTTTTCCTTCAAAAAAAAATTCTATATAAAAATTTCCTAAAACAAATTTCTTTATTTTAATCATTAATATTATTATATTGAGAACTAACAATGGTAATTTTTGTGTGCAAACGTGACAAAGAGTCTTATAAAAAGGCCATGAGTATGTGTTTATTTCAATTCAAACTCTCCAAATATTTTTGTGATAGTAACAATGAGTATGTGTTATTTTCTTACTCTTCTGCTTTTTTCTTTTTCTTGTTTTATGATTTCTCTTTCTAATGCTCTAAGCAATGGCTTTAGTGTTGAACTCATCCACCGTGACTCTTCAAAATCACCACTCTACCAACCTACACAAAACAAATACCAACGTGTTGTCAATGCCATGCGTCGTTCCATCGATCGTGTCGATCATTACTACAAACATTCCCTTACTAACACACCCAAATCCACTGTGATCCCCGCTAAAGGTGAGTTTCTTATGACCTATTCAGTCGGTACCCCACCATTTAAGTTATATGGTATTGTTGATACAGGTAGTGACATGGTTTGGCTTCAATCTAAGCCTTGTGAACACTGTTACAACCAAACGACTCCTATCTTTAATCCTTTGAAATCATCAAGTTACAAAAACAATATTCCTTGTTCGTCTAAAAAATGTAAGTCTTTTGAATCTACCTCTTGTAATAAAAATAAAACTTGCGAATATACTATTAAGTATGGTGATGGATCAATATCACAAGGAGATCTTAGTTTGGAAACTCTTACATTAGATTCCACCTCTGGTTCTTCTATTTCATTTCCTAAAACCGTGATAGGTTTTGGACATAACAATACATTGTCATTTGAAGGCAAGAGCTCTGGTGTGGTTGGCCTTGGAAATGGACCTGTGTCTCTAATAAATCAATTGGGTTCATCAATTGGTGGAAAGTTCTCTTATTGTTTGGGGCCAGAGTCGTCTAACTCGACAAGCAAACTCAATTTTGGAGAAGCTGCTGTAGTTTCTGGTCATGGAGTTGTGTCAACTCCTTTAGTGAAAAAAGACCCAAAAATTGCTTACTTAATAACATTGAAAGCATTTAGTGTTGGAAACAAAAGAGTAGAATTTTCAAAGCAATCAAATGGTAGTGTTGATGGTAACATCGTGGTTGATTCAGGTACAACATTGACAATTGTACCATCTGGTATTTATCATAATTTGAAATCAGCTGTGGCAAAATCGGTTAAACTGAAGCGTGCAAAGGATCCAACTGGTGGTATTTTAAACCTTTGTTATCCATTTGCATCAAATGAAAATGATTTTCCTATAATCACTGCACATTTTGAAGGTGCAGATATTAAGTTGCATTCTAATAGCACCTTTGTTCAAGTTGCCGATGGGGTTGTTTGTTTGGCTCTTGTCCCATCTCGAATCAATAAAGGCATCTTTGGGAATTTGGCTCAACAGAATTTGTTGGTTGGTTATGATCTTCAACAAAAAATTGTGTCTTTTAAGCCTACTGATTGTACCAAACCATATTGAGTGTAGACTTTGTTTACTTTACTCCTTGAATTTATAATAATAATAATAATAATAATTCATTTTTTGCTTCATCTCTCTTTGTTATTAAAGTTAATTTACTTTGGGTTGGTCCATTATATTTGTTCTTGTTTTTATTTGACAATATTTGAAAAAGACAATAAATACTAATTAAAATATAAAAAGTAGTGTTGTATTAAGACACTGCTCACTAGGCATATATTTAACTATTAATTGCTACAAATTTACATAATTCATATATAAAAGTCAACATGTTTGTTTCAACATTACTTGATATGTTCTTATATAATGTTTAATTGTGATACTGCACATCTCTTTATAATTTATTTTTTGAACAAGCAAAAATGAATTATATTACCACAAAGAACAAATTCTACTCCCTAGAATAAGGTGTCCACAGAAGAGCAGATCAAGAGTACAATAACGAATCCTGAAGAAAAGAAAAGACAGCCAACCAATCCCCAAACAAACCTGTAATATCCCACTCGCCAGCAATAAGAGTTTTATCAGTTGAACGTGTCAGAGGACAAGTATACAGGAAAGATAGATATGACAGAAAATATTATCGTGCAATGTCAGTTAAGCACGGGTTTAATTATCAGTGTCAGAATAAACATGTTTAAGACCGAAGGGTATTATGGTACATTCATGAGGAGCCTATATAAGTGGTTTAATATTCATTCTTCATGAATATTTCTATCTCTAGGTTTAAAGACTCAACAATTCTCTCCTCCTTCTCTCTAGCCATCACCCTCTCTCTCCCTCTATGCATCAATTCATCCTCTTATCATGACAAGATCAAGGTTATACTAGCTTAAGGTGGTGTTGGTGATTATATACAAGAAAGATTAAAGACTTGGTGTAAACTTGAATCCAATTTCTTCCTTTCCAAGACCAATCAAAGGGCTAGGGTTTTGTGTGAACTTGAAGAGAAGTTGGATCATTAACATATTGGAAGCTTGGGATCAAATTCAGATCATGTTAAGGTGAGTTCTATAGATAGCTTTCCTACCATTGGATTTGTGAGGAACTATGAATTATGTTAGTATGTAAGTTAGAGAAATTAGTACCTCTTGCCATTGATTTTGTTACAATTGCGTTAATTATTGCCATGCAATGAACTTATATTGTTTACCACGTTTTCTGGATGTATTGTGGGTGCCAAGAACTTGATTTTGAGGGTTTTAGATCAAAAATACGAATTTTGAAATGCATGTCTGAAGAAACTCGCTATTAGCGAAATATTTCACTAATAGCCAAAAACCTCCAAGGGCAACTTGCCATTGGCGAGTTTAACAGCCTCTTGGAAGTTTTTGGCTTGTTTCAGAGGTCCTGTGATGTCTTCCGAGACATCTTTTTGCAGTCTTTTCTATCATTGAAACCCCTCGAACATCAAGTGCTTGTTGTACCTTACATTCAAAGATTTCCAAATGAAATATATAGGCAAACATTAACAAACTCATCAAGGGAATGGCATGTGATAGCATAGGCATGAATTATGTCCGGGTAGCAACTTGATTCATAAGTATGGAAATCCTAGAGCCTCGACTTAGATAGTCGAGAATAATCATGTTAGTATGTAACCTAGTCATGGTAGGTTAAGTTATGTATGGACAAGAACAACTATGTAAGCAGTTACCGATAATCGGGCAGGTTATAGACCCGCAGTAATCGTTCAAGCAAGTTTATGTTAAATCCTTCATGTATGATTAAGACTATGTAAGTAATATGAACATTCGTGTCTTTCCGTTATCCACGCCATGGGGATACGAAAGGTTCACGTTAGGGGGGAGGAGATACGCTCCGCAAGGTATGCCTGCACGGCATTGAGAGGAGTACCGGTGTTAGCCTTAGATAGGAATTTCACCGGTTATGTCATGGGATTATTTCCAAGGTTCTCCACTCGGGACAATCCGTAAAACGAACCAATATAATATTTTTTGTTACACGCTAACCTTTTAACATAATGAATAACTATGAATAATTATGACATGATACGATTAAGTTATGCTATGAGCTATGTGTAATGTAACGTCCACTTTTAAAACTTTAATTTTTTAAAATTAGGGGAAAATATCAAGAATAATTTTCTGAAGAAATAGACGAAAAATTAATTATAAATCCTTTGATAACCAAATTTCGTAAAATTCATAATTAATTATTATACATCCAAAAATCATAAACGATGAAAATACTCAAAACTGGACATTTAGTAACTACTACCAAAATCAGAGTACTATGTAGGCATTTTGTCCACTAATTCCCAAACTATCAACCTAATATAATGAAGGGATACTTCTAGAATGGCGAACTCCTCAGCTTCGATGTCATCGGTGGTCTTCGTCTTAATCTCTAAATCTGAAAACAACACTCTAATGAGATACGAAATCCCAGTGAATAATACACACAAGTTTAAAAACGAGTATTGTTCTCAGCTGGCACAGTAACTGAAAAAATCAACCTTGGTATCCGCTTTCTTTCCAAAATAGTCTTTAAAATATATATAGTTAATACTATTAAATCAATCAAAACATCATTGTTATGTGGAGCATTAGCTCATCTAATATGGGGTACAAGACCCATCTATATGGAGCACATAGCTCATCCGGGCAAGTAACTATATGGGGTAAGAGACCCATCCATGTGGAGCACAAAGCTCATCTCATGTGGAGTACAAGACTCATCTATATGGAGCAAATAGCTCATCTCATGTGGAGTACAAGACTCATCTATATGGAGCACATAAATCATCTGGGTAAGTAATTGTGAAGTACAAGGCTCATCCATATGGAGCACAAAGCTCATCTTATGTGGAGTACAAGACTCAACTATATGGAGCACAAAGCTCATCTGATGTGGGGCACAAGACTCATCTGTATGGAGCACATAGCTCATTTGAGTAAGTAATTGTGGAGTACAAGACTCATCCATGTGGAACACAAAGCTCGTCTCATGTGGAGTACAAGACTCATCTATATGGAGCACGAAGCTCATCTGGGTAAGTGACTGTGGAGTTCAAGACTCATCCATATGGAGCACATAGCTCATCTTAGTAGACATAATTTTCATTATAACTTTCATTTCCATAAAATCACTATAAAAATAAATTCTATTAATTTGCTCTACAATTCGTCAAGGAACATATACCTATATACAGTACGTCAAGGAATATATACCTATATACAGTACATAAACTTATGCTACATATGATAATTTGTTTATAATCCTGTAGCAATAATCATATCTTGTGGGTATAGTGTATAAGCTTATAATGATGAAATAGTAATAACTAGCAAATGAAGTACTTGCCTATATACGGTTCTGTCAAGAAGAAAAGAAGTATATATAGCATATACCATAATACTAGATAGCAGCAAGGGTTTATGATTATCATATAAAGAATCACTCATATAAACAACAAACAGTATAATATATTTATAAGGACAGCAAGTCAGCAACCTAAATCGATCATAGCATGTATAAAATCAATTCATAGTCAATCATCTAAATAAATATCAGCCTTTGGATATGCTTGAGATTGCATGCTGTGTTGACTTTCATTTATTTGAAAAATATAACAACACTAGCTGCCTGTATCGTGTGTCAGTCGCGTTACAAATTTTCGCACTATATAGCAATTCTGAAACAACAAACTATGGCATTTAATTTGAAATTTGACATTCTTATTCAATCATTATAATCAAAACAGAGATAAACATGAAATTATACATTATTCTCATCCACTCACCAGGGACGGATCTGAGATTGAAGGAAGTAAAGACTAAATTTTTTTGGAGAAATAAATATTAATAGATAATGCACAACGTAAGTTACAAAATCTTATCTTAGAACTCATGCGCGCGCACGCGCACACATTCACACACACTCACGCGCGCGCGCGCCACACACACACACACACACATGTTTTATCTTGGTTTTCGGGTGTCAAACATTGATTACGTTTGAACCTTTTTAACCGGTGATATCTCATTTTTTCTTGGGAAGGGAAAAAATAAGCAAAACCCTTGAGAATCGAGGTCCGGGAGTTGTTTTCGCTACGGGAAGGTGTTAGGCACCCATAACGACTATAGTATCCTATAGGAACCGTCTTTATTTTCTACGCGCGCTTTATTTTTAAATGCTATTTTGAAAGTGGTATTAAACCTAAAGGTATTCTAAGTGAAGAATTGGAGGGAGAAGAATGTGTTTGGATTTTTATTTTATTTGAATTGAAGGAATTTTGTTCCTTGCCTCCGTACCCGTTTAAGGGATCAAATCCACCGTAGTTCTCTTCCAAAAATGTTTTTGTTTTTGTTGGTTGATTTTAAGTTTGAAAATTTGGAATTTGAAGAATAGAAAGAGGCCTCAAGGGCATGAGATTTAGAAAAAGGTGAGGTGGAATTAGTTGTTTGCAAAAAGGTCTAAGTATGATTAAAGTTCATTAGAAATTTGATTAAGAAAATGAAAAAGGAAAATACAATGGGATTTTGATCCCAAGGTTTATTTTGAAAATGATTTGAGTGAAGTTTGTTTACATTTTTTGGAAAATTGATTTTTCTAAGTATAAAGCCTAAACATTCATCTAAACATACAATCCTAAACATACATCTAAACATGCATATTCTAACTATATAGTGATGTGTGTGCATGTGTCGGTGCTTGTGTCGGTGTACATCATTAGAGTCCATTGTCCTTATTACATCATGCCCTAATTACATTCTATGGTCTTGCAAGAAATTAAAATTGCATAAAAGGTAAGATATTACAAGATTCCTAAGTTTTACATTCTAGGCCTTGGTAAAAATTAATATGCAAGAAATTGAAGTGCAAGGAATGAGAGATGAAAATATGGTGTGAGATGCTTATGAAACAATGAACAAAGGGTTAGTAATAATAGGCATTGAATAGTAAAAAAATGGCAAGAAAATAAAGCATATCAACATGGTAAAAAACGACAAAAAGTGGTAAAAATGCACTTAATAAAACACCAAAAATTCCTAAGCAAGCAAAAGGTCCATGACTCTCACATTTTGGCATTTTCAAAGGGTTTTTAGGTTCAGCCCCGATTGTGAAAGTCACAAGAGAATTATAAGTCAAGGAATCATGGTATGAAATTAAGCCAATTTTACACTAATTCACATATTAAAAATAACAAGTAACTTGCTAACTAAGCAACCAATTATCACACATTCAAAACAGCACCAAAACCACCAATCAATCACCAAATGATACCCCAAAATTATTCAACAAACCACAATTATTATGAATCAAACAAATGGAATTAAAATATGCAAAAAAAAACTTCACAAAATTGGACAAAACAACACAAAAATTAAACAATTTCTCCTTGTATTTTCTCTAACAATTTCCAGCATACAAAATTCCTATGCAACGATCCCAAATCCACCGACACAATTGCAACAAGAACTCACTCATTTTTTACAAGTTTTTTAACAAGATTTTCAATCAAAAATTAAAGAAACACTTTAAACCAAAGCAAAAAATAATTCTCCGGTATTTCTTGATCAATCTTGACATGCAATATGTCAAAATTGATCAAAAAATGCAAGAAAATTAATAGCAATTTTTTTAGAATTTTTGATGAAGCTTTGAAGCAACGCAGAGGTGTAAAAAGTGAAAGCAGTGTGTGAAATAGCACAAAATTCACTAAAAAACGAAAATAGCAAACAGTTAAGGCCCAAGCCCAGTCCAAGGTGGAAAAACGGGTCATCAGGAAGCACAGGGATCATTGGATCAATCCAACTGGATCGGATCCAAGATCCAACCATCGTGAGGCCTAGGGAGCATGGTAATATGGTAGGTGAGCACGCACAGGATAAAATGGCATGAATGTTTTAAAACAGAAAACACGTGAGCAAAGTTCTCACTTCTTCTTCTCCCTTGCGCTATCTCTTCTTCTTCTTACAGTTCCGGTGAGCTTGTTCCTCCGGCGTGGTGGCCGGAAACGTCACCACTACGCCGGAGTTCAAGATCTCTACAGTTTTCAAAGCCTTTCACTTTTTAGAAATCAATTTCCACGAAAATCATCGATCCGGATCCGATTCGAAGAAGAAAGAATTAGGAAAGATGATTCTAATGTTCAACAGTTTGAAAGCAGTACAGATAACGACGGACACGAAATTACCTCTCTTTCGACGGTGCCGCTCAATTTCCGCTTCGTCTTTCTTGAACTTGATTCCGATCCGGTCCGAACTGTTGTTGTTCTTCACGGCTGTCTTCTATTGTCTTGCGAATCTGCTACTGCTTCAATTCGATTTCCATTCCTCCTTCTTTTTCATTTTGGTTCAGACTTGTTTTATATTGGTGGTGATGAATTTGTGTTTCGGTGGATTGGCGAATGGTATAGGAATCGTTGTTGTTGATTGATTATGAACCTCTTGTGGTTTGAGGGTTTATCGAAGGTTGTTGATGGACTTTGAGCAATAATACATTGCTGTTATGAACAAGAAGAAAGAAAAGGGAAAAAAATGAAGAAAAGATGATGATTGTGGTGATTTTGTGGTGGTTATGGATGATGGAGATGGTGGTTAAAGGTTGTGGAGTGGTGGTTGAAGGTTGTTAGGGAGGAAGAAGATGGTGGAGGAAAGTTAGTTAGAGATGAGAAAATGGGAGGGAAAAATTGAGAGAAGAAGTTTGTGATTTTTGTGAAAAAGGGTTGAAAAATAATTAGTGGAAAAAAAAAATGATTAGTTGAATGAACCTTGACCAACTTTGACCTATTTATAGGTGATGTGGGAATGCTTGGACCAATGAGACAATGCCATGTGTACTTGGACTTGTAACAAACTCTTAAGGACCAATAGCATTTGGACACATGGCACTTGGACTCTAACAAACTTAAAAGGGATTAAAATGTAAATAACAAAAGTACAAGGACCGAAATGAAAATTAAAACCAAAATTGAATTGAAAAAGTAAATTGAAAATTAACGTAAAGCGAGACGATTAAAAACAACAAAGCAGATTAAAATGAAACAGAGATATTATATGAAATGACCAAAATGCCCCTAGGGGCTTAAAACGACTAAAAATGACTCAGATGAAATTTTTAAAATGATTTTTTAACAAGGGATTGAAGCAAGAGCTTGTGCAAGCAAATTAAAAGACTCAGAGACAATTTTTAGAATTTACACAGGGCTTTAACACATGAAAAGACAAAAATGCCCCTAGGGGCAAAACTGACTCAAAATGACTTCAAATGCAATTTTTTAAAATGGATTTTGACATGAGATTGAAGCAGAGACTTATTCAAACTACTTGAAAGGACTCAAACAAAATTTTAAAAGACTGGAAGAAATTTTGACATAGGAAATGACTAAAATACCCTTACATGTGAATTTTGCAAATAACATTGAAATAAAGTGCAGAGAAAGATGTAATTGATCAGAGATAGTTCAAATGACTTGAAATGCAAAAAGAAGAATTGAGTTGGTATTTTTAGGTCCAAAATTAGGGTATAACAGCTGCCCCTATTTAAGTTTCTTTGTCCGGAGAGTCAAGAGACGAAGTCTTAGAGTTGACGGGACGAAGATACTTAAATATTAACATTTGCACTGCTTTTGGACATAAAAATACGCTTTCAGATTTTCAAAAATATGAATGTCATGCAATACTTTGATTATGAATGCAAGACAAACGACTGGAGTCTATAGAACATGTCATGTCACTGGGGATTCAGGTTGACATTGACAGGGTAGACAAACCAGGGGATAAAAAATAAGGTACAAGCTGTTCTTTGGATCGAACTAGCCACTTGACCAAGGAATACAAAACAAGAGATAGGCACAAGCTGTTCTTGGGATCAAACTTGGCACTTGACCGGAAACATAGACATATAGGCAGATACAAGCTGTTCTTTGGATCGAACTTGACACTTGATTGAAGATACAAACAAATAGACAGACACAAACTGTTCTTTGGATCGAACTGGCCGTTTGGCTGGAGATATAGACACAAAGGGTAGACACAAACTGTTCTTTGGATCGAACTTGCCGTTGGATTATCATCACATCATGTGGGTAGGTGCAAACTGTTCTTTTAGATCGAACTTGCCGTTTGACCGATAACAAAGCATAAGCTGGGTACAAACTGTTCTTTAAATCGAACTTGCCGTTTGTTCGGAAGCATAGGTATATAAGCAGGTACAAGTGGTTCTTTTTGGATTGAACCTGGCACTTGACCAGTAACAAGATACAAATTGAAAGTCTGTTTTAACAAGATACCAATTGAGGGTAAATTGTCATTGACTTGATTTGAAAATAGACATGACCATTTTTGTTGGCCCAAGAGTAAATTGAGAGTAAATTGACATTGATTTGAACTGAATTGAAAGTTGAAATTGACATTGACATTGACATTGGCTTGGAAATTGAAATTGACATTGACATTGACATTGACATTGACATTGGCTTGTCAATTGAAATTGACATTGACATTGACATTGGCTTGGCAATTGAAATTGACATTGACATTTGACATTGACGTTTGACATTGACATTGACATTGGCATTGGATATTGACATTTGACATTGACATTTGACATTGACATTTGACATTGATATTGGCATTGGATATTGACATTTGACATTGACATTGGCATTGGATATTGACATTTGACATTGACATTTGACATTGACATTTTGACATTGACATTCGACATTGACATTGACATTGGCATTGACATTTGACATTGACATTGGATATTGACATTTGACATTGACATTTGACATTGACATTTGACATTAACATTTGACATTGACATTTGACATTGACATTGACATTGAAATTGAGAGTTGAGATTGCATCGAATTTGACAGTTGAAATTGAAATTGACAGTTGGAATTGAAATTGAAATTGATTTTGACATTTGAAATTGAAATTGAAATTGGCATTGAATTTGACAGTTGACAGTTGGATATGCAACATGTATGTATGGTATAGCAAGATTTTTGGATATATGAGCACATAAAATGCATGATTATGCATGTATGAATGCCTGAAATGCATGATTGGTTTGTAACTTGGCAGAGAAGTTTCACAAAGGCAGACAAGACATTGGAAGATTGGGCACGTAGTGGCTCGTGCTGCGACATATTCACAGGGGAAAAACCTCTTTGGAGAGACCGTCGTTGGGAGACGTATCAAAACCATGGCTGAGGGCAATAAAACTTGTAGAGGATAGACCCTTGGAGGGTTCTTGGATACAGGTCGCCGTTGCTAGGCGTGTCAGTGCTGGGTAAACATTGGATGTTCGCATCTGTGGTCAATACTTTTTCAATATTCTTTTCATTTTTCATTTTCAAACCCCACTTTTGCCTGAACCGCCCTTTCGGGTTTTCGATTCACCGGGGAATAAATTCTTTTCATTGCCCCATTTTTTCCTGAATTGCCTTCATAGGTTGTCAATCAGCGGGGTGCTCATTTTTGCCTAAGCCGCCCTTTCGGGTTTTCAACTTAGCGAGCTTTTTTTTTTCATTTTTTCATTTTTTCCATTTTCATTTTCATTCTGTTTTTTCATTCTTGCCATTGACCACAGATCATCCTGGGGAGTAACCTGCTTGTAACATGTATTGAAATAGACATTGACATTCATTCATTCATGCATGTTTCATTGAAATGTACCCTGTTGCTCAGGTTTGCTTTCAAAATAGACAGAAAAAGATTTTTTAATTTTCAAAAATGTTTGTTTCAGACATTGACATTATCAAATAGACAGAAAATGTTTTGTATATGGCATTGAAAGTAGAAAGAAAAATGGAGTTTCAAACAGTAGAAAGGCTCAAACTGATGTAGAAGAGTGAAAGTCAGCCAAAGGCATGACTTCACGGATTTACAAAGCTTGGAAAATGGTAATTTTATTGGTTGGTGATACATTGAACACGATGACCGCTACATTTCATAGAAATTTTGAATTCACAAGTACAGAAGCTTCTGATGAAGATGATCATTGACAGTTGCAGATGCCCCAAGAGGTGATGGTGATTTGCCAGATATAGTTACTTGTCTTTTATTGTCAACCTCATTTTTGCATGAACCGCCCTTTCGGGTTTTCGGCTCATCGAGGCGCTCATTTTTGCCTGAGTTGCGTACAATCTCAGCGAGCTCTTTCATATTCATTTTTTTGTCCCTAACTTTTGCCTGGATCGCCCTTTCGGGTTTTCGATCCACCGGGAAGCGCATTTTTGCCTAGGCCGCCCTTTCGGGTTTTCGACCTACCACGCTGTTCTTTTCTTTCTAGACAAAGTATTTCTTGACTATATCGGCATTAACAGGATTTGGAAGCTCAACACCATCCATGTGTGTAAGAATCAAAGCACCACCAGAGAAAGCCTTCTTGACAACATAAGGACCTTCATAGTTAGGTGTCCACTTGCCCCTTGGGTCGGGTTGCTGGCTTATCCTTCTTTTCAATACAAGTTCGCCTTCCTTGAATTCTCGAGGTCGGACTTTCTTGTCAAAAGCATTCTTCATTCGCACTTGATACAATTGTCCATGAGCCATAGCATCCATACGTTTCTCTTCAATCAGATTCAATTGATCGTACCGACTTTGACACCATTCAGCCTCAGTTAACTTTGCTTCCATGATTACTCGAAGAGATGGAATCTCCACTTCCAGTGGGAGAACTGCTTCCATGCCATACACAAGAGAGAAAGGAGTTGCCCCGGTTGAACCGCGCACCGTAGTACGGTAACCATGCAAGGCAAACGGTAGCATTTCATGCCAGTCTTTGTAAGTAGTGACCATCTTCTGAACAATCTTCTTGATGTTCTTATTAGCGGCCTCAACTGCACCATTCATCTGAGGTCTATAAGGAGAAGAGTTGTGATGTTCAATCTTGAATTCTTCACATAAAGCTTGCATCATGCTATTGTTCAGATTAGAGCCATTGTCAGTGATGATCTTGTTGGGAACACCGTATCGACAGATGATGTTATTCTTGATAAACTTGACAACCACTTGCTTGGTACCATTTGCATAAGAGGCAGCTTCAACCCACTTGGTGAAATAGTCAATTGCCACTAGAATGAAACGATGTCCATTGGAAGCTTTTGGTTCAATTCTTCCGATCATGTCAATGCCCCACATAGAGAAAGGCCATGGGGAAGAGATAACATTGAGAGCATGTGGAGGCACATGAATCTTGTCAGTATAAATTTGACATTTGTGGCATCTTTTAGCATGCTTGTGGCAGTCACGCTCCATAGTTATCCAGTAATAGCCGGCTCTTAACAGTTTCCTTGACATGGTGTGACCCGAAGCATGGGTCCCAAAGGTACCGTCATGTACATCATGCATCAATTTCTCAGCTTCTTGTTTATCCACACACCTTAACAAGACCATGTCATAGTTCCTCTTGTATAGGATTTCCCCGTCCAGAAAGAATCTACTAGCCCATCGTCTCAAGGTCTTTTTATCCCTGTTGGAAGCACCAGGTGGATATTCACGATTCTGCAAGAATTGCTTGATGTTGTAATACCAAGGCTTTTTATTATTCACATCTTCATCAGTTTGATCTGGCATATTTTCAATAGTAAACACATGAGCGGGTCTATCAAGACGTTGTACTTTGATTACAGGCACATCATTCCAGTGATTGACACGAAACATGGAAGACAAAGTAGCAAGAGCGTCAGCCATCTGATTTTTATCCCGAGGGATATGGTGCAGCTCAACCTTTGTAAAGTATGTCAACAGACGTCTTGCATAGTCACGGTATGGGATCAGCTTCTCATGATGAGTCTCCCATTCACCCTTTATCTGATTGATAACAAGTGCAGAATCTCCATAGATATCAAGGTGCTTAATTCTCAGATCAAGGGCTTCTTCAATGCCCAAGATGCATGCTTCATACTCAGCTATGTTGTTGGTGCATTCAAAAGTTAATCGAGCGGTGAAAGGAATGTGGTGCCCCTGTGGAGTTACAATGATGGCCCCAATTCCTTTACCATAAGCATTAACAGCACCATCAAACACCAATCCCCATTTGCTATTGGGATCTGGCCCTTCATTGATCAGTGGTTCTTCACAGTCTTTTGCTTTCAGATACATAACTTCTTCATCAGGGAAATCAAACTTAATTGGCTGGTAATCATCAAGAGGTTGACAAGCAAGATGCTCAGCAAGGACACTTCCTTTGATTGCTTTCTGAGCTTTGTACACAATGTCATATTCAGACAACAACATCTGCCAACGTGCAATCTTTCCAGTGACAGCAGGCTTTTCAAAGATGTACTTGATTGGATCCATTCGGGATATCAACCAAGTTGTATGATTCACCATGTAATGACGCAGGCGTTTGGCAGCCCAAGCTAAAGCACAACAAGTCTTTTCAAGCATTGTATACCGAGTCTCACAGTCGGTGAACTTCTTGCTCAAGTAGTAGATAGCATGCTCTTTCTTACCAGTCTCGTCTTGTTGACCGAGAACACAACCCACAGAATCATCTAACACTGACAGATACATAATCAAAGGCCTTCCTTCCACTGGTGGGACAAGGATAGGTGGTTCCAACAGGTATTCTTTAATGCTATCAAAAGCTTCTTGACATTCATCGTTCCATACAACGGGCTGATTCTTTCTGAGCAATTTGAAAATTGGGCCACAAGTAGTAGTCATGTGAGATATGAATCTTGAAATGTAATTCAGACGTCCGAGGAAACCTCTGACTTGCTTCTCAGTTTGAGGGGCCGGCATCTCTCTGATGGCTCGGACTTTGTCAGGATCAACTTCAATTCCTCTTTGGCTGACAATGAAGCCTAGTAATTTTCCTGATCTTACACCGAATGTGCACTTGTTGGGATTCAACCGCAGCTTGTACTTTCTTAGTCTTTCAAACATCTTTTTCAGATACACAACATGCTGCTCTTCATCACTTGACTTCACAATCATATCATCAACATATACTTCAATCTCTTTGTGAATCATATCATGAAACAGAGTTGTCATACCCCTTTGATAGGTAGCACCAGCGTTTATCAAGCCGAACGGCATCACTTTGTAACAGAACGTTCCCCACGGAGTGATGAAGGACGTCTTTTCTCTATCTTCAGGAGACATTCGTATTTGATTATAACCAGAGAAACCATCCATAAAGGAGAACACTTTGGATTGAGCAGTACTGTCAACAAGCACATCAATATGAGGCAATGGGAAGTTATCTTTTGGACTGGCTTTATTCAGGTCTCTGTAATCAACACACATTCGAACTTTCCCATCTTTCTTTGGTACTGGTACGATGTTGGCAATCCACTCAGGGTATTCAGCTGTCATGAGGAAACCCGCATCAATTTGCTTTTGTACTTCAGCCTTGATCTTAAGAGCCATGTCTGGACGAGACCTTCTCAATTTCTGTTTGACAGGAGGACATTCAGGTCTTGTCGGTATCCGATGTTCCACAATCTTGGGATCTAGACCCGGCATATCTTCATAGGACCATGCAAAGACATCTGGATAATCATGGAGGAGCTGAATAATCTTCTTTTTAACTTCTGGCTCAACTGCAGCACCGATCTTGATCTCTCGCTTGTTCTCTTCAATACCCAGGTTGATGAGTTCAATCTCTTCCTGGTGAGGCTGAATGGCTCTTCTTTCCTGCTCGAGCAGTCGAGTGATCTCATACGGTATCTCTTCATCATCCTTCTCCATCTTCAGCTTCATATACAGGGAATTCAAAATTTGGAGGAACCATAAGGTCACTGTGTTCAATGGGTTTATTATGGTTCAATCTGCATAATATGATTGAGATGATTTTAGAAAAATGTTTTCTATGCAGATTTTTGAAATTAATAAGAAAATACAGATGTTTTGGTTTTTTCTGGCATTACCATTATTTCCAAGAAAAAGCACTAAAAAGTAAAAAACAAAGAGTCGTGAGAAAGACGACAACTTTTATTGATAACGGCAATGCCAAAACAAACACGCCCTTACAATGATATCACTTTCGCCTTGGGCAGAGAGAAAGGATTGTTATTTTGAAAACAAAGAAAAACATGAGCAACAAGACACATTACATGGAAGCATGCATGACTAAAGGAACATCAATGGCCTCCCAATTTCTCACAGTGCCTCCTGGTATAACAAATGTAGGCACGTAACTACTTTCAGCAGCATCTTCAGCAATAGCATTGATAAATCCAGCACTGTAGAAAGTCCCTGTTGAGACACCAGAAGTTGGGGAGAATCCAAGGCCCTCTTTACGCTTGTTTTCCAAAATCTGAATCACTTTGCCCCAGCCAGCAGCTTGCCCTTCTTGAATAGCTTTCTGGGCATCTTTCAATGAAGCCATGCTAGCACCAGCTCTCCGGGGTTCTGCACCCTCAACAGTCAAGCCTTGAAATGACGTCCCTTCAGCGGACCCTGCTTCAACACAAGAGAAAGATGACACTTGGCTAACCAGATATGCTTCTTCACCATGTACAGTGACAATCTTACCGTTCCTCACAAATTTGAGTTTTTGATGCAAAGTAGAAGTTACTGCTCCAGCGTCGTGAATCCACGGTCTTCCGAGGAGACAACTGTAAGAAGCATTGATGTCCATGACCTGGAAAGTAATCTGGAATGTCTCAGGACCAATGGTAATTGGTAGATCTACCTCCCCAAGAACATCTTTGCGAGATCCGTCGAAAGCCTTAACCAGATAGCTACTTCCCCTTAAGGAGATTCCATGATGACTCAACTGCCTTAGCGTAGATTCCGGCATTACATTTAAGGATGATCCAGTGTCCACCAACACATTGGATATCATGTCAGACTTGCAGTGCACCGAGATATGTAGAGCCAAGTTGTGGTGTTTCCCTGCTTCGGGGAGTTCATCATCACCAAACCCCAAGTTATTGCAAGCAGTGATGTTACCCACTATTCCATTAAACTGATCCACGGAGACTTTATGATCAACATAAGCTTGTTCCAGTACCTTCATCAACACTTTCCTGTGAGCTTCTGAGCTCATAAGCAGAGACAAGATAGATATCTTTGACGGAGTTTGCAGCAGCTGGTCAACAATCTTATAGTCACTCTTTCTAATAAGCCTTAGAATCTCGTCCAGATTAGACTCTTCAATGGGCTGGCCCGAGGGGCTGGCATTCTCTTCCTCAAGGTTAGCCATGTTTCTTCTCTTGTACAATCTTGTCTGATGAACTCTATATGGTTGGTGAATCTTGCGAGCACGAGCCACCTTTCGGACTGCGGCAGAAGAACCAGGAGACAATGAGCACGGGGAGCCATTTGTGACCGATGAATGATGCATATGATGCATGATATGCAAATGCGAAAAGACTCTTTTTTGTCAGAGGACTTTGTCAAAGTGGTTGTGAACATCACGGAGAAACACGGTTTTATTTGAAAATTTTGATCAAAACTAAAAGTTTAGTTGAGATGGTATCACTTGGTGTTCACATCCGTGATGTTCAAAAGATGACTTGTCTAAGTCCTCTGATAAATGCATGGGAAAAAGTTTTATGCATGTATGCATGTATGCATGATTATGTTCAAGTTCGGAGAAAACATGGTGGGTTAAAAAGTCAAGGAGTCGTGGGTGGACACGGTGTCCGGTGAAACTAGGGCTTTAGGATAATAGTAACCGGGTTCTAAAAAAGGTTCCCAAGTTGCAACCTCTCCGACGTATATCACGGTGTCACGAGACAACACTCGCTCCATGATTATACGCGGAAGGTCTAACTTGAGTGTAGTATCGCGTGACGACTAAAACTCGAGACAACACTCGGTTTAGCCTCCGCACTACATCCTAGAAAATGGCCATGGATGGGTTTGGTTATCTACGGTTCATAGCGTCATAGAACAATTAGAAGTAAAGTGCCTAAACGCGACAACACGCGCCGACAACATCACCCCCAAAATGCCTCAGCTATGTGGGATTGGTCGCATAATTCAAAACACGAGGCAACCCCCGGAATGAATTGTCGATTATATCCCTCCTAAATCCTAAGTTCACTCAGCCCGGGTGTAGGACTTTTGATATTCTCACCCCACACGTTTGCAAGAATTTAAACATTTATTCACATAGGAAAGCAAGTAAAAGAGGCAAGTAAAAATGAAAGCGCAAGCGTGGAAATAAAGACTAGGCGTAACTCTCGAATCTCCCCAGTGAAGTCGCCAGCTGTTTTATCTTGGTTTTCGGGTGTCAAACATTGATTACGTTTGAACCTTTTTAACCGGTGATATCTCATTTTTTCTTGGGAAGGGAAAAAATAAGCAAAACCCTTGAGAATCGAGGTCCGGGAGTTGTTTTCGCTACGGGAAGGTGTTAGGCACCCATAACGACTATAGTATCCTATAGGAACCGTCTTTATTTTCTACGCGCGCTTTATTTTTAAATGCTATTTTGAAAGTGGTATTAAACCTAAAGGTATTCTAAGTGAAGAATTGGAGGGAGAAGAATGTGTTTGGATTTTTATTTTATTTGAATTGAAGGAATTTTGTTCCTTGCCTACATACCCGTTTAAGGGATCAAATCCACCGTAGTTCTCTTCCAAAAATGTTTTTGTTTTTGTTGGTTGATTTTAAGTTTGAAAATTTGGAATTTGAAGAATAGAAAGAGGCCTCAAGGGCATGAGATTTAGAAAAAGGTGAGGTGGAATTAGTTGTTTGCAAAAAGGTCTAAGTATGATTAAAGTTCATTAGAAATTTGATTAAGAAAATGAAAAAGGAAAATACAATGGGATTTTGATCCCAAGGTTTATTTTGAAAATGATTTGAGTGAAGTTTGTTTACATTTTTTGGAAAATTGATTTTTCTAAGTATAAAGCCTAAACATTCATCTAAACATACAATCCTAAACATACATCTAAACATGCATATTCTAACTATATAGTGATGTGTGTGCATGTGTCGGTGCTTGTGTCGGTGTACATCATTAGAGTCCATTGTCCTTATTACATCATGCCCTAATTACATTCTATGGTCTTGCAAGAAATTAAAATTGCATAAAAGGTGAGATATTACAAGATTCCTAAGTTTTACATTCTAGGCCTTGGTAAAAATTAATATGCAAGAAATTGAAGTGCAAGGAATGAGAGATGAAAATATGGTGTGAGATGCTTATGAAACAATGAACAAAGGGTTAGTAATAATAGGCATTGAATAGTAAAAAAATGGCAAGAAAATAAAGCATATCAACATGGTAAAAAACGACAAAAAGTGGTAAAAATGCACTTAATAAAACACCAAAAATTCCTAAGCAAGCAAAAGGTCCATGACTCTCACATTTTGGCATTTTCAAAGGGTTTTTAGGTTCAGCCCCGATTGTGAAAGTCACAAGAGAATTATAAGTCAAGGAATCATGGTATGAAATTAAGCCAATTTTACACTAATTCACATATTAAAAATAACAAGTAACTTGCTAACTAAGCAACCAATTATCACACATTCAAAACAGCACCAAAACCACCAATCAATCACCAAATGATACCCCAAAATTATTCAACAAACCACAATTATTATGAATCAAACAAATGGAATTAAAATATGCAAAAAAAAACTTCACAAAATTGGACAAAACAACACAAAAATTAAACAATTTCTCCTTGTATTTTCTCTAACAATTTCCAGCATACAAAATTCCTATGCAACGATCCCAAATCCACTGACACAATTGCAACAAGAACTCACTCAATTTTTACAAGTTTTTTAACAAGATTTTCAATCAAAAATTAAAGAAACACTTTAAACCAAAGCAAAAAATAATTCTCCGGTATTTCTTGATCAATCTTGACATGCAATATGTCAAAATTGATCAAAAAATGCAAGAAAATTAATAGCAATTTTTTTAGAATTTTTGATGAAGCTTTGAAGCAACGCAGAGGTGTAAAAAGTGAAAGCAGTGTGTGAAATAGCACAAAATTCACTAAAAAACGAAAATAGCAAACAGTTAAGGCCCAAGCCCAGTCCAAGGTGGAAAAACGGGTCATCAGGAAGCACAGGGATCATTGGATCAATCCAACTGGATCGGATCCAAGATCCAACCATCGTGAGGCCTAGGGAGCATGGTAATATGGTAGGTGAGCACGCACAGGATAAAATGGCATGAATGTTTTAAAACAGAAAACACGTGAGCACAGTTCTCACTTCTTCTTCTCCCTTGCGCTATCTCTTCTTCTTCTTACAGTTCCGGTGAGCTTGTTCCTCCGGCGTGGTGGCCGGAAACGTCACCACTACGCCGGAGTTCAAGATCTCTACAGTTTTCAAAGCCTTTCACTTTTTAGAAATCAATTTCCACGAAAATCATCGATCCGGATCCGATTCGAAGAAGAAAGAATTAGGAAAGATGATTCTAATGTTCGACAGTTTGAAAGCAGTACAGATAACGACGGACACGAAATTACCTCTCTTTCGACGGTGCCGCTCAATTTCCGCTTCGTCTTTCTTGAACTTGATTCCGATCCGGTCCGAACTGTTGTTGTTCTTCACGGCTGTCTTCTATTGTCTTGCGAATCTGCTACTGCTTCAATTCGATTTCCATTCCTCCTTCTTTTTCATTTTGGTTCAGACTTGTTTTATATTGGTGGTGATGAATTTGTGTTTCGGTGGATTGGCGAATGGTATAGGAATCGTTGTTGTTGATTGATTATGAACCTCTTGTGGTTTGAGGGTTTATCGAAGGTTGTTGATGGACTTTGAGCAATAATACATTGCTGTTATGAACAAGAAGAAAGAAAAGGGAAAAAAATGAAGAAAAGATGATGATTGTGGTGATTTTGTGGTGGTTATGGATGATGGAGATGGTGGTTAAAGGTTGTGGAGTGGTGGTTGAAGGTTGTTAGGGAGGAAGAAGATGGTGGAGGAAAGTTAGTTAGAGATGAGAAAATGGGAGGGAAAAATTGAGAGAAGAAGTTTGTGATTTTTGTGAAAAAGGGTTGAAAAATAATTAGTGGAAAAAAAAATGATTAGTTGAATGAACCTTGACCAACTTTGACCTATTTATAGGTGATGTGGGAATGCTTGGACCAATGAGACAATGCCATGTGTACTTGGACTTGTAACAAACTCTTAAGGACCAATAGCATTTGGACACATGGCACTTGGACTCTAACAAACTTAAAAGGGATTAAAATGTAAATAACAAAAGTACAAGGACCGAAATGAAAATTAAAACCAAAATTGAATTGAAAAAGTAAATTGAAAATTAACGTAAAACGAGACGATTAAAAACAACAAAGCAGATTAAAATGAAACAGAGATATTATATGAAATGACCAAAATGCCCCTAGGGGCTTAAAACGACTAAAAATGACTCAGATGAAATTTTTAAAATGATTTTTTAACAAGGGATTGAAGCAAGAGCTTGTGCAAGCAAATTAAAAGACTCAGAGACAATTTTTAGAATTTACACAGGGCTTTAACACATGAAAAGACAAAAATGCCCCTAGGGGCAAAACTGACTCAAAATGACTTCAAATGCAATTTTTTAAAATGGATTTTGACATGAGATTGAAGCAGAGACTTATTCAAACTACTTGAAAGGACTCAAACAAAATTTTAAAAGACTGGAAGAAATTTTGACATAGGAAATGACTAAAATACCCTTACATGTGAATTTTGCAAATAACATTGAAATAAAGTGCAGAGAAAGATGTAATTGATCAGAGATAGTTCAAATGACTTGAAATGCAAAAAGAAGAATTGAGTTGGTATTTTTAAGTCCAAAATTAGGGTATAACAACACACACACACACACACACACACACATATATATATATATATATATATATATATATATATATATATATATATATATTTATCAAAGTTGCAAAAAAAAAACATTGCAAGCATTATAGCTTATTGGAAGATAATCAAGTCAATTTGTTTGGAGTTCACAAGTTCGACTCTCACTAAGTTTATTTTTACAAGTAAATTTATTTTCATATGTTTATATTATCAAGAAAAAATTATCAAAAAAACGCAAAAGTTAAAAGTTGAACCGACAACAACCAAACACAAACAGAAACACAAATGTCGCGCCACTAGAACAAAGAATAATGTCACATTATGTTTCGAAATAGAACATATATATTATATAATTATGCTCTGTATATTTCAAAAAAAAATTATGCTCTGTATATGAAAAATAAAAAATAAAAAAATAAAAAAATGGACTGGGCTGGTGTGGCAATAGTTAAATTCAAACGATTCGTCTTTAGATGAAGTTCATTAACCACTTGAACTCAATCATTTGGCGAAATAATAATAATAATAATAATAATAATAATAATAATAATAATAATAATAATAATAATAATAATAATAATAATATCTAATACTTTTTATTTATTTAATAATTATTTATTACGTTAAAATTTTTGCACCCCCTGATCCAGGGTCCTAGATACGTCACTGAGGTGAGTCCCTAAGCTTAGTGACCACTACTAGGTGGCTTTGAGCAGATTATACGGTACTTGGTGCAGAGCGCAGAGTTGGGAAATGCTAGGCACATCTTACGCCAAACATCACATATATTAATTTTATCATTGTGAAAGGCATACAAAAAATAAAAGTAGAATTCTTAGTTAAATTCAAGTCTTACATTACCGATCGACACCGGCGGAAAAAAAAACTTACCTAGGATGGCGGAAAAAAAAACTTACCTAGGACTGTATTGATTTAAAGAAAGGGAAACAACCGTGTTTTACTATTAAGTTGTTAACATGTTGAATACACCACATCTTTAAATTTCTACTTCGGAAGCATGCATATTACCAGTGGCGGAGCCACTCATGGCCCAGGGTGGGCCACGGCCCATCCCAAACCCTTAAAAAATAATTTTTAATAGGTATATATATATATATATATATATATATATATATATATATATAAATTATAGTATGATGTTATATTATATATTTTATGTTGCGCTAGAAATAACAATCCTGCAGTGTGTTCCAGCGGTTAGGCTATGGTTTTTGCTGCTTCATATCTCATATCTCAAATCTCAAGATCGATTCCTGCTGTGCCACTATCTCAAATCTCAAGATCCTCAAGATCGATTCCTGCTGTGCCACTTTTATAATTTCTTACGATTTTTTTATAAAAAAAATAAATTAAAAAGGCCATCAAGATTCGAGAACCGGTGCATATTGCTTAACTTTTTATTAAAATTCTTTTCACCAAGGTAACAACTTTTCATATCTTGATCTTGCTTTTAATAATATATATTAACTTTGTTCAAAAAAAAAAAAATAATATATATTAACAAAACATAATTTGTTCTACAAAAAAAAATAATAATAGCCACTAAAATAACTAATGAAAAATATAAATTCACACACATTATAAAAATTGGCCCACCCTGAAATTTTTTTCTAGCTCCGCCACTGCATATTACGTGCTCAAGTCCTATATATTTTAACAATATATAAATTCTACAATTTCTACAAAACCTTAAAATCATCTGATATAGTTTTTCTTATTCCATAAGTCATAAAATCAAATTTGAAAAATTTTAGTTTTTTTTTTTAAACCTCTTCAGCAGAAGGGCGCAGACTTAGGAAAAGCTAAACAAATTCATCGCAAACATCACAAAGTTTAATTTTATCCACATGGCAAAGTTATGTTAACTTAATGTAGGCAGTTTAATTTTTACTCCATTTGTAACTTAATGTAAGTACACATTGACAAAAAACTAACCCTATATATAAACTTCTTTTCAAATTATTAGATGCATTTATTTCTTTTTTCCGAAATAAACTCCTAGATAATACAAGTAAATATCTTGAAATATTAAAAGTCAACATTAACCACACACACGTACGCACGTGCACACACACGCGCACGCATACATTCACACACAAAAGTTATTTTAGATACATATCTTTACATAAAACACATACATTATTTACGCTACCAAATTTTCTCAATGAGAGTGAAATACGCATTGAGTGTTTTTATTTTATTTAATACAGATGAAGTAATTTACATAAACATTTTGCAAAAAAACAATTAATTATTTAGTGGGGGCAATAGTTGAGTTTTAAGAGGCTAAAAATATAATTATTTAGTCATTGAAAGGTTGGTGAGGGCAACTGCCCCCCAATTAGCTCTACCTAAATCCGTGCCTGCATGAGATCAACTTCATGTGTATAAATATCATAATTGCTGGTGGTTGAACTTAAAACAGAGTAGTCATTGCTTTTATAATGCATGTATCAAAGAAAAAATGTCAGTTTCTGTGTTGGGTGGTCAATTTTCTCACTTTTATAGTAAAGTTAAATTACGAGCATGTGCATAATAGTCAGAATGCGTTATTTCCATCTCCTTCCAATGACAATGTCTTTATTATAGGAAAAAGATTCATAGACCACTCTTTTCCATACACCCCTTTGTACCACTGCTGATGTGGCAGGGGTAGTTTGGTAATTTCATGCGCTAGGGATAGTTTTGTAGTTTTCACAATCTCTTCCTCTTCTCTTTTCACAGATCTCTGTTCTCTCTCCATGTCAATCCCACTCTTCCATCTCTCTCCCTCAACCGGACCGCTCTCTCTCCCTCAACCAACACACGATCTCCACTCACCGCCATGTCTCCTTCCGTGATCTCTACCCACTGCCACTGTCGGTTCACAATCAGCAACTGTTTTCTTCCCGCAATCTCTCTGTTCTTCGGTGAGGTTAATCTCAAATTTTCATTTTATTTTATGACTAGAATTTGTGTTTATGGTTTATCTGTGTGCATTTTGAATGTTTTTCTCCAAAATTGAATGTATTTTTAAATGATTTGTTAAACCCTAATGAGATGGTAATTTGTGTTGATTTGAAATTATTTGTGACCAACTTTAAAGGAATTAGAATTTCATGGTGTAGAAATTAATCATATTATTAGGGTCTCAGGTTGTTAATTCTAATTAACTTTAGGCACTTAATTAAATATATATGGTTTTTGGTTTAAGGAGTGAAATGGAGGAAGATGAATGGCAGATGGTGCAAAAGAAAGGAAACCAATTTGTAGTGAATGGCCAACCTTTCTATGTAAATGGATTCAACACTTATTGGTTGATGGTATTTGCTGCGGATGAGTCGACAAGAGGAAGGGTCACTCAGGTGTTCAAACATGCATCCTCGGTTGGTATGACAGTTTGTAGGACTTGGCCCTTCAAACATTGGTGTTTTGCAACAAATGCTTGCTGATAAGGTTGGTCTTGGTGTTAATTTTATGTGTTTTGTTGCATATTTGGTTATTGTATAAGGTAGTTTCTGATTTTGGTACAAAATGTATATAGTTGGTTATTTTGAATTGAAATTGGTCATGCCTTCAAACATTGGTTTGACTAAAATTGACAGAAAGGAACTTCTGCATTAATTTAAAACAATTACACTAACTTTTTGTTTTTACAATAAGTTCATTCAAAATTATGATTGATAAATACTCACCCTAAATTTTGCTTATTTATTTTGGTTTTTGATGATTTGTTATTCATATTGTCTTCAGGCATTCAAGGGATATGAAAACACTTCTGAAAACTGGGTGTTAAGTCTCACAGCCTCATTTAATGGGACAACAAGAACTTACTTTGATGGCATGCAGTGAGTTCTTATTAACTTTTGTTTCTCCTTAAACATAGCACAATTACAGAGTTATTATCGACTTTAAATAGCTTCTTCAATATAATATTGTTGGCTTGAAGAGGGGTAT
This sequence comes from Medicago sativa, assembly GCF_051527215.1. Classification (NCBI taxonomy): domain Eukaryota; kingdom Viridiplantae; phylum Streptophyta; class Magnoliopsida; order Fabales; family Fabaceae; genus Medicago; species Medicago sativa. The sequence goes on from NC_140752.1 coordinate 6,476,896, forward strand.
TTAAGAGAGCATGCAACAGTTCATAGGGAGCAAAAGGGAATGGTAAAAGATAAAAATTTGTAATTTGGGCAGATTATCTCCATTGTTTGTTCATATTAATTAAATATATAGTTAAAAACCAGAGAGTTATCTCCATTTAGCAAATTTTGAATGCTAAGCTATGTAACACCTACACTTAAGATTGAAGACATGTTTGGTGCCTGACACATGCTGTTACATTCAATAGGTGCTAAGCTAATTTCTATTGTTTGCAGGCCAGGAGACGGGAAAACATTGAAACCTATTTGCCTGCTACAACTTTGCCGAATTGGAGTGATACTTTATGATTGGTTAGACATTTCCTGGCTGAAAAACTACTACAATTTTGGGTTTGATCACTTCAACATGTCATGGAGAAAGATGGGTGTATGGGGTCTTGTTGATTGTCTATTGGGGAATGCAGGTCCATTTGCATCAGAGGATTGGATCCTCCCTGATCTTACAATGCATATATGTTGGAGGTTGATCTGGAGAGTACGGTTGCACATGAACAAGGTTGTATTAGTTTCAATATGAAAAGAAACAAAGTGAGAGGTGGGGGGAAGAGTATAGTTATATCTGAAAGCTTCACAATTTCTGGATTGAAACAGTTTGTAGAGATTATTGTCTCTAAAAACACAATTAGAAGTAGCATTACCACCGTGATACTCAGGAGGACTTACAATCTCAAGCTCAAAATCAAACCATTTTCCTTTGTTCTGAAATTGGATCTTTTGGCTTCAATGGATCACCATCACAGTTAGGTATTGGCAATAAGCCAAAGTCCTCGAGTCATGTGGTAGTGAAAGGAAAGCTGATACCACAACTAAAGGAAAGCAATAAGCCAAAGACATTTGGCTTCATTTGATCAGATATGAGAATGACGACCAATTTTGAATGCAGGGAAAAAATGGTTACGCCTTTGACAAATTATGGTTATATTGTTCGTTTATTTGGTTATCTGTAACTTACATGTGCAAAAAAAAAAAAAATCAATTCAAGCCAATTGTCAGTGACATTCTAATTTACGAAAAAAATAGTGGTCACGCATATGTAAAAATGTGGTCATACAGACCATATATTTGGCTAGTTTTTCTTTCCCAGATGTCAATAATATCGTTTTAGGCGAATCGAATGCATGATCTCATTTGATCACTGCACTAAAAGCATTTCCAACCATAAATAATCTGTTTTACAATCGGCAAGTTTATCACGCCTAAGGACGGACAAGTTCTAATTTATGAAAAAAATAGTGGTTACGCATGTGTAAAAATGTGGTCATACAGACCATATATTTGGCTAGTTTATATTTCCCAGATGTAAATAATTTCGTTTTAGGCGAATCGAACGCATAATCTCATTTGATCACTGCACTAAAAGCATTTCCAACCATAAATAACCTGTTTTACAATCGGCAAGTTTATCACGCCTAAGGACGGACAAGTTCTAATTTATGAAAAAATAGTGGTCACGCATGTGTAAAAATGTGGTCATACAGACCATATATTTGGCTAGTTTATATTTCCCAGATGTAAATAATTTCGTTTTAGGCGAATCGAACGCGTAATCTCATTTGATCACTGCACTAAAAGCATTTCCAACCATAAATAACCTGTTTTACAATCGGCAAGTTTATCACGCCTAAGGACGGACAAGTTCTAATTTATGAAAAAATAGTGGTCACGCATGTGTAAAAATGTGGTCATACAGACCATATATTTGGCTAGTTTATATTTCCCAGATGTAAATAATTTCGTTTTAGGCGAATCGAACGCATAATCTCATTTGACCACAGCAACAGAACTGAGACTAATCTTCTACTCCAAGACACATGATCCTCAATAAACAATATAATTAAGCATATGGTCCAATAACATATATAAGCATATATATAAACTGACAGTTGAGTTAACACTCCATCATCAAGATTAAATCAAATAGACAATAGGAAACCCAAATCCAAAGTAAATAAACTAGGAATTAATTAATTAATTCTCTTCATCCAATTCCTGCATTTGCTTCAGGACCTCAACACAGCCAGAAGCAACCTCCTCTGCCATGTACAACATAGCATTGGCAAACCTGTCATTGGAGGCAATGTCGTTGTAACGGGTGAGAATAATGCGTGCTTGGTCACGCCCAGGTGCTCTTTCGCTACAACTACGCTCAGGACTGTTTATTAGCTTCACATCACACACTTCATCTGCGCGATCCTGATCCACATAGATTGTATATTCTCCAGTTGCATCACACTACAAGAAAAAATGCGTTTTGCGACCTTTAAGCTTATAAGCACCAATTTCATCACCAAATAAATCAACTCAAAGCTTATAAGCACATCGACAACGGAACACAATTTTACGGCAACAAAAAATGTAAAGGGAAGTAGAAAGAGTGAACCTAATTTGTTAAGACATAAGCAATAAGAAACTGAAACCTATAATCATAAGCAAAAGTGTCCACCCACGTCATTGAAACTATCCAAGTTATATATATCCTTTATCTTTGGACACCAAAACCATTTTTATTGATTCCAAAAAGTTGATGTAAGAAATAAAACACCAAACTTCCAATTTCATATACATCATATATAAAGAAAAGTTACAGATGAACTCCAGTACGAGTTAATTAATTTGATAGTGCTCAGTGCTATGCTGGATTTGATTCATCTTTTAAGTTTTTGACAACTACTTTTTAGAATGGATAATGCTTTTTAAATAAAAATATAAGAAATATAAACCACGTGTCAATGAGGGTATGACAAGCATTCATTTTCTCATTGCAAAATGATCAAGAAACACCAAACTATATGGTTTGCCAAATGAGGCCAAAGCTTATCCCTCACCTAGTGTTGCTTGGCTGAAGAACACACCACGCTCCAAAAGGGTATGATCAAAAACCAAAATTTCACAGAAAAATGCAACATATCCAAAATCAAAAAGCATTATGTGATACCCTTTTGAATAAAAAAAGAGAAATACAAACAAACGAAAAAAATCAATCTTAGCAAACAATCCAAACCAGATTCAACAAAAATCTTCTTTCTATTTCAAGTAATTTCTCCGTTTTTTCTATACCCATAACAAAGATTCAAATGAATAAATTTTACCTTTATAAAGTGAAGTAGGACAGCTGAGATACGAACAGCACGAAACGCGACGACGGGACCACATTGCCCAAAACTGAGAACGTAAATCTGAAATCAAGAAATTACATAGATTCAATTACGTGCAGAAGCTGAAAAATATCGCGAAGTAATGAATGAACTACAAAACTGAGAACCACACGAAACTAAGAATGCAAAACGGAGAATCACACGAACCTTAAGAAGAATCGGAGAAACTACATGCAGAATCAGGATGGGTCGTTTCTTCCAAACAAACTGTCGAGGCACAACGGCGTGGCTGATGGAGAAGAGTGTTTTGTGAGAGATTAAAATCCCTAGACCCCTTCCTCAACCCGAGACACTGGCTCATACAAAAATACTCCACCGGATCATAGACCCTGACATATAATTCTCTCCCCTTGTTTGCTTAAGCTACTCCATCGAGCACATCATCCTCGACATGATCCAGATTCATCACAAATTCACAATTCAATCATTCACAATATGCATTTTATAATTATTCAATAAATATTGTAGCTTCTCAAGTCATCAAATGCATAATTCATTAAAAAAAAACACCAATTTGAGGTATTCAACAAGTAATCTGATCACGTATATTCATATAGAGAAATACAAAATCATTCACACAACACTCCATATTTCAAAATCGGTATACACAAGCAATCACATTTTTCCATCATGATAATCTCAAGGTTATACATAAATGGTACATAGAGCAACAGACACATTATATACACATTCACAATAGTTCAAATATCACACATTCGTCAATTAAATCAAACAACAGCTTACAAGGGTGTCTAATCCATATTTTTATCTCACAATTACCAGACTTTCATATATAGACATATAATAATCGTTTAACCAACATGAAAAATCACCTCATCAACAACATTATCAAGAAGCTCTGCTATGGCTGCAAACAGAAATAAACAAACATAACTAATCACAAAGATAGACAATTAAAGTAGTCATAAAGAAGTCTGTATAGCTGACTAGAATAAGAACATACCACTAAATGCCCACTTGTGGGAAGTTGCATTTGAGTGAAGAAACATGGGGTGTACATGTAGATATTCTTATATCTAACTAGTCAAAATAATCTATTGTTTCAAATAATCTGGTTACAACACCATAAACCCTAAAATCTAAAGCAAAATTGAAAATGAAACAACACCATTTCCAAAAATTAAAGAATTTAAAGTACATAATAGTGAAATTAAACCAAAAGGGTGAACAAATTCGAATGAAAAACTTAAACTTGGTACTTTAAGAAAGAGATCTGAGAGTAAAAAGGGGTTACCAGCAATGTGAGTGATAGCGGAAGTTTCATAACCAGCATGGCAAGGGTCACACACAACACGACCCTTCAAGCAGAAAAGGGTTCTTGACTGGGCGAATGGCCATAACCATCGCTGGAAGAACACACAAAAACAACAAAAAAGCAACTCTTGAAGCCATAATGAAGGATGAAGATTGAAGAAGATAGAAGAAGAATGAGAAATGGTTAGGTAGTTGTGTGATTGAAGATAAAAAATCTGGGTGCCTAGAAGAAGAAGAAGAAGAACGTGAAAAGAGAGGAGAGAGAGAGAGAGAGAGAAAGAGAGAGAGAGAGAGAGAGAGAGAGAGAGAGAGAGAGAGAGAGAGAGAGAGAGAGAGAGAGAGAGAATGGTTGGAAAGAGCTGTGGGAGTGTGGGCCCCACATTGCCACATGTCAATTTTTTGTGTGGAGGTAGGAGGGTGTTTGCCACGTTAGGGTGTTCACCTATCAGGGCTCTTATTATAAGTATCTCAAACTATGTGTTGATGTTTAGACTCGTTTTACTAATTTAATAATAGCTTATTATGCAATTTGAACTTTAAATTAAACAATCTTAGTAGTTGGTTTTGCATCAATGGTTATCCTGCATTTTATCCTCTAAAATGTTATCCTCTTTGAAATGTAAAGAAACTGTACCATTAAGGTTATGAGCTTGTTCATTGCTTTGAATTAGGCCGACTTCACCTTCATTTGAAATGGCTTGAGCACATGAATTGATCAGTAGGAACCAAATTAAACATTGAAATCTTCATTTTCATTGGATATAACTTCGTTTGAAGTGTGGTCATTGGTAGGGTAAAGGGGTTATATATAGATTAGAATACTCATTAAGTTTTTCATCCCTCTTGTTCAACAATGAAGCAGTCAACTTACACAGTATCTTGCTGTTGTGATCCATCGTCTGCCTTGTACCGCAATTAATTTCAGTCGATCAAGACTCATCAGGCCATTAGACTTGGCAGATGTAAATTGGCCTTTATTTCTTTGCATCCTAAAGAAGTTTTCCGTTTTTGTTAGCAAGTGTTGCAAATATAGCAAAATAAAGTTGTCGGTCATGATGTGGATTTAGGCATATAAATCTAAGCAGACATCAGCAACCCAACATATAAACTTGGCAGATATCATATATTCACTACTACAACTATACTGTTGCACAACTTTATGAAAGCAAGTGCCAGAAGATTATCATACATACGGTGTTAACACAGAACTTCATTGGAGTGTTGAGGTCCATTTACTTTTTATGTTTCCTGTTTTTATTTTCATTTCAACTAATAATCATAGGAGAATATAGATCCAATATTTTCGTTACCGTTTACAACGATTTTTAAAAACAGATGTACCATTTTTCAGAGATTTTTAAAATGGCAAAACATTGTTTTCGATTATGTATTCTTTCTAGTTTGCCTTCTAGCTTCTCTCTTCTTAGTTTGCCTGCTATGGATTATGGATTTCGAAAGAATTGAGCACTATTTTCCAGAGCAAAAATGAGGCTTCTTTAAAAGGCATATATATTCGGAGCGGGTACGGTAAGGCGGCTTCCCATCGAATTGGTGCTTCTTCAACATATGTTTTTGCTTTTTAGACAAAACCGGAACAAATGGAGTTTCTGCTGAGCGTACTCTTTTATCCTCTGCCAGAGATCCAAATCTTGTTGAATACGTGGATTACTATGTTGCATGCCAGCAGCACGCGCATTCAACGAGCTGTCAATTCCATCTGAGGTCGGACAAATGGCTGAACCGGTCACAACATGTTGCACCAAGGCCGAAACATCAGCACCAAGGGCCGCATTAACACTTTGAGGTAGGTCCACATAAGCTACTGTCAATTCTGCGTGTCATCCTTGCGCGGTGGCCATGCTAATCTTCTCTGTATTTTCCAATTTTATGGGATGTCCCGAAGTGACAAAATATAAGAATAGAAAATAACAGCATAACTTATTAAAAATAACATGAATTTTCTAAGCAAATCAAATTCCAAACAATCAAATCCCGAGAACTATAAGTAATAAGCGTTAAGCACCAATAAAATTTTCCTATTGTTGTCTTGGAATCCGAAAAAAAGAAGAGAGATAACATTCTTCGTTTTTTCACGCAAGAATTATGGGGGTATTGTGATCCCGTTTGCAACATACAAAAACATGTTTGTACGCTTTCCAATGTATTTTTTCCGTGGTTTTTAGAAGCACCAAATACTAACTTCTTTGTTGATGTGCTTTTTACCGTGATTTCTATCGAAGACCGTTTGTAAACGTTGTAGCAAACATACACTAAGATGGAGATGTGTTTGTCATCCAAAAAATTAAACAGGGAGGTTTGTGCTCTGTTAAACAATAGTGGGGGTGTGTATGACATGACATACTAATAAACCTCAAGAGAGGATGTTATAATTTTCCCTAAAATATAATATAATATTTGTTTTTTAACAACCATTTTCTCTATAAAAGTTTCTTATTTTCTTATATATTTTAATTTTTTAGGTTTAATTATAGTTCTGATCCCTCTATTCTCACTCATGAAATTGGTCTTCATATTTGAAAATCATTCAATTCTGGTCCTTTTTTTTTTTCCATCTTGAAAATGATGATATATCATATTTCAACTGAAGGTTTTAGATGGGGTATCTGGTAGTTTTATTGTTGTTGACTTGTTGATCATTCTATATCATCAGCTAATATGATATGTCATTTAAAATAAGAGCGAGCAATGCTATTTATCTAGAAAAAAAACATCAAGAATTCTTCAAGAATAAAGAGTAGTCAATCACAATGCACTATTTGCCACAATTCAAGGAGGTGTGGCTAAAAAATAGGAAGTGGACAAATAAATCATGCAATTAAAACTTGCCACATGTGTCTTGAAAAATTCTTGATGCTATTTTTCTAGATAAATAGCATTTTCCTTAAAATAATACCATATCAATATTTTTTTACTTTAAGAATTTGAGAAATGGACAAAAACTTAGTGATTTTAAAATGAAGTGGCTGATTCTTGAGTAAGTTACAATAGGGGGACCAAAACTATAATTGAAAAGAAGAAAAAATTATTTCAATTAAAATTATTTTTTGACTAAAAAATAGAAGAAAGATGGATCAAGCGTAATTTGGATGAATATTTTTTGTTCTTGAATAGTTTGAACTTTGGATGAATACAAGAGAGACACTTGTAAATTACCATCATCTCAATAACCTTAATTTATCTATATATATATATATATATATATATATATATATATATATATATATATATATATATATATATATATAAAGAAAATAACATGTTTCGGCCAGGGGCGGATCCAGACTTTAGGTACATGTGGAGCTAAAATTTCAAATAAATAATAATACAGACAATTTTTTTTTAATCGACAAATATTATTACCTCATTGTTTGATACAATACATTACAATGAAAATCATCTCATATCCATTTGTTGAGAATGAGATAAAATGACATCATTGCTAATTGTTAATAGAGCATCTCTTAACCACTGATTACTCATTTTATTACATAAGTTACTCTTCACAACTTTCATAGCTGAAAAAATATGTTTAACATTTGCAGTTGCTACCGTGCGTGTGTGCTATATGTGTTTTATCTACTAAAAATAAAAAAATAGGGAAAAGCATGTGGAGCTATAGTCCCACATAGCTCCAACATGCATCTTTTGGGCTGACTTTTTGCTATTTCAATTATACACTTAAACATTTTTTCCTATAATAAGCTTCCAACAGATGAAAATTTGATGATTAGGGGAATGCTTATGCCTTCATGTTGTAGCTTGTGTTACAAGAATGATGAAAATAGCCAGCACTTGATGTTTGATTGTGAATTTTCTCGTAATATTTGGAGATGGCTTGCTACTTCTATAGGCCATAACAACCAGATCTCATCTTTGAATGATCTTCTGTAGATTTTAGACCGTCAAAGAAGTCCTCAATGCAAAATAGTGGTATCGTCTGCTATCATAAACTCAATCAATGCTATTTGGTATGCTAGAAATCAAAAGAGGTTCAACAATTCTAATATACACTGGAGATCATCTATTGCAAGAATAATTTCAGAAGTTTCCTTATCTGGAAATTCCACAAAGAAATCATCCTTCTCTTCAATGAATGATTTTATTATTTTGAAAGCTTTCAATGTCACTATTCATCCTCCAAATGCTCCCAAAATCAAAGAAGTTTTTTGGCTCTCTCTTATTAGAGATTGGATCAAATGCAATTCAGATGGAGCTGCTCAAGGGGTTCCAGGTTCAGCAGCTTGTGGAGGCATCTTCAGAAACTCTAATGCTGATCACATGGGTAGCTTTTTTATTAATATCGGACCTGGCAATGCTTTTCAAGCGGAGTTAACTGGTGCAATGCTCGCCATAGAAATCGCAGATAGAATGAATTGGAGAATGATTTGGTTGGAAACTGATTCAAAACTGGTTGTTCAAGCGTTTCAGAATCCTCATATGGTACCTTTGAAACTAAGAAACAGATGGTTCAATTGCTTGTATTTAACCCAATCAATGTCTTTCATGTTAACCCACATCCTTAGGGAAGGCAATCACTGTGCTGATAAGCTGGCAAATTTAGGTCTTAATGCTCAACAATTTACTGGTTAGATCATGTTCATAGGGAATTGGCTTTAGATTTTGGTAGGAATAGATCAGGCCTTGCTTTAGATTTGTTAACTGAAAGGGTTTGGTTTTGCCACCCCCCTTCCTCTTGTATATTTCTTTTTGGTTTAATATATTTTCTGGAAGCTCCATGCTTCTTTTGCTTAAAAAATAAAAATAAAAAATTCCTATAATAATGTTATATTATATTTGTCAATATGAAAAGATAAATATGATTTGTTGAGTTTGTTACATTTGAAAGTCACAAATATTTCTACTTATAATTTTAATCTATATAATTTTTTTATAAAATATTGTTTGTAATTTCTCGCAAATTTCGATAAAACATCGTCGATAATATACAAGCGTTAGCGCAATATAAAAAGCGGAAAGACAAGCACGCGAGTGCCCGTCTTTTCGCTAGTTATATATAAAGAAAATAGCATGTTTTGCCTCTTTTGGGCTTGCTTTTTCTCATTTTAAAACTACCCTCAATTTTCAAATAACACATGTAACAAATAGATAAAAAGTAAACTTAAATATTAAAATTAAAGTGTAACAAACACGATATGAGTATATATATATATATATATATATATATATATATATATATATATATATATATATGTTCAGTTTTTTTTCTTCCTTTATCCTTTAAAAAGTGTAACAAACTAGAAGAGTATATTTATACTAACTTTTTCATTATTCCAATTATACCCTTAAACACGTTTTTCAATAATAAAGATTGTTGTTGGTGTCATTAAAAAAAATAAGAATTTATATATTTTTTTGTTATATATATTATTGATGTCATTGAAATAGATAAACATGGTTAGTTTGATTTGTTATAATTTGAAAGCAAAAAACATTTATATTTTTACTTTTAATCAAAATCAAAATTTAATAAAAAAAAAACATCGTTCATAATTTTCAAACGTTAACGCAATAAAAAAAAGCGGAAAGACAGGAACGTGAGTTCCCGTCTGTTCGCTAGTAATATATAATTTCAATTACAATGAAGAAAAAAAAAAGTTAAACTCAAGAATAGATTTGAATGACTATATAGTCAACTATCATATTTATAATAACTATTTTATAAAAAATATCATATTTAAAATAACATTAAATTATAATATATATATATATATATATATATATATATATATAATATAATTTTTTTTAAAAGGAATATAAAACCTTAATTTATAATATATAATTTCGATTTTTTTTTTGAAAGAATATATATAATTTCGATTAAAATGAAGAAAACAAATAAAGTTTGATTAAGAATAAATTTGAATAAATTTTTTTGAAAGAATATATATAATTTCGATTAAAATGAAGAAAACAAATAAAGTTTGATTAAGAATAAATTTGAATAAATATTAGTCAACTATCATATTTAGAATAACTTTAAATTATAATATATAATATAAATTTTTTCAAAGGAATATAGAATATAGTATATTAATTATTTCATAAGAATTTTTATACAAAGTTCCTTTTTTTTTTGGTCAAGTAGCCTAGTGGCTAGAGTTCACACAATTAAATGTGGAGAAGTGGAGTGTCTGGGGTTTGAACCTCGGCCCCTGCATATAATATTCAATATCCCTACCAACTGAGCTAAGTTCACGGGGATATACAAAAGTTCCTTATTTATTTGTAACTTTTTTATTTTATTTAAAACTAAAAATTGTTTCACTCAAAAAGAAAAAAAATATGGTTCAAGCATAATTTGGATGAATACAAGAGAGACGCCTAAATTACCATGTTTTCAATAAACTTATTTTAAAATTAAATAATAAAAATATAATATTTATTTTGTAGCAATAATTTTTTATTTTAATATTTTTTGTGTGCAAATGTGAGAGAGTCTTATAAAAAGGCCATGAGTATGTGTTCTTTTCAATTCAACCTCTTGCGTATATTTTTGTGATAGTAACAATGAATATGTGTTATTTTCTTACTCTTCTATTTTTTTCTTTTTCTTGTTTTATGATTTCTCTTTCTAATGCTCTAAGCAATGGTTTCGGTGTTGAACTCATCCACCGCGACTCTTCAAAGTCGGTGACTCTACAAACCTACACAAAATAAATACCAACGTGTTGCCAATGCCATGCATCGTTCCATCAACCGTGTGAATCGTTTATACAAAGATTCTCTTACTAACACACCCAAATCCACTGTGATCCCCGATGACGGTGAGTTTCTTATGACCTATTCAATCGGTACCCCGCCATTTAAGTTATATGGTATTGTTGATACAGGTAGTGACATAGTTTGGCTTCAATGTAAGCCTTGTGAACATTGTTACAACCAAACGACTCCTATCTTTAATCCTTTGAAATCATCAAGTTACAAAAACAATATTCCTTGTTTGTCTAAAAAATGTACGTCTGTTGAATCTACCTATTGTAGTAAAAAAAAAACTTGCAAATATACTATTGAGTATGGTGATGGATCAATATCACGTGGAGATCTTAGTTTGGAAACTCTTACATTAGATTCCACCTCTGGTTCTTCTATTTCATTTCCTAAAACTATGATAGGTTGTGGACGTAAAAATACAGTGTCATTTGAAGGCCAGAGCTCTGGTGTGGTTGGCCTTGGAAATGGACCAGCGTCTCTTATAAATCAATTGGGTTCATCAATTGATGGAAAGTTCTCTTATTGTTTGGGGCCAGAGTCGTCTAACTCGACAAGCAAACTCAGTTTTGGAGAAGCTGCTGTAGTTTCTGGCCATGGAGTTGTGTCAACTCCTTTAGTGAAAAAAGACCCACAAATTTTTTACTTTATAACATTGAAAGCATTTAGTGTTGGAAACAAAATAGTGGAATTTGAAAAGCACTCAAAGGGTAGTGTTGATGGTAACATCATGATTGATTCAGGTACAACAGTGACAATTTTACCATCTGGTATTTATGATAATTTGGAATCAGCTGTGGTAAAATTGGTTAAACTGAAGCGTGTAAAAAATCCAACTGATGATCCTTTTAACCTTTGTTATTCTGTTACATCAAATAAATATGATTTTCCTATAATCACCGCACATTTTAAAGGCGCGGATGTTAAGTTGCATCCTGTTAACACATTTGTCCCAGTTGCTGATGGGGTTGTTTGTTTGGCTCTTTTCCCATCTTCACTCAAGGAAGGCATCTTTGGGAATTTAGCTCAACAGAATTTGTTGGTTGGTTTTGATCTTCAACAAAAAATCGTGTCTTTTAAGCCTACCGATTGTACCAAACCATATTGAGTGTAGGCTTTGTTTACTTTGCTCCTTGAATTAATAATAATAATAATAATAATAATAATAATAATAATAATAATAATAATAATAATAATAATAATAATAATAATAATAATAATAATAATAATAATTTATTTTTATTTTTATTTTTATTTTATCTATCTTTATCATTAAAGTTAATTTACATTGGGTTGGTACATCCGAATGGACCTCTATCCTATGCCGCCAAACTCAAAAGTTATATTTAGAATAACTATTTATAAAAAAATTATATTTAGAACAACTTTAAATTATAATATATACTCCATTCGTTTCACAATACTTGTCGCTTTTGAGGAAATTACACATACCAAGAAATCAAATAAATTGTTATTTTTGATGAAATTCTTTGTGTTTTTTTTATAATACCCTTAACCATTTATTATTTCATTCTATTAGTTCTCTCTACAATAAATAGGTAAGTGTATTATTGACAAACCAATATTTAATGTTGCATTGAAACTTGAAAGTGACAAGTAAAGTGAAACAAAATTATTCTCCAAAAACAACAAGTATTGTGAAACGGAGAGAGTACCTTTTTCGAAAGGATTAAATCAATATATATTTATATATATAATATATATTTTTTTCAAAGGAATATATAAACCTTAATTTATAATATATAATTTTGATTAAATGAAAAAAACAAATAAAGTTTGATCAAGAATAAATTTGAATGAATATATAGTCAACTATCATATTTAAAATAACTTTAAATTATAATATATAATATAACTTTTTTTCAAAGGAATATAAAATACAGTATATTAGTTATTTCATAAGAAATTCTATATAAAAGTTCTCTATTTATTTGTAACTTTTTTATTTCATTTAAAATTAAAATAAAACATTTTTTTCACTCAAAAAGAAAAAAAATATGATTCAAGCATAATTTGGATGAATACAAGATAGACACGTAAATTACCATGTTTTCAACAACCTTACTTTAAAATATATAATAATACACTATTTATTTTGTAACGGTAGTTTTTTTATTTTAATATTTTTATTTCCATAATAAATGGTGAGGCCTACGTTACCCTCTCTTGTTTAGAGGGTAATTACCCTCTCATGATATCAACCAATCAAAATGTAATATACATAGGCAACATTAAATGTCAAATAAATGAGTCAACTTTTTCTAAAAATAAAAGAGTTAATCTTAATAAGGTAACTTTTAATTTTTATTTAATTATATTAAGGTGTTCAATCTTAATTAATTTACACTACAAGACTTATAACAAATAATATTTTACATCAAATTTCTTTCATCTCGATGTCCTTAAATTCATCACTTACATTCATAAAATTTCTTCCACCAGAACCCATAACACCCCGAACGTGAGAACAAAAACATCTCCTTCATTCGAATTTTGATCTTCTTCTTCATTCTTACTTATTGATCAATTCTTGTTTCTTTTTCATTTTTCTTCCCATTTTGATTTTTCAATTTTGTCGTTCCAAACTGCCGTAGTTTCCAATTATAGTGAGAATTGTCGTTGCTTTAGAACCGCGTCAAGTATCGTGACTTTATTTTTTTATTTAAGCAGCCAACCTAATAAAATCTGCTAACATGCATAGACTTGCCTCACTATCAGCCAAAGCCTTTAATTCCAAACAAAAGAACAAAAGTCTCATGACATAACCATTTCAGCAGCAACCAAAAAAATGCTAGCAAACTCCCACAAACGGCAACACCTGCTAGCAATCCTCAAAGTACAACAGATGACTTACTCAATTGTTATAATTAACTACCTCACAACCAAGAAAAATCAAATCAAAAAGAAAAATCAAGTCACCATACCTGACGTGGTTATGGAAATAACAACAATTCTCACGATATTTAAAATCAAACGAACGACGACGATTCTCACTGTAATTGAAAACTACGGCAATTTGGAACGACAAAATTGAACAATTAAAATGGGAAGAAGAAATTTTATGAATTCAACTGATAAATTTAAGGACATTCAGGTGAAAGAAATTTGGTGTCAAATTTTAATTGTTCTAAGCCAGTCCTGTAGTGTAAATTAAGATTGAACACCTAAATATAATTAAGGCAAGATTACATTAGAGGTCCTTTATCTTATTTATTTGTAACACTTTGGTCCTTTATCTTTATTTTTTTTTATTTAGGTCCTTTATCTCTCTTAAAAGCACATATACATCTTTTTTTCTCATTTTTTATTAAAAAATACATAATTTTATCATTAAAATATGTTTTTATTATAAATGAAAAAAAAACCAGAAATATGAGATGTTCATCATCTTCATTTTCTTCCTTTGAATCTTCATCATCTTCTTTAAATAAATAAAAATTCTACTAAAATATATCTCCAAATATCGTGAATTAATGTTACATTCACCTCAAATCTTCTTTTAAACACAAAAATCAAAGCCTTAATTTCACAAATGTTGTAAGGCGGATGGTGGAGGCTTAGTCACTGGCGGAAGGGTTAAGTTTTATGAAAGTTAAGATTGTTCTGCAAACAACAAAATTGATGTGCAAAGCTGCTCTCAATTTTGGGGTTATTTTTATGCCGGGTTTGAATATTTTTTTTTTAAACGAAGATAGCCTAGCAGGAAGCCCGGACTACCAGAAATAGATTACCAAAAGAAAAAGGAGGAACAAAAAGGAAGAGGGGGACCAAACCAAAACCTCTTCAAATATTTACAAACCTAAAACAAGGCATTCCAAGCCTGTTTTGAACAAAAAAACTTCTAATACAAGAAGGTAATTCTAGCCAAATAGTTAGTTGTTGCAAAGTTAAACCCAAATTAGCTAAGGCATCTGCACAGCAGTTACCTTCTCTAAACACATGAGTAGCCAAAAAATTCATATTCCTAGTGATATTCACACAGTTGTTCCACATGTTCCTTAGGGGCCAAGGAATCAATGAGGAGTTTTTGAAAGCATTTACCACAAGAGTTGAGTCAGATTCAATCCATAAGTTGTTCCATTGATGCTGATGAGCAATCTCAATAGCTCTCATTGCTCCAGAGAGTTCAGCAAAGAAAGCATTCTTGGCACCTGTGTTTTCTGCAAAACAAAGAAGGAAATTGGAGTCTTTATCTCTGAAGATCCCACCACAGGAAGATGTGGTGCTATTGGCAGATCCGTCTGTGTTGCATTTGATCCAATGATAGATGGGAGGGTGCCAGGTAACCTCAATAATCCTGGGAGCTTTGGGAGGATGAATACAGACATTTAACTTCTTGAGGATGATGAAATCTGATATTGATGAAGAGGCAACCGCCTTTGAGAGATTACAAGAGATGGAAACATTTGAAATGATGATTGAAATAGCTGACTTCCAAGTGACCACCTTGTTATTGAATCTAGACTGATTTCTGGAGAACCAAATGACATTCAAGATATT
Source organism: Medicago sativa (assembly GCF_051527215.1). NCBI lineage: Eukaryota > Viridiplantae > Streptophyta > Magnoliopsida > Fabales > Fabaceae > Medicago > Medicago sativa. Next base: position 6,492,635 of record NC_140752.1, read on the forward strand.
GATCAAAGCTGATAAGATGGCAAGCTTACATTGGGGGTTCCAGTTTCTATCACAAAGCAGCCATATATCTTCCAGAGTTTGAAACTGGATATCGATGTTTACAACAGAGGCAAGCCACTTCCAAAGATTTGTAGCATATGGACAGTGAATGAAAAGGTGGAGGGATGTCTCAGAGTTAGACATGCATAAGGAGCATCTAGAGGGGATATGACAGCCTCTCATGCTCAGATTTTCATCTGTTGGGAGCTTATTATGCAGCAACCTCCAAGCCATAAGAGATTTAGATGGTGGGATATCTTTAGACCAAATAATTTTGGCCCAATTTCTTTGAGGGAAATGATGCCTTTTGTGCTCATAAGCTTCTTTAAGGGAGAGTAAACCAGAAGAATTGTGAATCCACACCAAACTGTCTTCATGATCTTCAACAGGAAGGATAAGTTGGCTTGTAAGATTTCTGAGAGCAGGAAATATCTGAATCAGCTGAATAGGCACATTCCAATGCTGATTGAGAATATAATCCTCAAGAGATGATGAGAAGTCAGCCATCAAATCCATAGTAGAGTTTGGGGATTGAGCCAAAGGATCCCCATTCCAAGCATCTTGCCAGAAGTCAATTTGTTTTCCATTTCTACCAAGCCAGGTTGAATTATCTTTAATTGTAACGCCCAGTTTGATATTATCTAGAATAATCAAACGTGCGTTAACAAGTGATATTGGATACATTAATTATACAATATAGAAACGACTTTAAGTCGAGAGTTAAGATACAAAGCTTCCGTGTCATATGTTACATTATTACACACCAAAGTTTTTGCTTCAAAGATCTAGTTACGAAGTCTAACAACATAACTTAAATAATATAACATATGCATCCTTAATTCAACACCACTTTGATTTCTGCAAACTCGATCAATCCAAAGCTTTTTCCTTACCTTTTCTTTGAGCAACCTGTGAACCTGAACAAATAAGGAGTTGGATGAGACATAATGCCTCAGTGAGCTCTATCTAATCCTAGGCTAGTGATAACCTTGGGGAAAAATCTATGGTCATCACGTGTCTAATATACAACCTGCCGGTTGATTATACGTGTGTGGTCTTTCTTGGCTAGACAGTAGTGCATGTTAGATCCGTCGTAGATTCTCAAACTTACTAGAGGTTTCGCTACTCTATTCATGTCATGGCGATCAAGGGAAAAGACTAAGATCGCTATATCAAGATACGCGTTAATTATCAAGAACTATCTTTCATGACACATCTCTAAGTCGGACGACTAGATAAAACCTAACTCGTCTTTGACATACTTCTTTACTTGATTCTAATCTTGTACATATTATATCATAGCTTAAATCATACGCAAGCGTAAACATGTTCAAGTATTAGGTTAGAAGTTAGCGTTGAACAATCAAGAACATCTGGATTCATTTTACGGATTAGTTCCAGGAGGAGCAGCCCCGGAAGTTAATCCTTTACTACCGGTAATAATGCCTAACAAGGCGTACCGGACTCCCTTAGTGAACGTGCGGGTCCCTCACGGCTTACCCCATTCCCCTTGGAGAACCTTTTGTACCCAACCTTGGAAGGTATACAAAAGACACGACACCTTACTTCTTAATAATCTTATTCGTATGATTCTTGTCTTATCTTACTCGTGAATAGATTACTATTCGTTATTCTTCTTATTAATCAATCTCAAGACTTAACTATCTAATTCTCGATATATAGATCGAGGCTCTAAGTTCTCTCCCTTTATCATAGTGTATAGCTTGCTACCCCTTCAGGACTTAGCTTTCTCTCATGTCATGCTTTGCCATCACCAACGAATACTTGCTTCACTCTTTTATTCTCAAGAAAACATTTGAAAGCCTATGCCTTAGGACATTGTTATGAGGGGTTCACTTATAAAAAGACTGTCCAAGGAAAACAGTGCAGTGCTGCACTGACTTACTCGCCTACGCGAGTACAAGAGTTCGCGAGGCGAGCTGCCTTACTCGCAGCTGCGAGCAAAAGGCGAGCAACACCCCCCTGCGGCCTTCGAGCTCGCCGTGGCGAGCAACTTACTCGCGAGGTGAGCTATAACAGTCCAGAATCACCCAAAATGGTGTTTTTGATCAAAAGACCTCATATACAAGTATCCCAAAGCATAATATGACCCTTAGGAACATTTAAACCTGTAAAAACAGTCTTAGAGCAAGTATCCATAAGCAAAACAAGCATCACATGAAAAGGGCAAATAATTTATATGTATAAACCCTAACAAAACAACTACTCTTTCACAAGCAACACACAACCCATGGAAAGGATCTATCTAAGAACTCACCTTTGGATGATTATAAGTAGACTCACACAAGCTCAAGCTCTTGACAACAATTTATCCACAAACCCTAGATATGAGAAATCTTTGGTGAAGCTTGCACCAACTCCCTTGCCAACAAACTAAGCCTAATCTCTAGTCTAGTGAAGGTTTGGAAGATGATTGAGTGGTGATTCAAGTTTGGGTGATGAGTAGTGGTAATAATCTTAGAGAGAAGGAAGAGCAAAAGAGAAAGATAGAAAACCTAGAGAGAGAGTGGAGAAAATATTATGAAGGTAAAAGTCCCAAAATCATATAAATATCTTCCTCATGCGAAATTCCAAAATTACCCCTTGTCTTAAACGCACGCATTTATTCGTTATCAGATATTCCATCAGTTCATAATAAGCGGGATATTACATCCTACCCCCCTTAGAAAAATTTCGTCCTCGAAATTTAGAGCATACCTGAAAACAAATGCGGATACTGTTCCAACATCTCTGACTCGAGTTCCCATGTAGCTTCTCCATCCGATGAACCTCTCCAAACTACTTTCACTAAAGGTATCTCTTTGTTCCTGAGGGTTTTGACATCACGATCTATTATTTCTTCTGGTTCCGGCTGAAATGTCAAATCTGATCTCAAATCTATAGAATCTAACTCAACAGGTTGGAAAGGATCCGAAATGTACTTCTTTAATTGCGATACATGAAATACATCATGTAATCCCGACATAGCTGGTGGTAAAGCGAGCTGGTAAGCTACTGGTCCGATACGCTTAAGTATCAAGAACGGTCCTACATATCTTGGACTCAACTTCTTAGTTCTAAAAACACCCCTTAAGCCTAACTTAGGGGTAACCTTCAAGAATACATGATCACCTTCGCTAAACTCCAACGGTCTTCATCTCTGGTCCGCGTAGCTCTTCTGACGACTCTGAGCTGTCTTAATCTTTTCCTGAATTGACTTGATTTTCAGAGTTGTCTCTTGAATGATTTCTGGTCCAATAATGCTCTTATCTCCAACTTCAGCCCAACACAAAGGAGTTCTACACTTCCTTCCATACAATGCTTCATATGGTGCCATACCGATACTCGAATGATAGCTATTGTTATAGGAAAATTCTATCAGAGGTAAATGATGATTCCAACTTCCACCATCTTCTAGAATACAAGCACGCAACATATCTTCTAGGGTCTGAATGGTTCTCTCTGACTGACCATCAGTCTGCGGATGGTGAGACATGCTTAATCTCAATTTAGTTCCCAAAGCTCTATGAAAAGCTTTCCAAAAGTGTGAAGTGAAGATTGGATCCCTATCTGATACGATGCTCGCTGGAACACCGTGCAACTTGACAATCTCTGAAATGAACAATTCCGCATATTGCGATGTCTTGTAGGTAGATTTAACAGGTAAGAAATGAGCTGACTTGGTTAACCTGTCCACTATTACCCATATTGAGTCATGTCCTCTTTGAGTACGGGGTAAACCTCCTACAAAGTCCATGGTAATGTGCTCCCATTTCCATTGAGGAATTTCTAATTGTTGCAACATACCAGCGGGCCTTTGATGTTCTATCTTGACTTGTTGACATACTATACACCTTGCAACAAACTCGGCAATATCAGTCTTCATACCAGTCCACCAGTACTCCCTCCTTAAATCTTGATACATCTTGGTAGAACCAGGGTGAATCGAAAAACTACTCTTGTGAGCCTCTTCCAAGATCAGTCTTCTAAGTTCTTGATCATTCGGAACGCATATTCTTCCCTCAAACAGAATTGCCCCATCCGAAGCTATAGAAAATTCCGGGTGGACACTTCTTCTCTGAAGTTCTGAATCTGCACCTTGTGCTTGAATAATTCTAGATCGCAAATCGCATGAAATTTCCAATTGATGCAACCATATACCGTCTTTATCCTCTGTGGCTTCAAGATTGAGGTCTCGGACCTTTTCATACATCTTACAAACATGCACCATGACCTCGGCTCGAGCTAAGGCCTTACGACTCAAGGCATCTGCTACCACGTTGGCCTTTCCGGGATGGTATTTCAAATCAAAATCAAAGTCCTTTAAATACTCCATCCAACGCCTTTGCCTCATATTCAAATCTTTTTGATCAAATAAGTACTTCAGACTCTTATGATCACTGAATAGCTCAAAATGTGTTCCATACAAGTGATGCCTCCATATCTTCAAAACAAAAATGATGGCTGCTAATTCTAAATCATGAGTGGGGTATAAGCTATCAAACGTGCGTTAACAAGTGATATTGGATACATTAATTATACAATACAGAAAAGACTTTAAGTCGAGAGTTAAGATACAAAGCTTCCGTGTCATATGTTACATTATTACACACCAAAGTTTTTGCTTCATAGATCTAGTTACGAAGTCTAACAACATAACTTAAATAATATAACATATGCATCCTTAATTCAACACCACTTTGATTTCTGCAAACTCGATCAATCCAAATCTTTTTCCTTACCTTTTCTTTGAGCAACCTGTGAACCTGAACAAATAAGGAGTTGGATGAGACATAATGCCTCAGTGAGCTCCATCTAATCCTAGGCTAGTGATAACCTTGGGGAAAAATCTATGGTCATCACGTGTCTAATATACAACCTGCCGGTTGATTATACGTGTGTGGTCTTTCTTGGCTAGGCGGTAGTGCATGCTAGATCCGTCGTAGATTCTCAAACTTACTAGAGGTTTCGCTACTCTATTCATGTCATGGCGATCAAGGGAAAAGATTAAGATCGCTATATCAAGATACGCGTTAATTATCAAGAACTATCTTTCATGACACTTCTCTAAGTCGGACGACTAGATAAAACCTAACTCGTCTTTGACATACTTCTTTACTTGATTCTAATCTTGTACATATTATATCATAGCTTAAATCATACGCAAGCGTAAACATGTTCAAGTATTGATAGGGCCAAACCGCAAGTGCACGGCCTATCGAAGTAATAGTAGTAAGAAAGAGTATCGTTCCGCTAGGGAGTTGTGAATTCAATCAACTTTTAGAGAATGATTAGAAGAGAAGAAAGCTTATAAAAAGGGAGGTTTAGTTGCTGAAGGTAAATAACAATAATAATAAATAAAGAGCCTTGGGATTATTGGTTCGTCATAACAACGAATCTTTTCACAAGCAAGCCTTAAACTTATAATTATGCGTTAATCTTAATTTCTAAGGACAAGTTTCTCTTTAGCATATCACAGCTTCTCTCGAAGTCAGTGAGTGTATCCCTCCAACAACCACACCTATTCTCATGGGTGATTGCCTTTGGGACCCTTGAAGATTGAAACTTTATGTGTCCCAAGGTTTGCTAGACTATTCTCATGTTTCGCAAACCTTGTCTAAATTCACTTGTTCGGATATCAAAGCTCCGCGTTCGCTTTATGAATTGATAACTGTGATGATGAATTAACCATTATCAAACCCTCCGCGTTCGCTTCCACAGTTTGATAATAATTAATTCATGTTAAAACGGTGAATTTAGATTAGGAATTAAGGTAACATACAATTAGGGTTTAAGGCTTGACTTGATCCGGATTACGTCATTAGACTTATCCAACGATCCCAAGACAAAGAAGTGTCTACTCACTAACGTTCATTGTAGACATGGGGGAAGAAGAGAGAAAGCAATAAAGTAAAAGAACAATAATATAAACGTGAACTTTTATTCCAAGAACAAAAGATGAATGTTTATGATGGAGTGCTACTCTATTTATAGCTTTACAATTGACTTAAAATCTAAGCAACTACAAGGGCAAAGCAGTAAAACTACAACAGAGTATCTTGGGCTCGAAGAAAAGCAGTAAAAGAGGCTTCTGGGAGGTGGCATGGCCGTGCCACATGTTGGCACGGGCCGTGCCAAGCTTCTGACTATGTGGGAATATATTTTTGTCCCGTATCTTCGTATTTTCGCACTGTATTTGCTCCAGTCCTCTTTCTTTTGCTCCAAGACACCTTCCACCATATATTCGTTCCTAAAATATAATAAAAAGCAATTTAAAGTAAAATATTCAAAAAGGAAATAAAATGCAATAAAATAAAATCAAATCTTAAATAAAACTAAACTAAATAATGCAATAAAATAGACTAATTAATGACTCGTCAAACTCCCCCACACTTGAATCTTTGCTTGTCCTCAAGCAAAAGGCAATAGACATAGCAGCAACAAAAGATTAATCTTGGCAATATTAAGAACACATGTCTCAAAAGAAAGGTTTTGCTTCAAGTACACTAATTACAATTTCAAACATTCTGCATGAACCTATTCTACCCAACATCAAGTCTCAAGTGAGTGTGTGTGTGCAGTCCAACCCTTTTCTTGCTCCTGTATAAGACATATATTATGAGGAACAGGTTCTATCCTTAATGCTAAAGTAACCGAGAAAAGTCCTTTCTTCATTTCATATAAGAGTGATGGGAATTTAAGTTAAAATTAGATTAGATTAACAATTAAGCACAAGGGGTTGCAAATGCTTAGGGGCTATCTATCCTCGTAGGAAGTCTTCTCGGATGTAATTGTCCTTTCCCCCTAGATTCAAAATCACCCTAAGCAATGCTGCAAAATTTTCTTTTATTTCATCTCCGCGTAGGAAGTCTTTTTGGATGTAATTGTCCTTTCCCCCTAGCATTGATGAATTTGTTTCACTTTAAGTTCAAATTAGGGAGTCACCACCACAATTAGGAAGTTAGGGATTGTCCTTTCCCCCACATGTTGGTGCCATTCTCCCGCCCCATTATAACTTTAACAATTTAAGAATATAACAATTAAGAACATTGATTTTTCCCATACAAACTTATATTACTTTTACTCTGAAGACTTTAAAGGGTCTAAGTTAACACTAAAGATAGAACGTGCTCCTTAAAATACCTATTCATACACTTGCTCAAAGATTGCAACTGGGTGCTTTTCTCATTGGAGATTTTTCACAATAAAACAAGATGTGGGTATAGCAAGAACACAAGAAACACTAGAAACTACTTTCATGTACAAGAAACAACCTTTAAAGAAGAGACAAAACAAAAAAATTTATGCCATATTTTGCATTAAAAACAAGCTACTAATCATGCCTCTTGCTATAAAAACAAAACAAAAGAATAAAGTTCAAGGGAGTTTGGGAACACTACGACTCTAGACACTTTATTAGCCCCCCCCCCCCCCCCCCCCCCCACACTTAGGGGAAGCATTGTCCTCAATGATTCAAAAGAAAAGAAAATTAAAAGAGAAGAAGAAGAAATAGAGGAAGAAGAAGAAGGAGTAGAAGAAAGAGTAGGAGACGGAGAGAAGAGATAAGGCAAGATAGGAAGAGGAGAGCTCACAATTGTTCATTGAGGTCCATAAGGTGGACTTTGGAGGGTGAAGGTGTTGCGTCATGTTTCGGAGCATGTGATTATTTTCTTCATTTATTCAATTGCTCCTTTGGACATTGTTCTTTTCAACACCTTGTCCTTGTTTCTCGGTGCTTATTCTTTGAACTTTGGTTTGCATCTATGCCCGCCGTTTATCATTATAGCTTCCATCGGCTTCTTGTTTATGGTGCAAGTTTGCACCTACCTCCTCTTCATTACCATCATCATCACCATCATTATGTACCTGTGGGTTAGTACCAACATAAAGCAAATTTTCCACCACCTCCGGATTAGTTATGTCCGAATTAGATAGAATAATCAAACAAATTCTCCATTCATATTGGTAATTGTGAGTAGGGTCATGGGTTCTAAGGAAGGACAAAATAGTATATAATTCTAGATAATAGTTCCCCTCCTCTTGATCCCTTGATTCACACTCACCCCAAACTTCCTAGCAAGAAAAGTGATGATTCCACCTACCATTATATCACTCTTATCGTTCGGTTTCTTTTTAACAATTGAAACAAGATAATCAAGCTAATAATAGCAAATGTTAATATGATGGTTATAAAGCATAGTCCACAACATAAACAACTCATTAATCCTCATCATTCCTATCTCTTAGTCTATCCACAACATTAACATCAGGGTATCTACAAGCAGAAATAAGTTAAGAGATGTATACCTACTCCTTTGCTTGTCATCTTTAAAATGGATGCCATGGTTGCGGAGTGTTGAGTTCTTCCTCCCTGCATCATTATCTGAGCCAACAATCTTCTTTCCTAAATTTTTTTTTTTATAAATTTTTTTTTCTTGGGCACGGCCATGCCACCTTAGGCACGGGCCGTGCCTAGCCTCTGGACCTTAGGCACAATTTTTTTTTTTTCAATTTTTTTTTTCAAATTTTTTTTTTCTTCAAATTGTTTTTTCTCTTTGCATCATCTTGGACAAGTACCTACAAATCAACTTAAAACAAGGAAAAACAAACAAACAAAAACAATTAAATACGTGGGTTGCCTCCCACGAAGCGCTCGTTTAGAGTCATTAGCTTGACGGTTTAGAAAGTGGTTTATCTATCCTATACCCAATCTTTCAGAAAGGGGCAATGGCATCAAACTAACATTCTCTCCCAAATCACACATGGCTTTGTCTATAGTTTCAGATCCTATGACACAAGGTAGGGAAAAGCTTCCTAGATTCTTAAGTTTAGGTGGCAATTTGTTTGGAAGTATTTCAATAATATTCATAAACTGCTCATCTAACTTGGACTCATCAAACCCTTGTGTTAATGGAATTTCATGCTCATGAGATGGTGAAACGAATGGCTTTTCATTCTCTCCTATGGATTTCTCACTTTGAGGCTCATCACACCTTATCTCTCCTTCATTGTTATTAGCTTTCACAATGGGGTCCTCTAATTGTTTACCATCCCTAAGGGTAATGACACTTATATGGTTATTGGGGTTGGCTTCGGTTTGGTCTAGGAGGACTTCGGAGGATTGAGAGGGAGTAGCCACTTGAGATGTTTGAGTCTCTAACATCTCACGGTGAGTAACTATGGAGTCTACTTTCGATGTAAGTTTGGCAAGAGAGTCCTTCAAAAATTCAGTTTGATTTTCAAGCTCTTGGAGCTGCTCGGATTGATTTATACAATAATTTTCTAAAAAAAGTTCCAAGCTGGATTTTTGAGGGACTCTTTTGTTGTTTGCATAACTGGGTGGTGTTGTTTGTTCTCCAAAAAGATTTTGAGGGGTTTGAATAAAAAATTTGTTGTTTCTAAACCCTTGATTATAATGAGCATAGTTTACTTGCTCGGGACTTCTAACAACACTGCCTAGTTGGCAATCAATGCCAATATGGCCAAATACACCACAAATTTCACAAGAAGGAGATGCAGAAGAAGAAGAAGAGATGACACTAACATTTAATTTTTCAAATTTTTGGGTTAATGCATCAATCTTAACGGCAAGGTGATCATAGTTAGAGACTTCATACATACCTGCCTCCTTTTTGGAGGGTGAAGAATTAATGATGGCTCTCTCGTCGGTCCACTTGTAATGATTTTGAGCCATGACTTCAATCAAGGCGTATGCTTCTGTGTAATTCTTGTTCATTAAAGCTCCACCTGCAGCTGCATCAACATAAATTTTTGTGGTATACAAAAGACCATTATAAAAAATGTGAATAATAAGCCAATTCTTTAAACCATGATGGGGACAAAGTCTAAGCATTTCTTTGAAACGCTCCCAAGCATCGTAAAGAGATTCTCCATCTTTTTGAGTGAATTGTGTGATTTGAATCCTTAATTGGACGGTTTTAGAATAGGGAAAGAATCGGGCAAGAAAAACTTGCTTCATTTGTTGCCATGAAAAGATAGAACCAATTTCCAATGAATGAAACCAAGCACTAGCTCTACCCCCTAAGGAGAAAGGAAAGAGGTGCAGCCTTACGGCCTCTTGGTTTGCATTCAAGGTTCCACTGAGTCTTAAAAAAATTGAAACATGAAGATTCGGATCCTCAGTGGGTGATCCGAAAAATTGATTTTGCTGCACTAACTCAATAAGTGCAGGTTCTATTTCAAAATTGTCCTCAACCGTTGGGTACACAATAGCATCGTATGACTCATTTGAAGATGGGATTGCATACTCATTGAGAGAGCGTTCCTTAGCCATATCGTTATTGTCTTCCCAAGAAGTTAAAGGAAAAAGAAGAAATAGAAAAATATATTTTTTTTTTTGGATAGAAATATAAAATAAAATAGAATAAAATAAAGCAAAAGATTTTTTTTTTTAATTTTATATAAAGCAAAAGATATTTTTTTTTTAGAAAGAAATATAAAATAAAATAAAACAACGAAAAAGATTTTTTTTTTTTGGTCTAATCACTATTTAAAAGTTAATAAAATTACAACAACTCCCCGGCAACGGCGCCAAAAACTTGATAGGGCCAAACCGCAAGTGCACGGCCTATCGAAGTAATAGTAGTAAGAAAGAGTATCGTTCCGCTAGGGAGTTGTGAATTCAATCAACTTTTAGAGAATGATTAGAAGAGAAGAAAGCTTATAAAAAGGGAGGTTTAGTTGCTGAAGGTAAATAACAATAATAATAAATAAAGAGCCTTGGGATTATTGGTTCGTCATAACAACGAATCTTTTCACAAGCAAGCCTTAAACTTATAATTATGCGTTAATCTTAATTTCTAAGGACAAGTTTCTCTTTAGCATATCACAGCTTCTCTCGAAGTCAGTGAGTGTATCCCTCCAACAACCACACCTATTCTCATGGGTGATTGCCTTTGGGACCCTTAAAGATCGAAACTTTATGTGTCCCAAGGTTTGCTAGACTATTCTCATGTTTCGCAAACCTTGTCTAAATTCACTTGTTCGGATATCAAAGCTCCGCGTTCGCTTTATGAATTGATATCTGTGATGATGAATTAACCATTATCAAACCCTCTGCGTTCGCTTCCACAGTTTGATAATAATTAATTCATGTTAAAACGGTGAATTTAGATTAGGAATTAAGGTAACATATAATTAGGGTTTAAGGCTTGACTTGATCCGGATTACGTCATTAGACTTATCCAACGATCCCAAGACAAAGAAGTGTCTACTCACTAACGTTCATTGTAGACATGGGGGAAGAAGAGAGAAAGCAATAAAGTAAAAGAACAATAATATAAACGTGAACTTTTATTCCAAGAACAAAAGATGAATGTTTATGATGGAGTGCTACTCTATTTATAGCTTTACAATTGACTTAAAATCTAAGCAACTACAAGGGCAAAGCAGTGAAACTACAACAGAGTATCTTGGGCTCGAAGAAAAGCAGCAAAAGAGGCTTCTGGGAGGTGGCACGGCCGTGCCACATGTTGGCACGGGCCGTGCCAAGCTTCTGACTATGTGGGAATATATTTTTGTCCCGTATCTTCGTATTTTCGCACTGTATTTGCTCCAGTCCTCTTTCTTTTGCTCCAAGACACCTTCCACCATATATTCGTTCCTAAAATATAATAAAAAACAATTTAAAGTAAAATATTCAAAAAGGAAATAAAATGCAATAAAATAAAATCAAATCTTAAATAAAACTAAACTAAATAATGCAATAAAATAGACTAATTAATGACTCATCAAGTATTAGGTTAGAAGTTAGCGTTGAACAATCAAGAACATCTGGATTCATTTTACGGATTAGTTCCAGGAGGAGCAGCCCCGGAAGTTAATCCTTTACTACCGGTAATAATGCCTAACAAGGCGTACCGGACTCCCTTAGTGAACGTGCGGGTCCCTCACGGCTTACCCCATTCCCCTTGGAGAACCTTTTGTACCCAACCTTGGAAGGTATACAAAAGACACGACACCTTACTTCTTAATAATCTTATTCGTATGATTCTTGTCTTATCTTACTCGTGAATAGATTACTATTTGTTATTCTTCTTATTAATCAATCTCAAGACTTAACTATCTAATTCTCGATATATAGATCGAGGCTCTAAGTTCTCTCCCTTTATCATAGTGTATAGCTTGCTACCCCTTCAGGACTTAGCTTTCTCTCATGTCATGCTTTGCCATTACCAACGAATACTTGCTTTACTCTTTTATTCTCAAGAAAACATTTGAAAGCCTATGCCTTAGGACATTGTTATGAGGGGTTCACTTATAAAAAGACTGTCCAAGGAAAACAGCTCGAAGAACAACCAAAGGCAAGAGGCGAGCAAACAGTGCAGTGCTGCACTGACTTACTCGCCTAGGCGAGTACAAGAGCTCGCTAGGCGAGCTGCCTTACTCGCAGCTGCGAGCAAAAGGCGAGCAACACCCCCCTGCGGCCTTCGAGCTCGCCGTGGCGAGCAACTTACTCGCGAGGCGAGCTATAACAGTCCAGAATCAACCAAAATGGTGTTTTTGATCAAAAGACCTCATATACAAGTATCTCAAAGCATAATATGACCCTTAGGAACATTTAAACCTGTAAAAACAGTCTTAGAGCAAGTATCCATAAGTTAAACAAGCATCACATGAAAAGGGCAAATAATTTATATGTATAAACCCTAACAAAACAACTACTCTTTCACAAGCAACACACAACCCATGGAAAGGATCTATCTAAGAACTCACCTTTGGATGATTATAAGTAGACTCACACAAGCTCAAGCTCTTGACAACAATTTATCCACAAACCCTAGATATGAGAAATCTTTGGTGAAGCTTGCACCAACTCCCTTGCCAACAAACTAAGCCTAATCTCTAGTCTAGTGAAGGTTTGGAAGATGATTGAGTGGTGATTCAAGTTTGGGTGATGAGTAGTGGTAATAATCTTAGAGAGAAGGAAGAGCAAAAGAGAAAGATAGAAAACCTAGAGAAAGAGTGGAGAAAATATTATGAAGGTAAAAGTCCCAAAATCATATAAATATCTTCCTCATGCGAAATTCCAAAATTACCCCTTGTCTTAAACGCACGCATTTATTCGTTATCAGATATTCCATCAGTTCATAATAAGCGGTATATTACATTAATGGTATCCATCTCTTTTTTAATACCACACCAAATGGAGGATGAAATATGATGCCTGGTGTAGTTGTTTCTTCTCATAACTCTACTTCTAAGAACAGATGCCCATTGTTCCTTAGAGTGCAAAAAATCCCAGCAGAATTTAAGGTTAGTAGCTTCATTGAGACAAATTAGGGATTTAACGTTTAGGCCACCTTCATCAAAAGAAGAACAAATTTTTTTCCAAGCAACAGTCACCATCTTCCTCTTTGTGATATCACCACTCCAAATGAAGTTCTTAATCCATCTTTCCATTTCTCTGAGCAAGCTAACAGGCCAAGTGTAAACAGACATTGTGTGAATAAGCATTGATTGTACCACGGCTTTGACTAATTGAACTCTTCCTGCCATAGAAAGGAGAGAGGCTTTCCAAGTTGCTAATTTCAGTTTCACTCTATCAGCAATTGATTGAAAATGAATTTTTTTTGGTTTTCCTTTGAAAATAGGAGCCCCAAGGTAAGTAAAAGGCAAGGCCCCTACAGAGAAACCAAGTAAGTTAACAATGTGATCAAGTCTATGATTATGGATACCTCCAGCATAAATTGAAGACTTTCTGATGTTCATAATCTGTCCAGAGCAGTTTGCATATCTTGTGAAAAGATCCTTCAAAGCTTCTAAGCTAGACATTTTTCCTTTGCAGAAAACCATAAGGTCATCAGCATAGAAACAGTGAGATGGAATCTTAGAGTGTCTAAATGCAGAGATGAGCTCAATGGTACCATTGTCAACAAGTTTTGATATTCCTCTACTAATAACTTCTTCTGCAATACAAAAGAGAAGTGGTGACAAAGGGTCACCTTGTCTGACACCTCTATTGCATTTGAAGTACCCCTCCTGAGTACCATTCACACAAATGGAAATATTAGCTGATTGGAGAATGGTTTTGATCCAGCTGCAGAAAGTTTGGTTAAAACCAAAACTTATAAGAACTTTGAGCAGAAACTCCCAATTTAAGGTATCAAAAGCCTTTGAGACATCAATTTTTAAAGCTAGGTTCCCCCCAAAAGACTTTTTATCCAGGACATTGATAGCTTCAGAGGTTAAAGCAATGCAGTCTTTAATATTCCTCCCTTTGACAAAACCCCTTTGTTCAACAGAAATTATACTAGGCAGGATGTTTGCAAGTCTGTCAGCAATAACCTTTGAAATTATTTTGAATTTGAAATTAGCTAGGGCTATGGGTCTATATTGATCAATGGTGTCAGCATTAGGATTTTTAGGGATCAATATTAGGGAATTGGCATTATAGTTAGGAAGTAACCAACCAGTATGAAAGAATTCCAACACAGCTTCAATGACATCATGTTGCACAATCTCCCAGTATGTTTGAAAGAAACAAGCACCAAATCCATCTGGACCTGGAGCTCCATCACCATTCAGACTAAACACTGCAGCCTTGATTTCATCTCTAGAGGGAACCATAGTTAACAAGCTATTGGTATGATTGTCTATGAGAGGAGGGATGACTTCTTCCACCAGCAAAGAATCCTGCAAAACAAAGTTAGAAGAAAAAAGATTCTGATAGTAATTAACAATATGACTAGTAATAGTTTGAGGATCAGTGATGATATCTTCTTCAATCCTCAAAGAGGAAATGACTTTTGCCTTGTTTTTGATTTTGGTGACTCTATGAAAGAAACTTGTATTTCTATCACCATGCAAATGCCAATTTATTCTAGCTTTTTCCTTCCAGAAGGACTCCTGCTTGTTAAGGGCTTGGTCAAGATCAATTTGGGCTAATTTCTCATCATTCATAAGCTGATCAGAATGACTAAAAAGGTTAATTTGAGTTTGGATATCAGATAGTTTGGATTCAGCAAGTTCAACATGGGAATGAATATTACCAAAAATATCTTTGTTCCACTGCTTGAGTTTGGCTTTGAGGTTTTTGAGCTTAGAGCTGAGGATATACATGGGACAACCAGGGATAGTAATGTTCCAACAATCAGAGATGATTTGATTGCAGTCAGTATGGAGTGTCCACATCTTCAAAAATTTAAAGGATGATGCAATCTTGATGTTATCTGTTTTGAAATCAAGCAGGAGAGGGTAGTGGTCAGAACTTGTTTTAACAAGGGTTGAGCAAGATATGGATGTGCAGAGATCAAGCATTTTATGGTTAACAATGGATCTATCAAGTCTCCTTTTGGTGTGTCTTCTACCAGATCTACCATTGTCCCAGGTGTAGGTGGCACCTCTAGTAGGCAGGTGAATTAAGTCATTTGTGTCAGACCAATTAACAAAGTCATTAATGGGGGGGTCTAGCAGGTGTGAAGCTCCCATTATGTTCATGCACTCCTAAAATGGTGTTGAAGTCTCCAATGATGGTCCAAGGGGCATTAAAAGTGTTGTTCAGTAAACTAAGTTTTTGCCAAAGATCTCTCCTTTTAATGTTACTGGTTGAAGCATAAACAGCAGAAAAAAGAAGATTGTGATTATTAACAGGGATGCTAAAAGTGACTTGTTGGCTATCTACATCTAAAACAGAAGGGTTAAGATTAGTGGAGCAAAAACACCAAAGATTAGGTCGAAGATTTCCCCTATCATTGAGAGAAAAAATCTTAAAACCTAATCTATGAAGCCAAGAGGGAGGGAATTTGGAGAAATCCATCCAAGGTTCAGCAATAAACACTAAGTCAGGTTTATGTAACAAAATTAATCTACTAAGAGCTAACCTTGAGGGTTGGTTAGCTAAACCCCTTATGTTCCAGTAGAGACTCTTCATCTGAAGGGTTTAGAGTTGCCAGATTTAGCTCTGGTATTGTATAGACTATTCTTTGATGACCCTTTTTTGGTAGCAGGTTTCCTCTTTTGAACAACTTTAAATCCTTCATCTGGTATATCATACTTATCAGTGCCTTCTTCTTCCAGATGTTTGAGAGGTCTTTTGTCAGTTTCTGCCTCATCAGCCATATTAGCCCATGAATTTTTAAGGAACTCTCTGTTTTGTCTCTCTATATCTTCCTCACTAATATCAACTGAGCAATCCTCCTCTTCAGAGTCTTCATGATCCATAGAAGCATCAGAAGTCTTAGTTCTATAAATTTGTTGAGTTGCATCAACAAACTCTGAGCCTTGTGAGCTATCATCATTCTCATCTAGTCCCTTTTGCACTTCATCAAGCTCTTCATTCACTTGTTGTTCCAATTCCAAGTCTGCAGATCTCATAGCATCTCTGATGTTTTCTTCATTAGCTTCCTTACTCAAAAGGGCTTCAAATGAGTTATTTTGTCTTCCCTCCAGATTATCTTTAGTTCCACTAGGTCCAGCTTTACCTGTGACATGTTTGTTGCTTTTATCATGTTTCTCAGCACTGACTGCAGTCTCTTTTGCTATATCAACAATAATAGGGTCCTTAACATGGTTGCCCTGTTTTTGCACTTCTTGTCTTTTCTTCCATGTTTCTTTCCCAGTCACATTCATAGGACCAGCCTTCATTCCCTCATCTCCTTTGAACTCAGAAGAATTCATCAGTTTGCAACTACCAATATGATGACCTATTTTCTTACAGTGACTACAGAAATCAGGAATGTTTTCATAGTCAAGCTCAACAAAGAAAGCATAACCTACCCTTTCGACCAAAACCTTGTATCTTAGGGTTTGAGTGACATTCATATCCACAAGGACCCTAGCATAATGACCAAACGTACGTTCAATCATGGGCTTAGCAGAGGCAGAGTCTGTGCAAATAGGAGTACCTGCGCTACTAGCAATAGCAAATAAGATCCTGGGCCTCCAATACTCCTGTGGTAAACCATAAATTCTTACCCAAACCTGCGCAGAAGTGCTATTCTGCAGATTAGGTTCAAAGTCCTTGGTCCAAGTGAAGAATTTCATTACGCCTGGGTTAAGATTCCAGGAAGCTATGGATCTCACACGTTTGACATCCTCCAGACATGAAAAAGTGAGACTGTAACAACCTTTACCTATAAATGAGATTCCCCACTTGCTGAGATCCTTCCATAAGGTGGATAGTTTGGCGCGCAAATCAAAAGTTGAAAGCGGGGACGACCCTTTAGGCCAGATGATTCTGGCATGAAGGTTAAACTTGCATTCGTTTAATCCGGTCAAATATTCCTCTTCTGGAATCGATATTGAGAAATTATCCCCTTTGAGAATCGGTTGGGGGAGTTGAGAGGTGGGTATATCACAGATGTTGGATACAGCCTGAGCAAAGGTTTTTGGCTTGCCTTTGAAGAACTTTAGATGGTTTAGGGTTGATAATTGGGTCCTTGTTTTGATGACGAACCTCGGGGGTTATGGTGGTTTGAGTGGTGGTTACAGTGGCGGTTGTTGGGATAGGGTTATTGGTGTTTACGAAGGCGGTGGTTTTAACCGGGGTTGGGTTAGGTTTAGTTTGAGGAGCTTTAGATGTTGGGATGGAAGTGTCGTCGATAAGACATTTCCAAGTATCCATGATGTCGGGTTTGAATATTGAGTTAGAAAATAATAATAATAATAATAATAATAATAATAATAATAATAATAATAATAATAATAATAATAATAATAATAATAATAATAATAATAATAATAATATACGGTGTGACAATTTATATAACTAATTTTTTTTATTTGTGATGAAACTAAATCTCTTTCTCTATAGGGTTTTGATTTTTGTGTTTAAAAGAAGATTTGAGGTGAACATAACATTAATTCATGATATTTGGAGATATATTTGTGTAGAATTTTTTTTATTCAAAGAAGATGATGAAGATTCAAAGGAAGAAGATGAAGATGATGAACATCTTCATCATATTTCTGGATTTTTTTTCATTTTTAATAAAAATATATTTAAAAAAAATTATGTACGTTTTTAATAAAAAAAAATGAGAAAAAGGATATGTATATGTGCTTTTATGAGAGATAAAAGACCTAAACGAAAAAAAATAAAGATAAAGGACCAAAGTGTTACAAATAAATAAGATAAAGAACCTCTAATGTAATCTTGTTTATAATTAAATAAAAATTAAAAGTATTTTTTTTTAAGGATAAAAATTAAAAGTATTAAAAGTTACCTTATGATTAAAATTGATTTTTTTTTTAGAAACAATTGACTCATTTATTTGACATTTAATGTTGTCAATGTATATTACATTTTGATTGGTTGATATCATGAAGGGGTAAATACCCTCTAAACAAGAGAGGGTAATCTAGAAAAAAAAACCATAATAAATAGGTCAAGTGATAACAATTTTTTCACTTCAACCTCTGTATATCTTTGTGATAGTAACAATGAATATGAGTTCTTTTCTTACCATCTATTCTTTTATTTTTCTTGTTTCATAATTCCTTTTTATATTGCTCCTAGGCATGGCAACAAAACCCATACCCGTAGTTATCCAACCGAACCAAACCCAATTTGACGGGTTTTCCCCGTTTTGACTGGGTTTGGGTATAGGTTTGGGTTTTCCCCGATTTCAAAACACGGGTATGGGACGGGTAACGGGTATATAGGTACCCACCCCGAACTCATACCCAAACCCGTCCCGAATGAAGAAAACTACTTAATATTGATATGCCATGTTATTTTGTTTGATAATTGCCGTGTTATAAAAACTACCATTGATATTTAAAGGAGCAACTAAATCAATCGGTCTAACAAATGTTAAAGTGAACACATTGTTGGATAATGCATTACAATATTTCTCTAGGGGTTGCTAAAAAACTTCTATTTTTTATTAAAAAAAAATTATTCAATGCGGGGACGGGGATGGGGCGGGGATACCCGAACCCGTCGGGGACGGGAATGGGGTTCAATTTCTCATCCCCGTTGGGTATGGGTAGGGTAACGGGTAAGTATATGAGAATCGAGTATGGGGATGGGGAATGTAAAACCCGTCCCCACCCCGCCCCATTGCCATGCCTAATTGCTCCAAACAATGGTTTAAGTGTTGAACTCATCCACCGTGACGCTTCAAAATCACCACTATATCA
This sequence comes from Medicago sativa, assembly GCF_051527215.1. Lineage (NCBI taxonomy): Eukaryota > Viridiplantae > Streptophyta > Magnoliopsida > Fabales > Fabaceae > Medicago > Medicago sativa. The sequence continues at coordinate 6,511,778 of NC_140752.1, forward strand.
ATCCACACAAAACAAATACCAACATGTTGTCAATGCCTGTCATACTCCAATTTTTGACCTAAGGATCCTACATTCATACACCGACACGTGTCACCTGACATTGATCAATCCCCGATTTTCAGTGAAAAAATTCGGCAGAGAGGCATTTTAAAATACCTCATATTTGGTTCCGAGTCGGGCCCTCGTCTCACTTTTTTTTAATTAACTTTAATTTCCATCTTTTATTTAAATTCTTTAATTAATTGACTCTAATTTCTTTTTTTTTCTTTTTAAATATATGTATATATTTTGATTTATCTCATTTTTGTTTCTTATTTTATTGTTATTTTGTTTTTATTTATTTTGTTATTATGTCCATAAAAAACCAAAAATATGCATATTTATCTCTTGGTATTTTTACCTTTTTCATTTTATTTACTTATTTTATTAAAAAAGTGCTTAAGTCAAAAAATAGTCCAAGTTCACGCGCGTGATCATCTCGTCTCAATCCCAATCCAGTCACGCGTTCCTCCCATCCGAATCCTGTCCATGTCCAGGTTCATGCGCGTCTTCCTCTTCATCAATCCAGCAACAGCCTTTCCGTTTTCTCCTCCCCAAGTCACAATTTTTCTGCAAGTTTTTCAAACGAACCCTAACAGAACCCTCACGCTATAAATTAAGACCTACAGACACAAATGAAAAAATTCCAGCGAGGAGGCACACTCAAGGGCGAATCCATCTCTGCAGAACATGGGGGAGACTGAAATTCGACGAGCAGAACCTGCAACAGAACAGAGACAGACACGACAACAACAACCAATCGGCGACACAAGTTACAGTAACAACATATCAGATCCTCACAAGCCTACCGATCCAGATTCAAGCGTAAGGAACCGCACCAATATCAACAATCTCATCACAGACTCGTGCAATCAGAGAACCAGAGGTATATGTCCTCTTCTCTTTAGATCTAGTTTTGTTTAGGCTGTTGTGTTGGTAAAAAACGGAAATAAAAAACTAGAAGAAGAGTAGGGTAGATCGAAACAAGAAAAGAAACACACAAAAAAGAGTTTGTGGGTGTTGGTTACGGCGGCGCCGCCGTTCCTAACGGCCGGCCGCCGCCACTCTTGCCGGTAGACTCATGAATGAAGGAACAGAGAGAATGAGAGAGAGCAGAGAAGAAAAGAGAAGGCAAGGAGAGAGAAACGTGTGTAAAAATGAATGAAAAATCTGCCAACCCATGTTTATATGCTACCCATAACCCGACCCAGTATGTGACCCAACCGGTCCAATAAACCAACCCGGTTCGGCCTGCAAGGCCCATCTTGCTTCTCCCTTTTGTGCTTGTTGTTTAATACACTCCTGCTTGCTACCTGCACACCCCCTGAATGCTGTTTACACCCCTGCTGTCAATTTATTTCTTTCGCGTTCTTTTTTTCTTTCTTTTCATAAGCATCACATTTTTATTTAATCCCCATGCATTTTTTTCATTTAGGTTTATTATTCTACTCATTGCATACTCATTTTTATTTTTAGTCATTTATTCCATCACATAGAACTTCAAAATGTATAAATAGGTTTTAATGTAATTTATTTTTATTTTTGTTTCTTGCACATAAATTAGAATGTAAATAGGCATCAATGTCATTTATTTATTTTTATCGCAGACCGTAGAATGTATTAATAGGTTCTTTTTTGTAATAGTTTAGGTGCAGGTGTGCGTGTGTGGGTGTATGTTTTACTTTCATGCTCTAGTTTAGGTTAATGGTCTTTGTGGTGATCCAACGTCACCACAAAGTGCTACGCTTTATTTTCTTGCTCCGATAGTTTTAGTTTTTTTAGTTTAATTATCATTCAAAAACAACAAAAACATGCAAATAGTTCAAAAAAACACAAAAATATTTTCTTAAATAAACCTTGATCCTAAATCAAGTGACGTCTTTTTATTTTCTTTTCTTAATCAAATATCAATCAATCTAATTTATTTTGAGTCCATTTTTCTTCAATATTAAAAAACACAAACAAATACTCTTTTGCCACTTTGGCTTTCTTCTATTTTAAAACATTTTTCAAAAAACAATAAAAAAAACACTCAACCAATCAAACGTCAGTTTTTTACCACGAACTACGTGATTTTGATCCCTCACGGGTACGTAGGCAAAGGACTTGTCCTTCCAAATCAATAAAATGTAGATAATTAGGTTCTCCTTTATTAATCATTTCAAATTCTTTTTTCTTCAAAAATAAGCAAGTTATAGCACATTATTTAAATAAAAACCAAGAGGTTCTCGTAGAGTACTACGGACATAAAGGGTTCTAACACCTTCCCTTTATGTAACTAACCCCCGAACCTAAAATCTTTTCAAATGGGGTGTTTGAACTTTTTTTCCCCTTTTCCTAAAAAATTAAATGTTCAGTCGTGAAATAATCAAGTGAGTCAAAAGCTAATCAAATAGCCTTGATCTCCGAAAAATGACGCGACAGAATTGGCGACTTCACTGGGGATACCCCTAAGAGGGTTGTGCCTAACTTGGTCTTATTTAAGTTTTGTGCTATAGCTTGCTTAAAAATCAAAACAAAAAATAAAAGATGGAAATACGTGTATGTAAATTCTCCCCTTCTTCTTTCTTCTTTCTTTTAACGTGAGTGGTGAGATAAGTCCTACACCCGGACTTGAGGGAAATTAAGATAGGACCGGGTATAATCATAGTTTCCATGCCAAGAGTACTCTTCGGTATTGGTACATGTGATAACCCACTCAATGGAGGGATCTTGGAGGTATACTTTTGTCGTCGTGAGTACTCGCGTATGGCATGTTACTTTCAAGTGACCGTCGAAGTTGAGAACTTTTAGTCACCTTTAACCCATCTTGGCCTTTTAGGACGTAGTGCGGTGGCTAGTCGAGAGTACTCTCGTATTGGTTGACACGCGATACTACACCCAAACGAGACTAACCTACGAATATTGTTGGAACGAGAGTACTCTCGTCACCTAACAAATATTCAGAAGTGGTTGAAAACTTTGGGAACTTGATAGAACCCTTGTTACCAGTGCAAATGGAAACCTTAGTCCTTACCAAATGGCGTTGTTATCCCTAAGCTCCAACATTGTATACCCTAAACCTCATCATGTTTTCCTTGCATAATCATACATACATGCATTCATCCATGAAAACTTTTTTCTCATTAAACATTGAAGGACTTAGATAGGTTCTTATAAACATCAGAGGTGTGGACCCTATAAAGAGGGACACCAAGGAATACAATTTCAAAAGTCTTAAACTAGACCTTAGCTTTGTCGGGGACTTTGTCTTTGGCTTTGCTTTTGTTCTTAAAGGAACCGTCTTTAATATCTCAAATTATTAAATGAAACAATATTCCTTATAATGTTTACAATTACTTTGACAAGTCCTTCAACAAAAAAAATTGTGTCTATTTTTGCATAAGCATCTTGCATCATGCATTTCATAGTCTCAATTCCGAGTCTCACAATTTTTTTTTTCTTTCTTTTCCGTCAAACGTCAACCCATCTCAAAAGAGTCATGGCATCCTCGTCCAACTTGCATTTACAACACTCGAGCAATCGAAATGAAAAGGAGGAATATCTCGAACAGGAAAACCAAGTGCTTCGGGCGGAAATGGCAGTCATGCAGACCAAGATGGACGAAATGACTGAATTGATGAAGACACTGACGGTTGCTCAAGCACCTCCTCCTCCTCCTATCAGGACTCTAGCCGAAATTGTTTCTACTGGCCCCGAATGGACGTTTTGTGCCAATACTTCGGAGTACTCTACACCTCAACGTTCCGTACCTTGGTTCCCGCCTCTTACTGCTGGTGAAATACTCCGTCCCATTGCTTGTGAAGCTCAGATGCCTACTTTTCAACGTGCAACTCATGTTCCTCAGCAAGTTACGACAATTCCTCCAGTTGTCGTAACCTACTCAACACCCGCCGTTCATATTATCCCACAACAAGAGGAGCCCATCTTCCATTCTGGGAGTGCGGGGGCCTATGATAGAGTTAATGACTTGCAGCAAAAATATGATGAAATTCAGCGGGATGTGAGAGCCCTCCATGGAAAGAAAGGGTTTGGGAAATCTGCTTACGATCTCTGTTTGGTGCCAAATGTTCAGATACCCCACAAGTTCAAGGTACCAGATTTCGAGAAGTATAAGGGGAACTCATGTCCTGAGGAACATCTAACAATGTATGTGAGAAAGATGTATGTCTATGTCAAGGATGATCCGGTCCTTATCTATTTCTTTCAAGAGAGTTTGGCTAGTCCTGCCTCAAAATGGTACATGAATTTAGACAAAACAAAGATCCAAACTTTCCAGGATCTGTGTGATGCTTTTGTGGAACAATACAGTTACAATGTGGATATGGCCCCAGACCGGAGCGATCTTCAGGCTATGACTCAGGGAGACAAAGAAACATTCAAGGAATATGCTCAACGGTGGAGAAATATCGCTGCCCAAGTCAGCCCACGTGTGGAAGGGAAGGAGATGACCAAACTTTTTTTAAAAACTCTCAATCAGTTCTATTACGTGAATATGGTCGGAAGTACGCCCAAGGACTTTGCTGAGATGGTTGCTGTGGGTGTACAGTTGGAAGAAGGAGTCCGAGAAGGACGATTGGACAAAGAAAGTGTCCCCGCCAGTAGTTCAAAAAAGAAAGAGCAGGAGGTTAGTATGGTGAAAGGGCGGCCTCAGCGAAAATATCCGGCCTATCAACATGTGGCCGCTATTACACCCGCTCCCAATGCCGATCAACAACCGTATCAACAGCAAAAGCCTCGACAACAGACTCCAAGGACACGATTTGATTCGATTCCCATGAAGTATGCTGAGTTGCTCCCATCTTTGCTCGAAGGGAATTATGTCCAGACCTGGCCGCCTCCTCCGATGCCTAGAAGATTGCCAGCAGGTTTTAGAGCCGACCTCTCATGTGACTTCCATCAAGGGGCGCCAGGTCACGATGTTGAGCGCTGTTATGCTTTGAGGAATGCAGTTCAAGATTTAGTCGAAGCCAAGGTCCTGTCCTTCACAGACTTGAATCAAAATGTGCAAAGCTAATATGATACCGAACCACGGGACCTTATCCTGAAGAGGTGGTGCGTAATTTTAGTGAAACATGGAGTGGATAGCTGCAATTGGGTCGTTTTTGATGTTCATCCTACTAATTATTTGTTCAAATAATGTTTGTTTGTTGCTTTTCGCTTTTCAAAAACATCATCTCGTCCCGCCCGAGACGAAAGTGAACTTGTGTATGGCTTTTTTGCTTTAAGTATGGTCATCTTTAATAAAAAGGTCGTCTTGATCCCGACTTTGTTTTATTTTGTGCTTTTTTCTGGGAAAATGGTAATACAAAAAACCAAAAAATATAATCATTCTCAAATATCTGCATAATCATAATTTAAACTTACTTGTCAAAATCAATAATCAAATCATGCATTAATAAACCCGTTGAACACATTAACCATGTACTCTCTTCCAACTTTGAGTTCCCTGTGTCCGAAGCTGAAGAAGAGGAGAACGAAGAGACTCCCGATGAGATCTCTCGTATACTGGGGCATCTTAGCCGTCGAAGCTGTAAACAAATATCAAGAAGATTGTCCAGAAGACGACATTCACTCATAAAGACTGGCATGAGGTGTTACAGTTACCTTACATGGGTATCGTGCTTCAGTACACATTTCGACAGGGGCAACCTCTCCTCCTTCCCCAATATACAACATGGAGGTCGTTCTTCCTGCGGAGGTCGAAGTCCCGTCAATAGGAGTTCTACTAAAGTCCTAGCTTGATCGAATTTAAACGAATGACGACCTTGTACAAATATATTCAAAAAGAGGGTTGAAGCAAACTTCCAACAAGAAGGTTCGTCCCTGTGAGATTCAAGAAGGAGACTTTGTTCCCAAAAAAGGTACTATCTGTTCAACCAGACTCCAGGGGCAAGTGGACGCCTAACTATGAAGGCTCGTGTGCAATGACTTTTACAACTATGGATGGTGACAAACTCACACGTCCTTTGAGTGCCGGTGCAGTCAAGAAATACTCTGTCAAAAAATAAAAGCTTGGTAAGTCGCAAATCTGAAAAAGCGGCTTAGGCAAAAATGAGCGTCTCGGTGGACTGAAAACCCGAAAGGGCGGTCCAGACAAAAATTAGAGACATGAAAAAAAAATGATTATCCTAATAGGTTGAAACCCAAAAGCACAATCTATGCAAAAATTAAGGATCAAAAGACAAAGTAACTACATCCGGTCAGGCACAATCCACTTGGGGCATCCAGTCGTCAAAAGAACCTCCGATTCGAAGCATCTGCAGATCAAAGACTCGGAACTGGGGCATTCAAAGTTGCTAGGGAGTATAACGGTTATTGTGTTCAATGTACCCTTCCCATTATATTTACCATTTTCCAAATTTTTCAAAGATCTGTGGGGCCACGCCATTGGTAAGCCACCACTCAATTCATCAAATTTGAGCCTGTGCCCATTTATTTGGAACTCTCATTTATTCTACTTGCAAAATTTCTTCTATTTTTTATGGCAATACTTGAAGCAAAAATTTTCAAAAATACAAAAACTTTTTTTTACATCTTTTGAAAAGTGTGAACAACAAACACACTTTCTTTGAACTTGTGAGTAGTTGAAATGTACATCAGCATGCGCCTTGACAACGATTACACTTCGAAAGAGAAACATGACTAAGCGTTACGGAGAGGACTTCTGCCTTGAGCAAGATGCTGTCACAGTCCAAGAATACAAAAAAAATACAAAAAAATACAAAAATAAAAGCTCGCTAAGTTGAAAACCTGAAAAGGCGGCTTAGGCAATAGAGAGCGTCCCGGTGGACTGAAAACCCGAAAGGGCGGTCCAGGCAAAAATTAGGGGCACAAAAAAGGAATATACTCCCGGTGGACTGAAAACCCGAAAGGGCGGTCCAGGCAAAAGTTAGGGATTTTCAAAAAATATATACAAAATAAAAATGACTATTGAAGCATACCAGTGGAATAACACTCTGCGCCGGTTTACAAATGGCGATTTCTTCCAGACTTTTGGTACGACAATGGGCTTTCTCCCCAAGATTCATCAGTTACTATTTATCAGTTGCTACCTTGTGCCGGGTTTTACACCGTCAACGGCTTGATTTATTCACAATAGTATCATCTCCAAGGAAGTTTGCCGAGTGTTTGTACTACGATGTCAGTCTGCCTCCCATCTTACCTGTCTTGGCTCGTTTCATCGAGTTACCCGTCATATACAGCTTATGCAGTCGTATAAGTTACATCTATACATTCATACATCCATTTATACAATCGTACATTCATACATCAATACTTTTGTATATTCATACATTCATGCATACACAATGTACACACAACATCATTCATACATGGTTGCATCAATTGCCGAAAGTCTTGTTTGGTCGTATTCTTTCGTTTCAGTCCTCAATTGTTCCAAGCTGCTAGTCCTAAACAACGGACCGCTTGAGTTTTCCTTTCATCATGTTTCAAACGATCAGTTCCAACCAATGATCAGTTTGAGGTCACATTTTATTTTCACAAAAGTGCCATCCCCTGCTTTGTCAGAAAACGAGATGTCACACAATCTTTATCTTCTCAAGTATCTCATTCCCCGCCTGGTCGGATACGGAATATCAAACGTGTCTTTCCCCATTTTGTCGGATTACGGAATATCAAAATCATTCCCCACCTGGTCGGATTACGGAATATCAAATGTGTCTTTCCCCGGTTTGTCGGATTACGGAAGATCGAAGTCATCATTCCCCGCTTTGCCGGATTACGGAATATCAAAATCATTCCCCGCCTGGTCGGATTACAGAATATCAAATGTGTCTTTCCCCGGTTTGTCGGATTACGGAAGATCAAAATCGTTCCCCGGTTTAACGGATTACGGAATATCAAATCATCATTCCCCGTTTTGTCGGATTACGGAATATCAAGTGTTTCATTCCCCGGTTTAACGGATTACGGAATATCAAATGTGTCATTCCCCGATTTGTCGGATTACGGAATGTCAAGTGTTTCAATTCCCCGCATTGTCGGATTACGGAATGTCAAGTGTTTCAATTCCCTGCGTTGTCGGATTACGGAATATTGAATGTGTCTTTCCCCGGTTCACCGGATTACGGAATCTCAAAAGTGTCATCCCCAGTATATCTGTTCAAGAGGTGTCACCAGCCAAATTTAACTTCAAATGTCAGTTTTCTACAAGCCATCAGTTTTCAAATAAATTTCAAAATTCCCAGTGTCTGTTCAAGATTTTGTTTCCTTTTATTTGTCTTCACATCATCAACACGATAGTGGACAATTATTTCCCCCAGTGAAACTACTCCACCACTAGCAGAGTCGGATCCCTTTTTCTTCAACGAACTTGGGTATCTCGTTGTTGTTTCTTGTCTCAGTCGAGTCATATTTGTCGTCCTACATTCATGAGCATTTCACAAGCATTCATAGCATCTTAGGTCCAAAATTGGTGTACTTTGTATTTAAGTCTCTTCGATCCGATCAAATCAAAGATTCCATCTTCAAATCTCCGGACGAAGAAACTTAAATAGGGGCATCTGTCATACCCCAATTTTTGACCTAAGGATCCTACATTCATACACCGACACGTGTCACCTGACCTTGATCAATCCCCGATTTTCAGTGAAAAAATTCGGCAGAGAGGCATTTTAAAATACCTCATATTTGGTTCCGAGTCGGGCCCTCGTCTCACTTTTTTTTAATTAACTTTAATTTTCATCTTTTATTTAAATTCTTTAATTAATTGACTCTAATTTCTTTTTTTTCTTTTTAAATATATGTATATATCTTGATTTATCTCATTTTTGTTTCTTATTTTATTGTTATTTTGTTTTTATTTATTTTGTTATTATGTCCATAAAAAACCAAAAATATGCATATTTATCTCTTGGTATTTTTACCTTTTTCATTTTATTTACTTATTTTATTAAAAAGTGCTTAAGTCAAAAAATAGTCCAAGTTCACGCGCGTGATCATCTCGTCTCAATCCCAATCCAGTCACGCGTTCCTCCCATCCGAATCCTGTCCATGTCCAGGTTCATGCGCGTCTTCCTCTTCATCAATCCAGCAACAACCTTTCCGTTTTCTCCTCCCCAAGTCACAATTTTTCTGCAAGTTTTTCAAACGAACCCTAACAGAACCCTCACGCTATAAATTAAGACCTGCAGACACAAATGAAAAAATTCCAGCGAGGAGGCACACTCAATGGCGAATCCATCTCTGCAGAACACGGGGGAGACTGAAATTCGACGAGCAGAACCTGCAACAGAACAGAGACAGACACGACAACAACAACCAATCGGCGGCACAAGTTACAGTAACAACATATCAGATCCTCACAAGCCTACCGATCCAGATTCAAGCGTAAGGAACCGCACCAATATCAACAATCTCATCATAGACTCGTGCAATCAGAGAACCAGAGGTATATGTCCTCTTCTCTTTAGATCTAGTTTTGTTTAGGCTGTTGTGTTGGTAAAAAACGGAAATAAAAAACTAGAAGAAGAGTAGGGTAGATCGAAACAAGAAAAGAAACACACAAAAAAGAGTTTGTGGGTGTTGGTTACGGCGGCGCCGCCGTTCCTAACGGCCGGCCGCCGCCACTCTTGCCGGTAGACTCATGAATGAAGGAACAGAGAGAATGAGAGAGAGCAGAGAAGAAAAGAGAAGGCAAGGAGAGAGAAACGTGTGTAAAAATGAATGAAAAATCTGCCAACCCATGTTTATATGCTACCCATAACCCGACCCAGTATGTGACCCAACCGGTCCAATAAACCAACCTGGTTCGGCCTGCAAGGCCCATCTTGCTTCTCCCTTTTGTGCTTGTTGTTTAATACACTCCTGCTTGCTACCTGCACACCCCCTGAATGCTGTTTACACCCCTGCTGTCAATTTATTTCTTTCGCGTTCTTTTTTTCTTTCTTTTCATAAGCATCACATTTTTATTTAATCCCCATGCATTTTTTTCATTTAGGTTTATTATTCTACTCATTGCATACTCATTTTTATTTTTAGTCATTTATTCCATCACATAGAACTTCAAAATGTATAAATAGGTTTTAATGTAATTTATTTTTATTTTTGTTTCTTGCACATAAATTAGAATGTAAATAGGCATCAATGTCATTTATTTATTTTTATCGCAGACCGTAGAATGTATTAATAGGTTCTTTTTTGTAATAGTTTAGGTGCAGGTGTGCGTGTGTGGGTGTATGTTTTACTTTCATGCTCTAGTTTAGGTTAATGGTCTTTGTGGTGATCCAACGTCACCACAAAGTGCTACGCTTTATTTTCTTGCTCCGATAGTTTTAGTTTTTTTAGTTTAATTATCATTCAAAAACAACAAAAACATGCAAATAGTTCAAAAAAACACAAAAATATTTTCTTAAATAAACCTTGATCCTAAATCAAGTGACGTCTTTTTATTTTCTTTTCTTAATCAAATATCAATCAATCTAATTTATTTTGAGTCCATTTTTCTTCAATATTAAAAAACACAAACAAATACTCTTTTGCCACTTTGGCTTTCTTCTATTTTAAAACCTTTTTCAAAAAACAATAAAAAAACACTCAACCAATCAAACGTCAGTTTTTTACCACGAACTACGTGATTTTGATCCCTCACGGGTACGTAGGCAAAGGACTTGTCCTTCCAAATCAATAAAATGTAGATAATTAGGTTCTCCTTTATTAATCATTTCAAATTCTTTTTTCTTCAAAAATAAGCAAGTTATAGCACATTATTTAAATAAAAACCAAGAGGTTCTCGTAGAGTACTACGGACATAAAGGGTGCTAACACCTTCCCTTTATGTAACTAACCCCCGAACCTAAAATCTTTTCAAATGGGGTGTTTGAACTTTTTTTCCCCTTTTCCTAAAAAATTAGATGTTCAGTCGTGAAATAATCAAGTGAGTCAAAAGCTAATCAAATAGCTTTGATCTCCGAAAAATGACGCGACAATGCCATTCGTCGTTCCATCAACCGTGTCAATTATTTCTACAAAGATTCCCAAACTAATACACTAAAATCCACTGTAATCCCAGCTAATGGTGAGCAAACTCAAGTTTGGAGAAGCTGTCGTTGTTTCTGGTCATGGAGTTGTGTCAACTTTTCTTTGGTAAATAAAGGCCCATCAATTTATTACTTTTTAACATTGGAAGTATTTAGTGTTTGCAAACAAAAGAGTAGAATTTGTAGAACATTTAAATACAGTTGATGGTAACATCATAATTGATTGAAGTACAACATTGACAATTTTACTGCATGATATTTATCATAATTTGGAATTAGTTATGGTAGAATCGGTTAAACTGAAGCTTGTTATAGATCCAAATGATGTTCTGAACCTTTGCTACTCTTTTATATCAAACACATATGATTTTCCTGTAATCATTGCACATTTTAAAGGAGCAAATGTTAAGTTGCATTCTATGAGCACCTTTATTCCGGTTGTTGATGGGGTTGTTTGTTTGGCTTTGATCCTGTATGGAGACAATTTTGGCATCTTCGAGAACTTGGTTCAACAAAATATGTTAGTTGGTTAGGATTATGGGTGAATATAGGCCAGGCCAGGTCAGACTTTCAAAGGCCTGAGCCTGACCTATGAAAAAATTGACAGGCCTGAGACTGGCCTATGGCCTATCATAAGTCGTTTTTCTTGATCTGGTGTGGCCTATTTAAAAGTCTGGACTGGCTTGAAAGCCTACTTCCAGACCTACTTTACATTAAGGTCATCAAATAGTTCATTTGACGTACTAAATAGGCTAAACATGTTGGAACAAAATGTGTTTAACAATGAACCTTAAAGAGTTTTGATGATAACAAGGTATTAAAAATTGTAAATTGGACTAGCTAATATTTGTTCAAGTGTACAGGACCATAATTATAAAGTTACATCATCATTGGTTCTGAATGAGCAAATAAAGAGCTAAGGAAACAACAAAAATTTGAAGCTTGGACGCTCCTGAAGGCAACTTGCTACTGAAGAAAAAAAAAACGCTCCTGAAGTTAAGTCGCTTCTGAAGTAAGGATAGTGCTCCTGAAGTTAAGTCGCTTCTGAAGTTGGAATAGTGCTCCTGTAGACAAGAAGTTCAGAAGCTGCATCATCAGAAGCCACATCATCAGAAGTCATCTCATCAGAAGCTGCAGAAGTCATCTCATCAGAAGCTGCATCATCAGAAGCTGCCTCATCAGAAGCCATTTCACCAGAAGCTGAATATCAACTGGATTTGCAAAGAATCAAGAATTGAAGAATTATCAATGCAAAAGCTGTCGATTGGATTCGAAAACACAAACAAAGGATTAGTGGAGTTTGCAACGGTCATTTCAAAGGTGTTTGAAGGCGTGTGTTTGCAATTTGGACGAAAGCGTTGACATTGTACTTTGTACGAATTGTACAACCACGTTCTCCACTACTCTGTTTTGTGTCCGCGCTACAGGACAAGAAAACAGCTCCAGAATACGGTTTCGCCTGCATAGATGTTCCTTTGGATAAGGAATGGATTTCAAATTTGTTCTTCCTAGGACAACAACCAAATCAGGCAAAAGATCATTGGTGAAAGATCAAGCTTCAACAACGACTCTTTGGTGTGCTGGCAATTTCACAACGTCTCTTTTACCCCTCTATATAAAGGAGTGAAGACCTAGAGAATTGGTAATGCAAGAACGCTGAACGAAAGACTCACAAGATTTTCACAAGTACCAAACCTCTGCTGAAATTGTTCTGCATTCACTTAGAATTTCTGTGTCTCAAAGTCATATCTTAGAAATTCTTAAGTCCATTGAGTCTGTATCTGATTCGTATTGTGAGCACCTCTGATTGTATATCAAGTGTTCAACCTTAAACAATTTTCTGTGTAATTTTGTTTAGTTAGGAAGTCTCTTGCAGTTGTGCTTGAGCAGGAAGTCTCTTGATTGTGTTCTTGAGCAAAGGAAGTCTCTTGCTTGTGTGCTTGAGCATTGGAAGTCTCTTGCTTGTGTGCTTGAGCATTTGTAATCAGATATTACTCATAGTGAAATCTCCTTGGAAGTGCAAGGGGGACTGGACTACTTCCGGATTGTGGAAGGAACCAGTATAATTGCTTTGTGTCGTTCTTCTTCTCTCTCTCTGTTTTATTCCGCTGCATTTAGATTCTGATTATCACTTCAGAAGCTGTCTCGCTTAGCTTCTGATCAGTGTATTCAGTTTTTAGGAGAAACGAAGAATTTTTCTAAAACACAATTCAACCCCCCTTCTTGTGTTTTTCTCACCTTCAATTGGTATCTAGAGCCTTGGTCTGTTGTGTAACACTTAACCGTGCAACAGTCAAAGATCTGAGAAAAACATGACTACTCCTCCTCCTAATGGTTCTGGTTCTAGTGATACTAGCTATAAACATGTCTCACATGATTATAGTGATAGTAAGAAAACCAGTGTTGGAAAAGTTCCAAAGTTCAATGGAGATGCTGAAGAGTTCTCTTGGTGGAAGACCAACTTTTACAGTTACATCATGAGCCTGGATGAAGAATTATGGGATATTCTGGAAGATGGTGTTGGTAATTTAGTCCTTGATGAAGAAGGAGCTACTGTGGATAGAAAGAAACATACTCCAGAACTGAGGAAACTTTACAAGAAGCATCATATTATCAGAGGAGCTCTTGTCACTGCCATACCCAAAGCAGAGTACATGAAGATGAGTGACAAATCCACTGCTAAAGCTATGTTTGCTTCTCTCTGTTCAAATTATGAAGGGAGCAAGAAGGTCAAAGAAGCAAAGGCTCTTCTGCTTGTACATCAGTATGAGTTATTCAAGATGAAGGATGATGAAACTATTGAGGAGATGTACTCAAGGTTTCAAACCTTAGTTTCTGGGCTACAGATTCTAAAGAAGAGCTATGTTGCTTCTGATCATGTAAGCAAGATTCTCAGAAGCTTACCTGCCAGATGGAGACCGAAGGTGACTGCCATTGAAGAAGCTAAAGATTTAAACACTTTAAGTGTCGAAGATCTTGTTAGTTCTCTCAAAGTTCATGAGTTAAGTCTTAATGAACATGAGTCTACTAAGAAGAGTAAATCAATAGCTCTTCCATCCAAAGGCAAGTCATCAAAAGCTCTCAAAGTGGTTGAATCTGAAGAGGAAGAACAGTCAAGTTCAGATTCTGAACCAGATGCTGCTGAAATGGCCGTGCTCTCAAACATACTTCAATATCTGGCCAAGAAGAACAGAAAGTTTCTCGCCAAAAGGGGTAACTCCAGAAGCTCAAGGAAAGAAGATCAGAAGGGATGCTTCAACTGTAAGAAGCCTGGACACTTCATTGCTGAATGCCCTGATCTTCAAAGAGAAAAGTCAAAGGACAAATCAAAGAGGTCTACATTCAAACCAAGCAAATTCAAGAAGCAGATTAAGCAGAGTTTAATGGCAACCTGGGATGATTTGGGTAGTGAATCTGGATCTGATAAAGAGGAAGCTGATGAAGATGCAAAGGTAGCTGTTGGGTTGGTAGCAACAGCAACTTCAGAAGCTGGATCAGATTCAGACTCAGAAGATGAAAATGAGGTATATTCCAAAATTCCCAGAGATGAACTTGTTGAGTCACTTAAAGAACTTCTTACACATTTTGAAGTAAGAACCAATGAGTTGAAGGATTTAAAAGAAAAATATGCTGATTTGGTACAACAGCAAAAATCAACTCTATTGGATCTGAAAGCTTCTGAACAAGGACTTAGGGGCTTTGACTTCATGTGTAAAACATATGAAGATCAGCTCAGGTTCTTATGTCAGAAGCTACAAGAAAAGTGTAATGAAAAACCTTTAAGTAATCATGAAATTGCTCTTGAAGATTTCATTATATCTGGCATTGACAGAAGCAGAGTAGCTTCTATGATTTATAGCATTTACAAGAACAATGGCAGAGGAATTGGTTTTCCAGAGGTGAAACTGGAGAAAACCAATCTAAAGTCTTGTTGTGAATGCATCAAGGAAGGTCTGAAAACATTCTTTGTACCAGAAGGGGCTGAGTTGGAAACTGTTGTTCAATCAGAACCTGAAGCTTCTAGTTCTAAGGCTAAGATTACTTCAAAGCCAAAGAACTCTAAGTCAAAGGCTATGATCAAATCTGATTCCAAGACTTCAAAGGTTAGGATCCTGAAAAGATCAGAACCTATTCCTCAGAGTCTGGTGAAACCAAAATCTGGGGTTCTGAAGTCTAAGTTTCAGAAGAAGACAGTTACTGCTTCTGAAGTACCAAAACCTAAGGTGATGGTTAATCAGAAGCAACCCAACTCACAGCACAAGGTACAAGAAGTGAAGAGTAAAGCCCTAAGTACTAACCTTCCAGGACCCATAGAACAATGGGTACCTAAATCTAAAAATGTCAATGATGCAGGTATGTCTAAGAGCAGTGCCAAAGCAAAGATCATGGTACCTAGACAGTGGTTGCTCAAGACACATGACAGGAGACAAGTCCATGTTCCTCAGCCTAACAATGAAAGAGGGAGGAAATGTGAAATTTGGAGGCAACCAGTCAGGCAAGATCATAGGTACAGGAACTATTGGTAATTCCTCTACCTCAATTAATAATGTATGGTTGGTAGATGGTCTTGAACATAACCTTTTGAGCATTAGTCAATTTTGTGATAATGGTTATGATGTGTTTTTTGAAAAACCCAACTGTACAGTAATCAACAAGGAAGACAAATCCATTGTGTTCAAGGGGAAGAGAGTTGACAATGTCTATAAAATCAATTTTTCTGAACTGGCTGATCAGAAGGTGGTTTGCCTACTATCAGTGAATGATAAGAAATGGATGTGGCACAGAAGGTTGGGACATGCTAACTGGAGGTTAATCTCTAAGCTTAGTAAGTTACAACTTGTGAAAGGGCTACCAGACATTGACTATCATTCAGATGCACTCTGTGGTGCATGTCAGAGAGGGAAAATTGTGAAATCATCTTTTAAAACCAAAGACATTGTTTCAACCTCAAGACCTTTAGAATTACTCCATATTGATTTATTTGGACCAGTGAGTACTGCATCCTTATATGGAAGTAGATATGGATTAGTCATTGTTGATGATTACAGCAGATGGACTTGGGTGAAATTCATAAAGAGTAAAGATGTTGCGTGTGATGTATTCAGTAGCTTCTGCACTCAAATTCAATCTGAAAAAGAATCAAAAATTTTGAAAGTCAGAAGTGATCATGGTGGAGAATTTGAAAATGAGCCATTTGAAGCTTTTTGTGAAAAACATGGAATTTTCCATGAATTCTCTTCTCCTAGAACACCACAACAAAATGGGGTTGTAGAGAGAAAGAATAGAACTTTACAAGAAATGGCCAGAACCATGATTCATGAAAACAATTTACCAAAACATTTTTGGGCAGAAGCAGTGAATACAGCATGCTATGTTCAAAACAGGATCTATATTAGACCTATTTTGGAGAAAACAGCATATGAACTCTTTAAAGGAAGAAAACCCAATATCTCTTACTTTCATCAATTTGGATGTACATGTTACATTCTGAACAACAAGCTCTACCTAAAGAAATTTGATGCCAAGGCCCAAAGAGGAATCTTTTTAGGTTACTCTGAAAGGTCAAAGGCATACAGAGTGTATAATTCAGAAACACTTTGTGTTGAAGAATCTATGCACGTTAAATTTGATGACAAGGAGCTTGAAGATAAAACTTCAAAGCAAGGTGAAAGTTCTGCAGAGATACAGGTTCCTGAAGCTACTCCAGAACCTGATCAGATAGCTGAATTTGAAGATAGTCCAGAAGCTGAACCCACATCAGAAGCACAAGATGAAGCTGCTTCTGATGAAGCACAAGATGGCTCACATCAAGAAGATCCTCCCAGAAACACATTCAAACACAAGTCTTCACATCCTGAGGAGCTAATCATTGGAAACAAAGATAGTCCAAGAAGAACAAGATCACATTTCAGACAAGAAGAGTCAATGATTGGACTAATCTCAATGATTGAACCCACAACAGTTGATGAAGCACTTTCAGATGATGGATGGATCCTAGCTATGCAAGAAGAGTTGAATCAATTTCAAAGAAATGATGTGTGGGATCTGGTACCCAAACCTCAGCACAAGAACATTATTGGAACAAAATGGGTATTCAGAAACAAGCTGAATGAGCAAGGTGAAGTAACAAGAAACAAAGCCAGGCTTGTTGCACAAGGGTATAGTCAACAAGAAGGCATTGATTACACTGAAACGTTTGCTCCAGTTGCAAGATTGGAAGCAATCAGGTTACTTCTTTCCTATGCAGTTAATCATGGCATAATATTATATCAAATGGATGTCAAGAGTGCATTTCTAAATGGTGTCATAGAAGAAGAAGTGTATGTCAAGCAACCTCCTGGATTTGAGGATATTAAATATCCTGACCATGTTTTTAAACTGAAGAAATCACTATATGGCTTGAAACAAGCTCCCAGAGCTTGGTATGATAGACTAAGTAATTTCTTAATCAAAAATGATTTTAAAAGAGGACAGGTTGATACTACACTCTTCAGAAGGACCCTTGAGAAAGATATTCTTGTTGTGCAAATATATGTTGATGATATAATATTTGGTTCTACTAATGCATCTCTTTGCAAGGAATTTTCTGAGTTAATGCAGGATGAATTTGAAATGAGCATGATGGGAGAGCTGAAGTTCTTCCTGGGCATTCAAATCAATCAATGCAAAGATGGAGTCTATGTTCATCAATCAAAGTACACAAAGGAGCTTCTGAAGAAGTTCAAACTTGAAGATTGTAAAGTGATGAACACTCCAATGCACCCTACGTGCACCTTAAGCAAAGAAGATGAAGGAGCTAAAGTAGATCAGAAGCTGTATAGAGGTATGATTGGTTCTTTGTTATACCTCACTGCATCTAGGCCAGATATTTTATTCAGTGTATGCTTGTGTGCAAGATTCCAATCAGATCCTAGAGAATCTCATATGACTGCTGTCAAGAGAATCTTCAGGTATTTGAAGGGAACAACTAATCTTGGACTCCTTTATAGGAAATCCTTAGATTATAAGCTAATTGGATTCTGTGATGCTGATTATGCTGGTGATAGGATTGAAAGAAAGTCAACCAGTGGCAATTGTCAATTTCTGGGTGATAATCTTATATCCTGGGCTAGCAAAAGACAAACAACTATTGCTATGTCTACAGCAGAAGCAGAATACATTTCAGCTGCAAGTTGTTGTACACAACTACTTTGGATGAAACATCAGTTGGAAGATTATCAGATAACTGCTAACAGTATTCCCATTTATTGTGATAATACTGCTGCTATTTGTTTGTCTAAAAATCCAATTTTGCATTCAAGAGCGAAGCACATTGAAATCAAACACCATTTTATCAGAGATTATGTTCAAAAAGGAATTTTAGATATACAATTCATTGATACTGAAAATCAATGGGCTGATATATTTACTAAGCCTTTAACTGTTGAAAGATTTGATTTTATAAAGAAAAATTTGAACATGCACTTTGTATCTGATTAAATGCTTGCTTGCTCCTGAATAGGATTTTAGGTTCTGAAGTTAGTTCAGAAGCGGTAGTCCATCAGAAGCTCTTTATTGAGGTTCTGAGGAAAACTCGCTTCTGATGATGACGTCAGCATCTGAAGTCCAGAAGCTGGATTTGTTGCTTCTGAATAGTTGAATTAGTGGAAACGTTGGAAGTTACCTTTTAAAAAGTAACTTCTGGCCCACTAACTTGGTAGTTACTCTGTGAACTCCTTACGTGGCCTGTATGTGTTGGTGTATAACTAAAAGGGCAATGATGATTTAATAGCTTTGAAAGTACTTTTCACGCGCCCCCAATTTTGTCATTAATGTTATGTTTGTTTGTCTCTTTTGAATTGCAATCGTTTTACTTTTAACACTTTGTCAATTCACACACTACTCACTCACAACAAACACATTTGCTCTCAAACCTCTTGCGAAGTAAGCGCATTCTCTCAACCTTAGAACCCTAAAATCTTCATCTTCTTCAAATCTTCGTCAATCATCAAATGGCATCATCAAGCTCAAAAGTTTCAGAATCTACATCAAACAAGCAAAACGTATCAGAATCTGGGTCCATCTACAAAGAGAAGACTATGGATATTCCATGGGAATCCTTAATAGTTCAAATAGAGTCACCGGTGGATTTTACTTCACTCAAGAAGTACGAAGTAAACATGGAAGGATTGATAGAGACACAGGAGCTGTCTGAGTATTTCAGGATGCTAAATGGGCCAACATATGTGAACTTGGTCAAAGACTTTTGGTTAAAAGCTAAAGTGTACAATGAAAAGCCTGCAAAAGTCGTAAGCAAACAAGCTGGGTCAAAGAAAGGAAAAATGGTCATGGATATGAATCCTACATCATTTGACAGCTTAGAAATAAGGTCTGAAGTGATGGGCATTCCTATAACCATCACTGAGGAAGTTATAGCTAAAGCTTGTAAAAGGCATGCAGAGGGAAGATTCCAAGAAATAGTCAGGAAGGAAGATGTCCTGCTACAAGGTTACTTCAACACTCTTTTGGGTGGGAAGAAAGATGCAAAGCCTTCTGAAATGGAGATTCACAATAGGATGTTGGTGAAATTCAGTAATGATTGCTTCTTTCAAAGAGCAGGAGGATCTGACCAACCCAACAATCAACAGAAGCTAGCAATTTACTTCATGGCTATTCTGGAAAAGATAAACTTCCCAAGATATGTAATGGATCATCTCTGCTGGGCCATAAATGAAAGCACTATCAGAGGAAGAAAACAAGTACCCTATGGAAGATTGCTGTCTGAAATCTTTTATCAAGGAAGGGTGCTGAAGTTCTTAAAAAGGACAAGGAGTGCTTCTGATAGATGTTTCGAAGTCTCTACTGCTGAAAGGACTATCAGTAGCAGGAGCTTATGCTCTATGAAGTTCATCAAAGAAGCCCCTAAAGATGAAAAGTGGTTAGAGATGACAACTGCTGAAACTGAGATAATCAGGGACTTTCCTCCCATCTTTAAGGAAAGTGACTCTGATTTCCTAGTTCAATCAGTAGCTGAGTACGTCTTGGAGGAAGATGCGAGGTCACAGGAGGAAGCTGCTCTTGCTAAAGGAAAAGGCAAGAAGGCCAAAGCAGTTGCTGTGTCAGAAGCTGCTGTTTCTGATGCACCTAAAGGGAAAAGGGCCAGAACTAGTTCTGAATCTGATGCTGCTCCTACTAAAGAAAAGAAGGTCAGAACTAGTACTGAGTCAGAAGCTGCTAAACCTGTTTCTATCAAGGATAAAGGAAAGATGCAGAAGATTGGTGCTGCTTCTATTCCTCAGAAGAGAAGAAAAGGTAAAACAGACTTGGTAATCACTCAAGAGCAGCTGGAGGAAGCTCTTGAACAAATGGAAAAAGAAGAAGATGATCCCAAGCTGAAGAAGAAGAAGGCTCCTCTTCAACTTGTGAGTCCTATGGTTGAAATGACTCCAAGAATGAAAAGGATGGCAGATGAACGTGCTGCTGATCTTATATCAGAAAGAAAGGATCAAAAAGCACAATACATTCATCAAAGAGATGAAAAGCTCAAAGCTTTGGGATTGGAAGACTGTGATAGGTTCTACAAAAATAAATTGGCTGAAGTAAGAGCCATTGCTGGTAAGCCTACTGAAGACAATGAGGAAGACGATATGATGCTCATTTTTGAAAATGCTCCAGAAGAGGGAACTTCAGAAGCAGTTCCTCAATCTGCTGATTCACAGAAGATCACTTCTGAAGCTGGCCCTGCAGATCAGGTAATCCAGATTCCAGTCACCTCTATCCCCACTTCACCCTCTTCACCATCAGCACCTGAACCAATAGAAGACACTTCTGTCTTAGACAATCTTGCTCTTCACTACTCAGGTGAGTTACCCATAGACAAATCTACTTCAGAAAAGGCCTCTGAAACAACTCCAGAAGCAACTGCTTCTGAAAACGTTGTTTCAGAAAACCCCCATCAACAAACACCGGAACCACATAAACCCACAACACCCCCACAATCACCAATAGCCACCATTGACCCCCAACTCAACACTCAAACATCATCTTCACCACAACAACCACCAACTGAAACTGAATTTCAACCTTTACCTGAACACTCTCCAGAACCAACTCCTATGGATATTGACATCTCTCAAGTCAATGTTCAAAACTCAACCTCCACCACACACATTGATTCTGACCAGCCTTCATCTTCAAACACACAAACACTCCTTACCATTCCAGTTCCTAACCCTATTCAAGATTTAGAAGTCAGTGATTCTGATCTTGAAACCCTTGATCATCCACCCACAAACATCCTGGAATCTGGATATATTAATTCTGAGCTTCTCACAATCTTGAGTCAGATGCATAGTCTGGTGGATCAAAGAAGGACAATTGATCTCACAGGTGCATATGAAGACTCCTGGGCATCTCTTCAGAACCGGGCAGCTGGGCTTATTGAAGAAATCAAGGCTAAATGCATCAGAGTCAAGCAAGCATCAGTCAGAAGGGTAATGGAGCATGTGAATCAGAGTCTTAGAGTAAGAAGCTCTACACTGCTCCTGGCAAACCAACCTTTCTTCTTTGAAACGGATTACTTGACCAGAGAAGCAAGGCTGTGTAAGCTTCTGAAGAAACAGATGGCACAGCAGAAGCAGGAAGCTAAGGAAAGGGAACAACCTCTTCTCCAGAGGCAACAACAACTTAAAGAATTGTTGCAGAAGAAGATTGAAGAAATGGAAGAGATGAAGAAACAACAACAAACCAACCCTTAGTTGCACACCCTTGTGTTTTTCTTTTTGTTTGTTGTTTGTTTTATCTTCTTAGTCCTCGCTTCTGAAACCATCTTGTCTTAATTCTCTTGCTTCTGAATGCTTACTGATTCTGACTGTTTAGCTGCTTCTGACAATTGATTATACATGTTCATATATTTTTGCTCTGATTTATTTAGTTCATTGCTTAGTATACTCTCTCATGTTTGAGTTTTTCTCATATCTTTTTGTCTTTTGTGCTTAATTTTATTTTTTTTGATAATGACAAAAGGGGGAGTATATGTGACAAGTATTTAAAGGCTCTGAGCCCCATTAATGGCATTTGAAATTTTTGAAAAACTTCTATCATTTTTACCTTATTGGTATAAGCTATGAACGAACGAAGGAGTATCAAAATTCAAGTAAAGTTAATTGAACCATTCTTCTTATCTATAAGTTAATTCTTTCAATGATTCAATTTTGTTTTTAAACTCTGATAATATTATTGCGCGAAAAATGAATTTAATTAACCTGGATAGAACTTAGGGGGAGCTTACAAACCTCACCTTAAAGACTATCAGACTCAGGGGGAGTTTGAGCTTACAAACCTCAGATTCTGAGCTTACAAACCTCAGAACCCCAAAGTCAACTTGTTAATTAGATTAACAACAATTGATCAATTTTAAATACTTTTGTTTGTCATCATCAAAAAGGGGGAGATTGTTGGAACAAAATGTGTTTAACAATGAACCTTAAAGAGTTTTGATGATAACAAGGTATTAAAAATTGTAAATTGGACTAGCTAATATTTGTTCAAGTGTACAGGACCATAATTATAAAGTTACATCATCATTGGTTCTGAATGAGCAAATAAAGAGCTAAGGAAACAACAAAAATTTGAAGCTTGGACGCTCCTGAAGGCAACTTGCTACTGAAGAAAAAAAAACGCTCCTGAAGTTAAGTCGCTTCTGAAGTAAGGATAGTGCTCCTGAAGTTAAGTCGCTTCTGAAGTTGGAATAGTGCTCCTGTAGACAAGAAGTTCAGAAGCTGCATCATCAGAAGCCACATCATCAGAAGTCATCTCATCAGAAGCTGCAGAAGTCATCTCATCAGAAGCTGCATCATCAGAATGTAAGTTCAAATTGTAACCTAAGAGGGGGGGTGAATTAGGTTTCTAGCAATATTGGTCAATTTTTTTAGAGTTTCGCGTTGTTGATTATTTTTCCGGTAAATAATGATGAAGGTATGAATGCGGAAAAATAAAAGAGTAAGGGAAGAAGAAAAGACACAAGAGAATTTATAGTGGTTCCCCTCTAAACCTTAGGGTCAGTCCACTCCCTTCACACCCCGCGAAGGAATTCACTATGTAAAGAATCTTTGTTACAAAGCAACCTTAATCCCAAGGCCCCCTAACAATATTTCTCTACACACCAAGATAGCACCCCACTATCTTTTACAATGATTTCACCAACAATGGTGAGAAGCTTTTTACAAAGGCAATTGAAGAATAATGAATGTATGGCTGTTATGCTTTGATCAATATCACATTAACAGTAAGAACTTAGTGCTCAGAAAACTTCTTTATGAATGTTAAAAATGTGGACAAAGTTTTCAAAGCAAGATGGTGAAAGTTTGATAAATCAAGAGATATTGAATATGACAATTGAGATTGAAAGTTGTAGTAATAATGTTAAGTAATTTGTTTTGATTCTCAATTGAATTTATAGAGGCTAAAAAGATGTTTATGAATCAATGCTACTTTTCAAAAAAATAATTGTTGCCAATTCTTTTACAAAAATGGCCGTTGTAAAATTTAAAAGGTGGCCGTTGGAAAATTCAAAGTGCTAGAATATTCTTTCTTTTAAAAAAAAACCAACGTTCACAAAAATAAATGCAAGCCAATGTATAAATTCTTTCTCTAAAATATTTTTAGAAAATATTGATTCCCCATAATCAGTTATGCAATGGAAAACAATGCATAATAGATTTATATTCATTTCTTAAAGAATTATGAATGCATGCTAAAAATATTTTATTAAATATGCAATTATCAAAATCAAGTCTTGTTTTTCATATAAAAATATTTTAATGTAAAATCTTATTTAAATGGAAAAACATTGTGAGTGTGTGATTTATTTTCATGAAAGCTTTAGCATTGTTTCATATGAGAACTTAGAAAAAATGTTTGTAATTATTTTCTGAGCATTCTAAGTCTTGTTAAATGTTAAGAATGATAGTGTCAAAGATAAGAACCATACTTACAAAAATATAACAATGAAGCCTAAGTCCCATTATCTTCATTCTTCAACTTGAGCCTCCATATAGTTTTTCTTCTCTTGTGATGTGAGTTTGTTATCATCAAAACCCAGCCAAGTCTAAGAAGGAAATCTTCTTCACAATCTCCCCCTTTTTGATGATGACAAATCATATCCATTTGACAATGTTTGCTCATTGAAACTCCCCCTATCTTGTATGTCTCCCCCTTTGTTTTGCAATTTGATAACCTGAAACAATTTTAGCACAAAACACAAACATACACTTTCTCCCCCTTTGACATCATCAAAAAGAAGAAAAAGGGTAAAATCCAAAGGGTAAAAAACTTATCTTCTTCTCAATGAGTATTCCATCTTTCACATTATTTTGTACACATGATAAGAGATCATTAATTTTAAATATGTTCTTACAGAAAGCAATAATTTCTTCAAAAATATCCATTTGAATATACTATTTTCATATGTATTAATAAAATTTCATACCAGCATGTATTTATTCTTTAGTATGCATAAACTTTTTTTTTTTTTTTTAAAAATAAGTAGACTATGTTTATTTGAATATGCACTAAATGTCTTTTTCATCCAAAATTCCCAATTCTCTTCTAATTTTATAAAATTGTTCTTTTGCCAAAGGCTTAGTAAAAATATCCGCTAATTGTGAATGAGTATCCACAAAAGTAACTTGAACATCTCCTTTGAGAACATGATCTCTTAGGAAATGATGTCTAATGTCTATGTGTTTGGTTCTGGAATGCATGACTGGATTTTTAGTTAAATTAATAGCACTGGTGTTGTCACATCTTAGGGGAATGCATCCTAAATTTAAACCAAAGTCATGTAATTGTTGTTTTAACCAAAGCACTTGTGCACAACAATTTCCTGCAGCAATATATTCTGCTTCTGCAGTACTTAATGCAACACAAGCTTGTTTTTTACATGACCAAGAAACTAATGCATTACCCAGAATATGACATGTCCCACTAGTACTTTTTCGATCAGTTTTGCATCCCGCATAATCTGAATCAGAATACCCAACCAATTCACATAGACTTCCTTTGGGATACCACAAACCAACATTAGGGGTTCCTTTTAGATATTTCATGATTCTTTTAACAGAAGAGAGATGAGATTCTTTTGGACAAGATTGAAATCGTGCACATAAACAAACACTAAACATAATATCTGGTCTACTTGCAGTATGATAAAGGAGAGAACCAATCATACCTCTATATTTTGTAATGTTTATTGGCTTCCCGGATTCATCTTGATCTACATAAGTGCTTGAACTCATTGGTGTTGCAATCTCCTTGCAATTTTCTATATCGAATCTTTTAAGGAGTTCTTTGCAATATTTTGATTGGTTGATGAAGATACCATCCTTTGATTGCGTTATTTGTAGACCAAGGAAGTAATTAAGTTTTCCCATCATAGACATTTCAAACTCTCCTTGCATCATGTCAGAAAAATCTTTACACAAAGATTCATTAGTGGCACCAAATATAATATCATCAACATAAATTTGCACAAGCAAAGTATGACAATTAATTCTTTTGATAAAAAGAGTAGTATCAACTTTTCCTTTTTCAAAACCTTTTTCACAAAGAAAATTGCTTAATCTGTCATACCATGCTCTTGGTGCTTGTTTTAAGCCATAAAGTGCTTTCTTTAATTTATATACATGAGAAGGATTTTTAAAATCTTCAAAACCCGGAGGTTGTTTAACATAGACTTCTTCATGTATATATCCATTCAAAAATGCACTTTTGACATCCATTTGATATAATTGAAAGTTTAAAGAACATGCATATGCTAAAAGTAATCTTATGGCTTCTAATCTTGCCACTGGTGCAAAAGTTTCATCAAAATCAATACCTTCTTCTTGATTATAGCCTTGTGTAACAAGCCTAGCCTTATTTCTTACAATAATACCATTTTCATCTAATTTATTTTTAAAAATCCATTTTGTTCCAATGATATGTTTATCATTAGGCCTAGGTACTAATTCCCAAACTTGATTTCTTTCAAATTGGTTTAGTTCTTCTTGCATGGCTATAATCCATTGATCATCACTTAAAGCATCATCAATTTTAGAAGGTTCAATTTGAGAAACAAATGCCATATTTAAACATGCATCACGAAGATTAAGTCTAGTAGATACTCCCTTATTGATGTCACCAATGATATTATCAATAGGATGATCTCTATGAGTTTTCCATTCTTGCGGTAGATCATCATGTGATAATTCTTGTTGTACCACTTCATCTTCTTGATGTGTATTGTTTTGTTTGTCTTGTTCATCATTATTGTTGGTTTCTTTTGGTAGACATTCTGCATCATCATCCTCAGAAATAACAACATTTTCCTCCTTGGAGGGATTAGATTCATCAAAAGAAACATGAACTGATTCTTCAATAGTAAGGGTTCTTTTGTTAAAAATTCTATAAGCCTTACTAGTGAGAGAATAACCAAGAAAGATACCCTCATCTGATTTTGCATCAAATTTTCCAAGGTTATCTTTCCCATTGTTTAAAACAAAACACTTACAACCAAAAATATGAAAATAAGAAATATTTGGTTTTCTACCCTTGTAAAGTTCATAAGGAGTTTTCTTTAGAATAGGTCTTACCAAAACACGGTTGCTTACATAACATGCCGTGCTTACCGCATCAGCCCAAAAATATTTAGGCAAGTTTGTCTCGTTTAGCATGGTTCTTGCAAGTTCCTCCAATGATCTGTTCTTTCTTTCAACCACACCATTCTGTTGTGGTGTTCTTGGTGCCGAAAAATTATGGGAGATTCCTTGATCGTCACAAAATTCATTAAAAGAAGCATTTTGAAATTCTCCACCATGATCACTTCGAATTGATGCAATCTTCAATGATTTCTCATTTTGTACCAACTTTGCAAATTTCTTAAAGGCTTTAAAAGCATCATATTTATTTGCAAGAAATAAAGTCCAAGTATATCTAGAATAATCATCAACAATAACCAAGGCAAAATAGTTTCCTCCAAAACTTCTAGTTCTTGAAGGACCAAAAAGATCCATATGAATTAATTCAAGAGGTCTAGATGTTGAGACTATATGCTTTGGTTTGAAAGAAACTTTTGTTTGCTTACCTTTCTGACAAGCATCGCATAATTTATCTTTAATAAACTTAATCTTAGGCAATCCAACAACAAGATCATGTTTTACTAATTTATTTAAATGATCCATGTGAATGTGTGCAATTCTTTTATGCCACAACCATGCATCATTGTTGTTGTTTACCACAAGACATTTAAGTTTTAAAGATGAATCATCCAATGAAATCATAAAAATGTTATTATATCTTTTTCCAACCATTTTGATTTCATGTGATGCTTCGTCTTCAACAATACAAGAGTCTTTATTGAAAATAATTTGAAGACCTTTGTCACATAATTGACTAATACTTAGTAAATTATGCTTAAGGCCTTCAACATAAAGAACATTATCAATAGTTATGGAAGGAGGCATACCAATTTTACCTACTCCAAGAATTTTACCTTTGTTGTTGTCTCCATAAGTGACATGACCTTTTGATTTTAGGGTTAAACTTGAGAATCTTGTTATGTCACCCGTCATATGCTTTGAACAACCACTATCAAGATACCACATGTTGTTTGTTGTGGTTTTCAAGCATCCCTACAAAATAAAAAATTTAAGTCTTGTTAGGTACCCATTGTGATTTGGGTCCTTGTTTGTTAATACCTTTCTTTACCCAAATAAACTCACCATAAGGAACACCAAAGTTTCTTATGTAGCAAGTATTTGGAGTATGCCCTTTTATGTTGCAATAAAAACATGTTAAATTAAGAACATGATGTGAACCAAAATTATTTCCTTGGGAGAAATTATTCTTAGCATTTGAATTATTTTTCTTAAAAGAATTGTTAGAATAATTTGTTCTTTTAGAATTAAATTTTTGATTCACATTCTTGGAAGAATTAACAATATGCATTTTCTTGGTTTCTATGTTGTTGGAATTTGCACTTGCTTTAACAAAGACCGTTTTATTGGTGTTTGGTTTATCAAATTTAGAAAAACCAAGCCCGGTTTTGTTGTTTGAATATCTTTGTCGGCTGAGCACATCTTCCAAACTGTTGTGACCTTTTTCAAAATTTTTGATTACTTGATTTAATTCAGAAATTGTTGTTTCATGTTCTTTACATTTATTACATGAAGAACCTTTAACCCTTTCTAATTCTTTCTTGTGCATCAAAAGCTTTTCTTTCTAGAGTTACATTTTGTTTCTTTTGCTTTGCACAAGTTTTAGAAAGATTAATGAATTCTTCAAACAATTCATCAAATGCATTTTGTAATTCTTCATAAGAAGGTTTAAAATTTAATTCAGAATCACTTACCTCTTGTTCATCATCGGAGTGGTGTGACGCCATTAATGTTAAATTTGCATATTCATCATCCTCTGATTCTGAAGATGAACTTATATCATTGTCATCCCATGCAATGTAGGCCCTTCTTGGCTTGAATTCTTTCTTTCCTTTATGGCTACTTTTCCTTGCAAGAGTTGGACAGTCTGCCTTCATATGCCCCTCTTTTCCACATTCGAAGCATGTGAAACTCTGACTTGATGTAGAAACATCATTCTTCTTGTGAAATTTTCTTTTATTTCCAAATTTAAATTTTTTATCCTTTTTAAGGAATTTTCCTAATTTTTTCACAAGAAGAGTAATATTCTCATCTTCATCAGAACTTTCATCTTGTTGAAGAACATTCGACTCTGCCTTCAAGGATATATTCTTGTGTTTCTTTACACCTTCTTCATGTTGTTCTAGTCTTGCAAGTTCAATTTCATGCTCTTGTAATTTTCCAAAAAGTGCCGCCAACGACATATTTGAAAGACTTTTCTTTTCAGATATGGCTGTTACTTTTGGTTGCCATTCCCTTGTTAGTGACCTGAGAATCTTCAAGTTTATTTCATTGTTGGACAAGGTTTTCCCAAGGGCTGCAAGATGATTGATAAGATGTGAAAATCTCTTCTGCATGTCTAGAATCTTTTCTCCTGGTTGCATTCTAAACATCTCGTACTCTTGAGAGAGGGTATTCAATCTGGAACGTTTTACTTCTTCTGTTCCTTCATGTGTTGTTTCCAAAGTGTCCCAGATTTCTTTGGCTGTTTTGCAGTTAGAAATTCTGAAAAACTCATCCATCCCAAGAGAGGATTGAAGAATGTTCTTTGCCTTTTTGTCAAATAACACTTTTTTTCGGTCATCATCGTCCCATGATGTTTGTGGTTTGATACCAGTCACACCATTCACAGTTGTAGTGGGAACATAAGGACCATTCTGGACAGCACCCCAAATTTCTTCACCTTGGGCTTCTAGATACGTTGTCATCCTAATTTTCCAGAAATCATAATGATCTCCGGTGAAACATGGTGGTCGGTTTGAATTAGGACCTTCTGCTAGAAACGGTTTAGCGGAAGCCATTTTCTGGATCAAAGAAGCAAGTTATCTTTACTCTTGCTCTGATGCCAATTGTAAGTTCAAATTGTAACCTAAGAGGGGGGGTGAATTAGGTTTCTAGCAATATTGGTCAATTTTTTTAGAGTTTCGCGTTGTTGATTATTTTTCCGGTAAATAATGATGAAGGTATGAATGCGGAAAAATAAAAGAGTAAGGGAAGAAGAAAAGACACAAGAGAATTTATAGTGGTTCCCCTCTAAACCTTAGGGTCAGTCCACTCCCTTCACACCCCGCGAAGGAATTCACTATGTAAAGAATCTTTGTTACAAAGCAACCTTAATCCCAAGGCCCCCTAACAATATTTCTCTACACACCAAGATAGCACCCCACTATCTTTTACAATGATTTCACCAACAATGGTGAGAAGCTTTTTACAAAGGCAATTGAAGAATAATGAATGTATGGCTGTTATGCTTTGATCAATATCACATTAACAGTAAGAACTTAGTGCTCAGAAAACTTCTTTATGAATGTTAAAAATGTGGACAAAGTTTTCAAAGCAAGATGGTGAAAGTTTGATAAATCAAGAGATATTGAATATGACAATCGAGATTGAAAGTTGTAGTAATAATGTTAAGTAATTTGTTTTGATTCTCAATTGAATTTATAGAGGCTAAAAAGATGTTTATGAATCAATGCTACTTTTCAAAAAAATAATTGTTGCCAATTCTTTTACAAAAATGGCCGTTGTAAAATTTAAAAGGTGGCCGTTGGAAAATTCAAAGTGCTAGAATATTCTTTCTTTAAAAAAAAAAACCAACGTTCACAAAAATAAATACAAGCCAATGTATAAATTCTTTCTCTAAAATATTTTTAGAAAATATTGATTCCCCATAATCAGTTATGCAATGGAAAACAATGCATAATAGATTTATATTCATTTCTTAAAGAATTATGAATGCATGCTAAAAATATTTTATTAAATATGCAATTATCAAAATCAAGTCTTGTTTTTCATATAAAAATATTTTAATGTAAAATCTTATTTAAATGGAAAAACATTGTGAGTGTGTGATTTATTTTCATGAAAGCTTTAGCATTGTTTCATATGAGAACTTAGAAAAAATGTTTGTAATTATTTTCTGAGCATTCTAAGTCTTGTTAAATGTTAAGAATGATAGTGTCAAAGATAAGAACCATACTTACAAAAATATAACAATGAAGCCTAAGTCCCATTATCTTCATTCTTCAACTTGAGCCTCCATATAGTTTTTCTTCTCTTGTGATGTGAGTTTGTTATCATCAAAACCCAGCCAAGTCTAAGAAGGAAATCTTCTTCACACAGAAGCTGCCTCATCAGAAGCCATTTCACCAGAAGCTGAATATCAACTGGATTTGCAAAGAATCAAGAATTGAAGAATTATCAATGCAAAAGCTGTCGATTGGATTCGAAAACACAAACAAAGGATTAGTGGAGTTTGCAACGGTCATTTCAAAGGTGTTTGAAGGCGTGTGTTTGCAATTTGGACGAAAGCGTTGACATTGTACTTTGTACGAATTGTACAACCACGTTCTCCACTACTCTGTTTTGTGTCCGCGCTACAGGACAAGAAAACAGCTCCAGAATACGGTTTCGCCTGCATATATGTTCCTTTGGATAAGGAATGGATTTCAAATTTGTTCTTCCTAGGACAACAACCAAATCAGGCAAAAGATCATTGGTGAAAGATCAAGCTTCAACAACGACTCTTTGGTGTGCTGGCAATTTCACAACGTCTCTTTTACCCCTCTATATAAAGGAGTGAAGACCTAGAGAATTGGTAATGCAAGAACGCTGAACGAAAGACTCACAAGATTTTCACAAGTACCAAACCTCTGCTGAAATTGTTCTGCATTCACTTAGAATTTCTGTGTCTCAAAGTCATATCTTAGAAATTCTTAAGTCCATTGAGTCTGTATCTGATTCGTATTGTGAGCACCTCTGATTGTATATCAAGTGTTCAACCTTAAACAATTTTCTGTGTAATTTTGTTTAGTTAGGAAGTCTCTTGCAGTTGTGCTTGAGCAGGAAGTCTCTTGATTGTGTTCTTGAGCAAAGGAAGTCTCTTGCTTGTGTGCTTGAGCATTGGAAGTCTCTTGCTTGTGTGCTTGAGCATTTGTAATCAGATATTACTCATAGTGAAATCTCCTTGGAAGTGCAAGAGGGACTGGACTACTTCCGGATTGTGGAAGGAACCAGTATAATTGCTTTGTGTCGTTCTTCTTCTCTCTCTCTGTTTTATTCCGCTGCATTTAGATTCTGATTATCACTTCAGAAGCTGTCTCGCTTAGCTTCTGATCAGTGTATTCAGTTTTTAGGAGAAACGAAGAATTTTTCTAAAACACAATTCAACCCCCCTTCTTGTGTTTTTCTCACCTTCAAAACATGCCTTAAAGCTACTTAAAGGCTTATAACAACAAAGCCTATTACAGGACTGACATATAGAGAAAAAAAGTTTCTATTTTTAATGTATGCAATTATTTTAATATAAAAAACACATTTGAATAGAAATGTATTAATAGGTCAGTCTATCAGGCTTTTCTAGAAGCCTAAGCCTAAACCTCTTTACTAAACATGCTTTGTCAGGCCATAGCAGGCCAGGTCGTAGGCCCCTGTAGGCCGACCGAGCCTATTCCCAACCCTAGTGATGATCGGATTAGGCAAGTGCACCAAATCGTTTACCAAGTAATAAAGTGATACATATAGTATCGTATCCACAAGGATTGTTGTTTCGTCTAAACAATTCGCATTACTTATTTGGGAACAAAATAAAATAAATAAGATGAGGGTTTAGAAATTTGCAATTTTTATCTGTTTGCAACAGAGCAAGTTTACTTGTTCGATTGCAAAGTGTTAGCGGCGGTTAAGATTCTTTAAATCCCCTCCATTCATTTGTTGGAATTAATTAACAGTCAAGTCACATTCAATTTTTCTAAGTAGACTGTCTAAGTAATGAGTTCTTCGAGACGTGATAACCTAATCGGTTTGTCAAGTTTCACCTGCTGGTGGCATGATGGTCCTTATATGCAAGGTCTTACTCTCTCGGTTGATTTCAGTTTATCCATCTGTCTGTTGAGTTACACTTGTTAGTTACACGGTGATCCTTACGTGTGAGGTCTTACTCCCTCATGGGTAATTGAAACATAGACTTAAATTGGCGTTCTTAAATTTCCAAAGATATGGTGACTAGTGTTCCTAAAGGTTTTCCCATCTATGAATCTTAGAAGTACATATAACACTTTCCCTCCCGGCAGTTCTACAAATGGGCAGGCCTATCAGCGTATACCTTACAAAGGTGCGAGGAGAATGAAGTTATTGGGATTATTTAAATCGTGAAGTCACTTGTTTCCTTAATTACTAACTAGTTACTACCTGATTTCAGCAAATTTTAATCAATATTAATTATGTCACCTCCTAAGTACTTACTATCAGGGTACATTCGCTTTCGGTTTGTTTCGCTAGTTACTAACTAATTACTTCCTGTTTATAGACAAATATAAATATGAAGATATAAATATCAATATTAGGTCATGTCACTACCTAAGCGCCTAAATCAGGGTTATTCTCCAAAGGGGACAAATCTTACGCACTACAGTAAAACTAAATAGCGAACAAAAAATAACTGAATAAACAATTTTAAATTAAATAATTATCCAACAAATAAAATAGAGGTTCATCTTAGAACCCTAGCCTAAAAAGATTTAGTTACTCATGGTAACTAAAGACAAACTACAAAAGAAAGAAAACATACCCTAGGGAAACTTGAAGTGAGGAGAGAGAAACTCCTCATTGGAAGTTCATAGTGTTTGTCTTCCTCTTGAATCACTTCGTTTATGGGGAGAGTTTTCACCTAAAGTTGGGCCAAAAAACCAGACTTTTTCCCACTAAAAAGTAGCAAAAAGCAGTTTTGGTCCGTTTTTGGCCATGCTCTAGGCGCATGTGAGAGAGCATTTTCATGCTCTAGGCACCTAGGTCATGCTCTATGCACATGGTTCATGCTCGGGGAGCATGTGAGTGCGTCCCGATGTCTGAATCTCTGTTTTTTCGTCCTTTTGGGTATTTGCTTCCATTTTAGATGTCTTGGGACCTAGGAACATAATTTCTCACTCTGTAACGTCTTCCAAGGCCTCTTGAATCTTCATTCTTGATATTCCCAAAGTCTTCACTAATCTTCAGATGTCTTTATTTGCATATTTGCATGATTTCTTCATGAATTACATAAAAAAACACCATAGAATTGCTATGTTTCAGGAAGAATAGAATTATAGACTCAAATATAAAAAAAACATTACAAATGTCCCAAAATCATAGACAATTGTTTTAATACTCCTGTGTTATGCTGGTAAAACATACTGAAATTGACTGAAAAACATGTTAAAAATAACGTTGGATGACCTGTCATCACCTAATTAGGTCATATGGAGCGTCTATTTTGTTTACCAGGTCATATGGAGCGTATATTTTGTTTATTTTACTCCTTAAATTCATAATAATAATAATAATAATAATAATAATAATAATAATAATAATAATAATAATAATAATAATAATAATATTTTAATTTTATTTCTCTTCAATATATACGTTAATTCATACTACCTCCGTTCCTTTTTAAGTGTCACTTTTTAACATTTTACACAAACCAAGACACTTAATAAATGTTATTTTTTCTTATACAATAATCTATACTTTTACTATAATAGCCTTAGTCATTTAATATCTTATTTCATATATTTCTCTCTCCACAATAAATAACTAAGGGTAATGTTGGTAAAACAACATTTATTGTTGCATTGAACTTTGAGAGTGACAGTTAAATAGGAACAAAAAATTTCTCCAAAAGTGACACTTAAAAAGGAACGGAGGGAGTATTTGGTTGCTCATTATATTTTTTATGTTTGTTTTTATTTGATAATGTTTGAAAATGACAACATATATTAAATAAGGGAAATGTTAATCAGTGTCTCATTGACATTAGTTAAGACCTTTAAAGGGTAACTTATCATGAAAATATGTGTAATCAATGCATCGAGAATCGAAATATTTGATTTTTTTATAAAATAATTTCTTCTTTTGGAATCCTTAAAGAGTGCCCCGGAGGCACTCGTTAACAAGACCCATTAAATAAAGTTTATAAAACATTGTTCATCGGTCAAACTACAATTGTGATCTCAAAGAAGATTCGTACTCTATCGATTAAGTTTATAAAGTCAAACTCTCATCATTGAGGTGACACCTCTTAAACAAAAAATATATTAATATAAAAAGCCACATATCTTAATACAACAGAACACACAAACACACACTTAGAGACTATACAGTATTACAATTAACCTTATAATTTATACTAAATTTTATTTTATTTTATGCAAACTTATTCATAAAATAACTTAAATATACACTAATGTTGTGTATTTTAAGATAAAGAAGTAATAGCTTAAAATAAAAATGAAATTCAAAGGTTGGGGGGGGGGGGGGGGGGCGCAAAAACCCAAGTCATTAAATCCAGAGACCCTAATGGGTAAAACAGACCATAATAAAATACACAATTGTTGTGTATAGCTTAAAATAAAAATGAAATCCAAAGGTTGGGTTGGGGGGGGGGGGGGGGGGGGGGCGCAAAAACCCAAGTAATTAAATCCAGAGACCCTAATGGGTAAAACAGACCATAATAAAATACACAATTGTTGTGTATAGCTTAAAATAAAAATGAAATCCAAAGGTTGGGTTGGGGGGGGGGGGGCGCAAAAACCCAAGTCATTAAATCCAGAGACCCTAATGGCTAAAACATACCATAATAAAATACACAGAAGTGAAACAAACCATAACGAGTAATAAACAGACAATCCTGTAGAAAATAGAACCTGAAGCAACCGAGCATACATCATGAGCACAACCCATCAAACTTGCGAACAAGTGTGAAACTAGATTACAATCACCAAACAAAAGACGAACCCAAACAAACCTGAACCCATATCTTGAAAACTATAAAATGAACCCGTCCGCCAACATGGAAGCAGATCCACTAACTAACAACTCATTACAAACGAAAACGACAACAAGCATCAACAACCATCAAATGAATTGGAATACAAAAAACATCCAAAGTGCTAAGCCAGAGCCTTTTTAAGCCAAAGTGTCTGAAGCCAGTTTGAAGGAAGGAACCCAATAATTGCAGTAAGGAATTGTACAAGATAGATGACGTAAATCATCCAAATCGTAAATCTTACAATCTTAGAAACCCAAATCCCACCTAAGATGTTAGCGTGGGCTACATAGATGCAAATGCTTCACTTTAAATCCTTGACGAGTTATGACATATTCCAAACCGACCAAAACCTAGTTCCACAAAACAAACCAAAATGAGATCCAAAAAAGGATAGATTGAACCAGATGAATGAGCAAAAGCGTGGAGAGCAACCCTTAGAAGGGTGAAGAATAACATCGAACCCAAATTCAAAAAACAACACATCTGAAAATGCCACGACGTTACTAGATATACCACACCTAGAAACATGAATAAATAGTCAAACACTAAACTCATTCATGTTTTCGCAAAAACAAAATGCGAAACAAGCAACAAATACAAATGCAATTGAGAGCCACTAGAGCAAGATTAAGAAATGATGATGTCGACGATGAGACATCGCCGTATCATCACGCGGCGTTGAGCAATCCTAGGGTTTGATGTTGATCGCATCATGATGAAGGCAGTGAAGTGGTTGAGTAAATTAACTTTCAATTTAATTTAGGCTTAATAGCAGTTTTAGCCCCCTAACTTTCCCAAAGTTGCGATTTTGGCCCCCTAAGAAAAAAAACTACAAAACCGCCCCCTAATTTAATTGTAGTTTTTTCTTCTTCTTAAAGGGCCAAAATCGCAACTTTGAAAAAGTTAGGGGTTTAAAACTGCTATTAAACTTTTAATTTAATATAATATATTTTTTTTATTAAATATGTTAATTCCTATAGTTTGAGTAAAAAAAAAGGAAAAAAAGTAAAATTTGTTGAATATTCTTGGATGAAATGAAATGAAATTGTGTTGAAATCGAATTCAACATGAGCACCATTCCGTAGAAAACCAAAGTCAAGTCTTCTTCTTCGTTTCATAGATGCTTCGCATTTGAGTTTTCATCATCTTCTTCAATTTCGAAGCCACTCCTTTTGGATTGGCTTCGTTGTCACCTTTCATTTCCTACCAATTTTTTATTCTAGAAATCAATATAAAATTCAAAAACCCTTCATCAGACAAACAAATTCGTAGATTACAAGGCAAATTAACAAGATCTTCTTCAATTTCCCTTGTCTTTAAGGTTGTTTGGTTCTGCAACAACAACGTTGTTGTAAATTCGAATAATTCGAAGGATTTTATAGATCTTTGTAAAATGGCGAGAGGGAGTAGATCAGTGAGTAGTAGTAGCAGTAAATGGAAATACTGTAATCCAGCTTATTACTTGAAGCGTCCAAAGCGTCTTGCTATGCTTTTCATCGTTTTTGTTTCTGTTTCTTTTGTTGTTTGGGATCGTCAAACTTTAGTCAGAGAATACCAGGTATGTATTTCTTCATTTGTTTGTGGATCTCATTCTTTTGTTTTGTTTTGTTTCAATTCTGTGTTTGGAGATCATGATTATATTGTATTATATAACACTGACACTTCTGATTGAAGGCGTGTTTTGTGTTGCGTCTGACACCTGTTAGAGCCCTTAGTTTATGGGTGCTTCTTAGATAAAATAGGTTTATGATTTTTCACTTAAGAAGAGTGTTGTTAAATAGAGGCTATGATGGCGTTATCGAGATATAGTGTAGTGAAATTTTACTAACTTGATATTGTTCTGTGATACGATGTTTGATATTAAATGTTGTCGAATAGTGGCTGTGTAGCTTTGTTGCGTAGCGGGATTTGAATGAACTGCTATATTCTGCAATCCGCGAATGATAATACTGCTTAGGAAGAACTTTTAATAAAATTGTAGATATTTTATGAACCGGTGAATGAGAGAACTTCGAAAAATATTGAGACGCAGAAGCTAATTTTAACTTAGTAGAGAAGGCGTTTTAGTTTTTTTGCCTATGAAGCACCGACACAGACAAGTACACCGGACATGACAGTGATACTGACATGTGAACATCGGTAAAAATTTGAGAACATGTCATAATTGAATCCACATGTGCATTGGCATGTGTCGTACACCAGACACACCTTCAATTTGAAGCGTCGTTGCTACATATTGCAAGATTCATTTAGTATTTCTCTTTCATAAGTACTTCTTGAGAAGGTTAATATAGCTATCATACTTTTGGAGGTTTTTCGTATATGAAAAATTGAGTATGGTGCTGCTGAAATCAGACTATAGGTTGAGAATAGGGTTTATTCCATTTTTAGTCTATTGTACAAGATAATGAGTAGTTGTGAAGTTTTCATGTTTGACTCCTGCCAAACAACCAAATTGGTAGTTATAGAATACTACAACGGTGGGTGCTGATTATTTGGCAAAACTTTGTAGGATATATTGTGGGCGTGATTTTAGTGTATGATTTAGTTTTGTTTTAAGTGTAACTTTATTTTTAGAGGGACGATGAAATTATTTATGATTTTTTTGGCACTTGAATAACTAGGTTAATTTCACTGCCAGTAGATAACTGTTTTTTTAAATACAGGTTGAAGTTGCTGAGCTACATAAAGAAATAACTGACTTGCAAAATTTGGTAAGAAAATATCATATATGCTTAAACTTTTGCTGCTACACGTGTTGTGACTTTAGTTCCTTAAAAACATTCCATTCCATTTCATTTTGCCAATAATTAACAATGAAAAGAAGGAATGAGATGGTCTGCATACATTTGGCACACCTGACACCATTCCTACTTTGTACTGATTGAAAACCTCCGACGTGAATTGTCGTCTGTCAAACAATCTGGTACAAAACTAAATCTCATATTTTCCATTAGCAAGTGAACACTTTCCTTGTGGCTGTGTTACAGGGCAGAGTTCTTATTTGAATGATTGACTTTTGAAACTATTTTTATTATTTTTTCTTTGGGGGCTAAGCAATTGGAATTGTTTCAGTTGGAAGAGTCAAATAAAGTGCACGGTGGCACTGCCAGGAAGCTTGACTTGAAGGGAAAAACTAACAAGTCCACTAAAGAAGTCTTGGATGATCCCATTGATATCCAGAGAAGGGAAAAAGTAAAAGATGCAATGCTTCATGCTTGGAGTTCTTATGAGAAATATGCATGGGGACAAGATGAACTACAGGTATGGTTAATCTTTTATTGCATAATGATCTAATGGAGTGATGTGGTTATTTGGTGACACTTATGTTATACGTTCTAATACTGATTGTATCTTCTTGAATGGTACATGATATAAATTGGTTTGTTTTTAGTATAATAATCAAGCACTTCGCTCGTTAAATTTACACTTTTCTTAATTAATTGTTTTTATTGTTGTTGCTACCAGCCACAGTCAAAAAGTGGTGTCAATAGCTTTGGAGGTCTTGGAGCAACTTTAATCGATTCTCTTGATACACTATACATTATGGGTCTCGATGAACAGTTTCAGAAAGCCCGAGAGTAAGTGTAACCTTTTCCCCTGCATATGAAGACCTGATTGTTATTGTTTTTTTTGCTTCCGTCACACCTCTATATTTGTTTAGAATCATAGTGATCAGGTTGTTTCTAATATTATATTTGGCAAAAGTTCTTGCATATAGAGTAGAAATTTTATTTTATTTTGTTTTATATATTTCTATTTCAATTTTATTGCTGTTCTAGAGGAACATTTCATGGTTATGGTGTTTAACTTGTATGGTTTGATTCTAATACATGTATTTTTTTGTCCTATTTAACTCTTTATTGCTGCGAATTTTCCTAATTCATATATAAAAGTTACATTAACTTGCTTTTATTACTTTCTATATCCGTATATCTAATGTTCAATTGTGATACTCCTAGTTAGGCTTTTATTACATTTCTTTTCATAGTAATACATTATCCTTACAGCTGGGTCGCAAACTCTCTGGATTTTAACAAGGATTATGACGCAAGTGTTTTCGAGACAACCATAAGGTTACTTTATAAGGTTTACATAGCAGTTTAAAGTCCCTTCCAATTAAAAAAGTATAATAAACTTAACTTACGTGGTTGACAACTAATGTTTTTTCTTTTTTTTTGTTGGTCTATTTTCACCACAATCCAGAGTAGTAGGTGGCCTTCTTAGCACATACGATCTTTCAGGCGACAAAATTTTCCTTGACAAAGCTAGAGATATTGCAGATAGATTACTGCCTGCATGGAACACACCTACAGGAATTCCTTATAACATAATCAACTTGTCACAAGGACGTGCACACAATCCTGGATGGACTGGGGTAAGTTTCTACACATGCATTTCAATCTTACTGAACAACGAACACTTAAGATTTAGGATATTGCTTTCATGTTCCATAGGCCTCAATGTTAAGTTAACTACAAGCCATTCTTTACAACTTTTGTGTCCATAGAGATGTGGCTTTTGTGGGTTTACTCCTTGATCTTAACCTTAAAGCTTGGATATTGTGGCTGCAAGTCATCTTTCATGCTTTATGTAACCTTTCGAACAAAATATAGTACTAGCTTGATGACATTGGATCTGCTATTTTGTGGCTTGTTTCGATGTGTTTTTAATAGAAGGCTTTTTTACATGAGCTTCTTCAGTAGTTAAGTAAAAAACATAAAAAAAAAATGTTTAGATGCAACATTCTAGAAGTCTTTTTTTGTGTTTGAAACTTCTCCATGTTTTCATGATTATCTTTTGCTTGGTCTTTTTCTGTTTTCTTTCATAGACATGAAAAAACAATGTAGGGACCTTTCTTGCTAAGTATTGATCAAAGCAATCACCGCTTTCTAATTTTATCCGTGGAAAAATAGCATTTCATCTCCATATTTGTATTAGAGGCATGGATTGGCTAGTTAATTTTGCAAAGATCATTCACATGCCTGATTTTAGTTCTACGGGAGTATGATTAACCAATTTTAACTTTTATACTAGTTTTGGATTCCTGACTCTGGCTGTGTTGGTCACGGATACTTGAGCTGCTTTATTAGAGTTTCTGATTCCTTTTTGTCTTCATTTTTCAAGGGTGAGAGTATTTTGGCAGATTCTGGCACCGAACAACTAGAGTTCATTGCTCTATCTCAAAGGACCGGAGACCCAAAGTATCAGCGGAAGGTTTTTAAATTCAACTCCATATATTCAGTTTTTTTACAGGGAAGGGGGAGGAGTTACATTTTTCTAGCAATGCATCAATTGATTTGCTCCCTGCTTTTTCAGGTTGAGAATGTAATAACAGTGCTTAATAAAACATTCCCTGATGATGGATTACTTCCTATCTATATCAATCCTCATAGTGGAACAACAGGCTACTCTCCTATCACATTTGGCGCCATGGGTGATAGGTATTAACACAATTTAATGACCATCTTTTTACACGATAAAAGCATAACAAACTTCTTTAGTTAGTACTGTCTGGGCATTGTTAACTTCTAATCATCTTATTCTCTGTGTTAATTTGGTCTAACTTGTGAATGACACCAATTGCAGTTTTTATGAATACTTGCTTAAAGTTTGGGTACAAGGGAATAAGACTCCAGCTGTAAAACTTTATAGGTGAGAATAACGCACCACCTACTTCATCATGTTTTATACAATGAGTTCATTCTGTAATCAAATTGTCATTTGAATGATAGTTCCTTGGATCAATGAAAGAATCATGTATTTTTCTATTTCAATTATCATAGTTAAAGACCTTATAATTTTTTATTTTCAAATAAACGTAGAATAGGAAGATAAAGAATTAGCAGTTTGAACTGTTCTTTGACTGATTCTTCCATTTCTTTTTAATCTCTAAAACAGAGATATGTGGGAGAAATCAATGAAAGGTCTGTTAAGTTTGATTCGGAAGTCAACGCCGTCTTCCTTTACTTATATATGTGAGAAGAGTGGAGGATCTCTCACTGACAAAGTATGATTCTGCATTGCAATACTGGTATTGCCGCATTTAATATTTACCATTGATGTATTGGATGAAAGTATAATTTTTTCATTCAACCGAGTACCTGCAGATGGATGAACTAGCATGCTTTGCTCCAGGGATGCTTGCTTTGGGATCATCTGGTTATGGTCCTGATGATTCGCAGAAGTTTATGTCACTTGCGGAAGAGGTATGTTTTAATAGCCATTTGAAAAGCCTTAATGTGCTTGTTCTGTTGACTTACTTGTTTTAGTCTTGACCTATCAATATACAAAAGCCATGTTTGGATAAACAACTTAATTAAGTGCTTATAGTATAAGCACTAACCATGTAAATGCTTTTGTGTTAGCTATTTGCCTATTTCTATAGCAAAAGATAAAATAAAGTCAAATTGTTTCCATTTATAAGCGGTTTTCATAAACTATCACGGAGAGCTTATGAAAATAAGCTGCAAACAACTTATGAACACATCATAAGCTATTTTTATGACCTCTTCCAAACCATCTCACAAGTGTTTATGCCAGTCGATTAGTTCAATTAAGTCAATCCAAACTTACTCTACATGTATTTTATATCAACTTAAGTTTAGCCGTCTTTATGAAGTTGTCATACTCACGAGACTTTATTTGCAGCTTGCTTGGACATGTTATAACTTCTACCAATCAACTCCAACAAAATTAGCTGGAGAGAACTATTTCTTTCATTCTGGGGAGGTTAGTTACTTTTTCTTTTTTTGACAGGAAGGAGGTTAGTTACTTGTTTATTTAAAGATTTGCAATTTGAAAATTGTGTGATCTGAAATTTACTTATGCATTTTAAGGACATGAGTGTGGGCACATCATGGAACATCCTGAGGCCAGAGACAGTTGAGTCACTCTTTTACCTTTGGCGCCTAACCGGCAACAAGACATACCAAGATTGGGGTTGGAATATATTTCAAGCTTTCGAGAAGAACTCTCGCATAGAGTCGGGCTATGTTGGACTAAAGGATGTAAGTACACCTCAATTTCACATTTAATAATGTGTTTGTGTTTGCGTTATTATTGTTTTGTACTCTCTTTGTCCCATATTGAGTGCCATTTCGGCAAAAAAAATGTCTCACAATAAGTGCCACTTTATTTTTTTAATAAATCATTACTCCCAAATTAATACTATGTGCATCACTATTTTTAGCTTCTACATCACATGTTGTTGTCTCACTTCCCAGGTTAACACTGGTGTTAAAGACAACATGATGCAAAGTTTCTTTCTCGCGGAAACACTGAAGTATCTTTATCTTCTCTTTTCGCCTTCTTCGGTCATTCCATTAGATGAATGGGTATTCAACACAGAAGCACACCCTTTGAGGATTGTGACAAGGAACGAAGCGGAACCTGTTAAGAACTCAAATGAGAAGCAAAAATCTTTTCCTAGAATAGGTGGCAGAAAGGAAGGTCGGTCGGGTTAGACATCCGTTCATGCTTGTCTACCATGACTAGTTGATGAACCACTTCAACCAAGATTCAAAGACGAGGAATTTGTTCCATTATGGAGCTTGTAAGATGTCAGAATTCCTT
Source organism: Medicago sativa (assembly GCF_051527215.1). Lineage (NCBI taxonomy): Eukaryota > Viridiplantae > Streptophyta > Magnoliopsida > Fabales > Fabaceae > Medicago > Medicago sativa. The sequence goes on from NC_140752.1 coordinate 6,554,851, forward strand.
CATTGGGAAGCAATTGTGAAACAGGTTGAGAAATAAGTTCATGTTGCTTCAAATGATGAGTAATATAGGAAATAGAAATAGGTCTTCATATCTTGCAAAATGGGTTTATTCAAGGTGACTTGGCCTTTTTGTTGATGACTGACCCTTTTGGAATTATGACTAAAATAGGTTGTGGCCCTTAATTTTATTGTGGAACCAAATTTTGAGTGCATTTCATACATGATTTATGTAACCGAGGCCTATATATCTGCGCATTCCATAGAATACAGATACTATAAGCATTCAATATCTGAGATATACAAGTAGTGTTTTACTTTGATTGTTATTTTAAAGTGGTTCTTCGTTTTCAACTGTTTTCTATTTGTTTCCTCTGAGATATAAAAGGACTTGCATCGTCTTGTTATCTTATTGTTGAGCTATAATGGTGTGTTCTGGTTCGTGTGCAGGATGTGATAGATTCAAATTTTGAAATCACTGTAGTAGTACATTATATAAGAAAGATTACAGTACACACAATTGTGTACAGTTAAATATAGCATCCTGTAATCTAAAAAAATATGGCTTGCCAAACATATGGACGATTGACATGGATTAGATTAGATCACAAATTCAGTTGTTATTTTAACACATAAATTTGACGTTGAATTTTGACAATTTAAATGACTAACAAAGTTTAAATATGTGGTTAACTATGTCTGGTGGATAATTAGTTAATATAACAAGATGCTATTACCTCAAGAATCTTAGAATTTAGGTAGAACCTAACCTATCTTTACAAAATTGGCTTTTAGGTAATGACTATCTTCATTTATAAATCCATCTTTAGGCCTTATTCCTTTTAATGTGGGACTCTTAACAATTTTGAACGTCATTAATCACAATTTTCTAGTGTTCAAATGTACATATATTCATCAATAATTCAAATTGTGTTAAAATATGTATGTTTTTTGTTCTAGGTATTTAAACATAGATGATATTCATTAACTATCAACCTAACTTTAAACATAGGTTGAACCTAACTTTTCACTATATGTTGGTCATCATGACATCATACCAAGACAAATCTCTTCAGTTGAGTGAACACATAGGTGGCATTTCACATGGGAAAGGTGAATCCTTTCCCACCATGGGAAATGTGATATTTACCATCAGATTAAATAGGTGCACCAATTTTTATTGTGGACTATCTACATCATATTTTTTTTACCTTTATCTTCAACCTTAGTATTAGTATCATGACCGTCATCTTTTGTGAATAATCAGAATTGTTCACCACCTGCTTCTGTTGCAGCTGTTGATTTCGATGGAACTTTGTGGAATTACTAAATTGATTCAAATTGAGGAACTTTTGAGATAAGGAAAAAAAAAGAGGGTCCATGAAGAAGAAGCATATTATGTTGTTAGCGATTAATTGATGGTGTTGTATAGTTTTTATCTAAAAAGATGTTATAATGAAGCATATGTTTGCAATATAGTCATGGACGTGTAACAAATCTGTTGAAATTAAGTTTCTACTATAGATCTAGATTCTGGAATGCATACATTTCTTTTTTCTTCTTCCTTATTTTCAAGTTCCCTTTCTCAAATTATTACTCCCTCCGTCCCGGAATAACTGACCCATTTTCTAAAAAAAAGTGTCACAAAATAACTGATCCATTTCAATTTTCAATACAACTTTCATCATTCCCAATACAATATAACACTAAATAATACTACTTTTATCATTCCCAATACAATATATTCCACTTTCCCCTTTATTTATACATTTTTCTTAATCTGTGTGAAATGAACCAAGGGGTCAAATAAATTGGGACGGAGGGAGTACTTGAATTCACAAAAATTATTCCAATCATATCAAAGACCCATTTCCATTTGGTTGTAGATTTGTGGCTCTTGTGACTCTCCATCGATTGAAGGAAGATTAAAGTGATTGGTGTTGGTGGTGGGTCTCTCATGGAAGTTCATGATACTAAGGTTGAAGATAAAGGTAAAAAAGATATGATGTAGATAGTCCACAATAAAAATGGGTGCACCTATTTAATCTAATGGTAAATATCACATTTCCCATGGTGGGAAAGGATTCACATTTCCCATGTGAAATGTCACCAATCCTATCTTTGTAGCCACACAAGGTTCACTTTTTAGTTTAGTTGACTGAACTGTTTTCATGAGATATTTGCATATCTATGGCAATGGCATCTGTGACTTACTGGACATCTTTCAAAATGAAATTGTAGATGGGGTAAATGTAAGATCAATTTAATTTATTTGTATATGTTAAACGAAACATAAATTGATTGTGTAAACTGATTTTACATTATTATCTATGTGAATTTGTGCCCGTTTGGAACCACGGCACATTCGCTTTAAACGTGCGACGTATGTTTTATACATAAAATATAAATTTGCGAGGATATGAATTTTTTTAATTGTATTTTTAAATAAACTGATCAACCGAACCAATCCAATCCGAACCAAACCAATTAGTTTGGTTCAGTTACTTTTTTGAAAAAGAATGAAAACCAAATCAAACCGAAACGATGAAGATTTCATTAATTCAAACATTTTTTTTTCGAAAATAGAACCAAACCGAACAGTTACACCCATTGCTATTAACCCTCTTTAGCATTATTCATTTTCTTTTTTGTCATAGTGGAAATAGGATTGCACAAAATTTACAAGTGGCATTTTTCCATAATTTAGATCTACATACATGGAATTGAGTGATGATTTGTAAATGAAGAAGGATTTGGGTTACTTTCCTTAAGTGGAATATTCTAGAATAAATCACTTTTCCTTCTATCTCAATCTTCATGTTAATGTTAGTGTACACTTTCTACACTTCCACTCTCACCTTCATCTTCATCTTCAACCTTCAATTCCAAATGCAATAACACCAAATCCCTAATCTCACCACCACACGAATTCGTAATGTTAACATCCTATAACCTTCTTCGTTCTCGCTTTCGTCGTTCTCATCAACATTGGTTTTGTACCATTGTCGCTCTCAAACCTGAACCTCCTCAACCACCACCGTTCACCGTCACAAACACCACCACCTCCTCCTATTTGCTTCCTTCTAGACGATTCCTTTTTCTTGGATTTGATTCTCGCCGACATCTTCATCACAGTCATCATCACTCTTTCCATCGTAGTGCGTTTCTTTCTTCTTCTAACGCATTTTTCTCAATAATCGATTATTTTAAGCTTATTCATTGAATTATGTTTTTCTCTCTCTGTTTTATTTTAAGCTTATTCATTGAATTATGTTTTTCTCTCTCTGTTTTAGGTTTCTTTACAAGAGCTAAACCAGCAGCTAAGATTATTGAGTTCAACGATAAACACAGGTTTTTTTTTTTTTTTTTTTTTCTTCTTTAATTTGGCATTGTGTTATTATAGGCTCCTATGACCAATTTAAGGCCTTGTTTGGATAAACAACTTATATCACAAGCGCTTATTATGGCAAGTGCTTTTGCGTAAGCTATTTCTATAACAAAAGATAAAATAGAGTTATATTGTTTTTGTACAAGCTGCAAGCTGTTTTCATACGCTATGTTGGAAATTCTTAGAAGATAAGATGAAAAACAGCTTATGAACAATGTCATAAGCTGTTTTCATAAGCTCTCTCAAATAGTCTAACAAAATTTTTGTATGTAGATAAGCTCAAATAAGCCAATCCAACAAGTCCTTATTTCTGTATCAAAAGATAAAATGAACTTAAGTTGTCTACTTTCATAAGCTGTTTTCATTAGGTGCAAAATAGACAGGGGATTGCATAAAATTTAATTTGGCATTATGTTATTATATAACGAATTTAGGGTCTGTTTGGATGAGCTTATATATAGACATTAGCACTTATGAGCCTGTTTGATAGAATTTATGAAAACAGCTTATTACATGTCCATAAACTCTCGAAGTTAGCTTATGAAAGCAACTTATAGATTATACGAAAACAATTTAACGTTATATTATCTATTGTTATAGAAACAGGTTATACGTAAGCGTTTATGCTATAAGCTGCAAATCAAGCTGTTTATCCCAACATAGCCTTAAATTGCCATGGAAAAATGTTTCGTGTTTGTCATTTCTATATGATATTACTTTTTCCTTAATGTGTGATGTAAGATAACGCTACTTGTATAACTTGTCTTTTGGTTTTCTATTTATTGTAGTCAGCGAGCTGTAAAAACTGCATTGTGGTGTAACTTTCTTGTTTTTTCACTCAAATTTGGAGTATGGTTAGCTTCCTCTAGTCATGTTATGTTAGCTGAAGTTGTGCATTCGGTTGCCGATTTTGCAAACCAGGTAAATTTGTTGATGTTGTTTGATAGGTTCCTTAGGCTGTGTTTGAAATTTGAATTGATGGAATGGAGTAGAATAATAATATTATGATCATTTGTTTGAATTTGTTTAAAATGGGATTGAATGGAACATGACGGAATGCATTTAATTCCATTCCATTTCCATCATGCCCAACATTTTATTCGATAGTTTAGCATCTCATTTTATTATATTCCACTCCCCAATTAATGTCCACACATGGCCATAATGTAATTGAGAAACTAATACGATACATGTCTTATTTTGTAGGCGCTACTTGCTTATGGTCTATCTAGCTCTAGGCGTGCACCAGATGCTATTCATCCGTAAGTTACATAATTTTGATTACATTTTGTCAACCCCTCAAAGGAAAATAGAATATTTGTTACACATTCAGTGCCAGGCTATTTTCAATTATTAGATATGCATTTACATGTGGTGTGATTCATGAACTATTATTTATGTAATGAATGAATATAGTTAAGCCTTATATCTGAAACTGTGCTTTGATTACTAATTGTGCAGTGCAAAATTTAACAAGCCTCAATGTATGATGAAAAGTTATTCTATCCATTTCTATTTCATGGTATTATGAACTAGGATATGGCGTCATTGCATTGCATGGGTTTGTAATTTAATACGTGTGGCGTAATGGTGATGTCTTCTATTTTTACAGTTATGGTTATTCCAAGGAAAGATTTGTTTGGTCATTGATATCTGCTGTTGGGATATTTTGTCTTGGTTCTGGTGCTACGGTTGTTAATGGAGTTCAAAACTTGTGGGTTGCACAGGTATTCACTGATATTTGAAATGTTTTCATTCAAATTCTTTCATCGTAAGCTTTTGTCATTTTTCTTATTTTGAATTGGTCTGTGAATTGTCTCTTATTTAATTTATTGACTTTTGAGAAATTCTTTATCAGGCCCCTGAGAATATGCAATTAGCAGCTTTGGTGTTATGTGGTTCATTCGTCATTGAAGGTACTATTGTCTGCATTTGCAATCCCGTACAGTCTAATCTCCTTTATCTGCTCAACTCCTTTCATTTTTTAACGGGTATTTTTTTTGTTAGGTGCCTCTCTTATTGTTGCGATTCAAGCTGTCAAGGAAGGTGCAAATGCAGAGGGAATGAAATTAAGAGACTATATTTGGCGTGGACATGATCCTACATCTGTTGCAGTAATGACAGAGGTGAGCTAGGATTCTCAACAGTGCTGCACCCTTTGCAGCAGCAAAAAATGTATAAGAAGAGAGAGAAGATGGACAGTAGATGGAGAGATAATGAAGAGAGGGAGATAAAAATCATGAGGGATGGAGAGGTTGATAGGTAGGCGATGTAGAGGACGGTGTGCTTCAAAGGATTCAAATGCAGTAGGGGGTGGGGAAGGGTTTTGCATAAAGTGAATCACTTATCACATATTCAGCTATTTTTTTTCGTTGGAAACTTTTACCTAAAGCTAGGCACATATTTCCAGCTATCTCACTAAATGGAACTTCATTTTATACACTCCTCAAGAGCCATGATAAAGCAAATGTATTTTTAGTCATTTGTATTTGAAAAAGGAAAGGGGGAGTGACTTGAAGCTTTCATTGCTAAGAGTTGTTTATTAAACTCTCTACTGGGTTATGCGGCAAGATTTTGCTTGGCTATTTAGTTCTTTTTCTTCAAATTCCTTTAGTAACGAATTAAAATTATGTCCTTGTATTCGTTCTTGTAAATAGTTGCAAATTATGCAGGATGGTGCTGCAGTAACTGGCCTTGCTATTGCTGGGGCATCATTGGTGGCAGTGCACTATACCGGAAATGCCATTTATGATCCCATAGGCTCAATCTTGGTTGGCAACTTACTTGGAATGGTAAAGAGGGTTCACAAGACAGCAAATGTTCCAAATCATTTGGTATCAATTTTTGTTTAATATTGTGCTGAATTAACCATGCAGGTAGCCATATTTCTTATCCAAAGAAACCGACATGCTTTGATTGGTAGAGCCATGGACGACCACGATATGGAAAAAGTACTCCAGTTTTTGAAAAAGGACCCGGTACAACCATTCTAATTTCTACTAGAACTGCATTATAACTTTTTGGCATTCATTTTACTAATGCGACTTTTATCCTTTAGGTTGTAGATGCTCTCTATGATTGTAAAAGTGAAGTTATTGGGCCTGGATTCTTCAGATTTAAAGCAGAAATAGGTTATTCTTCATTGTTCTTGACTTCTATCTAGTTTAGGCTGTGGATGTAATTCTAATGCTTTACATTTTATTTAAATATGGGTCCATTTACTAATGCTTTTTTAAAGAGAAAAAACCTTTTTAAATTAAAATATATTTTTAAAAACTATAATGTATGGTCTTGGCAGTTATTGACATGAAAGATAATATTTTATGTCAATGATATATGAGATTCTTGTATATTTGACATCCTGTAATCAATATGGTTTTTATCATGTTATCCTTTTCAAGTTTCAACTTAAATAGCATTACTATCTGTGCACAATTCTTCTTAGCATTTTCCATTCTCACTTTCTATTATAACTTGTGCCAGTCATAGAGTTAAAGTAGTTGTGATGCAGAATGAAGATAGTCACTTATATGATCGATCTTTATTTTATTTATTCCTAAGCTAATCCTTTTTAGTTGTAGGTAAAAAGCACTAAAACGTGAGATTTTCACCCACCTCCCAAAAAGTTTTTCTATTTTTCACAAACTTTTTAATTGAAAAGGCACTTCTAAAACAATTGCAAGGATAAACAAATGGACCCTAAGTTGGAGTATTATTGTTGTATATAACAAATTCAAATTCCACTGTCTAAAATCCATAAATATTTCAAATTTTTAATCTGATCATCTTAATGGAACAGATTTTAACGGAGAGATGGTGGTGCAAAATTATCTTCAAAGGACTGGACGTGAGGACTGGGCCAAACAGGTTGATACTCTTTATAATGTTCATCTAAAACCTTAAACTATATGTTGTATGTTCTGTTGTGTCTATTGTTTATTCACAGATGTTTTTAATTGAATGACACCAGTTGATAATGTGGTTGGTAATGTACATGAAACTATCGTTAGGCATCACATCACTTCAAATTTAAAATAATAAAGGCCAGCTCTTGTTGCATGACTATTGACTAGTTTAGGTTACCCTTTCATAATCATTCTACCCTGCTTCCCCTGCCAATTTACATTTTCATCTTTAGATATGTAACCATTGCAAGGTTCTGGTTGATCTAGTATTACCTCTGAGTTTCTAATTTTTTATTATTTACAGTTTCGTGAAGCTGCAAAGCTGAGTGACGATACTGCCTTGACAAACATTATGTCAAATTATGGTATGCTGCAGTAAAACTGACCCTTATAATCTAGCTGATTGAGAAATAATTACATACTTACCACTGTGAGTTGTTGCAGGTGAGGAAGTAGTTACAGCATTAGGAAGTGAAGTTGATAGGTTAGAGATGGAGATCCAGAATCTTGTTCCTGGTATCCGGCATGTTGATATTGAGGCCCACAATCCAACAGAGTCATCCTTGTCAAGTTAAAATTTTCAATATATTAAAGATCTCACTCTCATTTATCTTGTCAGTGCATTTATGAATGTTGATTTTGCTTCATCTATTATCACGAGTTCTTTTCGGTATTCTTTCTTAAGCAATATGAAGTTTCAAATAACATAGATTAGTTCAAAACAGGTATCCATTTTTTCCTGCTTAACCTAAACATAAATGATTTTTGGACACAAGTTTTGACATCAGACACCATATAATCATACGGTTTTGATTACTTCAAAAAAAAATATATGGTTTTGATTTTATTATTAATATTTGCTCCCTCCTCGGATGATGATGATGAGAAAAAGGCACTAGCGTATGGTGTACTTTATACGTTGTCCCACATATGATGTCAACTTTTTGTGTCAAAATAATAGCTCTGTCACCTAAATATTCAGGATTTGTGAAACAATGTCGGTACAGCCTTGGATGAGATAGAGCAGAAGTCATAGATCAGAGATAATTTTTTAACGCTAATCTCAAAATGAGTCGTGTTTGGATTTTGCAATATTCATATCTGTGCCGCACGATTTGGCTAAGACGATTTGGCAAGTGAATTATGTATGGTGTTTGCTGTAAATGAATCACGAGATCTGTGATGTTCGATTGAGATCGACCAGACGGTCTAAACAACAATTAGTTTTTGATATTTTTTTTTTGTTTAAACTAAAACTACTAAAATTGAGACGTGGATCATCTATCTGATCGAGATCAAAAGATTGCAAATTCCCTTACTACGTGACTTTAGGTTCGGTTTGTTTAGGCGATTCTTGTGGGAGGATCTCTGTCTGCCATGTCTTACGAAAACTAAAAAATTGTAAAGAAGCCACGTCTTCATCTATCTATCTTAGCCACTGTCTCAATATGGTGGCACAACCTCCCTTTATGTATAACTCTTATTCCCTTCTTGCAATCACCAAGAAAATCACTTATGTTATTGAAAAATCGTATCACTCTTTCCCTTTACTCTCTCAACATGATTTGAAGCACAAAATATCACGTGAAATTCTTTGTCATCCTTTAACCTTCTCGTATGCCCTGTTTCAAACTCTAAGTTCAAAAACGGAGGGTTTATGAATGTGTTTTACATTTTGGAATGTATAATTTAAAATTCGTGACACACGAGAAACCAGAAAGATGAGATAATAAATTCTTAAAATATTACTAAGGTACGTGAAGAAGAAGAAATCATCAAAGGGGAAATAGGGTCAACTCCGTATATTTAAGTAAAAACAAGCCACAACATTGAAAATATGTATGAACTGGTCAAGTTGACTAGACAAGACAACTATTGAACAAACTGGTCCCGAGAAACAACCACCCTGAAACCACCATCGGAAAAGGCATTTGTTTGATTTTCACCACCATTTAAAAAAGGGTGATCAGGTCTCTGAAAATAATTAAATGAGATACTCCCTCCTCAAAATAAACGAGTCATTTGTTACAAAAAAACTGTCATAAAATAATTGATCAATTTCACTTTTAATGTAATATTAATTACTTTTTTGTCAATTATAACTTTAATTAATAATAATTTTATCACTTTCAATTAATATTTACGTTTATGATAATGATCTCTCTTTCACTTATACACATTTTTCTTAATGTACCAAATGATCAAATGACCAGTTATTTTAAGACGAAAATTTAATCACTATTACAATAATAATAATAAGAAACAAACAATTTGATTTCTAACGATAATTAAAGATGAATCAAGTTGTCTTCCTTTTTTTCGTAGACAAAAAATATTTGTTAAAATATGTTTTCATAAAATATTTGACCAATTTCACTCCTCAATGTAATACTATTAATTATTTTTTTGTCAATTATAACTACAATTAATACTAATTTTATCACTTTCAATTAATATTTGCATTTATGATAATGATGAATGCACCAATACCCGACAAAAATACTTACATTATTTTCACTCTCTTTTACTTACACACGTTTTTCTTAATGTGTCAAATGATCAAATAACTCAATTATTTTGAGACGAAGATAGTATTTAATCACTATTGTTTTCAAAAAGTATTTAATCACTATTACAACAAAACAGACAATTTGATTTCTAAGGATAATTAAAGAGAATCAAGTTGTCTCGCTTTTTTTTTTTTTCCGTAGACTTTTTATTTTGTTTATAACGAAATTTAGTGTTGTAGATTTTCTAGACAACTAAAATTAGGAAATTTTACCCCACACCCATACACTTATACTTTCACCCCAACATTTGATTCAAACTACCCATTTTACCCTTTTATATAAATTAAAAAAATTCTTTAACCATTTTCATTTCACCCACCCACGCACCTTTCCGGTTCGGGAGAAAAAGAGAGATTATGTTGTGTTTCTTACTGGAATCTTATTCAATTTTTCAATTTTATTTTTTACTGGAATTGGTATTTGCTGGTTTCCGATAGTGTTACGGTCACCGGAATCGTTGATTGCAGATTTTCGGAAATTGAACGGGTACCGAAAAATCAAAGAGAAACGTTCTGGAAATTGCAATTGACCTTCTGTTTGAGGTTTTCTAGTTGAGATCTTTCTGATATTCCCGAAAACCCCATAGACTTGTGATACACATCTGTTCCGATTTTGGGTGTTGTTTTGTTTCTGAAAAACTGCAGCATCTCTGGGTTACAGTGTTGCTTTGTTTCTACTCATTCTTTACTTTTAAGTTTGTTAATGTTATTTAATTTGCTATTCTTTTTATTAACTTTTTGCTCCTTTTTTTTTTTTGTCCTCTGTTAAGAACCACTACCAAATTTGATCAAACAAGTTGATTTTTCTCCCACTACAATACTAAGCAAGTTGAATTCACATAATTAACAAAAATTATAATTCAGTAACATGCCACCGGAAAGGATTTGAAGAGGTTTATGGTAAATCTGCCAGAAATGTAAACACTAGTATTTCTTGATTGAATCCAGAAACGTTGTATATTGATTACCGGAAGAAAAAAGAAAAAAAATACAAATCGATAGGTTTGAGATGGTTTTGTCATATGGGGGTGAACTCAAAAATGTTGAAAGTGAGAGTGAAAATTAATATGTAAAAAATTAAATGGTATAAAGGACAAAATTGGAATTTTTCAAGAATTGTAGGGGTGAAAGTATATATGTAGGGGTATTGGGTAAAATTTCCCTAAAATTAGTGTTTACTAGCATAACTATATTTTTTTTCTTCTAGACAACTAAAATTAGTGTTTACTAGCATAACTATATTTTTCTCTTATTGTCGGCCCTAATTTTTTAGTGAGAGAAATTCAACTTTCTCTCTAAACTCTTTTTCTTTTTCACTCATTGAGTAGGGGTGATTTTATGTCATTTTTTGACCTAAAATCACCCCTTTGCATCTTTTATTTCCTTTTCTTTCGATTTAAATAAGTGATTTTCACATATATCAAATTTTTTCTTTTGTATTTTCTGTGATTTCATCGTCTGAGTGCAGCGTTGTGTTGTTCGTCGTCTTGTGCGGCGTTGTTTGATTTTGCGTCTTGTTGCAGTGTTCTTTTGGTTCATATTGAAAGATCAACTTCAGTCAATCACATATTTAATCAATGATTTGGACGTCAATGTTGCAAATCCGGAAACATGGATGTTCTGATGATTTAGATTTTATCATATTATTTGTAGACATTTTTCCGTTGCATGCTATCAATTGTGAGTTTGTTCGTAGATTCATCATTTACATTTTTAGCAATATTGATCATGTCATTGTATCTGATGTATTCAATCAATTTGAATGAATGAATATCATTTTCCTTTTGTAAAAAAAACAATAATAGTGTTTACTCTAAACTTAAACATGGGGCACCATGCAGTCACGGTCACATTACACCGCTATTAACAAGTGGAATAAATTCGGGTTGGCTATTTTGTGAAAATCAAGTAATTTTATTTGGTACAGTAAAAATAAAGTATTTATGGGTTGTAAATTTGGGTGTTCACATCGAATCTAATTCAAAATAATATTGTAAATTGATCTAAAAAACGGTAAATCACATAGAACTAAGTTTTATTTGATGTATTTGAATGTGCTTTTGTGAATACCGATTGAATCTAATTTCATATTTATTTTTTAAAGAGTAATTTTCACTCATCTCTCCTAAAAGAAGCTTGAATTACACTTCTATCCTCTTTTATGTTAAAATATACATTACCTTCCCTTGAAAAATAAAATTTATACTTCCCTCCCCTATGAGATGCTTGAATTACAACCCCCTCCCTTAATAATTAAATATGCACTGCACTTAAATATATTTTAACATAAATAAATATTTTTATGATATATACTAATTTTGAACCACCATTTAAGAAAAATAAATTTGATTTTTTTATGATTTAAATGACAATGATAATTAAATTTAAATATTTTGTTATTAATTTTATAATTTGAGGTATAAAATTTACTTTTAAATAATCATACTTTATCGACTTTAGTCATTTTTCACGTATTTTAATTTTTTTTTTCTGTTGTTTCATATTTTATAATAGAGTTTAAAACTATATGTTAATGAAATTGTGAATAAAAAATAGCAAAAAATATGCATTCGTACTTTGCCAAAAAAAATATTAATTTATTTATATTATATACTAATTATTATAAAAATATAGATTAGTATTTTTCTAGATTATTAGAAATAAAAAAAATTATTAAAGAAATAAAGTGTAGATTTTAACATAAGAGGGGAGGGAAATGTAATTCAAGCTTCTCTCAGGGGTGGGGAGTGAAATATTTTCTAATATATTTTGAATAAGAGATGATAGAAGTGTATATTTTAACATAAAAGGGGAAATGAATGTAATTCAAGCACCTTTCAGTGGAAGGGGGTGTATTTTACTCATTTTCAAAACTAAACCGAACCAAGTCGCGCGCGCGCGCACACACACACACACACACACACACACACATATATATATATATATATATATATATATATATATATATATATATATATATACATTAACATATTTTTATTAGGATAGTATATTGTATTAATATTTTATTTGTTGATTTTTCATATTTTTAAATAAAACTTAAGCTTAATATTTTTTTTTTACTATTTATATGTTTCAAACACAATCGATCATTGTCATTCATAACTATTTTCTTAGGGGGTTCATAACTATTAATTTTTAATATATTATATGTTACATGTTACATCAAACCTATAGTTTGCGGATAATGTTACTAATAAAATATGGGACAGTAGTAACACATTGTCTTGATATGAGTCATGGTTGGTTGTTGTTGTTTTAAATGATCAATTCGATAAATTGTTTAATTTATCATTGTATAAAAATGTATCTCTGAAGGATATGGTGTCTAGTTGTGGTTTAGAGGAAGGTTGTTGGAGTTGGAGAAGAAACTTATTTGTTTGGAAGGTAGAGCTAGTAGAGGTGTGTAAAGCTTTATTTTCTAGCATTACTTTGCAAAATATGCATAAGATGTTTGGATTTGAGATCTTAGTATAAGAAGCTTATGTCTTGATATCAAATTTTAGGTGAGGTTTAGTATGGGAAAGGGAAGTTCTTTCCCATCATGGGAAAGTTGAAGGACAGCCATAGATTTAATACTTATTTATTTGGATGGCCCAGATTTATGACTTGGTAAGGGAAGTAACTTTTTGATGGGTATTGTGAACCAATAATTTCAACCCCACCAAAATTATTAAATAACAATTCATTAAATAACTACAGTTTCTCTCTCTCAGCCATTGTTTTTTGTCATTGCTTAGCACCGCCACCACTAACGGTGGGTCTTTTCTTCAATTGCTCTTGCTCAAGCATCTCTTGAATAACAATGTTTCTCAGCTAGTGTGCCAATATCCAATTTTATGCAGCATTTCTGATTTCAATTGCAATTTGCATACTCATCCTCTTCTAGGCAAACACTCATGGGTTTCTCCTAGATCCAATTCTTCAACAATTGTTTATTACCCAACACAATTTCCTGTTTTCCAGTTTTAGTTGTAACAGCTTGAATGAGTCTTCTAAGATTTTTTTTTCTTTATCATGATATAGGCTAAGAAAGAAATTCCTATTGACTCACTTGCAAATATTATCAAAGTGAAATTCATCAAGACAATACTTGATTGGTGCTTTAATCTTTTTATTAAGCATGTAAATTGTTCAATTTACAAATAAAATTTCATTCTTTAAATTTTGTGAAGAAAATATGACATGGATAGATACAAAAGAAGCTGAATGAAGGAACGAACGAAGCACACCACCCATCACCAATGACTTGGAATCAAAAGGAAAATATTGCATCAATTTAGCGTAACCTTTTAAAAAATAAAATAAAAATCTCCAAGTTTTTTTTTTAGCAAGAGCAAGTGAAAGAAAGTTAGACTATGAGTAGCGGTGGTGATGGAAGGAAGATCACTGGAAGTATTGGCTGATACTAGTTAAGAGAGAGAAATAGTACTCCATTGGTTTTTTAATTGTTTTTAGATTACTTTAAAATAAACACTGTTGTATTCACAACCTGCAGCAACTGCCACCTGCCTGGAAAAAGGGGACTTTCCCATGGTGGGAAAGAACTCCCCATTCCCAGGCTAAATGCCACCCAAATTTTAAAGTTGTTGCAGATTCCCCTTTATATAGAGTTGCTTGGAACATTTTAGTTTCATTGAAGATTTCGTTGTTTTCATGGAAACTATTATATGATCGCCTTCAACTAAAACTAGTTTAATCTGCATAGGGGTAAAAATTAACATTGCTTTTGTGTGTGGAAAGATATAATTTGATTGAAACATTCAAACATTTGTTTTTTTACCGTCCAATTGTTGAAAAGTTATGGTTAGATGTTTTGTTTTGCTTAGGCATCAGCTGTGCATTGTCAAACGATGGCTTTTGTCATGTGATGCAATTTATAGGCCTGTCATCTCATGACAAGTAAGTAATGAATTCTCTTCACTCGATTTGGTTAGCGGGTGAGGTTTAGTATGGGAAAGAGAAGTTCTTTCCCATCATGGGAAAGTTTAACCTGGACCGTAGATTTAATAGTTTTTTATTTAGATGGCTGAGATCTTTTACTTGGTAATTGTTGTAACTTTTTGATGGTTATTGTGTAAAAAAAAACCGACCCCACCAATTCATTATAATTCGTCATCTCAAACCCAGGAAAACCAGCTTCCTCCTCTTCCTCTTATTCTCCATTCACAAAACAAACCATACAAATCTAAAACTCAAAATAATGAAGAAGAAAATAACTCTGCATCAAGAACCAAAACGGTGAAGAAGTTTGGTAAAGAAGATGCAGAAGCTGAGTTAAAGATCCAAAATATTGAACCCAAATCTGTAAATATTGAAAGCCAACTTTAATTTGTATTTAAGAATGTTAAAAATAGTCCACCATTAAAATTTCTGATTCAACAAAGGTACCCATAAGCATTTTTCTATTTTTCTCCCTTTTGATTTCACTATTCTTTTTGTATCAGAATCAATTTGTGTCAAAAAAATCAGAATCCCAATTTTATTGTGCCTGAAACAACAACCGCCGGATCCAAATACTGATGAGTGAAATATGGTGGAGGAGGAAGCAGAGAAGAGGAGATAAGAAGGATGCAAACATTGAACCGTTAAATATATCGCTTTCATTAGAACCGTTTTCTTTTAATTTTTTGTTTCAATAGTGTGCAATTGGATTGGGATTATGGCAACAGAGGAGTAATTTGTTCTCAGGAATGCAATTGGATTGGGATTATTGGCATTTTAATATGTTTTAATTAATTATTATTTTTTATTATTACAACAGGTCATGACTGTGAGCTGTAGGTAAAAAGCAAAGTTTCCCATGGTGGGAAACAAGTTGCCTTACCCAGGCTAAACGTCACCTGGTTAGCGTGCTTATGGTTGATTTGAAAGTATGTAATCATGTGGTTTTTGGTGATCATGATCGTCTATTGGATTCACTTATTGACATGGTTAAAATATTGGTATTTTTAAGTGTAAAGTTAAGTTCTTTTCTTATAACTATTATCAATGGAACATTTAGACATTCAAATGTTTAAGAATTGTTTTACCTCCTAGTTGATTTATTTTTTTGTTTTGGCTTAGTGGCGCTGTTGTGTCGATGCCTTTTATATAATTTTTTACTTGTTTCTCTTAAATCTTAGGACTTCTTGTGTTGTGATTATGGTGTTTTTATTTTTTTTTTTTATTTTTTTACATATTATAGGTTGGTCCTTAAAAAAACTACAATAACTTGGATTGGGTCCGAACTTTTTCTTTAAACAAGTCATCCAAACCGAACAAGCAATATTATTTTTGGATTAGATACTTTTTGCCCCAATACTAATCCAAACTACATGACGAAACAACCCCACTTAATATCTACGGTAGCATGATATTATATAGGGGAAGAACCCCTTTCATGGATGATCTTCTTGATAGTTATTTCTAACAATTGAACTATAATCCTCATAAAACAATATTATATACTTACTCTTATAACCCGTGAGTGAGTGAGTGAGTACAGTTGCTCATTGTTTTGCACAACAACTATTTTGTATAATCAAGAAGAAAAAAATTGATTTGACTAATAAAGAGTTAACTAAAAATATAGGATAAATATATGTTAGTAGAAAATTGAAGACAACTTATGGGCTTCATTGCAATCCTGCACAAAAGAATTTGAAGTTTTTGGGTCTAGATGGGGAGATTTATATTACATAATTTATCTTAAGATATTATCATACGACTACCAGAGTATCTCAGAACTGGTAAAATAAAAGTATTATTACACCACTATCATGTAATAATACTTTCACTTCACTAGTTTCGAATATTCTAATAGTAGTGTATACTATTTGAAGATAGAGTATGTAATGTGACAAAAAAACCTACAATTCTTATGTACATCACTACAATAAAGCCCCAAAGTTTGTTTGACTTTCTTATTGACAAATATCTATCCTATCTTCTCAAACAATTCTTTGTTAATCATATCAAATTTTACCTTCTTGATAATACCAAGTAATTTGTCAAATAAATGCAACCCATATTCATTTATCTTTTTAAGATAGACTTTTCTAACAAACCCAAAGTTTTGACACACATGGAGAGGAGTGTCAAGGGAGCGACCTGATGGTCCGGCCATTTTATCTTTTGTTCCTTGGTTCCAACATAGCTTTGTTGGCTACCAATTTCATGGTACTACACATATATTCGTGTGCACTACAATTAATCCACCTGATTGACACTAGTCCACAACAATAGGAAAACAACACCATCGTGGGACAAATTCTATTGAATCTCCAAAAGAACAAGTTTCATAAGTAAGCAATCAAAAGCCGTAAACATTTAAAAATAAGAGAAGTAAATCCGTAACCAATGTTTGAAAACATCAACATTTTAATTGACTACAATCCCTTCAAGATGAAACGATTTCCAAATCTTATCAAAAGTGATAAGATTTACAAATCATGAAATATTACACCAGTTGTTGTTTTGTTGAATAAACTGTATTCTTGAAGATAAAACAGTAAAAATTAGTCATTTGACCTGAAGCATTCTCTTCCATTCAAAATCCACTAGGAAATATAACACAACCAAAAGAACCAAATTGTGATTTCACTCATGAAAGACAACACACCAAATGTTATATCATCCATAACAATAAATCATTCTTAAAAAAAATCCATAATAGTAAACTCAACAACAGTAGCAAGGACTTGCATCAAGCAAAATATGGTTTATAAGGTAATATTTTTCCCTGTCCCTCCACTATTATTCCCTTCTAAAGAATTGAATCAAACAAATTAAATTTAAAATATCTCATTCCATCCTCTCCCCTCCACAACCCCCAACCAGATAGATCCTTAGGGTAAGCAGATGATTCTTTAAGCCACATTACCCTTCATGGTTAAAAAAATCCAACCAAATTGACAATTAAATCGTAGCAACTATTTATATGCTTAATTTTATCTTTTTAAAACAATTAAAAATTAGTTTTGTAAAATAATTAAAGCATGTTTTATGTGTAGAGTTTATGTGAATATAGAGATGAAAATGAGGAGATTATCTATTTGTGTAAATAAGAAAACCATAGTTGTTGAAATAAGAAAAATATTATTGATGCACGCCAAAACCAAGCAATGGTAGATGGCGAAGCAACAAAAACCATCTTTAAAAGTTACAATGAAGATGTGTGCATCAACACCTTACACTACCGGTAAGAATCATTAATTAGTGCAAAATTAATATTAACTAAAAAAAAACAATATTTTCCCTTTATTAATAAACGCAATAAAAACTCAAATTTAAAAAAAAAAAATATTTTTGTTTTAGTTCCCTGATTTGAATGAAAATATATGAGAATAGAGAGGAAAATATGAAAGTTTCATTATTTTGTTTGGCAAGAGCTATGGAGATTTTTGATCAAAAAAAAAAAAAAGAGCTATGGAGATTTCAAAGGTACGTGTCATTCTTAAGTTGAAAATATTTGCAATTACAAAACTAAAAGAGGATTTATTATCAAGTATTAAATTTGTATAATGACATAATTATAAGTAGATTTGACTTAGTCACTACCTGTGTTAAATATATTTTTACATTAATCTTGTGATGAACATATCAAAACAGGATTTGAAATAGTCATTGTTTATATTTTTTTTTTTTTGAAATAGTCATTGTTTATATCCTTTTTAAATTAATTTTAGAGATTAGAGGATGCTCACAATAGCCAAAGAGAAAGTGTATCTAAAGTGATTATCATATAACTCCACAAATTTTGATTTGTGTTCGAGATAAAAAAAAATTAAACACAAACTTTAAAGCAAAAACAAGAATGAAGTTGGGATCATAATAAAGATTAAATAAAAAAATACACGGAAAATGACAGAACACACACTATATGTCATAAAAAAAATGGTTGCAAGAAAGAAGAAGTGACGAAACTACATGAAAGAAGTGAAAGGTTAAGGTGTATTGAATGAATGAAATGAATGTAAAAATACACAGAAAATGTGTATTTATAGTACTATAAGCTAGTCTATGTGAAACTCATGTATATCATATGTATTGTATCTTAACCTTCTAATTGCTTCAGTCTTATCTTCACCTAAATTTTCTTTAACACTCATGCAAATGAAAGAGAGAGAAGAGAGGACAGAATTAATCCAAGAGAGAGAATAATAATTTTTGAGAGGTCATGTATTCAATGCACCCGGATAAATGTTCTGGTCCGGATGGTTTTAATCCAGGATTTTTTTCAGAAATTTTGGTCAGTGTGTAACTCTGATATCTTTAGTGAGTGTTGTTCTTGGTTGAATAATAATCAGTTTCCACCTTCGCTTAATTCCACTAACATTGCTTTGATCTCTAAAGGAAATGAGCATCATACTATGAAAGACTGGCGTCCCATAGCATTGTGCAACGTGTTGTATAAGCTTGTAGCTAAAGTCTTGGCTAATAGATTGAAAAATGCCCTCCATAAATGTGTTTCAGACAACCAGTCTGCGTTTGTCTCGGGACGCTCCATCTTGGATAACGCTATGATTGCTATTGAAGTTATTCACCATATGAAAATAAGCAAGAGGTTGAGAGATAAAAATGTAGCGTTAAAGCTGGATATTAGTAAAGCCTATGATCGCATCGATTGGTTATACCTTAAGGAAGTCATGATTAAAATGGGATTTGCAAGCCGTTGGATTAGGTGGATTATGATGTGTGTTGAAACAGTTGATTATTCTGTAATCGTTAACAATGAGTCGGTGGGACCTATATTTCCTGGTAGGGGACTTAGACAGGGCGATCCTCTTTCTCCTTATTTGTTTATTTTATGTGCAGAAGGTGTCTCAGCTCTCATCCGTCAAGCTGAAAGGAGAGGGGATATTCATGGCATTTCTATATGTACTAATGCTCCTATTATTTCTCATACTGTTTTTTATTTTTCAGGGCGAAAGAAAGAGAAGCTGGTGTGATGAAAAATATTCTTGAGACTTATGAAAAGCTTTTGGTCAAGCAATTAGCCTTCCTAAATATGAAGTTTATTATAGTCGGAGTGTGCTCGGCTCTACTCAAGACTCTATCACTTCCATCCTTGGTGTCTGCGCTATTATAGGAACTAATAAGTACTTGGGGCTGCCATCCATGATTGGCAGAAGCAAAGAAGCAACTTTTGGCTTCATTAAGGATCACATTTGGCACAAAATAAACTCTTGGAGCAGCAAGTGCCTTTCTAAAGCCGGAAGAGAAGTGTTGATCAAATTGGTACTCCAGTCTATTCCTTCTTATATTATGAGTGTTTATCTTTTACCAAACAAGTTAGTTGATGCCATAGAAAAAATGATTAACGCTTTCTGGTGGGGACATGGTGGCACCACTAGAAAAGGTCTGCATTGGCTATCTTGGGAGCGTTTATCTGTTCATAAGAATTATGGTGGTATGGGGTTTAAGGACCTCACATCTTTTAATGTGGCGATGCTTAGTAAACATGGATGGAAGTTTCAAACTGATAACACTAGTCTTGTGTCTCGTTTATTCAAAGCACGATATTTTCCACAGTGTGATTTTTTGAGTTATAGGCTTGGACCTAATCCCAACTATGTATGGCGAAGTATATTTAGCGCTAAAATATTGGTTAAATAGGGTGTTAGATGGAGGATTGATTCTGGTGCTAGTATTCCTTTGTTTTGTGCTCTGTGGCTTAAAGATGGTTGTTCCCTCTCAACACAAAGCCCTCTTTATGTGCCACTTGCTCATGTCAAAGTTCAAGACACCATCGAACCATCGACAAAGGTTTGAAATGCTACTTTAATTTCTAATTTATTTTATCATACTACTTCCCAGCTTATTTTGAATACTCCTCTCCATCCTCTTGTTCATGAAGATAAAATTATTTGGATGGCTGAGAAAAATGGTAGTTATTCTGTTCGTAGTGCATATCGAATTTGTGTTACAGAAATTGCAGATAACTCTCATTTGCATGTTCCGGGGAAGTGGAGTTGTTTCCCTACACGTGCACGCCTAAGTAGTCGTGGTATTCATTGTCCTAATGATTGTGTCTTGTGTGGAACTAATTATGAAGATAGTATTCATGTCTTGTTAGAATGTCCAGGTGCGATGCAAGCGTGGCAGGAGGTTAATTTATGGGATATTATTGATAGAACTCTCCGTCGAAATTATAACATGGATGCTTTGATATTTTCTCTTCTTGACCAGCTGCCTTCTGCGCAAAAAAAATTGTTTGCGACGATCATGTGGAGTTTGTGGAAGCGTAGGAGTTTAAAATTGTGGCAACAACAATATGAAACATGTCTACAGGTTGTTGAACGGGCCCGACACCTCTTAGATGATTGGAGAACCGCCCAAGAAATCAGATCACACAAAGCCACAGACATCCTTGCTCAGCCGAATAGTGTTATTCATGGTCCTGTCATCGAGTGGACGAAGCCAGTATAGGTAGGTACAAATGTAATATTGATGCCTCCTTTTCTAACTCTCTAAATATGGTAGGTATTGGCATATGCATCCGTGATGATCAGGGTGATTTTTTCATGGCTAAGACAGACTGTTTCTCTCCTCTTTGTGATGTTGATGTTGGCGAGGCTGTTGGACTTCACACGTCACTACAATGGGTGGCTGATCTTCATTATGACAATGTTGATTTTGTTTTGGATTCCAAGTCTGTTGTTGAACGTTTTAATTCAAACCTAGGTGATAGCAGTGAACTAGGTTGTATTATTCAGGCTTGTAGACAGTTGTTCGATTGTAACTTTCAGAACTTTCATGATGAATTAGCTAGGGTAGCCCCATGATCATGCTAGCTCCCACGTTTATGATGATGTACCGTCATGTATCCGAGACTTGATAGCTAATGAAAAACAATGCATTTTTTCCTTAAAAAAAAAAATTAATTGAGAGATAAAGAGTGCAAAAATAGCATGGCTTAGAGAGAGGAGACCAAATGCATAAGGTACTGCATGCAACTCTCTGATTGTTTTTTAGTAGAAAATGGAAAAAAGTTAAAATCAAATGAGAAAGAAAAACTAAGATGATGCTGAAAAGGGGTAATAGTCATTTTGGTCCCTGAATGTGTAGCAAGTAGTCATAATAGTCATTCAATGTATCAAAATTCCAAAATAGTCCCTGATTGTCTACTTTGTTAGTCAAAATAGTCCCTAAAGCTTAAATAATCTCTTAATACTCACAATCACTCTTTTGATATATGGAGTAAAATGACAATAAGTAAGTACATATAAGGACTAATATGACAATAAGTAAGTCTATTGAAGGACTAATATGACAATATTAACGAAATATTTTAATATTAAGGACTACTTTAACTAACAAAGTGCATAATCAGAGATTATTTTGCAATTTCGATATATTGAGGGACTATTGTGACTACTCGTCACTCATTCAAGGATCAAAGTGACTATTTCCCCATGCTGAAAATGTCAAAATAGTAGTTGAGATGTTGTCCGGTCTGTCCTTTTATTTCATAGTATAGTTGATCATTCTGTTTATTTTATTTTTTTATATTTTTTATAATGTTTTCAAGTTTTTTTTTAATTTAAGAAAACCATGTTTTGTCTTCAGATAATATCCTGTAATATTATAGATAAGGAACCTTAATATTATAAAAAGAAATCTTATCTTGTGAAATTGATGAGATAAGGAAGCTTAGATTATGTTCATTGTTACTTCAGGAAGAGGCCAAAACTCAAACCAGAGGTTGCAAAGACTTGATGGAGCATGTGGGACCTTTTCAATCACAATTGGGAAAAATAAAAAGCAAATGGAAAAGAGAAATTGGAACTATCCTCACTTATTATTATTCAATTATTATTTACTTATTTATTTGCATTTCAATAAATAGACACACTTTTAACCTGTTTGCAAATGAAGAGTTATGTAAAAGATAAGGAATCCGTCTAGGTACTTTTAACTTGTTTTTGTTTTTAAAATTGGAAAGTATGCATAAAAAGTTAAAAAGTTAAGCTTAACTAGACTTTTGACCCGTGCGACACATGGGTCTTGTCGATTATAATAGAGACCAATGAATAATCTTTATCCCGTAAGATTATGGATCGATCAATAAACGCAAATTAGAATATTAGAGATACAATATTACAATCAAATTTGTCTTACTATGTCCTTCAATGACACTTGAATCTTATCAAATTTTACATTTTAGTTTTGAAAAACTAATCAATTAAAGAATGTTATTTTATTTTATCACAATATATTATTGGGGCATTATCTTCTCATTTTTTTTAAATTATAAAGAAAAAGATAAAAAGAATACAATATTATATTGTTGCACAGGTCAATTTTATTTATTACTTTTATAGTTAAACATAAAAAATTGACTTGTAATAATTGTTTTAAATTTCTACTAATTAACATGGAAAACAAAGTAACTTCAATTAATAGAATTTCTAAATTACACGTACAACTCTAAAAAAAATAATTACACTTTGATATTTACTAAAAGTATAATATATTTTTCCAACCAAATACATATCATATCCAACCAAATAGAAGAGATCTTATACAATGGATTAATTATTTTGAAGATGTGTGCTTGGTTGAAGATGCGTGCTTGGTTGAAGAGCTATGTATTTTCCAAGGGGTATAGCAATAGATGTATTTAATGCAATTTATGGTTCCTAACAAAAATTTTTGAATTTCAAATTGAAGAAGTGTTGGAAGGAAATAGTACATAATTAGGGTTAGCACTTAGCAATTAATGTGGATCATTTGGAGGGAATTTTCTAGGTTTAGTTGTTGCAAAAATTAGGGTAGCCGAGTTTGCATGAAAATTAGGGTATTCTGTTTGTAAACGTATTAAATAAGTGTACAACAACTTGTCAAAAAAAAAGTCTACAAAACAATAGATATATACAAACGATGACACAACTAGGAATGAAAAACTTCATCAGTGAGGATAAATATTACGGATTGCTGCATTTTAGAGGGAATTTGTTAGGTTAAATTGGTGCGCTGCATTTTAGATTGAATTTGTTAGGTTAAATTGTTGCTAACCTAATGCATCATTTTAGAGAGAAATTATTAGGTTAAGTTGCTGCAGACCTAATAAAATTAATAAATAATAAAGGAAATTTGTTAGGTTAAATTGGTGCGCTGCATTTTAGATGGAATTTTTTAGGTTAAATTGCTGCTAACCTAATGCAACATTTTAGAGGGAAATTATTATGTTATGTTGCTGCAGACCTAATAAAATTAATAAATAAGGATAATTTGGTGGCTTAATTGATTTTGTCCCCTAAACTCAATAATCATATTTTACCGGTGACTATTGGTTAGATTGTAACCAGTGTTTTTATATATCTTGAGTGGTACGTGCTTAGTATCTATGACAAATTCTGCCGTACACCCAACATATTTGAGTGTGCCGGTACACCAAACATTTAAATTTATAGTTAAATGAGTTTTTATCTTGGAATTTATATAGTCAAACAAATTTATTTTTTTGCTTTAGTAACAAAGTGACTGCATGATGTTATACATATAATTTTAATCAACATATATAATTCACTTGGAAAAAAAGTTTGGGCCACATATTGTATTAAACACATACTGTATTAAGTATTACATCGGCATGTAATTGACATATCATCATTCCCATTAAAATTTGGATGACGTGATTTAAAATATAGAGGAATTAAAATTACAAAATTAAAAAATGTGAGGAATAAAATGCGGATAGATACTTTGATATTGATACTAGACTTTTCACCCGTGCTATCGCACGGGTCTGATATAGATGAAGATTATTTTTGAACAAATGATTTTTAAATTGCTAGTTGCGACTAACATGTATGACATTTATATTATATTCGCAATAAGACAATCAAATATAATGACATGAAACAAAATAAATTTATCACAACTTTACACTAATATAAGATTTTATCTTACAAAAGTAGTCTAAGTTATAAGTTTTTGCTGGATGGGGTAATAGGAACGTGATCACTACTTGATATTTTTTAGACAACTTGATCACAACTTAATCATATTAATGTCCTCCACATGTTTGATTGTTTCCTCTGTGATCCAATTCAGTTCACTCTCTATACATCCAATAGCTTATTTTGTTGTTTCAAAAAAAAAAAAAAACCAATAGCTTGTCGCAAAAGTGTGTCTAGGAAGCTTATTAATGCATTGTTCAATATCAGTGATTTATGATTTTTAAGATTGAATTAGTAATGTGACATAAACACACTTCAGTGGAATACAATTGTATTTTACTCTTTATTCTCTTTCAATTTTACTAAAAGTGTGCCAATTGATTAGGAACATACCTAATATGCAAAACCTGTAGTTTTTGAAAAATTGGAAATAAATTGATACTTCACTTGCTGTTAAAAAATAAATAATTTGATACATCAGACAACAATAGAACCCTTATAAGAGTGTGAAAGCCACTGATCCAAGATGACATCACTTCACTATAAAAAATCACGTGGGAGTGCTCTTGGCTTAAAACAATATGACTTTTTTAGGAGAATTGATGGTTGTTCTTTATATAGTTAGTAAAATTAATGTATTAGAATATTTCAGCATAACTATAACTATAGTTTACATAAGTATTCAACACCAATAAGTTGGTCACGGACTTACACCATTACAATGTGGGAAAAAGAGTGTTATAACACCAAAGCCACTAAAAAAATTCATCAAGACACATTATTTGCCTCAATTGAAAGAAACTTGATCACTTATACTCAGCAAACTATACAGAGGCAACTTCTGCCACAGAGAAGCATGAGTTGCACAGTTATAAGGCACCTCTCACAAAATACAACAGTCTAAATGAATTCGGCAAGCTGAAAAACAGTGATATGGATAGTCTGCTAGCTACGTCTCTCTTGATTGATACATCAACTCCCCACTGAAGATACAATACAGCAACCAAAATCCTGAA
The DNA here is from genome assembly GCF_051527215.1 of Medicago sativa. Lineage (NCBI taxonomy): Eukaryota > Viridiplantae > Streptophyta > Magnoliopsida > Fabales > Fabaceae > Medicago > Medicago sativa. The sequence continues at coordinate 6,580,631 of NC_140752.1, forward strand.
ACAGTATGCATATATCAACACTGCAAAAACTACAACACACTACTCAGACAGAACAACTCCAACTCGAAGACAGGCTAAATCAAAGGCAAAATGACCAAACTATCATGACTTGACTTCCCCTTTTTTGGATAAGAAAACATGTCAAAAACAATAAGATTAAAGAAAACATGTAGAGCATCTCATCAAATATAGCTTTAGTTGACCACATTATGCCAGGTTTTGGTTGTGATATGTCAGGGTAAAAACAACATACTCTATTAGCATATATCTTTTCTCTATCGAGACATGAAAAACTCAGGGCATGTGAAAAAGTAAAATACATCAAAACAACTTCCAAAATTCCTACAGGAACCAAAAAACATGATAAGTAATAAGCCTCCAAATTATTCATCAATGTATATCTAAAGACTAAAGAAAGCAAAATATAATCAAGCATCATTCTCATAGTTAGGGTACGTAAAACAGTAATTGTAGCCATTAGGGTTTTGGAAAAATTAGGGCTTCAAAATTGGCTTGGGACAACTTTTATATATAGATAGATAAGCTTTCGGGTTAACTTTTATAGATAAATAGATTAACGATTTAGTTAGGGTAAAACAGTAATTGTAGCCATTAGGGTTTTGGAAAAATTAAGGCTTCAAAATTGGCTTGGGACAACTTTTATATATAGATAGATTAGGGTTAAAACAGTAAATTTAAGCATTAGGGTTTAGGTTAAAATTAGGGCTAAAATAAGCTTTCGGGTTAACTTTTATAGATAAAAATAGATTAACGATTTAGTTAGGGTAAAACAGTAATTGTAGCCATTAGGGTTTTGGAAAAATTAGGGCTTCAAAATTGGCTTGGGACAACTTCCACATGTTTGATTGTTTCCTCTGTGATCCAATTCAGTTCACTCTCTATACATCCAATAGCTTATTTTGTTGTTTCAAAAAAAAAAAAAAAACCAATAGCTTGTCGCAAAAGTGTGTCTAGGAAGCTTATTAATGCATTGTTCAATATCAGTGATTTATGATTTTTAAGATTGAATTAGTAATGTGACATAAACACACTTCAGTGGAATACAATTGTATTTTACTCTTTATTCTCTTTCAATTTTACTAAAAGTGTGCCAATTGATTAGGAACATACCTAATATGCAAAACCTGTAGTTTTTGAAAAATTGGAAATAAATTGATACTTCACTTGCTGTTAAAAAATAAATAATTTGATACATCAGACAACAATAGAACCCTTATAAGAGTGTGAAAGCCACTGATCCAAGATGACATCACTTCACTATAAAAAATCACGTGGGAGTGCTCTTGGCTTAAAACAATATGACTTTTTTAGGAGAATTGATGGTTGTTCTTTATATAGTTAGTAAAATTAATGTATTAGAATATTTCAGCATAACTATAACTATAGTTTACATAAGTATTCAACACCAATAAGTTGGTCACGGACTTACACCATTACAATGTGGGAAAAAGAGTGTTATAACACCAAAGCCACTAAAAAAATTCATCAAGACACATTATTTGCCTCAATTGAAAGAAACTTGATCACTTATACTCAGCAAACTATACAGAGGCAACTTCTGCCACAGAGAAGCATGAGTTGCACAGTTATAAGGCACCTCTCACAAAATACAACAGTCTAAATGAATTCGGCAAGCTGAAAAACAGTGATATGGATAGTCTGCTAGCTACGTCTCTCTTGATTGATACATCAACTCCCCACTGAAGATACAATACAGCAACCAAAATCCTGAAACAGTATGCATATATCAACACTGCAAAAACTACAACACACTACTCAGACAGAACAACTCCAACTCGAAGACAGGCTAAATCAAAGGCAAAATGACCAAACTATCATGACTTGACTTCCCCTTTTTTGGATAAGAAAACATGTCAAAAACAATAAGATTAAAGAAAACATGTAGAGCATCTCATCAAATATAGCTTTAGTTGACCACATTATGCCAGGTTTTGGTTGTGATATGTCAGGGTAAAAACAACATACTCTATTAGCATATATCTTTTCTCTATCGAGACATGAAAAACTCAGGGCATGTGAAAAAGTAAAATACATCAAAACAACTTCCAAAATTCCTACAGGAACCAAAAAACATGATAAGTAATAAGCCTCCAAATTATTCATCAATGTATATCTAAAGACTAAAGAAAGCAAAATATAATCAAGCATCATTCTCATAGTTAGGGTACGTAAAACAGTAATTGTAGCCATTAGGGTTTTGGAAAAATTAGGGCTTCAAAATTGGCTTGGGACAACTTTTCTATATAGATAGATAAGCTTTCGGGTTAACTTTTATAGATAAATAGATTAACGATTTAGTTAGGGTAAAACAGTAATTGTAGCCATTAGGGTTTTGGAAAAATTAAGGCTTCAAAAATGGCTTGGGACAACTTTTATATATAGATAGATTAGGGTTAAAACAGTAAATTTAAGCATTAGGGTTTAGGTTAAAATTAGGGCTAAAATAAGCTTTCGGGTTAACTTTTATAGATAAAAATAGATTAACGATTTAGTTAGGGTAAAACAGTAATTGTAGCCATTAGGGTTTTGGAAAAATTAGGGCTTCAAAATTGGCTTGGGACAACTTTTATATATAGATAGATTAAACAAATTGGAATTAAGCATTAGGGTTAAAACAGTAAATTTAAGCATTAGGGTTTAGGTTAAAATTAGGGCTAAAATAAGCTTTCGGGTTAACTTTTATAGATAAAAAGATTAACGATTTAGTTAGGGTAAAACAGTAATTGTAGCCATTAGGGTTTTGGAAAAATTAGGGCTTCAAAATTGGCTTGGGACAACTTTTATATATAGATAGATAAGCTTTCGGGTTAACTTTTATAGATAAATAGATTAACGATTTAGTTAGGGTAAAACAGTAATTGTAGCCATTAGGGTTTTGGAAAAATTAAGGCTTCAAAATTGGCTTGGGACAACTTTTATATATAGATAGATTAGGGTTAAAACAGTAAATTTAAGCATTAGGGTTTAGGTTAAAATTAGGGCTAAAATAAGCTTTCGGGTTAACTTTTATAGATAAAAATAGATTAACGATTTAGTTAGGGTAAAACAGTAATTGTAGCCATTAGGGTTTTGGAAAAATTAGGGCTTCAAAATTGGCTTGGGACAACTTTTATATATAGATAGATTAAACAAATTGGAATTAAGCATTAGGGTTAAAACAGTAAATTTAAGCATTAGGGTTTAGGTTAAAATTAGGGCTAAAATAAGCTTTCGGGTTAACTTTTATAGATAAAAAGATTAACGATTTAGGTAGGGTAAAACAGTAATTGTAGCCATTAGGGTTTTGGAAAAATTAGGGCTTCAAAATTGGCTTGGGACAACTTTTATATATAGATAGATAAGCTTTCGGGTTAACTTTTATAGATAAATAGATTAACGATTTAGTTAGGGTAAAACAGTAATTGTAGCCATTAGGGTTTTGGAAAAATTAAGGCTTCAAAATTGGCTTGGGACAACTTTTATATATAGATAGATTAGGGTTAAAACAGTAAATTTAAGCATTAGGGTTTAGGTTAAAATTAGGGCTAAAATAAGCTTTCGGGTTAACTTTTATAGATAAAAATAGATTAACGATTTAGTTAGGGTAAAACAGTAATTGTAGCCATTAGGGTTTTGGAAAAATTAGGGCTTCAAAATTGGCTTGGGACAACTTTTATATATAGATAGATTACGTACTACATACTCTTACCTGCTCTATCAAATGTTTTACTGTAGCCCTATCTCAAGACATAGACATAAACATTAAAAAATGATCATTTCTAGCTGAGGTAAAATAAATCATAGTGGCAAACTAATTAAATTTTGATAAATTTTATATGAACACATTAATTTCCAGTTTTAAAAACAAAAACTGAGAAGTTAAAAAACTAAAACAAAGCATAGACTGAAATTTCATTACCCTTTCCCTAAAAACGGATTCTGAAAACTGCATAGACGGATTTCTTAACCTTTGCATAACTCCTCATTTGCAAACTGGCTTAAAAAGTGTGTCTAGTCATCGATATGCAAAGAAATAAATATTGAATAATAACAAAATATTTGTTGTTAATTTGCCAGTATTACTCCACTTTTTTTATTACTCCACTTTTTAACTCTCTTATCTCAATTACCAAGTCGATCTTATATCTCCTAAAATAACGAATCAAGTGTTTAATAGTCTCTTCCTCAACTATCAATGACCATAATCTAAGTTTCTTTATCCGATCAATTATACTAAGAGCAATGCTATATATCAAGAAAGATTTTATCAAGAAAATTTCAAGAATGACATGGCAGAATAATCACCCTTAGATTTTATCAAAAAATTATTCTGAAATTAATGTTAGCCAATAAAATCTCAACCTGGTCGGAAATCATGGGGTGGTGGGTGTTATGTATTTTTGTTTTTATGAAAGGTTAATAAATAAGACTGAAATCTAAGGGTGATTATTCTGCCATGTCATTCTTGAATCTTTCTTGATAAAATCATTCTTGATATCTAGCATTTTTCTTATACTAATGGAAAATGCTACTTCTCAAGAAAAAAAGCTTCAAGAATTTTTCAAGAAATAGTTGGCAAATTTTGATTGGATGATACCAAACAACATCTCAACAACTATTTTGACATTTTTAGCTTCATCTTAGTTTTTCTTTCTCGTTTCGTTTTAACTTTTCCATTTTCTACTAAATACAACCAAACCAAAGAGTTGTGTCCAGTACCTACTGCATTTGGTTTTCTCTCAACTTTGCAATTTTTGCACTCTCTATCTCTCTCATAAATGCACCTTCTCTCTATATATATTTGTACATCCATTTCTTTCATTATAAAATACTCGATAAGCTTTCCACTCCTTTCATTGAATTTCTTCACTTTTTTTTTCTTTTATAACAACGAATTGTTTTAACGTAAGTTTTTTTCTTCTTCACTTCTTCTTTCTTGCAACTATTTTAGTATGACAGAAAGCGAGTGTTATGATTCTTAGACTGGAAACAAAAATTATTGGCGACGTTGACAAATATTTTGTGTGGTCACAAGATTTGGAAAACAACACTTAAATACATACACAAAACAGTGAAAAGATAGGAGAAAAAAGAATTAAGTAACGTGAATTTTTGAAATAATTAATATTGTATAATTTTATGTGTATGTGCCCAAATAATATTTATTTGGGGTTGTAATCTACCAAGTAATTCTCCCTTAGTATACTTGATCTTCTCTTTAAGAGGTAAACCACTACCGTTCATTGTTTCTCCTTCATTGTTACATCCTAAGTAGGTTTATAATTTTGAACTTGTTATTAAGGTAACAAACAAGCAATTAATTAGAGGAGAGACATGGGAGTTGAAATGATAAAGAGATTGTAATCAAGTTTTTCTGTTAACAAAATGACAAGTAGCAACTTCTCTCACTTCTATAATTGGTTTGTGTGGTCTTGCAGTACTGGCTCTAACCCCATTTTATCATTTCATACTATCTCATCACTTTTTATTTATGATGACTCATCATCATTCTTACTTACCTTCAAATTTGTGTTTAATTTATTTATTTCTTAAACAAAAATTAAAATTTGTAGGGTTAAATGATAGTCACTTTGGATATTCCTCTAATTTGACTATTGTGAGCATCCTTTTGATCTCTATGATTAATTTAAAAAGGATATAACCAATGACCTACTTTGATTTGTTCATCACAAAATTAATGTAAAAATGAATTCAACAAATACAATCAGAGACCACGCTATATCTACTTATGATTATTTCATTACACAAATCTCAAACTTGATGACTAAGTTGAATTCTCTTTTGTTTTCGTCATCACAAATACTTTCTACTTAATAACTACGCAACTTTGAATTCTCTATCACTCTTGACAAGCACAATAGTGAAATTTTCATATTTTCCTCACTATTTAAGTTTATTTTCATTAAAAAAATACTAAACAATTTCATTTGAAAGGTTGAGTTTTATTGCATTTATTAATAAGGAAAAATATTTTTTGTTAAAGATAACATTGATTTTGCACATATAATTAAAGATTCTTACAAATGTTGTAGGGTGCTAATACATTCTCAATGCATAACAGACCCTGAACCTGATATATGGTTTCAAAGAACAATTTTTTTTGTCAGTTTTAAAAGGCGTTTTCCAATGTTTTTTTCTATTTAACTAAACATTTGTCGTGACTCCAGTGATTTTGAGTAACTCTTAAAGTTTAGGCCACGACCCACTCTATCCTCCTTCATATGTTGCATACTGCATTTTTTTATGTTTTTTTTTTTCCACATGATAACTTGATATATGCATGCAATCTTCACCTCATGGACCATGGTAATATTTTGATGCACATCTTCATTATATCTTTAGAAGATCTTATATTGTCAATGATGATGGTTTTCGTTGCTTTGTCGTATATTATCATTTGGTTTTGTCGTGGATCAATAACATTTTTTTATTTAAACAACTGTTATTTCCTTGATTAATCAACATATGCGAGTGATAAACAATTTGGTTGCTATGACCTAATTGTTAATTTGGTTGGAATTTTTTAACTATGAAGGGTGATGTATCTTAAAGAATATCATATGCTTGTTCTACAGACCTGCTTAGTTGGGGGTTGTGGTGGGGAGGGAATAATTTGTTTGTGCTATTTTACTTCATTGTTGCAGACTGATGTAGACTGTGTGAATTAATTGAAGTTGTGAACGAGTAAATGTGACATAGCACTAGGAAACAGATAACAAACAAGGCTATGTAGAAACCAATGCACAAAAGATTAAAATCAGCTCAACCCTCATATCAATCCTTTGTCATTATTCTCTCTGCTCGTCGAAACTTTGAGCTTGTTAGAGAAGGGTATCTTAAGGAGAGAAACAATTGGGTTCATTACACTGGCACACTACTTATGCTTTATTTGGTTTGGCGATGGAAACCCAATTCTCGCTTCCCAATGCATAATTTTCCGTGACTTTCCTCAAGCTGAGAATTGTAGCATTAGGTTTGCCGTGCGTTTGGCCTTTCACAACCTGTATCCAAACAGGCGCTTAGTATTTTCAAGAACGTGACAAAATACATAGTATTATCAAGAAGGAAAAATTTGATATGAATAATGAAAAGTTGGTTCAAAAAGGAAGAATAGAATTTCAATTATTGTGTGTATTACAATTGTTGATACAGAATTACATATATAACTATACAAGGAGAACAAATAAGAATGCTATTAAAGCTATTCTTAATATCACAGTTGACCCTTAAAAGAGGGATTTTTACAATAAAGTGTGTCTGATTTCTTTCTATTATTAACAGCTCACACCAACACTCCCCCTCAAGTTGGTGCATAGATATCACTAATGCCTAACTTGTCAAGTGAGCTATGGAAAACTTTGCTAGAAACTGCCTTTGTAAGCATGTCTGCCAACTGATCTTCAGACTTAACAAAAGGAAATCTAACTACTTTGCCTTCAAGATTTTCTTTGATGAAATGTCGATCTACCTCCACATGTTTAGTACGATCATGTTGCACTGGGTTGTGGGAAATAGCGATGGCAGCCTTATTATCACAAAACAAATTCATTTCAACGCTAGGAGGGAAGCCAATTTCAGTTAGCAATCTTCTAAGTCATAGTAGTTCACAAAGACCCTTAGACATTCCTCTGAACTCAGCTTCAGCACTTGATAATGCCACTACCTTTTGCTTCTTGCTCTTCCATGAGACTAGATTACCTCCTACAAATGTAAAGTAACCTGATGTGGACCTCCTGTCATTAATTAGCATCACCTGCCCAATCTGCATCAGTGTAACCATCAATATTTAAATAATTATTTTTGGAGAACATAAGCCCTTTCCCCGGAGAGGACTTTAAATAACGAAGAATCCGAATAACTGCATCCATATGTTCTTCACCAGGGCAATGCATAAATTGACTTACTATGCTCACCACATATGCAATATCTGGACGAGTATGAGATAAGTAAATTAACTTGCCAACGAGTCTCTGATATCTTTCTTTATTAGCTAGAATCTGAGTTGTACACTTTCCAAGGTTATGATTTTGAACAATGGGAGTGTCGACAGGTTTACAATCCAACAATCCAGCTTCAAATAGAAAATCCAACACATATCTTCTCTGAGAAAGAGATATACCTTGTTTTGTTCTAGCTACTTCAATGCCCAAAAAATATTTAAGTCCTCCAAGATTTTTCATCTCAAATTCAGTTGCCAATTGCTCTTGGAGTCTTGATATTTCTTCCATATCATCCCCTGTAATGATCATATCATCCACATATATTATTAAGGTTGTTACCTTTCCCAAACGGTGTTTCAAAAATAGAGTATGGTCAGAATTACTTTGTTGAAAACCATACTTTCTCATAGCTGCACTAAATCGACCGAACCATGCACGCGGTGATTGCTTTAGCCCGTACAATGCTCGTTGTAACTTACACACTACTTCAGCCTTTGAAGATGCGTTGTACCCTGGTGGAATATCCATATAGACTTCTTCTTCGATATCTCCATGAAGGAATGCATTTTTCACATCAAATTGATGCAATGGCCAGTCTAAATTCGCTGCTAATGACAACAAAACACGAACAGTGTTTAGTTTTGCTACTGGTGAGAACGTTTCTTGATAATCCACGCCATATGTTTGCGTGTACCCCCTCGCTACCAGTCTTGCCTTGTACCTTTCAATGGATCCATCTGCTTTGTGCTTAATAGAGAAAACCCATCTGCAACCTACTGTTTTTTTTTCCTTTTTTTAATGAAACTAGACACCATGTATTATTCTTTTGTAAGGCATCCATTTCCTCATTAATTGCTTGTACCCACTTTGGATCTGTTAAGGCTTCTTGTATTCCACTAGGAACATGACAGGAGGACAAAGTATGCACAAAAGCTTTAACAGGTTCTGACAATTTATGAGTGGATACATAATTAGCAATTGGATATTTTGACATTTTCTTCTCAAAATCTGGGGAGTACCGCTTAGGTGGCTTACCACGATTCTGTCTAAAAGGTAAGTTGTAACGGACAGATGTATCTAAATCATTTATACAGGGATATGGAGTAGGAATACTTACCTCAGGACAATTCTCAGGAGATGGGTCATCATGTACTAAGAAGTGAAGGGGGTGATGATTTGACTCATTTTCAATTTCAGCTTCTGGTTCAACAACTTGTGTTGCACTACAATCATTCACTTTTCTCTGCTCTTCATCAGTCATGATAAGGTCAGGTTCAACAGATTCAATAACAGGCACATCCGTCCTCATTTCTTCACATATAGGGTCAGCTTCATATGGTGGCAAATTTACCCAATTTTGCTCTTCATCTTGTAACTCCCCCTGAAGAGGAGAATTGGATATGGGTGAAGAGGAATAGAAATATTCAGATTCCACAAACGTGACATCCATGGTCATGTAGGTCCGTTTCATGACTGGATTGTAACAACGATATCCCTTCTTATGGGGGCCATATCCTAGAAAAACACATCGAACAGCACAAGGATCAAGTTTAGTGCGTTGATTTTTATGTAGATGAACGAAGGCAACACATCCAAAGACTCGTGAAGGGATCATTAAAACAGTAGGTAGTGGAACATGTTCAGAAAGGGCTTGCATTGGAGTCTTAAAATTCAGTAGCTTCGATGGCATACGGTTTATCAAATGTACAGCTGTAGCTATTGCATCTGTCCAATAACTACGAGGCATATGAGCACCAATTAGGAGAGCACGAGCTGTTTCTAGGATATGTCGGTGCTTGCGTTCTGCAACCCCGTTTTGTTGTGGTGTTTGAGCACAAGAAGTTTCATGAATAAGTCCATGAAGTTGGAAATAAGCTTGAAAATCCTTGTTGATATATTCTCCACCATTATCAGAACGAAGAATCTGAAGTTTAGCTGAAAATTGTGTCTTAATCATTGCATGGAATGTTTGAAAAACACTAAAGACATCATCTTTACGGCGCAATGTATATAACCAAGTCATTCGAGTACAATCATCGACAAATATCACAAACCAACGAATGCCAGAAACAGTAGCTATTGGGGAAGGCCCCCAAACATCAGAGTGGACCAATGAAACCATGTCAAAAAGGAAGAATAGAATTTCAATTATTGTGTGTATTACAATTGCTGATACAGAATTACATATATAACTATACAAGGAGAACAAATAAGAATGCTATTAAAGCTATTCTTAATATCACAGTTGACCCTTAAAAGAGGGATTTTTACAATAAAGTGTGTCTGATTTCTTTCTATTATTAACAGCTCACACCAACAGAAAAAGATAGGATAAATATTATTCAATTGAAAAGTCAATGATCATTCGGGGCTATATTGTAGTAATGGACAGAAGAATTTAAAGTTTTTGGATTTAGAGAGTTAGATTACACATTGCATCTTTAGATAGTATCTTTGGGGTCTAAAGATGCAATATGTAGTCAAATTCTTTCCATCCCTACTCAAAAACGTCATCTTCTTCTGAATATCAATTACACTAGTACAACCCTACATGGTGTGTAACTTTTATACTATCCTCTTTTTCAACCAACTCTTTATTAGTCAAATCATTTTTTTCCCTTGACAGTACTTATTAAGTATTGTGAAATGAGACCCACATCTTCGTTTATCTCCTAAAGATATCTTTGTTTAAGCTTAAGTGCTTAACACAAAACTCTATCTAAAAATTTAACCTAATTTCTTTAATCATATAATTGTTCAATGTTGGTACTGTTATTGTAATCCTGTATATTTCAACGTTACTCTCATGATAATAAACTTTTATAAACACAACACAAAATGTTTGATTTAGCGGTAAAAAAACAAACTTTGCTTCTGAAAATTTCTCTTTCGAACCCTGCTCGTATGAAAAATAAACTTGTATGAACACTTGGTTATAATTGGAATGGTATATATCAGCTACATCATATGCTTAAAATCAGACCAATGAAACTAAAAGAAAAAATACATTTGAGCTAAGTACTAAAATATAAAACAAAGATACATACTCTTCATAGAAAATATAACTCACCAATCTCAAAGTATGAATCAACTTGGGCAATGAATTAATTAGAAAGACAACAGTTGAACGACAACAGTTGTTTCATTTATCATTCCAGTGGATTCATTTTTCTTCTTCTTTGGCTTAAGTTGATTAGTTTTCTTTTTTCCTTTTTGGAGTTTTTTTAAGGAATATTTTTTTTTTAGTTTTATTGGTGGGAAGGCCATCAGGCATGAAGATTTATGTTTAGGACCTGTTCAACTTTGTGTTTTGCAACTTATCTGCACTGAAACGAGGGCCAATAATCAATTTTGCCTCGTTCAATTTTTGGAAACGTATTCTAGAATAAGTGACGTATTCAGAAAGCTCCAAAAGTTCAGGGGGTTCAACTTGTGTAATGTGGAAATTTTCTATAATTGCAAGAAATATTGGAGGAGGAAATAACGGAGGACAATGACGAACATATTGGATTCATATTTTTTTTTTTTTTCTTTCTTTGGCTCAAAGCTGATTCATATACTCTGAAGACTTTGCTCATATCCTTGGAAGTCTTATTCTTTCTTTCTATATGCTCATCAATTATTTTCATTTTGGAAACATTGTCATTGATTCATTAATAATAGAATTTGCTTGCTCGGTGCATGATAATATGCTTGGTTCATATTCTAATGCATAATTAGGTACTTTTCCAATAGTTTTAAAGAGGTGAAGTGAAATTTTCGGATGACTTTGCCACAACAAAAATGTAGTCTTTCAAAGCCTTTCTCGGAGGAAGAAACAAAGAGATTCATCAGATAGATTAGGTACTTTTCCAATAGTTTTAAAGAGGTGAAGTGAAATTTTCGGATGATTTTGCCACAACAAAAATGTAGTCTTTCAAAGCCTTTCTCGGAGGAAGAAACAAAGAGATTCATCAGATAGGAACAAAAGCCTTAATTTCTTGTAAAATGTTGGATTGTCACATCTATATGGTTAACTACTCCCTCCGGTCTCAAATATAAGAAAAGATTCTTTTTTTAGGTTCATTGAATAATTAATGTATCTGCTTTACAATGTAGACCACATACATTAACTACTCAACGAATCTAAAAAAGAAATATTTTCTTATATTTGAGACCGGAGGGAGTAGTGTGTAAAATCAGTGTATATTTTGAATCGAGTGCATATTTTGAATGATGTCTTGTTGAATACTTAACAAGTTCATTGCCTATTAATTCACTTGGAATTGAGTTTGGGAATTCCTACTAGAGGATAATCAAGCAGATTATTAGTGTGGTGCTATTTTGAACTAAATAGAAGTACAGAACAACGTATATATAGGAAACATGCCATTCTTGTTAAATCTAAACTTTTAGTAAAAGGGTATATGGCTCATTTTTTGTTGATGGAAGGGTATCATGTATGGATCATTTTAAGAGGTAAACAACTTCCTTTGACTATTCAAGCTCAAGGCTGATTTGGAAGAATGAATTAAATTGTTGCAAAAAAAAATGAAGTAACTTTGGGAGTAGCCACTTCTTGATACTTGTGTAACAATGGTTATTGAGAAAAACTAGAACACTCAAATTTGTACGGAGAAAAATGAAACAATTGTTTTTAGGTACTTGATGGTTTTTTCAAGTAGGGACCAAGCGGTCCTAATACTTAGGTAAGAATTGTTTTTAGGTAAGAAAAGAGCAAAAGTGATAAGGTAATTTAACAAGTGAAAAGAGGCATGGTAGTTGAAATGATAAAGAGATCGTAAATCAAATTTACTATTTTTTTTAAGCAAAATCAAACTTACAATTAAAATCAAACTTTCTCACATTATCTAACACCTGCTTTTTCATTGAATGAAATCAATGTTTGTCTCACCATTTTAAATGAGACTCATTTTTAAAATGTTGAGGACACTACTCATCAAATATTTGACAGAAACATATTGCATTTTGTAGCCCAAACTAAAGATGTAGACGTGAACATAAAAAAAATACTCTTTCTGATTTAAAATACATGTCGCATTTTTGCAATGTGCATTATTCACATGACTTACTTTGACCATACTTTTTAACTAACATATAAATTCAAATGTTAGCATGTAAGATATTGTTCGATTTGTTTCGATAAATATTTTCAAAATATTAAATATAATTTTTTAATTTAGATAATTAAGAATATATTGACCGTCACAGTTGTGCATTGACATGTGTGAAGTGGTTGACTGTAACAAGTATTTTAAAACGGAGGGTGTAATCATTTATAGCTGAAGCATAATTAATCATATTGACAAACTACTGAAATTTTGATGAATTACATTTGAACACGGTTAGCATGTAAGACGATATTGTTCGATTTGTTTCGATAAATATTTTCAAAATATTAAATATAATTTTTTAATTTAGATAATTAAGAATATATTAACCGTCACAGTTGTGCATTGACATGTGTGAAGTGGTTGACTGTAACAAGTATTTTAAAACGGAGGGTGTAATCATTTATAGCTGAAGCATAATTAATTAATCATATTGACAAACTATTGAAATTTTGATGAATTACATTTGAACACGGTAATTTTTCTCATATTAGTAGTTGTGGGTCTCTTTTTTGGTGGTGGTCGGGGTTCGAACCCCAAACCTTACATAAATTATGCATTGTCCATACCAACTGAGGTAAGCTCACGAGAATAATAGCTGTGAGTCTCTAGAAAAAACAAAGAGTAGCCGTGGATTATTGGCAAATGCAAAAAACAAAGAGTACAACTTTGTTTACCCAACGGTTTTATTTCTTGAGTTGTGTGCTTAGTAGTCATCCAAAATAAGAGTATTAAACACAAGACTTAAGAAATATAAAAACCACTAATGATAATCCAATGAATAGTCATCACGGAAGTAAGATTATCGAGTCTAAGCCACCATATTATTAAGCTAACTAACTATTTATGCATGTTTTCAATGTTTTTAAAAAGTGCCTCTAGGGTTATGCTAACAAAAACTAATAGTACAAGCATAGATTGAAATTTCATCAAAACGGATTCTGAAAACTGCCAAGATAATTTTCCTTATGCTTTACACAACTCATTTGCAAACATGTTAAAAAAGTGCGTCTAGTCTTTTTTGTATTTGAAATGCAAATAAATAAATAAATAATTGAATAATAACAAAATATTACAACACCCAATCCCAAAGAATCCTTCTATAATGAGAATACCTCCAACTTCTCTTTTCCATTTCCTATTTACTTTTCCCAAAAGAGGATTGAATTGCAGATTGATACTTCTTTAGTACGTGGTCTTACCTGCTACCTCAATGTTTTGGTGTATCACCATATTCCATTTCGAAAACCAAACTCAAGACATAGTCGTGAACATTAAGAAATGACCATTTCTAGCTGAAGTAAAATTAATCATAGTGGCAAACTAATTAAATTTTGATAAATTTTATAAGTAGTCGTAGGTTATTGCATATGCGGAAAATCTAATTCGAAGAAAAGAATACAACTTTATTTGTCCAACAAGTATTCTAAAAGAAATTAGTCACTACTATGGATACTGGGAACTTCTACGGTACACTCATAAATTGAGGTGTACCGGTACTCTTGATTCCTAAATCTGTAAATTAACGATCAATTTTATGAAATAAATAGTTATTTGTCGGCATTCATATTTTAGAAAATATCATTTTATAAGAAAAACACATAATTCATTGTTTATAAGAATCATAGTAAATTTTTTACATATTATCGTATAAAATAATCAAAATTCTCTATTATGAGCGATAAAAATTCAATTTTTATTTCATTGACGCTTTTGGTGAATAAAATTTAATCATTATAATTACAAATGATAAAAAATAATACTTTTCTTTAAAAAAAACTCATTTAACTATAAATTTAAATGTTTGGTGTACCGGCACACTCAAATATGTTGGGTGTACGGTAGAATTTGCCTTTTTATTATACATGTTTCTTTAACTAATAGCTTAGGACACTGGTGAATAACATCAAGAATTTTTCAAGAATAAAGAGTAGCCAATCACAATGCACTATTTGCCACAATTCAAGGAGGTGTGGCTGAAAAATAGGAAGTGAACAAATAAATCATCCAATTAAAATTTGCCAACTGTTTCTTGAAAAATTCTTGAAGTTATTTTTCTTGAGAAGTAGCATTTTCCTTTTCCAATTATTTCATTTGGCTCCATACAAAATTGAGTTTCCTAGTTTTTTTCAATAACTTTATTACACAAGTATCAAGAAGTGGCATCTCTCTCACAGGAAGTTCATTTTCTTGCAACAACTTAATTCATTCTCCTGATAAGTTCATTGATGTAGTTCTAGCAGTTACCAGCATCGCCACCCAAATGAGCCTTGAGCTTGAATTGTCAAAGGAAGTTGTTTGCCTATTAAAATGATTCATACCTTTCCGTCCACAAAAAAAATTTCCATATATCCCTGTGGCACTTGTCAGCATTCTCCAAAGTTTAAATATAACAATAGCGACATTTTCCAATATACGTGTAAAACGTTTTTTGGGTATACCATATAAGTTCTTCTCTATGAAGCATAAATACACACATCAACATCGATAATAATTTAAAAAAATGATAAAAACCAATGTAAACATATATGTCAGTATCGTGTCAGCGTCGGAGATGATGTCCGACACCGAAACACACATAGTTTGTGAAGTGTTCGTGCTCCATAAGCACTTCTATTTAGTTCAAAATAGCACCACACTAATAATCAGCTTGATTATCCTCTAGTAGGTTTCCCAAACTCAATTCAACATATATGAGACACACGAGACACACTAGGTAATGAGTTTACACACTAGGTAACTATATATGAGACAATCCAACATTTTACAAATTGATTAAAAATAAATTAATGTATCACATAATGCAGTCACATTGTACCCGTCCAGAGCTGAACTTTTGTTCCTATCTGATGAATCTCTAATTTGTTTCATCCTCCGAGAAAGGCTTTGAAAGATTACATTTTTGTTGTGGAAAAATCATCGGAAAATTCCACTTCACCTCCTTAAAACTATTGGAAAAGTACATAATTATGCATTAGAATATGAACCAAGCATATTACCATGCACCGTGCAAGCGAATTCTATTATTAATGAATCAATGACAATGTTTCTGAAATGAAAATGTTTGATGAGCATGTAGAAAGAGAAAGAATATCATTTCCAAGTATATGAGTAAGTCTTCTAAGTATAATGAATCAACTTGAGCCAAAGAAAACAAATATATGATGAATCAACCACAAAGGCTTATAAGAGATCAAATGTAGAAGGCACTGCAAAATATGGAAAGAAGTTAGTAACAAATGAGAAAGAAAAATCAAGATGGTGCTGAAAATGTCAAAATAATTGTTGAGATTTTTTGTCTGTCCTTTTATTATATTATATTAGCATAGTTGATCATTTTGTTTAATTATTTTCTTTAATATGTTTACGAGTTTTTTTTATTAAGAAAACCATACTTTGTCTTGAGATAAAAAAAAATGATAAATAAAACAAGTGTTGTCCTTCAATATAGAGAAAATGGATATCATTTTAGTTGATTCATACCTTTTTTTTCTTCTTCTCTGGCTCAAGTTGATTTATATTTATTATCCTACTTCCATTGCTCTCCATTAAAACTCAAAAAAAAAAAAAAATCAAACTTGATGACTATTGGAAGAAAGCATTGAAGAGAAGAAAATGACAGTACATGATACAAGCACTGCAGAAGTTACTTGAGGCGCAAGTTTCATTTAAGCTTTTGTAATTTCTCTTACATTTGCATTTCATTTGAGTTACATGTAGTTAGTTAGAGTTTTCAGCTCCTATAAATAGCTATCTCTGTAACCGTTTCTGATCAATGAAATAAGAATCATTTTCATCTTTCTCCAAAAGCTTGAAGCTTCATCCATGGCGGATTTGTTCTTAGATGGTATCAGAGCAAGATTTTCTTGCTCTGCTTCCGCACATTGAAGATTGAACGATAGATAAGTTCATCTTCTTCGTTCACTCTGTTTTTCTACTCTCTTTTCACCGATTCGTTTTGTTTCTACGTTTCTGGTTTTCATTGTTCTTTCTTGAACAATTTCTCATTTCTTCTTTGAATCTTTGATCGGATTCTTCTTCAATATGGTGCGAAACAACAACAATCAGGATCAAAGCCTTGATCCTTACTATGTTCACTCGTCAGATAATTCCACAACAGTTACGGTTACACCTCAATTAACCGGAGAAAATTATCACTCTTGGTCCATGAAGATGCGAAGAGCTCTTGCAATGAAGAACAAATTCAAGTTTGTTGATGGATCTATACCTGTGCCAGAAGAGGATGATTTGAATTACGTTGGTTGGGAAAGGTGTAATAATTTGGTTCATACTTGGATAATCAATTCCATTTCACCTTCTATTGCACAGAGTGTAGTGTTCATAGAGAATGCTATTGATATGTGGAATGACCTGAAAGATAGATTCATGAGAGGAGATAGGATAAGAGTGGCACAATTGCAAGAAGAGATTGCGAATTTGAAGCAAGGTAGTAAGAAAGTTAGTGAATTTTTCACTGAATTGAGAGGATTATGGGAAGAGTTGGATCAGTATAGGTCAATGCCTCAATGTACTTGTCCAATAGCTTGCACCTGTTTAGCTATGAGGAATAACAAAGCCTTTAGAGCAGAAGACAGAATCATCAAGTTCTTGATGGGATTGAATGAAGATTATCAAGGGGTGACATCACAAGTTCTATTGATGGATCATTTGCCCCAAATTAACAGAGTTTTCTCCATGGTAATGCAGCAAGAAAGGAAGATGCAATACAATGTTGTGTCATCACCTGCAGCTACAATGGATGATGCAACTTCAGGACTTGTGAATGCCATGGATGGACAGAGACAATTTGGAAGAGGAAGAGGAAATGGTCATCAAGGAAGAGGAAGAGGAACTTTAAGAGTGTGCAGTTTTTGCAATAGAACTAATCACACTGTTGAAACTTGTTATAAAAAGCATGGATACCCTCCTAATTGGGGAAGAGGAGGAGGAAATTCCTTTTCAAATGGAGGAAATTCGTATGCAAGTGCTAACTTTGTGGAAAGTGAGGATACTGAATCTAAGGGAGGCACTTCCAATGGAAAGAATGAAGATAATGGTATGATGTTAACCAAGGATCAGTATCAAAGTTTGATAGCATTGTTAGAAAGAAGCAACATTGATTCTAAAGGCTCAGCAAATGTGATGAGAGCCAGTACTTCATCTGGCAATATTGGAGGTAAACTTTTTACCAATAATGCTAATTGCAAGTTTGATGACACTAGCTGGATAGTGGACACAGGTGCTACACATCACACTTGTCATGATTTGAACTGGTTCACTACTTATTATGAAATTAATCCTATCAGTGTTACTCTACCAAATAAGAACATTGTAGAGGCTTGTTACAGAGGAAATGTGAAACTGTCTGATACTTTGCATATTTGCAATGTGTTATTTCTACCTGACTTTGCAGTTAATCTCATATCTGTGTCAAAACTGTGCAAAGAACAAGATTGCCTAGTGAATTTTGAGGCTAATTTGTGTGTTATACAGGAAAAGAAGGATATGAGGAGGATTGGTTTGGCTGAAGAAGTGGATGGTCTATATTACTTGAAGGCCAAGAAAGAACCACAAAAACTAGTCAAGATTTCTAGCATTTCTGTTTCTAATAATCAGTCTAGTACTGTTGTGCCACCTGGAATCCTATGGCACCTTAGACTTGGGCATCTATCTCATGATAGAATGCAATGTATGAATAAAATGTATAGCTACATTTCTGCTAGTAATCATGTAGCTTGTGATATTTGTCAAATGTCAAGACAAAAGAAACTGCCTTTTACTGTCAGTCAGAATAATGCACATAACCTGTTTGATCTTGTGCATATGGATATTTGGGGTCCATTCTCTACTGCCTCTGTTCATGGTTTTAGATATTTTCTAACCATTTTAGATGACTTTAGTAGACATGTTTGGGTAGTTATGATAAAATCCAAATCAGAAGTCTCAGCAAAGGTTAAGAGTTTTGTTCAATTAGTGGAAAATCAATTTGAAAGGAAGGTTAAATCCATTAGGAGTGATAATGGACCTGAGTTTCTTCTGCAAGAATTCTATGCAGAGAAAGGTATTTTGCACCAAAGGAGTTGTGTGTATACACCACAACAGAATGGGAGAGTAGAAAGGAGACACCAACACATACTGAATATTAGTAGAGCACTAATGTTTCAGTCTAAATTGCCCAAAAAGTTTTGGTCTTATGCAGTTTTACACTCAGTGTATCTTTTGAACCGGATACCAACAAAACTTTTACACAATAAGTCATCTTATGAAGTGCTATATGGTCATGCACCTGATTTGAGTCAGCTCAAAGTCTTTGGCTGCCTCAGTTATGCTTCTACCTTGCCTATCAACAGACACAAATTTGATCCAAGAGCACAAAAGTGTGCCTTTTTGGGTTATAAATCAGGAATGAAAGGCTACATCCTAGTCAATGTTCATACTTCTGATATTTTGATCTCTAGGAAATGTGAAATTCTTTGATCTTGAATTTCCATTCCATTCATTGTCTCTAAATCCTCTTCCCAACACTCACATTTACCTAGATAGTAATTGTGATTTATCTGGCAAGCTGTCTGTTGATACAGAAGAGTCCACTCAAAATATTGATGCATCTGAAAATGTTGATGCATCTGAAAGTGTTACTACTGATATTGAACCTCTGGACCAGGCTGATGAAATTGCTACACATTTACCTCCTAGACAGTCTCAGAGAAGTAGTAAACCACCTTCATACTTGAAAGACTATGTTTGTCACTCTTCTGGTTACCCTATGGCCAATTATGTTTCTTACTCTCATCTTGCACCACAACATCAAGCTTATGCTTTGTCCCTTTCACAAGATATTGAGCCTTCCACATACCATCAAGCCTGCAAAGACTCTAGATGGTTAACTGCTATGCAGAATGAGATTGAGGCTCTCAATGCTAACCATACTTGGGAGTTTGTGGATTTGCCCTCAAATGCAGTGGCTATTGGGAGTAAATGGGTATATAAGATTAAAAGACATGCTGATGGAAGTATAGAGAGATTCAAAGCACGTCTTGTGGCCCAAGGATATACCCAAACTGAAGGTTTGGATTACTTTGAAACTTTTTCACCTGTTGCAAAGTTGTCCACTATTAGAGTCTTATTGGCTCTGGCATCCATTCATGGTTGGCACCTTCACCAACTGGATGTTAATAACGCTTTTCTTCATGGAGACTTGAATGAAGCTGTGTACATGAAGGTACCTCAGGGAGTTTCTTCTCCTAAAGCTGGACAAGTGTGTAGGCTACTTAAGTCTCTCTATGGTCTTAAGCAAGCTAGTAGGCAGTGGTTTGAGAAGCTTACCCAGTTTCTTTATGCCCAGGGTTTTGTTCAAGCATCTTCAGATCACACTTTGTTCACTAAATCCACTGCTTCTTCTTTTACTGCACTTTTAGTGTATGTAGATGATATAATCCTTGCTGGTACCTCTCTCACTGTTTTTGATGAATTAAAACTTGCTTTGCATCAACAATTCAAAATCAAAAACCTTGGCCAGCTCAAGTTCTTCCTTGGTCTAGAGGTGGCCAGATCCTCTAGGGGTATCACACTCTGTCAAAGAAAATATTGTCTGGAACTTTTGGCAGATGCTAAGCTCACTAGTTGCAAACCTGTCAGCACTCCTCTGGACCATTCTTCACGCCTACACCAAGATGGAGGTTCTCTTCATCCTGATGTTTCTGGTTATAGAAGATTAGTAGGGAGATTATTGTATCTTACTACTACCAGACCTGATATTGCCTATGCCACCCAACAACTGAGCCAGTTCATGGCCTCACCTACTGCTCTTCATCATCAAGCTGCCCTTAGGGTTCTCAGATACCTCAAGAGATCTCCAGGTCGTGGCTTGTTTTTCCCTCAATCATCTGATTTACAGTTGTTTGGTTTTAGTGATGCTGATTGGGGAGGGTGCATAGACACCAGAAAATCTATTTCTGGTTATTGCTTCTTTATTGGTCAATCTCTTGTGTCCTGGAAATCAAAGAAGCAGAATACTGTCTCATGTTCTTCTGCTGAAGCAGAGTATAGGGCCTTGGCCTCAGCAACCCGTGAATTACAGTGGATGTGCTTCCTTCTTCATGATTTACAGCAATCACCAGCTCGTTTACCTGTGCTCTATTGTGATAATCAGAGTGCCTTGCACATTTCTGCTAATCCTGTGTTCCATGAGCGCACTAAACACTTAGACATTGATTGCCATCTTGTACGAGAGAAGTTGCAAGCTGGAGTCATGAGACTGCTTCCTGTTTCCTCACACAATCAGACTGCAGATATGTTTACCAAAGCTTCAGGCCCTCGTCAGTTCTATGAGTGTCTCAACAAGCTGGGCATGATTGACATTTATCAACCTCCATCTTGTGGGGGGGTATTGGAAGAAAGCATTGAAGAGAAGAAAATGACAGTACATGATACAAGCACTGCAGAAGTTACTTGAGGCGCAAGTTTCATTTAAGCTTTTGTAATTTCTCTTACATTTGCATTTCATTTGAGTTACATGTAGTTAGTTAGAGTTTTCAGCTCCTATAAATAGCTATCTCTGTAACCGTTTCTGATCAATGAAATAAGAATCATTTTCATCTTTCTCCAAAAGCTTGAAGCTTCATCCATGGCGGATTTGTTCTTAGAATGACTATGATTTAATTAGTTTGCCACTATGATTTAATTTATTTTACTTCAGCTAGAAATTATAATTTTTTTAATGTTCACGTCTATGTCTTGTGTTTGTGCTACAAAATGGAATATTATACGGTAAAACATTTGATATAGCATATAAGACTACGTACTATCAAAGTATCAATCCACAATAGTTAGCTAGCTTAATAACATGGTGGCTTAATTGATTTTGTCTCGTAGACTCAACAATCTTTACTTCTATTTAGTTCAAAATAGTACCACACTTGATAATTAGATTGATTATCCTCCAGTAGGAGGAATTCCCAAACTCAATTCCAAGTGAATTAATACGTAATAAATCGGTTAAGTATTCTACAAGACATCATTCAAAATATGCACTCAAGCCAACCAATACACTGATTTTTCACACTAGTTAACTTTATAGATGTGACAATTCGACATTTTATAAGTTGATTAAAATTATATGTATCACATAATGCAGTCGCATTGTACCCGTTCGGAGTTGGACTTTTGTTCCTATCTGATAAATCTCTTTGTTTCATCCTCCAAGAAAGGCTTTGAAAGATTACATTCTTGTTATGACAAAATCATCAGAAAATTCCACTTTACCTCCTTAAAACTATTGGAAAAGTATCCAATTATGCATTAGAATATGAACCAAGCATATATTACCATGTTTCCAAGTATCCAATTATTCTGAAATATGAACCAAGCAAATTCTATTATTAATGAATCAAGGACAATGTTTCTGAAATGAAAATACTTGATGAGCATATAGCTAGAAAGAGAAAGAATAAGACTTCCAAGTATATGAGTAAAGTGTTCAAAGTATATGAATCAACTTGAGCCAAAGAAAATAAAAATTATGAAACAACTACAAATGCAAATGCAAATGCAAATGCAACAACTATTGTCCTCCAATATTTTCTTCATCGTCCTCCGTTATTTCTTGCAGGTATAGCAAATGTCCACATTACCCTAAATACGTCACTGGCTGGTTCTAGAACCCGTTTCCAAAAATCGAATGAGGCAGAATTGATGATTGGCTCTCCTTCGGCACAAATAAATAAGTAGCGAATGAGTTATCAAAGCAAGAAACACAAAGTTGAACAGGTTCTAAATATAAATCTTCATGCCTGATGGTCTTTCATTCCACCAATAAACTATTAGTTGGAAAAACATATATTATTTAAAAAAATCAATAATGCAAAGTCGGATTCTTAGGTCGGATGTAATTGTTTAAAACAGTGGGAATCGTTAGAAATTATGTATATTTATTATCCTACTTTCATTGCTCTCCATTAAAACTAAAAAATAAAATCCTTCAGAAGAAAAAAAATAATAATAAAACTCCAAAAAGGATCCTCTCAACAAATAAACTCCAAAAAGGAAAAAAAATAATTAATCAACTTGAGCCAAAGAAGAAAAAGAAAAGTATGAATCAACTAAAATGATAAATGAAACAACTGTTGCCCTTCAATACAGAGAAAATGGATCTATCTTTCTAGTTAATTTATATACTTTTTCTATTCCCAAGTTAATTCATATTTTCAGATTGGTGAGTTATATTTTCTATCAAGAGTACGTATATCTTTGGTTTATATTTTACTATTCAGCTTAAATATATATTTTTTCTTTTAGTTTCATTGGACTGGTTTTAGGCATATGATGTAGCTGATATATACCATTCCAATTATAAGGAAGTGTTCATACAAGTTTATTTTTTATTCGAGTAGGGCTTGAAAGATAAATTTTCAGATGCAAAGATTGTCTTTTTATCACTAAATCAAACATTTTGAGTGTTTATAAAAGTTTATTATCATGGGAGTAACATTGAAATTTATAGGTTTACAATAACAGTACCAACATTGAACAATTATATGATTAAAGAAAGGTTAATTTTTTATATAGTGTTTTGTGTTAAGCTCAAAACAAAGATATTGTTAGGAGATAAACAAACATGAGTCTCATTTCACAATACTTAATACGTATACCAAGAAGGAAAAAAATTGATTTGATTTAATAAAGAGTTGGTTGAAAAAGAGAGTAGTACAAAAGTTAAATAGCATTCAAGACTTCATCGCAACAAATAGTTAAAAGAATACGAAGTTTTTGAATATAAAGAAGAAGATTTATACTACACATTGCATCTTCAGACCTCAAGATATTATCTAAAGATGCAATATGAAATCTTAATTTAATTCTCCGAATTCAAAAACTTAGAATTCATCGACCCATCAGTTGCAATGTAGCCTAAAATGTTGCTTGACATTTCTATTATAATATTTGTCCTGTATTTTTCAACCAACTCTTTAATATTCATATCAATTCATTTTAATAATATTAAGTAGTGCGTCACTGAAATGAACCCATTTGTTTCTCTTCTTAGGATACCCTTCTCTAACAAGCTCAAAGTCTTGACACGTAGTGAGGAATGCCAAAGGAGTGATACGAGGGTTGAGCTGATTTGATACTTTTGTCCATTGGTTTCTACATAGCCTTGTTGGTCACCTGTTTTCTAGTGCTATGTAATATTTGTTCGTTCACAACTTCAATTAATTCACACGATCTACATCAGTCTGCAAAAATAAAGTAAAATAGCACAAGCAAATGATTCTCACTCCTCCACAACCCCCAACCTAACAAGTCTGTAGGACTAGCAAATGATTCTTTAAGCCACATCACCCTTCATAGTTAAATATTCCAACCAAATTAACAATTAAGTCGTAGCAACCATTTATATGCTTAATTTCATTTTTCTAAACAATTAAATCGTAGTTTGTGTTAAATAATTTAGTTATGTTTTATGCGTAAAGTTTATGTGAATATATAGAGATAGAAATTATGAGATTATATATTTGTGAAACATTCTTGAATAAAAATAAAACAAAGCTATGATATCATTAAGATAGAAACTTTATCACTCGCATATGTTGATTGATCAAGGAAATAACGGTTGTTGAAATAAAAAAAAAATGTTATTGATCCACAACAAAACCAAACCAAGGTATATGGCAAAGCAACAAAAACCATAATCATTGGCAACATAAGATCTTTAAAACATACAATGAAAATGTGCATCAAGCTATTACTAGGAGGTAAAGATTGCATATATCAAGTTATCATATGAAGAAGAAAAAAATACAACAAATGAAGGAGGATAGAGTGGGTTGTTTGATCAGATATAGGTGTGTCGTGGCCTAAACTAAAAGAGTTTTTCATGAACAATGAAGTCGCCTTTCAAAACAAGCAAAAAAAAAAAAAAATTGTTCTTTGAAACCATATCTCAGGGTCTATTATGCATTGAGAACCGTATTAGCACCCTGTAACATTTGTAAGAATTTCTTCAAAAAAAACAAAAACATTTGTAAGAATCTTTAATTAGTTGTGCAAAATCAATGTCAACTTTAACAAAAAATATTTTATCCTTATTAACAAATGCAATAGAAACTCGACTTTTCAAATGAAATTGTTTAGTATTTTTGAATGAAGGCGTACTTAAAAGGAGAGGAAAATATGAGAGTTTTACTATTGTTTGTCAAGACTCTTGAGTCAAGAGTGATTGAGAATTCAAAGTTACGTACGTAGTTATCAAGTAGAAAGTATTTATGATGACGAAACCAAAAGAGAATTCAACTTAGTCATCAAGTTTGATATTTGTTTAATAATAACATCATCTTAAGTAGATTTGGCATAGTCACCAATTCTATTTGTTAAATTCATTTTTACATTATAATTTTGTGATGAACAAATCAAAGTAAGTCATCCTTTATATCCTTTTCAAATAATTTTAGAGATGAAAATGATGCTCACCATAATAAAATTAGATAAATATCCAACGTGACTATCATTTAACCCCATAAATTTTAATTTTTGTTTAAAATTAAATAAATTAAACACAAATTTGAAGGCAAGTAAAAATGAACTGAGATAGTATGAAATGATAAAATTGTACTTGTCATTTTGTTAGCAGAAAAACTGGTTTACGATCTCTTTATCATTTCGACTCCCATATCTCTCCTCTAATTAATTGCTTTTTTGTTTCCTAAAAACAAGTTCAAAATTATAAACCTACTTTGGATGTAACAACAAAAGAGAAACAATGAACGGTTAAGTGGTTTACCTCTTGAAAAGAAGATCAAGTATACTGAGGAAGAAATACTTGGTTGATTACAACCCGAATAAATATTTTTTTAGGCACATACACAAAATTATACAACATTAATTATTTCAAAAATACACATTACTTACTTCTTTTTTGTGTTCTCACTTCTCAAAATTTTTGTCAACTTCACCAATAATTTATGTTTTCAGTCTAAGAATCAGAACACTCACTTTTTGTCATGCTACAATAGTTGCAAGAAAAAAGAAGTGAAGAAGAAAAGAAAAAACTTGTAACCAAAAAGCTTATTACGTTAAAACTATTCGTTGTTATAAAAAAAAGTGAAGTAATTCTATGAAAGGAGTGCAAAGCTTATCGTGTATATATAATGAAAGAAATGGATGCTCAAATAAAATATATATATATATATATATATATATATATATATAGAGAGAGAGAGAGAGAGAGAGAGAGAGAGAGAGAGAGAGAGAGAGAGAGAGAGAGAGATGTTGTATTTATGAGAGAGATAGAGAGTGCAAAAATTGCAAAGTTGAGACAACCAAATGCAGAAGGTACTGGACATAACTCTTTGGTTGTATTTAGCAGAAAACGGAAAAGTTAAAACCAAACGAGAAAGAAAAACTAAGATGAAGCTAAAAATGTCAAAGTAGTTGTTGAAATGTTGTTTGGTATGTCCTTTTACGTAGTATTATATTAGTATAGTTGATCATTTCGTTTAGTTATTTTCTTTATTAAGTTTTTGAGTTTTCTGTTTAAGAAAACCATGTTTTGTCTTGTGATAATATCCTATAATATTATAGAGAAGAAATATTACCTTCTTACCTTGTAAAATTGATCAGATAAAGAAGCTTAGATTATGGTTATTGTTAGTTGAGGAAACACTTGATTCATTTTTACTCCTTTTAAGTATACTTCTTATATACGTATAACTTCTTTTTTGGTTACTCCATAAATATACTTATGTACTTCTAGTTAGTTCAAAATAGCATCACACCAAAAAATTACCTTGATTATCCTCTAGTATTAAATGAATTCCCATACTTTTTACAAGTGAATTAATAGGTAATGACCTGGTTAAACTTTCAACAAGACATATGTACCCAAGTCAACCAAGACACTAATTTTATACAATAGTTTTTTTTAATAATAATTGTTTTTATATAATAGTTAATAAGACCTACATATGTCGATTAAAATTATATGTATCGCATCATGCAGTCACTTTGTTACTACAGCACGACTGCAAGTGTAACTGAATTAACTCAACAAAACATGCCTACCCACAGGTGTAAATGAAGTTCCATTTGGTAAAGGGGACAAAACATAGGAAGGCATATGACAAACAAAACGCAAAACAGATATAGCAAAAAAAAAAAAAAAAAAAAAAATCAACAGCTCCTACTCGTAGGCCAAAGAGCTTATGTTCAACAGTACTCAACAAAGAAGAGTAAGGAACCAAAAAACCAAACAGAAAAAATTAAGCATCTTTGTCATGCATATGCTTAGATTTTGCCAAGCCTTAAAACGTAATCATCATTGCACTTATATTTGAATTATTACCAATATAACAATCACACACTCGATAACCATGATGATAATGACACATTTCTTGTCAAAACTCAACAATCAAAATGCCTAACAGACCCAAAAAAAAAAAAAAAATATGGTACTAAAACAATATCATACTCTATCAATTCTCCTTTCATCCCTATTCTGCCACTTCTTCCTAACCTTCCTGTGATTTGTTCCCTTCAACCAATTACCAAAGGGAACTTCATTTACACTTGCAAGTATATGACACATTTGAGATCACCTATATGACAAACAAAGGGAAATTCATTTACACCTGCGGGTATAAGCTTTAAATCTAGCAAATAAAAAACAAATTTGAGACAAGGAAAATGCCAAACAAAACACGAAACAGATAGCTAAGTATTAAGATAGAAATATAACTTATGAGTCTCATAAAATATGACAAACCAAATTCAGACTTTGCAAAACAAACAATTTATAAAAGTCAAATGTGTTATTTCCAAAATTTCAGATACCCAATTGATCTTGATCTAAAGCCAACAACAAAAAATATCAATTGCCCCTAAAAAGATTAAACACTGCAACAGTTTAATTCATTCTCCTGATGAGCTCATTGATGTAATTTTCACGGTTTCCAGCATCACCGCCTTCAACATAGTGGTTCCTCTTCTTTAAGCCACCCAATGGAGCCTTAAGCTTGAACGGCCAAAGGAAGTTGTTTGCTTCCTTGAAATGTGGTCCAACAGTCAAGATCTCATGGATAAGATCTTCAATGCATAGGATACCATGCTTTCCCAGTCCCTGAGGGTCATCAAAGCAAGTCAGCAACATATAGTGAACAAACTCGAATAGTAATATTTCTTTTAATTTAGAAAAGTAAATTACTGCACCTGCTCAATAATTGAGTTGTCAGTGAGAGGAGTTCGCTGCCTGTCTAGCTTTCCATACCCACGTTTGTAGATGAGTTCCCTTACACTCTTCAAATTTGGGTATCTAAAACAATATTGAAAGCCTTTTGAGTGTTGAAGGAAAATAGAATCATTGCCTTTAAATCAACAGGAAGAAAGTTAACTAACATACCCATAAGTCACATAAGGCTCAACCCTGTGCAACATGTTCATTGTTGCTTTGTTAACTTTAAGGAAAACACCATTGAAAATCTGTTGAGCAAACACATAAGGATCACCAAACTGCTCTTATACCAACAAAATTATACAGTATACAGTTGCTCTAAAATGCTATACAATGAATCATAGACTTCTCAAAGGACATACAATGTGTTACAATTGTATTACCCAACTAGAAACACGAAAGGCAAGCCTAACAAATTTAAATAAGGTGATATCAGTATCTGCTGAAAACAAATAATACCTGTCTCAATCGAAACAGTTGCAAAATTTTCCTTGTCTTGGGGTCCATGGCATTAATACTGAAAAATCAATCAATAGTAAGGCAATCAGAACACCAAAACATCTAAGAAGACAACTGGGATAAACTTATCCAAAACACTTATAGAAGAAGAAATATTAAGAGAGCATTATAGTAATAGTAATAATCTACAGAACAATATAAAATAAAACTGAGTTATTCACATTCTAAACAATAAGAGAAACTGGTAAAGTCCATGGCATTAATACTGAAAAATCAATCAATAGTAAGGCAATCAGAACACCAAAACATCTAAGAAGACAACTGGGATAAACTTATCCAAAACACTTATAGAAGAAGAAATATTAAGAGAGCATTATAGTAATAGTAATAATCTACAGAACAATATAAAATAAAACTGAGTTATTCACATTCTAAACAATAAGAGAAACTGGTAAAGAACATTATAAACTATAAAGATGAGTTTTTTTATTAATTGATTAAAAATGCCATTTACGTCTCAATTGTTTCAAAAGCTACCTCGTATAACTTCATCAAAAACACCGCTAAGCTAACAACGCCTTATTAAATTTTGTAAAGAACAAAAAACTTATTTCAACTCAACTAGCATCTCTAATCCAATCTGAATGGACGGACAACAGCAATAACAACCAAACCTTATCCCACTAAGTGAGATCGGCTACATGGATCAAACAACACCATACTATTCTATCAAATACCATATTTCTATTAAACTCGTTAATCTCTTGATCTTTCTTAATAGGTTCTCGTATAGTTTCTATAAATCTTCCTCTACATCTAGTGATTTGACTCCCTGTTGTCTAATCTACTCTCCTTGCTACAAAATCCACAGGTCTTCTCTCTACATGTCCAAATCACATAAATCTAGTTTCCACCGTCTTTTCTACTATAAGTATTACCCCCAACTCTCTCTAGTCTAATGTTGTCATTTATAATCCTATCTTGTCTAGTCTTTATCACACATGCAACGCAATATCCTCATCTCTACTACACTTAATTCAATTTCATGTTGGTTCATTTACAGCCTAACACTCTAATCCAATCTGAATCAACACAAAACAAAAATAAACGTACCCTCGTATGCGAATAATAAACAAGAGCTTGGCCTCTGGATCAACATAAAATCCACCTTTCAGCTTAGCCTCGCGCTTCAAACTAATCAACTCTCTTTCCTACAAAATAAAAAACAAAACCACAACACAATTGATTAGTGAGCAATAACGTAATCAATATCCAGAACTATCACTATAAATCCGAACAACTAAAAAAACCAAACAAGAGCACTGCAGTGACATGACAAGTACCTTATCCTCATACTTTTGAGAATACTTCTTAGCCCTGCCATAGATCAGCTTACGGTTCTCAGCTCTTTTCTTCTTAGCAGCTTCAAATTCTTGAGTTTTAGCCAAAGCCCATTGTTCTTCCCTGTTCTGCTTCTTCAACACAGACTCAGGTACAATGGATTTCACTTCTTCACCCATCTCTGTTATTCATTACCCCAACAAAAAAAAAATGCAATTATAACAAAGCTATGATGCAATTAAATAATTACAATATTACAGTATAATAATGAAAAATCATAAGATAATGGAAGTTGAAAATCATAATGAAATGAAAAACATACAAACGGTGGATCAAAGATTCAGGAAAAAAACGAAAACGATGAGAAAGAGTGAAAGAGAAATTAGGGTTACATACCGAGGGAGGAAGTGAATGACTCTGCAGGTGCAAAGGGTTTTCGCTGCGGGAAGGAAGGTTTGTGAATATAAGTAGGGTTTTGTAGTTATGGGCTTGTCAGCAAATGTGTAAGCCCGACCCGATTATTTAGATCCATTGTTATTTTTTGGAATATTTGTTGATAACCCACACCGTCAATTTTTCTATTTTGCAGAGTTTTACTTTCTCAAATATTTAATAGAAGGTGAAGAATACTCCATGAGTAAAAAAAGAGAGCATTGATGCAATGGTAAAGTTGTTCCCCACCATGGGGTGCAGATCCTCTCCATTTGGAGAAAAACTGGCCATCTCAATTTCTCTTCTTATAAACAAGGCACGTGGAAAAATAGATATTGATGGTTGTGATTCATTGAAGGAATTATTTTTATTTCATTTTAATAAAAAACAAACATGGAAAACCACGCCCCCTTCTTCTCTCTCATTAGGAAGATTTACAGAACAGGAAAAAAGTTTAAGAACCCATTTCATTTCTCCGTAGCACAACACCAATATCGTCGTCGACCACACCTCATCACTCCGTCGTACCGTCGACGTAGTCGTGTTGCCAAACAAAAGAATGTTGTCACTATTTCTACACGTCTTCATGGTGTCGTCGCCGTTCCAACTCGTTATTGTGTCGCCGTCGTTATCGTGTTGCCAAACATGAGGCTTTCTTGTTGCCATCGCTGCATGTCCTTCTATTTTAGTTGTATCAGATATGGGTGTCAATTGGATTGCTTATGTCCCATTTCATGTTCAACTCATACAAACTCAAATTGTTTATTGATTTATTAATTAATAACCTAACTCAAAACCAGAATATTATGAGATTATGAAACTGTAGGCACACCACAAAAGAATTATAACACAAGAATTTAGAGATTAAGATTGAACTTTGAGTTCTCAAACGGTAAACACAACACAACAACCAGAAATTAGAATTAAGAGCATGATAATTAGATTGAGTGAAACTCAATTTAAAGCAATGTTTTTGTGGAACTTAGTCTGATGTTCTGCCACATGCATATGATAGAGATATGTTGCTTTTCCAGAGGTCAAAATAGGAGAAGGAGGTTGGGAACACCATAGCATTGGTTTAGACACAGATAGGAGAAGAAAGTGTAACAACGAAGGAAGCTAAGGAAGGAAGTGAAACTGTTCCTTCGTATTCTCTTTCTAATTTTCAGAGCTTTTTTTTTTATTTTTAAATGAATTTTGGCTTAAAATAAATCTCAGCCATTTCTTTTTTAATGTGCCACATGTCAAACTTATATGCTACAAACTTGAGATCTCAAGTTTCTAAGGAAATGGAGAGGATCTGCACCCTCTCACATGGCTCAAAAGTCAGGGTAAAAATCATCTCCATTTGGTATAATAAATGGAGTATGCAATTTGGAGAGATATAGACACATAAAATAGATAGTGGATCCTACTATAAAGTGGGTCCCACCATCATTAATTATTTTTTAGTTTTTCAAAATTTTTGTGTGTCTATATCTCTCCAAAATGGATGAAATAGAGAGAATGATAAATGGAGATCTCGAAAAGTCATGAGTTCAAGTTCTCAAAACAATCTCTTTAAAATGGTGGGACACATTCTTGAACCATGTGCATGTAAAAGCTTTAGTGTTACGGACTACTTTTTTTACTCCGTTAGTAAAAAGAAAATTAACAGAATAAAGGTTTACTTTTTTGTGAAAAGTAGAGTAAAGGTTTAATTTTTTTTTTTGTTGAAAATCAATTAAACCCAAGCAGTTTAGGACATTCAAAAGGGCTAATAAGTCAACATTCTCAATAACATTGATGGCTTATTAGCCCTATTAAACCACAATGTTATTGAGAATGTTGGCTTAGCCCTTTTGAATGTTGTGATGAATGAATGACATTTTGCTAATGAACTTTGGAGTTAGATTTTGAGACAATATCAAATTTTCAAATTGGATTGAGTGTAACTTGAGTCCTTTTGAAGATTTTTTATTGTATCACTTATTAAAAAAAACTAACGTGATCTCTATTAACACAGTCTATCTGTTTGAAAAAATCTTTCGAAAGTTTAGAAATCCATGCAACTGTTTGGATGTGCGATTGCAATTCACATTTTTTTTTTTCGATATCAAGACAACTCAAAATCTCTAAATTACCAAAGTTCTTAAAATCATAATAGTTTCACGTTAGATATTGTGCATATGTGTGTTTGATGAAACCAAATTTATTGATAAACATGCCTCATAGAAAAACCTTGTGTTTTCATTTGAACAGAGTTTCACACTTCTGACCCAACCTACGATTAACCTTGGTGCTCGGATCATCGTCCTGACCCACTTATAACTTACCACTTCCACCCTAAAAGAATTCAATCGAGGCATAGTAGAAAAGACAATTCGAAAGTTTCAACTACACTTAATTCTCTATCTACTCACTCACCAATTCTCTCTTAGCAAGTGTGTTGGGTAACCACTCAATCAACATGGTATGGTTATTTTACCATAGGCTTGAATAGATTCTAAACATGAATTCAAAGTATATGCAATTACGCAAACTTTAGAGGTCTTTCAAGGTTGTAATGTGAGATATATGTTTGAGAAAATAGGCTAAAAATTGAAGTTAGATATATGATATTATTCCTTGTCTATATACTAAACAACCAACCTTCCTACTCAATACCAAGACAACAAGGGTAGTAAAAAAATACTTGTAATTTTTTCCGTTAAGGAGACCAATTATTTACTTTTGGCTCTTTTTTTTTTTTTGTGTAGATCGACCTTAGATGGATCGGTCTAAGTTTTAAATTTTTTTTATATGGTACCAAGTTCTACTAGTAATCTAACTCAAACATAAGACGTTGTTTTTTTTTTTTTTTTGAAGAGGCAAACATAAGATGTTGTTGATTATAAATAGCAACCTCAATCTTAAGATTAAGCTAAGACAATGGAAATTATAATTTCTATGTAACTCCAAAGAGGGTTAACATATTATTATTATTTTTCAGGTCTATAGGCCTGTCACAAAAACAAAAGCATTATTTTAGGCTCAAAATTGGTTTAACAAAAGATAAAATTTAATCAGGGTGGCCTGAAAAGGCTCAAAGTATCAAACAAAATGTCTCGTGTTCGTAAAGGTACAACCAATAAATTATAGAGAATCAACGAAAGTTCTAGAAAATAAACATTGAAACATGAATATTCTCATGTGCAATATATTACAAGGTAAATAATGGAATGAATTTGGCTTAAAATCTCACCTACTAGATAATTATAGAAAAAGAGCTAGTGATTTGATAAACTTCTCTTTCTTTGCATGCCCTTAAATCACAACACTTTTGAACTTCCACAACTAAATTCACTTTTCGACTTGGTGTTAAGAATAAATTTCTGAGCTGTAGTGAAGTTAACTTTCATCAGATTGAAAGAACTAGAAACTGATACAAATCAAACAGGCAACAATTTTCAAAATCAGTAAAACAAGTTATCATAACATAATACTCAGCAAAAATTAAAATTACAGAAAATCAATATGGGTTGTCTCCCAATGAACGCTTCTTTAACATCAATAGTTTAATGGAAAACAAGACCAATAGATTGATGCATAATGGCTAAGGTTGTCCTTTGAGCCTATTTTCCTCTAACTCAACTTCATCCATGATCTTTAACTCCAAGCTCTCCACCTTTCTAACTTCAAGCGCATCATCCCATATTTTTATGTAGTTGCACTTGCAATTTCTATGAACCTTGAAAGGTCCATATCACCCTATTTTTGGCTTGAACCTCATCTGGAACAAATTATGGACCTTGAGTATCACTTTGTCACCAACTTTAAACTTTGTTCTTTCCATAAAGGTATATGTTACTCTAACTATATATATACTCACCAAAAGAAGTAGTGTCTCTTTGGTTTTCATCATGTTCCATTGATTTAGGAAGTTCCACTTGTGGTCTATTCGTGGTTTCGACTCCATGTAGAAGTTTAGTAGTATAACATTGAACATTTTCATCATTACTCTGCACGAAGTTGAAGATATTATTCGACACATGCTCATTG
The DNA here is from genome assembly GCF_051527215.1 of Medicago sativa. NCBI lineage: Eukaryota > Viridiplantae > Streptophyta > Magnoliopsida > Fabales > Fabaceae > Medicago > Medicago sativa. The sequence goes on from NC_140752.1 coordinate 6,615,199, forward strand.
TTGGACCTCACCACAATCTCACCCAAATCAACATCAATTATAGCCTTAGTGGTGGCACGTAATGACCTACCAAGAAGGAGCGAGAAATCATCGTCGTCCTTTATATCCATCAATTCAAAATCGACCAAAAAAGTAAACTTGTATACCTTTAAAAGCACGTCATCCACCACACTGTAAACATATGTTATCGAAGCATCGACAAGTCCAAAAGCTATCTTTGACGGTTTCATTTCTAAACAAGCTATCTTGTTAATTAAATGTGGAAATTGGCATGAAAATTATGCTCATACCTAGGGAACGTGATTCACTAAAATCGGAAAATCAATGCAGTCACACAGTCAAATAATGCACAGCCATCCGATCAAATCAAGGATCTAGATTCACCTTCTCTAATTTTCCACTCTCAGCACAAAACACAGGTTAGGGAAAACGGAAAACTACCATCACCATTCCTTGTACTCAACTTTTTTCAATCCATCTCTACAACTTCAACATATATTCCTTTTATTATTTCTTTAACATGTGAGCACTGAGCACTCAAATAAAAAAAGTTTCAAATTTTTTGTTTCACTTTCACATAATTGATTTCCACTCATTTGTTATTTTGGGTAAATAATAAGAAGCCATAGTCATCGGTAAGTACAACAGATGTTGTAGACAATCTCTCAGAAAGAAAGAGAACCCAAGTACTCATTAATATCAAGGTTTTCTGTTTATTTTTATTTTTTTCTGTTGTTTTCTGGGATTTATTTCTTTCAATCAAGAATTCCAGTGAGGTGAATTCCAATTCAATCAAGATTTCCAATTCATTTCATTGCAATCCATCAATTTCACAGTGATGGGTTCTTTTAGTTCATGCTAATGTTTTGCGAAGAGGTTTACTGAAGTTTGAGAAGGAGGCTTTCTATTTGATAGCCTATGAGTTTTTCTTTTCACTACCCTGTGTTGTGGGTTGAAAGTGGAAAATCAGAGAAGATGAATCTGGACCCTTGATTTAAACGGATGGCTATCTATTGTTTGACTGCATGACTGCGTTGAATTTCTGACTGTAGTGAATCACATTCCCATACCTAGATCACATATAACTTCACCAATATACAACTTACCAATCCAACATGAGATAGTAAAACAACTAGGATCAGGTATATTTTGAGGAAGTTTCCTCTTAACAGTAGCATGACAATTCTTCATGATATACACTAACTCGTCATCTATGGGAGTTGCCTTTAGTAACAAGAGTTTCTTCAAGAACTTAACACAATAATAACTTTGGGCTAATTAACATTTCATTTAAGGGGATATGAACTTTCACTTTAGCTAACATTTTCAATCATTTCTTGAAATTTTCCTCTTCTTTATTATCTTATTTAGTCACTTTTACTCGCTCATTTTCAACTTCACCTTTAAGACTGTCATTTTTTTTTCTTCAATCTCTTAATTTTTGACTTCACCCTTAACATTTCCTTTCTCACTCTTTTTTACCACTTCTTTCCTAATTTCCACCTTAATCATCTTGCAAGTTTAATTTTTGGATTGTCAATGGTATTACCTAAAAAACCACTACTAGTCATGATAACTATTTGCGTCTCCAAGTTATTGATCGAGGCTTCTTTATTCTTTCAGGCAGTTTCTTGACTCTTAACTAAGGCTTCAATGTGACCTTTGAGATACCTTCATGAAGAATGTCTTCAAGAGTTAACTCTGCTCGTTTAGGAGGAGCACTTTGAGGTTGTTGCAAACCGGTATTGTCACTCCAAAAGAAGTTAAAATGATCCATCGATCTAACCAGGATCGTAAATGTTGTAGTAAGGATTTCTTTTTTGTTGGTATAAGTAAGTACCCTTGTACTTCCCTTGCTCCTTGAATAACATCAAACTTGCAGGAAGGCATGCACCACTAACATGACCTTTTTCTTAAAAATCACAAACTCAGGCTCGAGAAGACACTTGTGCTAGACCTTTCGCTTTCAATTATTTGGTAATAATCTCCATTTGTATGCTCACCACTTTGTTGCTAGTTAGCAACGCATCATATGTGTCTAAATCCAACACACCTCTCCTCTTTGGAGTTGCTCTATCACCTCCTACTGACTTTTACTCAATAAGGGGCATGTTGTTAATCAGGCCTTTCATCTGTGTAACAGTCTTTGTCTTCATATTACCTCCTTTTGAAGCATCTAAGAGCATTTGTGTTTACGCGTTCAAACCACTTGTGAACACAAATGAACTTATGAATTTGGCCTAGTTCGAAACATTGATTGTCCAATAAATAAAAGAGAAAAACTGGTATAATATTTATTTACACTCTTGTATCAAAAAGTAAAAAATATTAATTTCTTTTGCATTTATAGATTATATTTATTTTTCCTTCTTTCATTATATTCTTATCAATATAAGTTCTCTTTATTAATGATAATCTTATTCAAGTCATTGTCTACAACTAAATGTAAATATTTCAATCAATATTCATCCATTAACTTGCCACATTATAACTATAGTTTAACTCTTTCCACTATGCTCAACATTTACTCAATCTTTTGGTTGTTTCATTTTGCTTATAATAAATAAGAGGAATGATAGCAACACACATTTTAACACACTCTTTTTTATTGGTTAAAATTCACATGAGTCCCACCAAATAATGTAGGTCCCATATAAACTTGGTAGGTCCCATTTGAATTTTAATCAATTAAAGAGAGTGTATTCAGGCCACAGCTCCACAGAGCTGGGCCTCCCTCAGGCATGGGCCTCAAAAAAAAAATTAATACCCACTAGTACTACTGCCCTCCAATTTTTTTTAATACCCCTAGCCATTTTCTGTTCCCTTGTTTTAGCCCTTTAGGCCTATTAGAATTAGGTCCTCTTGCTTTTGGTGTTAGGTGGGGTTCCTCATGTATACGGTAGTCATTTTCACCTTTGGGTGTACCGCATATATACGGCATCTTATATTTATCTTTTTAAAAAATATAAATAGAACATTGCTCTTTTAAAAAAAAATACGTTTTGATTTTATCACTGACCTCTTTTCATTCCCAGAGCCGAGCCTCCGAATTCTTAGGGACGGCCCTGAGTGTATTAAAAAGTATGTGCTAAAGGAAAATGCTTGTTACAGTGACTAAAAGCTTCACGAGTGCTTCACGACCCACTAAAAAACCAATTCCTTAATTTTTGCTGGCTGACGTGTATGGTAAGCGGAGCCTTTTTTTGTTACCACTGATGTTTTGCTGTCGTGATGAGTTCATGAGAAATGTTATCGGAAGATATAGCACCACTGATGTGCTAAAATATGTGTTACTAGCATTTCTCTATAAATAAAGCAAGACATGCTAAAGTCAAATTAAAAGAAAAACGTGAGGCGCATGGGAGTTGCATGCATGCCAAAAAAAGCCCCACTAAATAACTATAGTAGGTTTGGTGCATTTGGTGTGTGCGCACGATAGTCGGTGCACCAGTAGTGTAGGAAGTTTCCACGAAATTGCCTTAACATCTTTTACAACAACAAAATATTGACTCAAGATCCTATCCTCATCATAATTTCTCTTCCACTACACTTCACTCTCCTTTTTTTTCTTCTTGTCTCATCTCACCTGATATGCGATCCAAATCTCCTTCAGATAGATTTGTATTTCTGTGCTCATGCTCAATCCCACATGTTATTTTTCCCATGGTACTTATCATTTATTTATTTATATACTTCTACTTTATTATTACTTATTATATTATTATTGCTAGCTAGCTGAGCTAGCAGAATCATTCATTTCATTCTCACTCCAAAGTATGTTTCCTTCTGATACTATGATAGTGATGTAACACTTGGTAAGAAAAATAGTATATCAATTACCTTAGCCTTATTGGTATTTAGAAACTTGTTTAAGATGGATGAAAAGGTTAGAATCTTTGCACCTAACAGTGACATTCCCTGGAAACACAAGTGCCTTAAACAGTGAGCTTACACACGAAAGAGATCCGTACCAGAGGATTAATAATAAAATAACTTGTTAAATAAAAACTAACATTTAGCATAAAAAATATACCAATAAATTGTGAATTTACAATATCCTTTAAAAAAAAAATTACAATATGATTGAGTCGGGTCAATTTGAATTCATTTTGTTAAGTTGGTTTAAAATTCCAACTTAACAACTTAAAACTTGTTATGTCATCTACTCTTTAGTCGGATTTGAAATCAACTTAAGAAGTCTTTTTTACCCGACTTACAAAGTGTTTTATGCACTAATGAGTAAATTATAAAAGTTTTTTTCCTTCACTAGTCTAGGTAATTTAATTGGACATGAGCCAAACTAATAAGCATGTTGAGTTAAAGGATGAAATTGTAATGAATAGTAAATACCTACAATTTGTGGAAACTAATATTGCTTGTTTTTTTTTTTTTTAATATTTTTCTTTTCCTTCAAAAAACCTTTGGCAGCGCATTACAGCTATATTTGCTGGTTGAAAGAAGTTGGACACATGCTTGGGGTACCCGCTGTAAGTAAGGTTCGGGGTGTACACAATTGTGTACTTGCTAGACGTTTTCTCCAATTGTGATGGAGTCACACATATTACTTTAGGTAAATCAGCATTATTTAAGAGAATCCAGCATTATTTACCATATGATCATATCGCAATATTGGTTAACGTTTTTTTTTTTTAAGAGGAACAATATCTCTTGTTTGTGTTTTTAAATTTTAGCAACGATTATCAATCAATTATTCATACATTTGAAGAGTATTTTAAGGTAAATGTTAAAAATATATATAAATTTGAGATGTGTACATACAACTAATGAGTTTGGTGTAAAATTATATTTTATCGCATTGTCATAAAAGGAACTTTGTTTAAGCATCACACTAATCTTTTACATTTTATCGTAAAAAATATTTAATATTCACTATTATGAGTAACAAAAGTTCAGAAAAAATTAAATTCTATTTCATTTATATTTTTGGTAAATAATATTTAGTTATTATAATTTTAAAAGATAGGAAATCATATTTATTTTTTTAAAATACTCTTTTAACTACTAATTTAAAGACCAAAATATTCAAATACATGTCGAATTATCGAGTGTACCGTAGATCATTTATTTTATTTTTCAAAATCAACATGTCATATGGTGATCAGAAATTGGCCCAAACAACACCTAACCCACCAACATTGTTTGTTAAAGTGGATGAAAAAATATGTTTGGGAGAATAAATCCTACTAAAACTATGTTTTTCAACGAAGATTAGTCATAAGCAAGAATTGACAAATACTTCACACTAAAAATATGATAAAAAAACTCTTAAACTAAAATGCTAGGCCACTCATAAAAAAAATCACCATTAAACTGTTTTATTCCTAAATGCTGGTTACAAAGTTTACTTACATAACAATATTACAAGTTTTTATTAAATATTAGTGTAAAACTATTTTATGTGGACAATATATCTTCTTTGAACTCATAAAACAAATGAAACAAAACAAAAAAAAAACTCATAAAATATGTCTAACTAGGACTCTATTTGGCAAGATAAATTTTCAAACTTTTAGTAGATAATTTATCACTAATAGAACCAAATTTGATAGTAATTTTTCTCATGACCTTATAACAATTTTTACCAACTAATAATATTTTTTTGGGTCTTGCTAACAAGTGTCCTAAGGGCATTGTTTAAAGAACCCAAAAAAAGAAACTATGTCTTGAAAATACAAGTCAAACACTTTTTAAAGTCATAACCGTACAATTTCCAATGCAAAAATTGCTACTTTTAGATGCTTAAACAATGCCCTTAAGGCACTTGTTAGCATTTTCCTATTTTTTTTTATAAGCTTCTTTAATTAGGGTATGTTTGGATAAACAACTTGTTTAGAATTTACTTATAACACAACCGTTTATTATGATAAACTCTTATCTATAAGCTCACATAAGTTTTTTTTTTTTTGCAAATGATAAAACTAAATGAGGTAAACATTTTTTTTTTAAAAGTTATCCTTTTTTATTGAAAGAAAAAGTTATCCTAAACTGTCTAGAAAACTTAGTGTCGAACAAAAACCTTAATAAAAAATACAAATACATTTTTGCTCATTATTATAAATAAAATGTCGTTTTTTTTGCCTGTTTGGATTGGCTTATAATTGGAGAATAACACATCCCAATACACTTCTAACCTGGGAATTTAAAAACTACAAAAGATAACTTCTTGTCAGCCAGACGTCTAGAGAAAAAGAACACAACAACAAACACATGCTTATAATATACTTAATGTATCTGGTCTATAATAACAATCATATACGCCTGTTGTTCAATTAATCTAGAAAGTTAATTTAAAAACTACAAAAGATAACTTATTGTCTGCCGAACGTCTAGAGAAAAAAAAAACACAACAACAAACACATGCTTATATTATACTTAATGTATCTGGTCTATAATAACAATCAGATACGTATGTTGTTCAGTTAATCTAAAAAGTTAATTTAATGATGATCATGACATGCTTTGTAGAGTAAGACAAAATTCCAATAGAGCGATAATGAGGTGTGTCTAAAACTATCCACCAAAAGTTAACAAACAAAGCGCTTCTCTTGCATCACCGTACAATACCACAAGGCACACAACTCATTCTTTCAGTTTCTCCGTTTTTTATTTTTTAATTAATTTAATAATTAAAATTAATCAATAATATTCTCCATCAATAAACATTTTCCTACATTTTTTAAGGGTTAAATATGTTTTTGGTCCCTATAAATATGTCAACTTTTCGTTTTAGTCCCTCTAAAATTTTCCTTCAACTTTTGGTCCCTATAAAATTTTCAATCACTACTTTTGGTCCCTATTTTCAACTTAATATATGTATTTTTTAATGAAATTGTGCAGAAATGTGTAAAATATTCTAAAACAATTTCCTGAAAAAAATTAGAATTTTTTAACAAAACACAAATTAAATATGAATTTTTAACCGTAAAAAATATAAAAATTCATATTAAATTCATGTTTTGTTAAAAAATTCTAAATTTTTTTTGGAGTGATTCTTATAATATTTTGAATTTTTTTGGAAAATTTTATTAAAAAATATGAATTTTGTATATGAGTTTACTTTAAAAGAGGGACCAAAAGTGAAAATTGAAAATTTTATAGGGATTAAAAGTTGAAGGAAAATTTTAGAGGGACTAAAACGAAAAGTTGACATATTTATAGGGACCAAAAACATATTTAACCCCATTTTTTAATCATTTAATAAAATTTGAATGGAGATGGTAGGACCCATCAACGTAACCACACATTGATCTCAAATTGTTCTGTGATTCAGAAAACAAAAATAAAAAATAAAAAATAAAAATCTAATTTGTTTGATTTTGTGGTTGTGCCTGTGCCCTACCATCTCTGTGTGGCACTGGGCCTTACCATCATTGTGTTTTCATTTCTTCACGCAGTAACCGTTTTTCAAATTTGCGGCAACAACAATGGCTTCCAACGGCATCGGTAACGGTAACGGCCATTTCGCCGTTACCATCGGCACCGGTCACAATGACGATGACGACGACAACAACAATCATCATCATCCTTCCGATAACAACAACAACCGCCGTGATGATAACAACAACAACAACGACGAAGATGATGAGCAAATTGATCCTGATGATCCTTTTGATATTGCTCAAACTAAGAATGCTTCTCATGAAACTCTTCGCCGTTGGAGAGTAATTTCTTTATCTTATTCTCATTACTGAATTTAATTAGTGTTATTGTTAATTATTGTGAATCTTGATTATTAATCGTAATTTTTTGCTAAGTTTTGATGCGTTAATCAATGTGCATTTTGCATTCATCGATTTCTTGCTTTTTCTGTAACCGCATTTCAATGTATGAAATTAATTTCTATTTCTGTTTCGATCTTATTCGCAATACAGTACTTAATTTAATTAGGATTATTATTAATCACATTTTTTAGTTTAAATTTTGATGAGTATATCGATGTGAATTGCATTTGTTAATTTCATGCTTGTTCTTTAACGTTTCAATGAATTTGCATCGCAAGTTATATGTACTTTCTATATTGAGATGAATCCGTTAGTGTAATTGATAGTATTAATGTGAATTATGATTATTAAGCACATTTTTTGCCTAATTTTTGATGAATTAATCAATGTGAATTGCATTTATTGCTTTCATGCTTTTTCTTTAACCGCGTTTTAATGTGTCAATGCACATTGATTGCTAAGTATATGCAGTTTCTATATTGAGATGCATTCGTTAATGTAAGTGGAAATTGAACTTGTTTGCTCGATACTCTGGTCTCAAATATAAGCAAATAAAAGTTAAACAAAGTTAACTTAGTTCAACTTTTTTTTACTTATATTTGAAACCGGAGTTAAATACTATTATTATGAATATGATATGATTATTAGTCACATTTTTCGCCTAAATTTTGATGCATCAATCAATTTACATTGCACTTGTGCTTTTACTTTAACCGCATTTTAATGTATCTGCATTTTCGACCAGTACTTTTTTATGCATCAATCAACGTGCATTGCTAATTATCTGCACTTTCTATGTTAAGATGTTTCCATTAATGTAATAGGAAATTGAACTATGAGATATACTCAAATGACACACATGCTTTCTATTTTTTGAACAAACATTCATCACTCTTACTCGTTGGAGAATTTATACGCTCCTCCTCTCATATTAGGTCAACATCTTATACAAAATAGAGAGATGTTGGAGAATTTAAAGAAACTTTCACTCATATTTTTGTATGTGTGAGATGAATGTAATAAAGGATAGGTCAATATCTTGTACAAAATTGAGAGATGTATGTGTCGTTTGAACATATCTTAGGAGGATGGGTGAGTGAAATTTACTAGTGTATAATCATCAATTTGTTGCGACTAATCAGAAACTTGCCATTATATGATATGAGTATTTTGTTTTAATTCAAAATGAAGAAAAAAAGAAATGAGTATGCAAGTTCCGACAGTTGATCATTGATCAACCTGCAAGTGTATCTGCTAGGGGTAGAAAATACAAGACTACAGCAAAATGTAACCTACTAAAAATAAAAATTAATTAGTTTGATTTGAGACTTGATTTGATTTGGCCACAAGTGCAATCTTGATGAGCACTGAATTCAAATGGAAAGAATGAGAGTTATGAGATTCTTCTTTTTCCACAGTTGTTCAATGCTGCTGATTCATGTATTTTTTGAGCCAATTATAAACTACCATTATCATATTTATTGCATGTACAAAAATGCATTTTGGTTCCCAAGCACTGCATTTAATACTCAAATGAAGTAGAGTTTGTCATATCCAAATCATCAGTGTGTCGGCTTTTAGCATTATCTCGATCCTGTGTTGTGTTTAACTAGTTTAATTTTGGTGAGGAATGTTAGCTTGGTTACATATTTTCCAAGGCATCTAAACTGAAGTTTCACTCGTGTACAGCAAGCAGCACTGGTACTCAATGCGTCCAGGCGTTTTAGATATACTCTGGACTTCAAAGGGGAAGAGGAAAAACAGCAAAAGAAGAGCTTAATTAGAGCGCATGCACAAGTCATAAGAGTAATGTTTCAGAATGTCAAACATGTTACCTGATTGAATGTTTCTAACCACCTTTGACTATTCTAATCAACAATTAATTGTTCTATCAGGCTGCACTGCTTTTTAAATTGGCCGGTGAACGTGAACTAGGTATACTTACTTTGATATCGGATTTTTTTCTCCCTATCTTTTATTGATTATGATGTCTGTCATCTTTGCTTACTGAGAACGTAGAACCTAGAAAGAATAATCTTTATTAAACCATAGCCTGCCACCCTTGTAAGTTGTATCACATAATTACCAAATCTTGTATTCGTTGCAATGATGAGTTTGTAGCATAAACATTGGAGAGGTTAAGAGATGTGAACCAGAATGGTCAATTGTTGTGATAATAAGATCCAAAAAGAGAACCAAAAAAAAAAGTAAGCACAACCTTGATTCTTTTTCTTTTCATTGAAGGTATCACAATTCACAAGTGAAGATAGTGCCAGATTACTAGTAATGGTTAAAAAGCAATTGCATCATCTGATTTTCTCTATGTGGAATAGAAAATTCTACTGTATTTAATATCCTTAAGCAAATATGCAATTTAGAGATATGAGCTGGTGAAAATCATAAACTATAAAAATGTCGATTGCTTTCTAGTTTTGTAGTTTGTATTCTGCGGCAGGAAGGAATTTGGTCGTAGATTTCAATTAATTCTTCCATTATTGGCTTGTACAAATTTGTAAATCAAACTGCATGTGGTTAGAGCTTATGCAACTGAATCATTATCTACATGTGGAGTTACTTATTACGACCTTTCAATTTATATTTTGAATTATCCAGTGATAAGTCCAGCAGCTACACCCTCACCTCAACCTTCAGTTGGTGACTTTGGAGTTGGCCTAGAACAACTTGCTTCAATGTCTAAGGATCAAAATATTTCTGCTTTACAGCAATATGGAGGGGTAAGTCTACAGCATACTCTTTTGTTTCTAACACAGATGTTGCAATGAGTTACTTTGCTAATATAATTTGATGATATCTTCATCAGGTTAAAGGCCTATCAAGTTTACTAAAATCAAGTCCAGATAAAGGAATTAACGGAGATGATGCTGATCTATTGAAAAGAAAAAATGCATTTGGAACTAATACATATCCTCGGAAAAAAGGGAGAAGTTTCTGGGTATGTTTATATCATTATACTATTGTTCCCAATGAATTAATTATGATACTGGTATTAATTCTTTTTGATTGTTTACAGAGGTTTTTATGGGAGGCTTGGCAAGATCTGACCCTCATAATATTGATTGTAGCAGCTGTAGTGTCATTGGTACTTGGAATAAAAACAGAGGTGTGATCATCATTCATATTTTCTAATCGTATTGTTGATTACGCATTCCATTTAAGCTCAATATTCACTCTACAATTTCTGAGCTTTTGACATCACTAAATTTTAATTGTTTACTTTATGCATTTTATTTACGAAACCCTCTCTTCTCTTTATATGACTGTTTCTGCATGGTGCTTGGTTCTGAATCTTCTGATTATTCTTGTCATTTCATTTGATATTAGATAAGTTTGGTGTTTACATTCTACTGACATAGTTATTATAATATTATTCCCGGTGGTTTATCCTTTCTTTCACTTGTAATTCGCAGGGTTGGAGTAAAGGATGGTATGATGGGGGAAGCATTGCTTTTGCAGTTTTACTTGTTATTGTAGTTACTGGTACTGCATATAACTCTTTTTAACGATGAATTTACTCCTATCAAAATATTTGTTATACATGTGTAGAGGATGGCATGTTAAGATTTGGAAGAAATTCTATTTCCCATTGACCCTATTTGTGTTCTTCGATTTTTCTTTATTAATGACCCTAATGCAAACTGTATCAATATATTTGTATGACTGACTGCATGCTGTTACTGTTAATTTTTGTTTGTCCAGCTGTCAGCGACTATCGACAATCTCTGCAATTTCAGAATTTGAATGCAGAGAAACAAAATATACAATTGGAGGTGTGTAACACATCTTAGCAACACATAACTTGCTAATCATTGGGAACATAAGCTCACATAACTATCATATACTTTGAACTTGTTACAGGTCATGAGAAGTGGGAGAACGATTAAAATCTCTATATTTGATATTGTTGTTGGTGATGTTATACCCCTTAAAATAGGAGATCAGGTGAGTTTGCATGATATTTTGAGTTTGCCAGGAAAGTAAATGTGTTTTCTTTTTCATTAATTACCTCTATCGGTATACTCAGGTTCCTGCTGATGGAGTATTAATCACAGGTCACTCACTTGCAATCGACGAATCCAGTATGACTGGTGAAAGCAAGATTGTATGTATTTTAATACCCTCTATTTACGAAATTTAACGGTTTTTAATTCTTATGACTTTAAAGTAAATAGTGTTATGCAGGTTCATAAGGATCAGAAAGCACCCTTTTTTATGTCTGGTTGCAAAGTAGCAGATGGTGTTGGCGTTATGATGGTACAATATGATAATCTTAGACTATTTTTTGTGAGCAGTGGCTTTTGTCGATATATAAAAAATTAAAATTGCTAAATGATATGAAAGTATTTTCGTGAAACAACTCAAATCGAAAAAAGTATGTTGTATGTCTCACTTTCCCATTGAATTTTCATTATTGTTCTTTTCTTTTTCTAACCATCATCGGTTATTAGGCATTTTTAAATGTTTCATTCATAGAGATTTCCTAAAATAAATAAAAGAAAATTGCTGATAAAAATTCACTGATTTTAAGGTTTTTGGAATTGTTTCGGTGCCAAATGTTTCTGGCTTATTCTGCTTGCATGTATTCATGCTGATATTTTCTTTTCTTGTGGTTAACTTTGGCTTCATTTGTCCCTGTGAGCTTAGCTCAGTTGGTATGGACATTGCACATTATATGCAAGGGTCGGGGTTCGAACCCTAGACACCCCACCTTTTCAACTTAAAAAGATGAATTCCTAGCCACTAGACTACTTGATCAAAAAAAAAAAAAACTTTGGCTTCATTTGTTTGGGGCCAAATACTGAGAGCTGGCTGATTGTGTTCCATTGTTGATACATAGATGAATTAAAATATAAATTTAGTCTTCTATAATTTTTATTTTTTTTATAAAATTAGTCTTTCATTTGTTTTAGTAATTTATAGTTTTTAGTAATTAGTGGCCCCACAATTTTCTTGTTGTTTTTGTAATGCAGTGAATTTAATCCTTTCAATAATAACTTTTATTGATAAACTTTTCGTAGTGTGCTCTCTATGTAAGTCCTAGTGTACTATTTTGATTATGGTTGTCTTCAAACCCGTGAAACAAAATTTATAGAATGCCCCCACCATAAAGTCACATTTTAGACTGCCATATGTAGGTAACTGCTGTTGGTATTAATACTGAGTGGGGATTATTGATGGCAAGTATCTCAGAGGACACAGGAGAAGAGACTCCATTACAGGTCCCCCCCTGCTCCATCCTAATAAAAGAAAAGAAAGACTGTTGCTTTAGCAGTATACTATCGAACCCCGTGTGTTAAAACTGAGATTATTTTTGGTGACATGAAATAGGTACGTTTGAATGGAGTGGCAACATTTGTAGGCATAGTCGGGCTTTCTGTAGCTGTTTTAGTGCTTGCAGTCCTCTTGGGAAGGTAATCTGAAGTTTTTCTTTTTCGTTGGCTATAACTCGTTAAACATGTATTGTGTCATTATTGACATGTTATGTTATGGATTTGAAATTGTAGATACTTTTCTGGCCACACAAATGATGCAGAAGGAAATCCCCAATTCGTTGCCGGAAAGACTAAAATTAGTATAGTAGTTGATGGGGTCATCAAAATTTTTACCATTGCAGTAAGTGCAAGTTTTGAACTGTTTTATACTTTTATTTGTTCATCTATGTGTAGCAGCTTTTGACTATATATAGAGCCATACAGGTCACAATTGTAGTCGTTGCAGTGCCTGAAGGTCTACCTTTGGCTGTTACTTTAACGTAAGTACTAGTGGCTAGGTTACTTCATTATACAATTTAGATGTAGCAAAACGAACCCATTGATTTTTCTTCTAATCTGTGTAATTTTCTTCCTCTGTTGCTATCACGATAGCCTGGCATACTCGATGCGGAAAATGATGGCAGATAAAGCCTTGGTAAGCATCATTCACATCTCCAATCCTCAAGTCCATATCTTAGTTTTGCAAATTTTTATGCTATTTTTAGTTTTAAAACCTAATGACATAGATGTGCAGGTACGAAGGCTGTCAGCCTGTGAAACTATGGGCTCTGCTACAACAATTTGCAGTGATAAGACAGGAACATTGACGTTAAATCAGGCGAGTTTCAAAATCCAAGGCTTGGATAGTCTAATAGGAGTTATAAGTTGTAACTACAATTTACATTTATGCAAATTAGTAAAAGCTTCAAGCGTTATGGCTTTTATCTAAGTGTAGGTGATTGTGGGTTCATAATACATTCGTAATTGCCACTTTCCTATAATTTTCAGTTATTGTGTCGCAATGCATGTATCAAAATGCTGATGTTTCCAGAATTCTAAACAGTATAACTTCAGAGATAAATCCCTGATTTATTTGTTTGGGTTGACGAAGCATAGTGGTTGAATTTCTGTCCCTTACAAAATTCAAGGCTTCTGTATGGGCGGGAGAAGGATACATTATTCATTATTAAGTGTAATATGGATAAATAGAGAGAAGGAACTCATAGAAAAAATCAGTTGTTGTGGCTTCATTTGTTTGATAAACCCCTTGCGCTTGTAATAGCCATAGTCTATCCGATAGTTTATACAATTCATCAAAAAGCTAGTAGTCCATTCTGTTGAACTCTCGAGTATCTGTATTTATTTGGTTTTTTAAATCCTTGAATTATAGAGATATCGTAGTAATTTACTGTATGTATTTATTTGGTTTTTTAAATCCTTGAATTATAGAGATATCGTAGTAATTTACTGTATGGCACTACAGATGACTGTTGTTGAAGCATATGTTGGGAAGAGCAAACTAAATCTACAGGATGACTCTTCAAAGTTCCATCCAGAAGCATTATCTCTGATAAATGAAAGCATTGCACAGAATACCACCGGAAATGTTTTTGTGTCTAAGGTTAGTTTTTATATGCTACTTTAATTACTGTAACTAGGATTCCCTTTTATGTTTTTGTGATATTTGGTGCTAAATTAACTCAACGATTTTGGTAAGTATCAAGTACTTGATGAGAACCCTCCCTTAAAAGCTAGCTATGAAGGGAGAAAAACCAAGCCAGTGAAACACTCCACCGAGCATCCCATACTCTCGATATGGGACTTGGGCACCTCATAATACCCAAGTCCCTATCATAGCACTGCCCTTGTGAAGCGATGCCCCTGACTGCTGTACTCTACGACACTTTACTCGGCCTTTCCGGTCAGCCGTTCCATAGGTAGCCCTTTCCGAGCCAGTGACAACCGGCTCGCATATCAGTTTATAAGCATATCTAAGCACTTGAGGAACCTCCCTTAAAAGCTAGCTATCAAGGGGGAAAAACAAACCAATTAAATAATCCACCGAGCATCCCATACTGCTCGATGTGGTACTTGGGCACCCCATACTACCCAAGTCCCTATCAGATTTTTTCGTGGTCTTGATTAAAGTTTTTGTTTGAGGAGAGTGATATTTTAATTCTTCAAATTGACAACTGAGTACAATCATATTTGCTGTGGTCATTTATCTTCTAGAAGATCTGAAACAAATTCAGTAGTATTTCAATAGAACTTGTGTGCCTCAGAGATATGAAATGAAACCTCCACTTAATTGCTTCAGTTTTTAGGGAAGTTAGTCCATGATATATCGTTAGAGCCTCCATGACTAAGTGGTTATTATTTCAATCCTTGCCACCCTAAGTCAGCACATAAGGTGAAATGCTTATGTGCATTGTGCATACTGCAAGTCTAAAGGGCTTTTAGTTTTATGTGAGGTGCATGTTAGATATGAGACCAATAAAATGCCTGACATACACTATAGGTAGTAAATTGACTTCATTGATTTTTCATTTACTGATATGAATCTGCACTGGTCTTGCGAATGTGTTGCATAAAAGCTGAAAGATAAATTCTTTATTAACCTTTTCTTTCCCTTTTTAATTGTCACCAATGTGTTTTTGATTTTATGAATATGACTAGAGTTTTGTTATCTAGAGTTAAATCTCCGATTTTATTCTGTTTCATAGGATGGTGGAGAGCTAGAGGTTTCAGGATCACCGACAGAGAAGGCAATTCTTTCATGGGCAGTCAAGGTACCCTGACTTTTGTTCCTGTGTTTTTTTTTTCCCTGTCAATCTCCCCTTTCGTTAACAGTGTGTGTTTGAAACTGAGCTCATTTTTATATGGCAGTTGGGTATGAATTTTGATCTTATCAGATCTAACTCAACAGTTCTTCATGTCTTTCCATTCAATTCCGAGAAAAAACGAGGTGGTGTTGCTCTGAAGCTGGTAATAATTTGATCAAAATATTTACCAATTCATCCTTTCATTCGTTGTAGCTTTTACTAGTATCGGACATATTCACTTGTGAGCTAAATTAAGTTATAAAAATGAATGTTGTTTACTCTGCTATGATGAAACCATATCACATGGATAGGTTACATATGCTTTTTATTGATATATTATTTTAATTTCCCATCAACTTTTCTATGATAATAAGATACAGAATCCAATATTCATGGCAGGTGGACTCTGAGGTGCATATACATTGGAAAGGAGCTGCAGAAATAGTTCTAGGAGCATGTACCCAATATCTTGATTCAAATGGTCACTTGCAATCCATCGAACAAGAGAAGGTTAGGAAAAGTAGCTTCATGTCCGAGGAAGTTTTAAGAAATTCAGTGAACTGAATATTGGAGATGAAATTTTCTTTTGATTAATAGCCAGTAGAAATTAAGAAAAACACATGGAATAAGGTTACCACCAAAATACTTTATTACATCAGTATGATTATGGTCTTTTTTCAAGTTACTGATGCCAAATTATGCAATTATATAGCAACTGATAATCTTTCCTAAGTATAATAACTGAGAGCGGTAAACATTCTTTTTGGCAATGTCCTAATTAATCAGACATTTTTTTGTTTAAAACTCTTTCAGGATTTTCTCAAGGAGGCTATTGATGACATGGCTGCTCGCAGTTTGCGTTGTGTTGCCATTGCATACAGGTCGTATGAATTAGACAAAATTCCATCTAATGAGGAGGATTTAGCCCAATGGTCCTTACCAGAAGATGAGCTTGTTTTGCTTGCTATTGTTGGAATCAAGGTAAAATGCAAGTGTAGGTTTTCTTGTTATATTGCATTAACTTGAGTCATTACATCCATTTTATCTACAAATAAGCCATGGGCTGGTCAAAATATTCTTAGTTATATGTTTAAACCCTTATATGTGTGTCTGTCTATATGTTCACGCACTCCCTATATGTGTGCGCGCTTGTGTCTGCGCGCGTGTGTGTGTGTGTGTTAGGAACAAATATTACTGATTATGAGCTTCAGAATAATTTTTTTTGCTGAATATGAAATTGTGTACTGTGTGGAGTGGAGCTTGTTTGGTCCTTATGCTTTCAAACTAACCCTAAATAAATTCCTTCGTCTGAGTTAAAACTAATCCATGTCTTCAGGATCCTTGTCGCCCTGGTGTCAAAGATGCCGTGAGAGTATGCACTGACGCTGGTGTTAAGGTAATATATGTCATGTTTGATGACTACAATATTCATATTGCTTGATCAATTAGATACCTTAATATTTATATCAATGCTTCATTGGAAACCAGTAAACAGCAGTGTTAGAACGTGGTTTCTGACTTTATAATAGCACATGAGTGCTACCCCAAAATTTAATCGAGGCAATCCAACACATAGTACATTTATGAACTCTCAGGTACGCATGGTTACCGGAGACAACCTTCAAACAGCAAAGGCAATAGCTCTGGAGTGTGGGATACTGGCTTCAGATGAAGATGCAGTTGAGCCATGTATAATTGAAGGAAAGGTATTTCGGGAGCTATCTGAAAAAGAAAGGGAACAGGTTGCCAAGAAAATTACGGTATACTTAGTTCTTTCTTCCATTGTGATTTCTTTTGTTATCTGCATCAGTTGCTATTATTCGATAGAGGATGTTTATTCCTCTATTCATAGCCTTATTCAAAGTAATGCTGTTTGTGCTAATAACTTTCAATTATATTACATCCGATGTAATTTTCTAATAGTGATTTGAATAATATATATAGGTGATGGGCAGGTCTTCTCCTAATGACAAGCTTTTACTCGTGCAAGCACTACGTAAAGGAGGTGAAGTGGTTGCTGTCACAGGAGATGGCACCAATGATGCCCCTGCACTACATGAGGTTTGTCATATTCCTTGGATGCACCATCTTGACTTTTGAATGAAATAAGTTCAAAAAAAAAAACTTCTGAATTCCTGCGTATGAGTGAACCTGCACAATAATCGTAGATATACTCCACTGAATCGCTGATGCAGACAGCACCATTTTGATCAGTATATAATAGAGCATCTATACTTGTTTGATTTGATTTGTTCTTTGAACTGTCAGTTGCTCTTAAGCAGGGACGGACCCAGAATTTTAAGCAGTGTAGGCCGTATATACATACATACACACCATTATATAAAAGCAACTTTATAGTTAATTAACGTTTAACTATTTTTTAGTCGGATCTTTTTCTTGATAAATTTACCTTTAACAACTCATTTTTTTTTTCAAACTTAAATTTTACTTCAAACTCCAAACTAAGTATAGAAAATTTGAAAACTATTCGTCTATTTCAGTTAAACTTCTCTTGTTAAAATTCTTTTCAAATCTATATAATATAGATACAATAAAACACAAACAAACTAGTTAAAGTTGACACCAAATGTCAAATTAAAGTTTAACACCAAATCTTTTACCTTTTGTTTTTTAAAATTCAAAAGTTAATAATACTATTCTAAATTAAGTCTCATGAATTTCTATTTCATGAGTGCCACTCCTCGATATTCTTTCTTACGCTCAATTGACATTGTTTTATGTTGACCAAAAAAATACAATTATGTTATGTTGTAGTCTTGTAGACCTTTCTTGTGTATTAGACAGTATTTTAATATCACTACCACTCAAACACTACCACATATGTACTAGTATTTAAAAAAAATAAAAAATTTGCTTAAATAAGGCCAAGGCCCACATATAGGTACAAGTGGGTCCGTCCCTGCTCTTAAGTAATCATGTAGATATGATTCTATGCATTTGCAACTGTTGAATGCAAAAAAATTGCATATATGAATGTCAAGATTATAGTTATCAGCATTCAGTATCAAAAAACATTCTGGATCTAATATTGGGAATACAAGTGGAGGAAGTAGGGAGCAAATATACTGTTCCTGTAAACTGTTTTTCTACCAAAATCATGACCATGCCAATAGTCGTTGGCTTTAATAAGAATGTCTTGTTCCTAGAACTATTAAGCTTATTGTGTTTGGCCAACTTATTGAAAAGCTGAAGAAGGGAGAGAAGAAGAGAAAAGGAGAGAGAATGCAAATAAGCCATCTCTTTGTGTGATACTGTTATTCACTTTTTAGGACATTTTTATCAGCAAAATACTTTTCCTTCCATACAAGAGTAGTAAATTCAATGTGTTTTCTTTTTGTTAGCATTTCTAGCATACAGATACTTACAATTAACGTAGTACGTATATATGCCCCGGGTTGGTGGTTTAAAAGTTTTACTCCCGCCTTTTGCACCTCCACCTTCTTGATTGGGTTGTGATATTTCATTCTTCATTATCAAAATAAATTCCTGTTTACACTGAAAAAATGTCCTTTTTGTTTTGTAGGCAGATATTGGTCTTTCTATGGGCATCCAAGGAACTGAAGTTGCAAAAGAAAGCTCAGATATTATAATCTTGGATGATAACTTTGCATCAGTTGTAAAGGTAAGCATCGTGTTTATTGGCTCAACTCTCAAGATGATGATATCACCTTTTTCCCACGTTTTTGCCATGTAATGGTTTAAGACTCTACTAGAAAGCCATTACTTTTTTCGTTTGCCGTTGTTTTATTTTCTTCAGTTTTTATTAACATTTACATCATTTAGCCCTTTCGGCTTAAAAAATTTGGCTATGAACTTCCCATGGCCGAGAAACATTCCAATTTACCAGTTCACTAAATTGATCAATCTGTAAATTATCTAAGATGTATGTTTCAATATTTATGTAGGTTGTCCGCTGGGGCCGCTCTGTATATGCAAATATTCAGAAATTTATCCAGTTCCAGCTTACTGTCAACGTTGCTGCTCTTGTAATAAATGTTGTGGCAGCAATAAGTTCTGGTGATGTTCCTTTAAATGCAGTACAGGTACCCCTTTTCTTTCTTCTTGTGATTATTTTTTAGTTACACTTAAGTCGATGCTCCAAAACCAGAACAGAAGGTGGAAAGTAGGTAATGCGACCAAGCTTTAAAGGCCACAAATTTGTAGCATTGTTCAAAATCAAAACAGAATTTTTTTACTAATATCAATTGTTAACCCTAAAAGTACCTTTGCTTGCTGGTAAGGTAAGTGAAAAGACAAATTGACTCTGGTTGGTGCTTTGATGGATATAAAATGTAGCAAATGTAAAGTGTATCGCTAGAGTGGGTTGGGTTTGCTTCAAAGATATCCATAGTATAGTAATAGGTGGCACAGTGTAGAAGTAGCTCTGACGTCTTATCTGTTTGGGTCAAAACTCGCCTTACAGAACTCTTACTGCGTTTGGGTTATAGTTCTGAATGTTTGTTGTCGACTACTTTCCTCATGCAGTTCAGGAGAAAAGGTGTTGAATTGTTGTATCCATTAATATAATTGTGGCTTAGAAATTCTGAATGTTAATTGTTATTGGAAACCAAGACTTTAAATTAAGTAGGGAAGAGCTGATTGAATTAATCAACAATGAAAACAACATACATATTGTTTTTTAACGCACCTGCTCTTGGGTGCAGCTTTTGTGGGTCAACCTTATCATGGACACACTTGGGGCCCTTGCCCTGGCTACGGAACCACCAACAGACCACCTAATGCACAGATCACCAGTTGGTCGAAGGTTTGGATTGACTTGCTTTCTCATTTGTCACTTTATTAGCTATTAATTTACAGTAACACTCTTAATTCTTAAAGCTGGGCTGGCACGTATATGCACACTCATGTACACATGGCTTATATTTGATGCGTTTTCAATTTTGATCCTTGGTGTGTGTGTGTGTGTTTTCTCAACAAAAACTTATGGCATTGAAGAAGTTTTGAAAGATAACTCTTGCATTCTATACCATTTTGCAACTAATGAACATAATGCTAGCAAAATGGTCACTTCCATGAAGTGTTACACTTTTTCTTCCAAAGACCAGAAAATCAGTGGGAAAGAACCTAAGTGTGCATTGTGTAGTCTTGTGCCCTTGTATCTTGTTTAATTAAGTAAATGAGAAAGTTATGTTGTTTTTCCCTTCACAGTTGAACTTTATACTCATTTTCCTGAGACTCTCCGGGTTTGCGTTTTCCTCAAACATTGAGTTAAAAATGTACACTTTTAACTATGATCTTTTCTTGGGCTTTCAGGGAACCTCTTATTACAAATATCATGTGGAGAAACTTGATCGTACAGGTAAAATAGTTTATTCAATGTAAATATTTCGTAAGATTAAAATGGAATTTTGAATATGACACTCTTTAAGTCCTATTGTTTAATTGTATTCTTTGTCATCTCAGGCTGTTTATCAAGTTGCAGTACTTCTCGTTCTGAACTTCTGCGGTGAAAGTATTCTTCCCAAGCAAGATACTAAAGCCCATGGCTTCCAAGTGAAGAATACTTTGATATTCAATGCATTCGTCATGTGCCAAGTAAGTGGAATAGTAAATTATTGAATGTGTGGAATAGAGAAGCCTTTAGGTGCAATTATACAAATACATTTGCTGGAAATTCATCCTATTCTTGAGTAAACAATTTTAAGTTTCAACCAACAGATATTCAATGAGTTCAATGCTCGCAAACCAGATGAAATGAATGTCTTCCGAGGAGTGACTAAGAACCGTCTCTTCATGGGAATTATTGGAATAACCTTTATACTTCAGGTGAATATGGAACCTTTTGTTTTTCTGTTCATAAATCTTATCTTAATTACTAACGTTTGCATGAGCATCACTCTACTCCAAATTTTCAGATAGTCATCATTGAGTTCCTTGGAAAGTTTGCCTCAACGGTGAGGCTTGACTGGAAGTTGTGGCTTGTTTCTCTCATAATTGGCCTTGTCAGGTTAGTTCGCCAAACTTCGTTAGCATTTAATCATGTGCTCATGTTCTTGGTATTATCTAGAGTTCAAGACATCTATGTTCCGAGACTTGATCATGACCATTGTTTTTGCTATCTCACAGCTGGCCTCTTGCTATAGCTGGAAAGTTCATTCCAGTTCCCAAAACACCATTGTCACGTACGTTCATGAAGCCAATTAGACGATTGAGGAGGTCTCGTTCTTCGCAATAGGAAGTCGCACACGTGCAATTCATATTAAGCTAACGCCTGACAAGTAACAATATACATAACTAGCCCCAATTGTTGAAGCTTTTCTTCTACAATATGAATACAATGTATATTCAATACTTCCCAAAGGGATTTAATCATAAATCAATCTTCATGTGATGCATTAACCTTTACCTCTTTCCCTTTTTTATTAATATTTTTGATCAACTGTACATTGTAGCATTTCCAGATATTGTTAGAATTACTTGTTGTAAATGCTATCAAACTGAACTATCGATTTCAACAAAAATAGGAAAGAAAGGAAAGCATTGGCATGATTTTAACTTTGCACGTTTCATTCATCACATAAACTAGCATTCCCTTCCAGTTACGAGTTGCAGCATCTTTAACTAATTATAAGAAGAAAATGCATGTCTGTTTATTCAAAGCCAACAATCTAACTGGTTTTTGCAATTTGTGTGAATTGTAAAGGATGTGTTATGTTAAGCTGAAATATCAAAACGTACTTCATTCTAGGAGAAACTGAAAAATTCACTTTGGAACCATTTACTTATCACTTTCTATTAATTAACGAAACAAAGAGAAAGAAAATACAAATACGTAAATCAATCAATGCTTTAAACTTTAAAGAAGGCTCTCTTGTATTTAAAAAAAGAGAGAGAATTTCCTTTCCCACTTTTCTTGCTTCTTGTGTGCCCTCCATTTTTCGATTTTATCTCCGTTCGAATTATATAATCTGAAGCCTCTCAAAACTCAAAAAATCGGGTGGTTTGTCATTGAAATCTAATCATGTTTCACAACCTTTTGGCAAATACAATCTGAATACAAATTTAACGGTTCAAATTATATAATCTGAAATGTGTCAAATTCTTCCATAAGGTAAGTTTTAACATTGGTAGTCCTTATATTGACACATTTCATATTATATAATTTGAGTACATCAAATACGTGTTCGGATGAATATATGAAATTAACAAAGTCTCTCTCTAATAGGTACTCTTTTCTTTTGCTCCACAATGGGAGTACTTGTAACTTTGTAAGATACCAAGTCTTATAGAGCAAGACTCTCCCGTTGTGGATGATCAGTTGACATGTTGTCATTGACTACTTTGTTGACATAATTCAGTTCAGTTGTATTAGACAAGACATTTTAAATGTTTGATTAAGCATTACTTCTTGAATTTATTAGTATAGTTTTTGAGTGTATGGATCTTGGATTTATTGTATAGGGTAGGTAGATATTATATCGTGTAAATATGGATATGATATCCTGTACTTTTTTATTGATTGTTTTAAGCCTATATAAGAGATCTTGTTGTGTAATTGAGACATACGGTATTTGTCTATTTGACATATGTGTCTCTCTTTTCTTCTCTCAAAAGTAACATTTGTCGAGTAAAATTTCCTTAGCAAATATGACCTTGAAGATGTTGAGTTCTGCATAATGATCTATGGAAAATGTGAATCATGTTGGTGAAGATTATGGAAGGGCTATAATATCGATTACTTAAAATAAAAAATTGACTTAAACATGTGTTTATTCCTTCTCTGAGGTTTAAAATTTAAATAGAATTTTTTTTCTTTTCTTTTTCAGCATTTTGAAGACATTGTTGTGAGACATTCATTTTAAAGTGCTAAAATGAGGTGTTTGGTTAAAGGTGCGGTTCAGGAGGGTGGCGAAAGCTGCTCGGGGCAGTCTAAGACTTCTTTAGCTAGAAACATGAAAATGGCTGCCCTAAATTTTGCAGGAACTGGAGCTATGTACTCTGGGAGTATCATTCCTATGATCACAAAAGCAAGAGATTAAACGGTCTTGGAGATTTATAATAGTTCATTTGCTGAACGTATGAAAGCGATTGTCGAAGAGTTTTTAAGAATTGGAGCCATTGCGAGAAATTCCTTGATTGAGCAACAAGAAACGAAAACGAAAGAACATTCTCAGTCAAAACTTGATTTTAGGATTTTAGGATGATTTGTAAGACTCTCATTTGATGTAATCAAATCCTAATAGTGAAACATCAATGAAGTGCAGGATAAAAAACATCTAGGATGATATTCTTAATGGAATATTTCTAATGTTTTGTACTTCAAATGTTCATAGTCTTGAATGAACATTGAAAATGCCCTTTTTGACTTTAATCAAATAAATGTCTTTATTCCTTGATTGATCTTAGTCAATGTACTTTACTGCGCTTTTATTTATGTCACGTGAACCTTGCATGTTCTTCATTTGGTTCATGAATTTCTAAGCTTGGTTCTTGATGTTCATCAGAATAACCTTCTGAACTCATGTTAACTTTCTAAACTCTGACTGAGTTCTTAAATCTTTATATCCTTTGATTTCTTGTATCTTGGTATGAATTAAACTTTGTTCCTGTCTTAGTTAAACACTGAAGAGCACAAGTTAAATACCAACAAATTAATCAAAGTTCATTAATTCCTTAATCATCAAGGTTTGTTATCTTTAAAATTAATTAGGGATTTTGCCTCAACATTGTTCAGGTGTTTGAAGCTTGGGAGGGTCCAAACATGTGTTTGTTCGAGGCATTTTATCACATATCTCTATTGTTGAGTCAAAATCCCTAATTAATCTACAATCTACAATATAAACAATTGAAACCTCTTCTATTCAATAGTACACGTGGCATTGTTATAATCTGATTATCATTAATGCTCATATTCAATTTTTGGTCAATGTCAATTGTCAACACACGGTAACAATACATGATTTTATAAACTCCTTCATTACATGATTGCATTCAATGCGTGATATCAACTAAACCATAATTAAGGAAAGGGTTTTGAATTCGAGCCTAAAAACATGTAAGAGTTGACAATTTCGAATTACTCAATTTGAAATTGCTCGGTCATTTTAAATTTTCTGCCCAAATAATTTTTAGTAGACAAGGGATGTTTAAATATACCTCCCCAAATCGAATTCATCTATGAAATTAACCAAATTAACAAGGGATGTTGTTGTTTCGTATTTTTAGTAGACATATTGTTGATATTTTTTTTACACAATGTTTTTGTTTTCATTATTTGTGTGATTTGTCCGAGTTGTGCTTCGCGACAACCACCCTTTTTCTTTGGATATAATCACCATGGATTGAACCATATATGTATTAATTTTTAGGTCAATGTTAGGGATATATATTACAGGACAACATGTATTGATTTTTGGATTGAACCCTTTAAGTGTTTGTCACATTTTCCAGGGCAACAAATTCCACATTATTGTGCGTCGTACTTTCATATATAAGTTTGAGAAAGACACTAAAGAGAGTAATGTGTGCTCAATATCTAACTCTGCGATTTCTTCAAATAATGGTTCATATAGGATCACTAGACATGAGTATAATCTAAATTTTTAGTTCGACACATGTTTAGATTTATGCTTCAAAAATATTTCCATCAAACACTTATATCTATCTAATTCAAAATATAGTGACACACAGGACAAGGTCCATGTTCAAGATCAAAGAGAAGTAGAGAAGAGTGATCTACGAATCTCTTAATAAGGCCACACCTTAGAAGTAGAGAATGATCCTCAATAATATATGGTCTTCTGCAAGGTCAAGGAACGCCACCAAGTCTCTTTTGTTTTATTTACTATCTTTTTTACACCTTACTATCTTGATTTGTATTTTAAGCATTGTTGTTTTGATGTAATTGTCGAGGTCAAGTTTTTCTTTTTGTGTCTTCATTCTCGGATTGTTTCTCTTAGTGAAATTTGATTCTTTTAATTGTATTTTTGGTAGAATGCAATGTTTCTATTTCAATCATGTTGTTGCAATAAATCATTTATCTTTTTTGTAGAATGATCCATGTAAATTTTATTCGTTTTTAATTTGTTTGATGGAAGGTAAATGAAATTTAACGTGTACAAAAAAAAAACAATTTAATGTAATTGATTTTTTTTTTGGTTTACAATGCTAATAAAAGAAAAAAACAACAGAAGAGAAGAAACCAACAGAAACTAACGCCTCAAAAAGAGCGTTCCTATCTCATCCGCATGCAACAAGGGAAGAAGCCCCTCTGGAGGGTGGGAGTGGATTAACAGATTATCATCATCTGAAGCTCCAAACTTGGCCATGAAATCTGCACACTGATTACCTTCTCTTAGAGCATGATGAAGAGAGTAATTTCTGGAGCTGATGAGGTCCTTAATGTTCTAGATGAGCACTGCATAAACATGATAATGATTTAATTCCTGCTTGATGAGATTAACAGTGAGGATAGAATCTGAGTAGCATGCCAGCTCGTTGTAGTTCAGGGTATCTGCTAAAACCAGACCCTGATAGATGGTTGTAAGCTCCGCAAGAAGGATATCGTCTGATTGATGAATGCGGCCAGAGAAAGCTGAGATGAAACTTCCTGCTTGAGTTCTAATAATACCGCCGTAACCTGCTCGGGTGGGGGTACCATTGCAGCTACCATCAACGTTCAATATAGTGCACTGATAATTATTGATGTTCCATCGAATGTATCTGTCCAAAGAAGGCGCTGCAACAGGAATATGAAAAGCCGAGCTGATAGTTTTAGCTAAATCATGAATATTGGAGCACAGGTACGTTGAGGATACTGTTTCATTCCCAATACACATGAGATTTCGATGCCTCCAAATCCACCATAACCCAGATAGAAAGAGATTGGACCGATTGGAAGATGCTCCCTCCTTTAACCAATCCTGGACCGAGCTGGCAGAGAAAAAATGAGGTGAAGTGAAACCAATTTTTTTCCAAATAATCATAGAAAATTTACAGTCCCTCATGCAATGGAACAAGGATTCATCATGTTCACCACATCTCGAGCAAGTAGGCGAAGGCATCATGTTCCTTTGATTGAGCAACATTAAAGTGGGGACAGCTTCATGGCAAGCTAACCACAACAGAAATTTGAATTTGTCCGGAACTTTGAGCTTCCAAATCCAGGTCCAAGTATCATGATGATGGTGATGGGGAATCTGCTGAGATATTAACCAGTTGTATCCACTCTTGGCGGAGTAAATACCAGTCTTGTTATGCGGCCAAATAAAGGCATCCGCAATAGATGGATTAAAAAGGAGCCT
Organism: Medicago sativa; assembly: GCF_051527215.1. Classification (NCBI taxonomy): domain Eukaryota; kingdom Viridiplantae; phylum Streptophyta; class Magnoliopsida; order Fabales; family Fabaceae; genus Medicago; species Medicago sativa. Next base: position 6,642,318 of record NC_140752.1, read on the forward strand.
TGTGTTGTTTATTGCATCAGCAATGTGGGGAGGGAGGATAGTGTAGAGAGATTGAGTGTGATTACCTTCATTGGTGATAACATTATGAATGGTGAGTTGGATATCATGAATATCGACATAAGGAACCTGGGGACCAAGAGAACCAAGCGGACTCCAGTTGCTATACCAAAAAGAAGAGTTTCCTGAGCCTGCTCTCCAAGTGTATCCGTCTTTTAGCACATTTTTAGCACGGATGATTGAAGACCAAGTAGGAGAACTATTACGATTAGATGATGCATTGAAAAGAAAGTCAGCTCCACCCGTATAATTACTATAAAGGAGATTGACCCAGAGCTTATCATTATTTTGCACTAAGTTCCAAACAAGTTTACCAAGAAGGCTTGTGTTTGCTTCTCTCGCTGGCCTAAGACCCAACCCCCCCAATTTCCTCGGGCTAGCAACTTTATTCCAATTAACCAGATGCACACCTCTGTTATTATTGCCTCGCCAAATGAAATTGCGAGTTGTTTGGTCAATGCTATCACAGATGCTTTGGGGGAGCCAATTAATCTGCATATAGTAAGTGGGAATAGATGATAAGACCGAAGAAGCAAGAGTTAGTCTACCTGCTTTGTTGAGAAGTTTGCCTTTCCAGGAAGCCAGTCTATTCTGCATTTTCTCAATGATAAAAGCAAAATCACTTCTTTTTGGCCGCCCCTTGAGGATGGGAAAGCCAAGATATTTATCAAGAGAGGTAGTACTTCGAATTCCAGAAATAGATGTGAGCTTGTGAATCTTAGCCTGAGGAGTCCCTGTAGAGAAAAAGGCTCTGGATTTGGATAAATTAATATTTAACCCTGAAGCTTTACTGAAACCATCGAACAAGTCAAAAATAACTCGGAATTGTGAGCTTTTAGCCTTAGTAAAAAGAAGAACATCATCCGCAAAAAGGAGGTGGGAAAGGTGAGGCCCAGTGTTATTGATACGGACTGGTTCCCACCTTCCCTAACTGACCGCAATGTTGATGGCAGCAGAGAGCTTTTCCATACACAAAATGAAAAGGTAAGGAGAGAGCGGGTCACCCTGGCGAAGACCATGAGTTGGCTTAAATTGCGGAAGCTTGTTACCATTCCATAAAATTGAGAAAGTAGATGAAGTGACACAATGCATAATGAGCTTGCTGGTAATTTCTGGGAAGCCAAAATCATGTAGACAATTTTTAAGAAATTCCCAGTTGACATTATCAAAAGCCTTCTCAAGGTCAAGTTTAAAGGCCACAAACCCTTTCTTCTTCCTAGATCTTCTCATGAAGTGAACAAGTTCCTGCAAAACAATTGAATTGTCAGTAGTTCCCCTACCAGGTAGAAAACTACTTTGGTAGGGGCCAATAATAACATTGAGAATCGGTCTAAGGCGGTGAACCAAGACTTTTGTGATGAGTTTGTAGACAATGTTACAAAGGCTAATGGGTCTAAAATCTTTAAAGGTGTTGGGAGGGTCGGTTTTGGGAATGAGGGCAATGAGAGTGTCAGATATTTGAGGGTCAAAGGTACCAGTTTGGAAAGCTGTTTGAACCATATGGAAAATGTCATCTCCAATAATGTGCCAGTATTGTTTAAAAAAGATACATTGGAAGCCATCTGGTCCTGGTGCTTTATAAGGTTTCATGGTATTGAGGGCAGCTAAGACTTCATTTTTGGTGACAGGTTTAAGGAGGGAGGCCGCACCTTGCTCATCAATGGTGGGGTGGTTGCCAATGTTGTATCTGTGATTATGGGGGGGCTGGTTTTTGGTGAAAAAATCTTTGAAGTATTTATGGGCTTCATCTTGAAGGATGTCACAATCGGTGGTCATAATACCATTGGGAAGCTGAAGGCTGTGAATTTTGTTTTTCTTTCTACGGATGATGGTTTGGGTGTGGAAGAAAGCGCTGTTTTTGTCACCAAATTTCACCCACATTTCTCTGGATTTTTGATACCAAAGCATCTCTTCCTGAAACAAAATATGATTGTATTCTTGTTGAAGCTCTTTTTCAAGAAGATTGTGTCTAAGAGAGTCCACTCTTTCTAGATAATTTTGGACACCCTTGAGCCTTCTTTCCACTTGTTTCTTTCTTTTAAAAATATTGCCAAAGACTTCATGGTTAAAAATAATGGAGTTGTCTTTGACACTATTGAGAGCATTGACGGTGTTGTGATTAGAGGAGTTCCAAGAGTTTCTTACCAGGTTCTCATAATCTTTGTGATCAATCCAAGCAGCTTCAAAACGAAATGGTCTAGGCCCTCTAGCTAAAGGAAGACCACCAAAACGGAGAAGGAGGGGATTGTGATCAGAGTGAAGCCGACAGAGCACTTCCACAAAGGCTTCAGGAAAGGACAGGCGCCAGTCAATATTAGCAAGGCCTCGGTCGAGCTTTTTGGAAAGAATTCTGATGCCATTATTGTTCCGATGCCAAGTATATCGACCACCTGTTGTAGTGATGTCGAGAAGGTTGCAGTTGTTCATAAATGTAGAAAAAAGAGCAGCTCTATTGTGCTGGAAAATGCCACCTCTTTGGTCACTAGGGAGAAGAGTTTCGTTGAAATCACCGATGAGCAACCAAGGACCATTGATGGAGCTGCTGATGGTAGTAAGATAATTCCAGAAATTAGTGCGGTTGGTGGGATTGGGACTCGCATACACACAAGTACAATTAGTGGATGCGGAACCACGGCTAATGGTGAAGGTGATAGAGTACTGATTGAAATCAAGAACAGTAGATAAAGTTGTAGAAGCTGTGTGGATCAGAAGCCAAATTCCTCCAGAGTGACCATTTGCTTCTATAATGTGGACAGGAGTGTAACCAATATTATTCCAGAATAAAGAACTCTTAGCATAAGGAGAGTGGGTTTCATAGATAGCTAAGTAAGTTGGATGATACTTTCTCAGTAAATCTTTCAGCTGCCTTCTTGCATTATTGTTTAGGGCCCCTTTAATATTCCAAGAGAGGATTGAAGTATCGAGAAGAGCTTCCATAAAAATAATGAAGATAGGGAGAACACAGGAGAGGGAAAAAAATTAAGTAATCATGTCCTCCTTTTTGTCGATGGAGGTCTCATGATTTTCATTGGTCTCTGACATATTCATATTCAAATTGTCAAGGTTCTCATTGCTGATCATAGCTTCATCTTCCAACGCTTGAGTGGTAAGGTCGATGGAGTTTAAAGCATTCTCTTTACTGGAAGTCTCAGTAACTTGTGTATTTTTGGAATTGGGAATGGCAGTTTTGTAGTTTATGCTTTGATGGGGGTTAGACAAGGCCGGTTTGGTGGTGAGTGAAGGTGGGGCCGACATGTTATTTGGTTGGCTATTTTTAGAAGGGCTAGGCATAACTTGCGTGACTCTTTGTAGGATAGGGTCTTTAGAGTTTTGCTTTTTGTTGTGTGTGGGGCCGCGGTTAAAGGTTTTAGGGGTGAGAGAGAGAGCAGCAATGATTGATTCATCATTGTCCTCATTATTGCGGCGGCGTTTTAATTCTGTTGGTGTATTGGGCTCACGTGTTGCTTCATAAGGGTTATGTCTAGGAAAATTGCTTTTTGGTTTGGTGTGGTGGGCCATGTTATTTAGCACAGAGAATCTGTTAGCTTTGGAATTATTGGCTTGCTTTGTGTGGCTTGGCTGTTGGTTATTGGAAGGTTTTTTTCTCCTTGATACAAGGAGCCAATCCCCATGAAGCTCTTGTGTTCCTTCATTAATGCTAATAACACCACCATTAAAAATAGAACCTTCACTATTGATTGCGTTTAATTCTTGGCCGTTTATGTTTTGAGAAAATGAATGATTGGGGGCGGTTACTTGGTCTTGCTGGTCAACATGTTGGCTGGTAGCTTGATGGTTTGTGACGGTGTGGGAGTGGTTGGCGGCGGGGTTGTGGTGGTTGGGGTTGGCTTTGTCATTTTTGGTGGTGGGTTGGTTGCATGTTCTCCCCAGATGACCATAACATCCACAGTTAGTGCAGATTAGGTGAAGACCCTCATATTGAATTTTGTACCAGTGTCCATTGACCCATATTTTGCCCACTACCGGCATCGTAAGATCAATCTCAACACAGACACGAGCAAATTTACCTCTTTCCACTTTTAAAGTATTGGTGTCCACTTTTATAGGTCGACCGATTGCTGATGCCATGGCCAACAAGAAACTTTCATCATAATAGACTAAATTTAGGCCAGGAAAACGTACCCAAACAACTGTGCGCTCCACTCTAGCTTCTGGTGATGCAAATTCAGGAGCCCAGTGTGTGACTGCCAAACAATGATCGAAGATCATCCATGGACCTCCGGTGACGACTTTCTCCTTATCTGCTTCTTGATCGAATTTGACCATATAGAAGCCATTATCATTATCCATAATTTCAAAGCCGCTTTGTAGCTTCCAGATTCTTTGCAGTCGATCTCTCATGGTGTTGTATCCGAGGTTCTTCCCTAACAATTTGACAACCAAAGCGTCTTTCCATGGTGTGCACAATTCTTGAAATGTCGTGGGCTCCAGGAAAACCTTAGGGAGGAGGCGGTTACCATTTTCCAGCTCAATGCGGACAAGTTTCTTTTCAATCAAATCTTCTTTTTCACGTGTAGGGATAGCATGGGTGGATCCTATTAGTTTATCTCGGAAGGAAATCTTGGCTTTGGGGGGGTCAGGCGGTTTGATGGGGTGTTGGGGGCTTGGTTCACCTTGGGCGGAGAAGACAAACTCAGAGCTCATCTCTCTAGTTTCTCTCTCAGTATGCTTTTTCCCGTAATTTTTTTTTCAAAAAAAAAAAAATTCTTAATATTGTTAACATTTCTTAATTTTTTTTTTCAAAAAAAAAAATTCTTAATTTTTAAAATTGTCTTTAACCAAGCTACTGCACGGTGATAATACAACATGATAAAACATAGATGCAGTCTCTTCTCAAAAAAAAAAAAAACATAGATGCAATCTAAATAGTTGGGACTATTCCAATAAGCAAAATATTTAAGAGTAATACCTCAAATTCGTCCTTGAATTTTCAAAAATCAGTTAAATTTGTCCCTTAATTTTGCGAAATATCTATTTAGTCCCCGAATTTACAAAATGTCAATCAAATCAGTCCCTCCGTTAAGTTGGTCTGTTAACGGATGTGACGGATACCGTTAACCTCTTACAAGGCTTACCACGTCAGATGCCACGCAAGCAGGGACCAAATTGATTGATTTATAGAAAATTGCCAAGGACCAAATTGATTGATTTTCAGAAAATTGTCAAGGACCAAATTGATTGATTTTCAGAAAATTACAAAATTCCTCAAATATATAAATTTGGAACCCTAATGTTATAATTTGTCACCTAGAGTTCAAAATCCTCAAAATTTCTTCCATGAATTGATGCCAAAGTTCTTCCCCAATTCAAAAAACTTAAAACCCTAATTTTTTTGATTCAATTCGAAATTCAAAAATCAGTGGTCATTGTTGAAGATTTGGTGTTCAAAAATGATGGGTGGTGGGCGTATGGGCAAAAACAGCTATGGTTATGTGATGTGTGAATGGTTTGTTAAAATAGTTCTGATTTTGTCTTTTGATTGTATAGGATGATGGTGAAAATTGTAAATTTTTTGTGTGGGTTGATGAAGCTGAAGAACTAGGTTATTTTAAAAATAATGGTGCTGGTCATGGAAGAAATGCAAGGTTAATGGAGAAGCCAAAGGATAGTGTCATAGAAGAGGTTTGGAGGGCAAGGTTGATGGATAAAGTTGATTGTGTGGGAAGTGAGCTTAGGTTGATCAATATATTGATATGAGTAATTTGTTTGATTGAGTTGTTTAAAATGTTATTGTATTTTGTCAAGTTTGTGTAATGTTGTAATGAAAAGAGGTTGTCAATGAATGAATTCAACCCTTCTGTCAAAAAATTTCAATCAAATTGGTCCTTCTATTGTATGTCTATCCATCATATCGATCCCAAATTAGTGAAAATACCATCAAATAAGTCCTTGAATTTTCACAACATATATCACTGTGATCCTTGGTGTATACATTTGCTGAACAAAGTAAAAAGTAAAAGACAAACACTTTGATTGTAAAAAGACGAACATTTCGTTACTTACAATTCTCAAGTTACTTACCCACAATTCTCAAGTTACCTAATATCACATAACAATCCAATTTATTATTTCGTTACATATCTATACCTTCAATTTTAAACAATTAACACAAAACTTTGTTGTCATCCTTCAATTATATTTGGGTCGAATATACGACCTTGTTAATAACACTTCAAAATTCACACACACACACACACACAAGGGCTTGGCTTCTTTCTCATCGAATCATCCACAATTCAGCCAGGGCTACGGTACTTTCATTGATTCTTCAATTTCAATCGCTTAATCTTTAATCATATGTATATTTTCTGTTTGATTTACCTATTTCATTCTGCATCGGTTCGATTTCATATTTCGAAAAACCTAAGGTTGTAAACGAATCAATTTATGTCGAAAAACGGTTATTCTTATTTGTATTGGTATTAGTATTATTAATATGTATTATCGTGTTTCTAAGCTTCTTATTTATATTTGATCTCTCTCTCTCCCTCCCTCTCTCTCTCTCAGAAACCCTAGCCGCCACCATGGACTTCGAGTTGCCGAAGGACCGTCGCTTACTAAAGCTTTTTTCGGACGAGGCACGCTTGGAGTTATATAAGTACGAAGATATGGTGGACGCTAAATTTGATCTGGCTCTTTTTGAAGAGCTTCGCGCAGCTAAATTGGAAAAAGATGAACAAAATCTTTGTTTAGATTCTGAGCAAGCTTCTGAAGTGAAGAAACCTGAGAGGTGAAATTTTTCCCCCAATTTTAGTCTGTGAATATTGTTGGACTCTGGTTTTTTTTTTTGTTAGTATTTAGGTTTATTTATTTTTTTTTTGGAATTTTGTAGGAAGAAACCAAATTCAAAAGAACCAACTGCGAAAAGGGCTAAAGTTGGGAAAGGGAAAAATGTTAATGAATCTAATGCTGAAAATGAAGTATGTTTTCTTTTAATTTGGGCTTCTATGAATTGTGTTTGGTATTGTTATTTTTCAAAACAAAGCTAGTGTAGTGCTATTGAATTTGTTGTTTAAAATCGAAGCAGCAGGAGGCTTGTGCAGTATACCATGTTTTTGAAGAAATGATTCAGTTACCTGCAGCAAAGAAGATTTGTGATGAGCATAATGTTGATGAAAAAATTCTCACAAAAGTCTTGGAGAATTTGAAGAATTCCATTACCCAAGAAGCTTTGATTCAACTAGAAAAAAGTGACAAAGATGGCAGTGCTTTCCCCAAATGGTTCCTTCTTCTCCTTCTCTTCTACTGACACCGGACACGACATGGACACAATCACGCCGACACAGCTAATAATTTGAAACAAATCATATTATTCAGTGTAATTATAAGTGTCGGGGTTGGACACACACCAGGACACGCCTAATCCGAGAAGTGTCCATGCTTCATAGGACTCTGATCTCTTTTTTTTTTTTTTTTTTCTTTTCACTCAGATTCTTAAATAGTTTTTTATTTTATTTACTAATTTTATGATTTTTATTTTTTTTTTGTTTGTAAATTTTTTCAGTGATGAGAGTAAGAAAGATGTTCCTGTTGCACCCGTTGACACGCACAATTGTAGCCTTGAAGCCAAAATCAAAGGTAATCAACGTTATTCCTCATAAACCCTAATTAGGAATTATTATCAAAATTTAAATAACTTCGCTTGTTTATTTTCGTATTTGATTTTATTTAATTTGGTTGTTTAGATTCTCATGCTGTTGAGCAAGCTGCTGAAGTGAAGAAACCCGAGAGGTGAATTTTTTTCCCCAATTTTAGTTTGTGAATATTGGACTCTTGTTTGTGTTAGTATTTAGGTTTAGGTTTATCTATTTTTTTGGAATTTTGTAGGAAGAAACCAAATTCAAAAGAACCAACTGCGAAAAGGACTAAAGTTGGAGTATGTTTTCTTTTGGGCTACTACTAAGTTTGTTTCATAATATGCTTTTGTTTATTTTGCTCTGTTTTCTGAAGCTGGTGCTATATTTATGTTTAGGATCAGGAGGGATATGATAAGGAAGATAAGGAAGGCCAATTTGATGATAAGGAAGCCCCTGCACCAGGAGAGGTGGAAGAGTTAACAGATGAGGAGTAGTGGTAGCATTTTGGTGCTCTTCAAACTTGATTTCTCTATTGAACCGGCTTGATTTAGGCTAAAGCTGTATAGTTTCGAACATGTCTCAGTTATGTTTACTGTTTTAATGAGTTTGAAGTTTTTGTGCAATATCTTTTCGCACTGTCCTTGGAATATTGCTAATGCCTGCTACATTATTTTCTACTAGTAAAAGTGTGTTGTTGCCTCTTCTATATCCTGCGATCATGTTAAACTTGCCAAATGCATTATCAGGTTTCAGTCTCAGTTTTCTATATTTTCTTTTCTGCATGTTTACTAGGGGAAATTTTCTTAACTGAGGGATCTGTTAGATGGGCAATGACTTCTGTGAATGGATACCAGAGAAAATCCTACTTAACCAGATGCTTTGGTTCATTACTTACATTATTTTGGATTAGGTTTATAACTTTACTTTTGTATCGGGGATTTTTTGCTTCAATATTGATCACTGATGTTTAGTTGCTAATTTTTTATTGGGTTCTGCACTTTACGATAATTCCTATCCCTGATGGTCTATTTTGTAATATTCGCTGCGCTCACTAGTTCGGTATTTTAGCTCACTGTTTTGGCATTCAAACTGTGTCATTTGTTAAGATATAAAGAAACTTTCTAGTTAATTTGCAAAACCAGTAAAGTAACATTGCATAATGGGACACTGATCCAATTATGAACTGCTTGTGTTCAGTACATCCAACTTTTGCAAGACCTTTTTTTTATTTTTCTCTGCTGCATTCTTGTTCTGCGTTTCTCTACTGTGTTTATATACCTTGTGCGTAGTTGCCTCTTGCCTAGCATAGTAATTTACACGGGGGCTTTAAATCTTTATGTTTCAGGATTGTGGCATGGTTAGTTTTCGATTTTTCCTTTCCATTACTTTACTAATAAATACACTTGTTGAATTTATGTATATATGGAGTAGATAGTATATCCCTGATTGGTTTGTTTGTGCTTTGTAATTTGAGCAACCAATGTTTTGTTGATAGATGTGCACTTCTTTTCTCGAGCAACCAATGTTTTGTTGATAGGAGATGTGCACTTCTTTTCTCAATATACTGATATATAGAGAGGTAACTAACCTTGATTAAGTTGACCTCGTCGTGGCCATGCTACATAACAAATGTTACCTTTCAAATTGTTGGTTTATAGATGGCAAAGTTAATTTTTTATTTTCTTTTTCAGCATTTTGAAGACTTTGTTGTGAGACATTTTATCAGTCGTGCTCATGATATCATGGTGGCATGCAATGCATACATGGAAGGTGCTAAAATGAGGTGTTTGGTTAAAGGTGCGGTTCAGGAGGGTGGCGAAAGCTGCTCGGGGCAGTCTAAGACTTCTTTAGCTAGAAACATGAAAGTGGCTGCCCTAAATTTTACAGGAACTGGAGCTGTGTACTCTGGGGGTATCATTCCTATGATGACAAAAGCAAGAGATCAAACGGTCTCAGTGATTTATAATAGTTTGTTGGCTGAACGTATGAAAACGATTGTCAAAGAGTTTATAAGAATTGGAGCCACGTGCTGCGAGAAATTCCTTGATTGAGCAACAAGAAACGGAAACGAAAGAACATTCTCAATGAAAACTTGATTTTAGGATTTAGCTCCACCTAATAGGCAAAGAACAATGTCAACACTTAAATTTAATGGTTATTCTTTCGCTGTAACAGCGATCTTGCTCAAAATAGTATCATTTACTGTTCTATCATGGTTTTACTTGTATAATACTAATGCATCATAAGCATCAAATCCATCAATTCAATTGGTTTATGAAATTTGTAAGAAGGTTGTCATTGTTGAGGTTATGCTAAGCTGAAATAGTAAGACCAATTCATTAGAGGGAGAAGCTGAAAATTCACCTTGGAAACAACATATTGGGCAAAACTGTACCACTGGTTTTAAGTTAATTTAGAGTTGAACTCATAATCATGCATATAAATCAAATCAAATGCACATAAAGAATAAATTGTGTTGTGTTTCTTTCCACTAGCATTCTAGTAATATTGCTGGTGCCAAAGACCTTATGAAAAATATGGTGCTAGCACACAATATATGTTGGACATTATCAGATTCTTGTAAATCTGTTTAAAGATTTATACGGACAAATTTTTTTTAAAAGACTAAATTGGAAACCAATTGAGTAATGATTTTTCATTTATAATGTTAAAATCTGGTTCAATTAATCAAATGTAACGGCTAATTAGTGTATATATTTTTAGTCTACTTAGTATATATATTTTTAGTATATGTATAGTTCAATTTTATTCCAGAATTTTATTCCAGGGTATAGATAAAAGGAACACAGTGCTCTAAAATCCACTGTATCGAAAAAAACATAAAAAAACTAAAAAAAAAAAAAAGGCCGTAAACTAAAAAAATAACGCCGTCTGTGGGAATCGAACCCACGACCACGTGGTTAAAAGCCACGCGCTCTACCAGCTGAGCTAAGACGGCTTATTGAAATATGTTCATTGCTTTTATATATATTCAATCTTCACGTGTGATAAACTTTCAGTTCTATTTTCAGTATTTTATTAGGGAATAATTAAAAAATATCAGTTAAATCTCATTATAATATCAACAACAGGAGAAATAATATAGGTTAAATATTTGTTTAATTGTCATATATTTCAAAACAATTATAACTAAATACGATAAAATATGAGCACTTTAATGCTAGTATATCTAATAAAACCAACATATTTGGAAGAAAAAATCGAACCAGCAACTTTGGAAGAGTAAATCGAATTTGGAAGAGTAAATCGAATTTTACTAGGTCCACAAAGTTAAATACTCCTACTCTTTTTTTTTTTTTTTTGTGAAGAAATATATACTTATAATTTTTTGGTGGTGTCTGGGGTTCGAACCCCGGACCTTGCATATATTATGCATTGTTCTTACCAACTGAGCTAAGCTTACGGGGACAAAAATATATACTTATATTAATACAGTAAAAGAATAACAAAGTTTTTTTTGAGGGAATAACAAAGTTTTATGTCCAAAACAGAAAGTTTAGAACAAGTGGTTGGTGTGTTGAGTGTGTAATAAAATTTGGAGTTTCAAATTTAATTCTTAATGTGATAAAAGAAAAAAGAATAACAAAGTACAATAGAAGACTTGTTTCTTTTCACATTCATGGATACCTTGTGTATGGTTGAAAGAAATTTAATAACAAAATAGAAAATTTGAGAAAAAAGAAATAAACCAAATTCATTTTGTTAACAAATAATTTTCATAATTATGTATTTAACTCTAGCCTTATACAAATATAATGTCGGAGGGAGCATTCTTAATATAGAATATGATAACGAATGCTCAAAAGACACTTGTTAACAACCTTAAATAGTAGAAAAAAATTATAAAAATTGTTGAATTCAATTTATTAGAAATTGAACTAATTGATTTCTTCAATAAACATTTTCTTAATTAAGAATTCTTAAAGAGTGTCTTTAGGGCACTCGTTAACAAGGTCAAAAAAGAGAGTTAAGGTGTTTTTTTAAGAGAAACAAGAATGAAGTCTTCTTTGTTTCAAAAAAAAAAAATTAAGTCCTCTTTTTTATGCAAATAGAGTCACACCAACATAAAAATGAATTAAAGTAAGCATCATCCTCAATTTGTATTCACACTTTTGCACTTTTTCCGGAGACAATTCTATTTAAAGTAGATGAACAACACATAAAAAAAAAAAAAAAAAAAACTTCTCATAGGATTTATATTTTACAATGATCAAATCAAATACACCAAGTCAACCCCATTGGGATGAATGTTTATCTATAAAAACATGCAATAAATAGCCAAAGTCAATGAATGCAGTATCAATTGTTTCACTCATTAAGAACAAGAATTATGGAGCAGCCATAATTTTACAAGCCAAATATGTGAATAGCCTTGTGTACATACATGTTAAATGACAAAAATTTCAATCTAATGAACACTTGACTCTCTCTTTTTGCTGAAAATTTCATTAAAATCTGCAAACAAAAGACCTTAGGCCCTAAAAAAACTGTAACTCTTGAATGCATTGTTACATTGACAAACAACATACTACTAACAATAACAAGAATATGCAAAGTGGTTTTTCTTGGAGATATAAGGGGACAAGAAACTTGTTGCTGAAGCCGATGAATCTGAAATTACGGCTGGAACCAATATTTGTGTTTTACCAGAACCGATCCTTTTACCAGCTACGTTCGCATACAATAGACCCGAAATTGCTGGTACAAAAACATCACTCTCGGTACTAATGTAAAAGTCAATCACATTCTCCAATTCAGAATCTTTAGAATCTAGGAACTTTGTCTTCTTATCCGCCGGCATGATTGACTCCTGCAACATTTTTAAGAGGAAATACGAGATATATTACACTTTTAGTATGAAAGATTGTAGACTATTCAAATGTGTGTGTGGGACTTTGATTGCCTGCAATCACAAACTCACACCACAGTCAGCAGATTAGTGATCGTTGGATGAGATCAGACGGTCCAGAAAGTAAGCAAATTTTGATTTTTATTAAACTCTAAAATACTAAGCTTGAAATATGAACCGTCTTATCTCAATCCTACGACCATCGATTTGCTAACTGTGTGAATGGGTGGGATTGTAACTGCAGGCTATCCAAACCCGTGTGTGTGTGTGCTCATGTGTGTGAGAGATAGAGATGCAGAAATAAGAACAAATAGCTCACCTTCGTGTAAGTTTTAGGAAACAGGTCCTTAAGAGAATCAAGGCTATCATCCCACCTTGATTGTGTCAAATAAATTGTGGTATCCTTATCAATACCAATCTTTCTCAAAAACACTGCAATCTCTTGTGCATTGAAACAGGTCTTCTCTCCATCATTATCATCATTTCCTTGGCAACCTTTCTTGTTCAACATCTCCACTCTCAAATCCACAGCAATAAATTGACCGTCTGATTTTCGGCTTAAAGTTCTAAGCCTTTCAACCATTGAGTCGACAAGATCATGTATTTCCGGCTGCAACTCCAAACTTCCATACATTGCTAAGCATGCAATGGAATCAGTGTCACCTTTTTTCCCTGACTTTCTCATGTTTATTGAAGGAAAGTAAGTCGCTAGCCTTACGTTTCCCTTTGATCTATAAATTGGTTCAACGTGTCGAGCTATGTAATCTTCGGTAACCCGGTTAGGGACCTTCACAGCAGCAATTTTTTTAGTTGTTACATGAGAAGGAAGATCTTTTACCACTTTGACCACTCCTTCCATGCTTTTCATGAACACGTCAACATCATAAATATCCTCAAAGTTCCTGAGACATGAATTATATTAGGCACACACCATGAATTATATTCCCCCCCAGAACGAAATATAAGCAAAACTTCACCAAATTATTGATCGTGAATGTGACATTCTTTTATACACCGAATCTTTTATGGTCAGAACTAACCTCTTGTCACCAGGTTGGCTTCCTCTAATGTCAGGGATCACAAGTGATGCTCCGAGATATCTAGCCACAATTACTGCATCTGCTATCTGGACATGAAGCATATTGGTGACGAAAGAAGAACAGGGAAATGGAAAATGAAGGAAAGTAGAGAAAATAAAGAATGGATACAGCTTCAAATTTTACAATACTGCATTGGCTTAAGGAGCACATCACACGCATATATGTAATATCATAGCAATGAAAATTAGCAGTCTTTTCATAACTATCATTGGTAGCATATCATAACTACTACTACTACTAAGTTTGTGTTTGGTTTTGCGGTGACAAAAATTGAGTTTGAATGAATTGATTTTGTAGAGGCGATTCCACCTAAATTGTGTTAAATGTAAAGTGGTTAATAGATTCATATTGAAGTGGGTTGAACAATTAATTTGAGGCTAAAAATCAATTGTAGAAGCAAAAAAAGCTTCAAAATATGGCTTCAAGTTTATATCAATTTTGGAGGCAAAATCAGTTCTACTTGAAAACATCCAAACATCCACCTAAATATACAATAATGACACCATTTCTTTTGGTGGAGAAGAAGGAAATCATCTAAGGGAAAATATCTTTGGTGTTTGAGAAATAGCCGCAATATCTTACATCACTAATACCAACAAAAATCCTCATTTTGATAAGTCAATCACAACGATTGAATGGTTTACCTGAGATAGGTGGTACTCTGGACCATTGGTTAATGAAAAGGTAACAAACCCGTCTGTCTGCTCCACTTCGTCTGCCAACCATCGACAAAATATGAATTAATAATGAAAGAAAATACAGAAAAATACAATCCAAACGCATATGGCTTCCTCGAAAAGTTGCAAAACTTAAAATTTAATATTACCTCCAGACGGCTTAACCCAACACGGTTTTAACTCGTCAGTATCTCCCTTCCAAAGCCCTATATTCTTTCTTACATGTGTAGTATCCATCTTTACATTTTCATAGGTTGCATCATCTGTTGATCCTGGAAATTTATTATCCTTGTAAAGCAAAAACAAAGAGTAAGACAAGTGAGTTTAATAAATTGAAACTTATATAAAAAAACTAGAAGACTAATAAAAACAAATCCGGATCAGAAAAGCACTTGCATCTGTATTGATAATAAGCCGAGAGAAAATACGATGAGAAAGCTAAAAACAGAAGAAAAAATGAGTTTATGACTTTCCTATTTATCTAATATCTATCTTAGATTGATTAATATATTCGGCAGCTCCATGGTTCAATTAAAACGGTGTTTTTCGTTCAAAGGACATGAACAACAATCTATTTTTATCGGGGAGGGGAAATTTGTTAGTAGCAGGGATCGAACCCTGGACTCAATCGGTGTCCAAACTGATACCACTGAGCTACACCTTCGGGGACACAAGGACAAACAATTGACAGCTATACAACAAAAACACTAGATTTTCTCACCAAATCAGAAACATTTTCTTGTCCAAAAAAATTCAGACATAGAGCATTATTACATGTGATGTCTTCACACAAATCAATCAATAATTTCACAACAACTATACTAGAGTCTAGGAATCATAGCCTATCAGTATCACTGTCCAAATTATACTCCCTCCGGTCCTATATATAAAAAGTCAATATACATCAATTATTCAATGAATCTAAAAAGTCAATTATTTGTTTTATATAGGACTGGAGGGAGTATAAGCTATAGCACTACTCATATATGCCTTCAAATCATCATTTCAATGAAAAATCAACATCCACAACAAACAATTAATATCTCCTAGTCTATAAACTAAGGATCTAACATATCTACAAGCTTAAAGATGCATAGACAAAAAAATGATTTTTTCATTGACCTTTGAAAGTTAAAATTCATTTCATTTTCAATAAAATTAATATAGAAATTCAGATCCCCTAAAATTAATTAACTTTGTTCATAACAAAAAAAATGGAAAGTTTGAAAAAAAAAAAAAAAAAAAAGATAAAGTAAGAAAACCCTTTAAGAGATTCATATAGAAAAGAAAGAAAAAAAGTGAAAAATTGAAACTTTGGATAAAAATGAAAAATGGGTCTTACTTGAACAGAATCAAAATGGTCTCTTTTAATCATATGGATAAGCATAACAAACATAGTGAGAGTGAGGATACCAGCAACTACTTGTCTCAAATCAAAACCCATTTTCTTGTTTTAGAGGAACTGAGAGAAAGAAGAAGAAAAAGAAGAGAAGGTTGAATTGAAAGAGAAGATGAGAGACAAAGCAATGTAATATAGTGAGACAGTGAAGCACCGACACTTTCACTGACAATGATGTTCTTCCTAATATCCTACCTGGACTTTCTTTCTTTTCTTTTCTTTACTTTTTCATTGTAATAAATTCTGTGAGTAATCTTCTCATTCAATCTTGGAAAATGTTATTCCTCCTCATTTATTATTGGAAAATCATTGGTGTTTAATTAGTAAAATTTTGATTTCTATATTTTTTAAATGGTCGTGCTAACTTGTGCTATAGGGCACAGCACATATTAAAGTTTTTAAAAAAAGAAAATATTTATTGAAAAAAAAATTTCAATCTTTAGAGTAATAAATTGGGGAATTAGTCACTTTAGTCCTTGAATGGAAGAGGATTCGTCACTTTAGTCCTTGAATGAAGAGAAATTGCAAAACAGTCTCTGCATGGTCAATTTTAGGGACTAAAGTGACTAACGGAGTCTACATTCAGGGACTAAATTGACTAACGAAGTTTGCATTCAGGGACTAAATTGACTAACAAAGTCTACATTCAGGGACTATTTTGCAATTTATCTGCATTCAGGGACTAAAGTGACGAATCTCTTCCGATTCAGAGACTAAAGTGACTAATTCCCCGTAATAAATTGGTGCAATTTTCAATGTAAAATTTCTTTTATGAGTATATTAACATGTGCATGTTAGTATTTCTCTTTTTTAAAAGATTTGATAGGGTTATTTTTGTTGACCTTCGATTTCAAGGGGAAGTGAGTAATTTGAAATGTTAAGTAAAATTTGACTAAAGATTGTTTCAACTAAAAAAAAATCAAATTCAAATTTTAAATGGAATTTATGTTCTTCTAAATAACGATTGATTGTTTGGTAAAATTCATTAAACATTGAGCCTGTTTGGTTCAGCTTATTCCAAGACCAGAAGCAATTCTAGAGCCTCAAAAGTGAAAAACTAGATTTTCAATGGTGTTTGGTTTGGCTTTTCAAAATTGCTTTTATCCCCCAAAAGCAATTATCCTTGAAGCTACAAATCCTAGCTTCTAGCTTTTCTAGAATCAATTCTCCAATAAATTTTATATTTTATTATTACAACCTATTATTTTCCTCTATTGCCCTTTATCAATTCTCCTTCTTTTTGTTTGTAATTTAATTTGATGAACCAAATTTAATCAAAAAACTTTTTTTTACAAGAAAAAAAAAGTTTATGGTGATCAAAAAACTTTTTTTTTGAAAGTGGTAATCAAAAAAATTAACGAATATTTTTGTAACTTAAAAAAACTTTATTATTTTTGAAAGTTTATTTTTTTTAAACTTAAAAAAAAAGTTAACGAATATTTTTGTAACTTAAAAAAACTTTATTATTTTTGTAACTTAAAAAAAAGTTTATGGTAATCAAAAAACTTTTTTTTTGAAAGTGGTAATCAAAAAAATTAACGAATTTTTTCAAAACTTTTTTTAACTATGTCTAAATTCTATGTCTATTTTAGTAATTATACATTCAAAAGCAATTTTGATCAAAATCATCCAAACAACATTCGATTTGTTTAATCAATTCTACATAATTGTATCCAAACATAAATCAATTCTCTCATAATCAATTCTGTCAGAATCAATTCTATCAGAATCAATTCTGTCAGAATCAATTATATTCAAAGCTGAACCAAACACACACTGAATCTACTCATAGATTAAAATAGTTATATTGATTTGAAATTACTATATTAATATGAGTATAATCGAATTTTAGCATTGTGTATATAAAAAATGTGGTTGATATGGAAGGTATCATATATTTTTACGAGTAATACACATGACAAAAAATTCTAAACTTTGTTATAAATCATTCATAATTTTTTTTTTAAAATAAAATTGATTTATAAAATCTTTATGAGTGTTAGTATTTTTACGGTGTCCTAATTGACTTTATTTTTTCTTGCAAAGGTCTCCTATTTGACATTTATTAGTAGTGTTAAATGCTTTCGGTTACTTATACTAAAAAGTAGACTCCGTGGTTTTATTTGACTTCTTTCTCGGAAAATGTCTTCCAATTCTTATGAATAATTTTTAATTAAATATTTATGCAAAATAAAAAATAGCCTCATTCTCTCAACAACAAAAAAAAAAACCTCATTCCTCCTTACAAAAAAAACAGTGACATTAATAAAGGTTTACTTCGGGAGTGTTTGGATGGATGGTTTACGAGGAGAAGGGATGGAAAGACTTACTTTTCTTTTTTAAATTACGAACATTATAAAATGATTTTTAGAAAATTGAATTAACAGGATGAAAAATGATGATATAATACTTCAAAAACACTTAATTTATTTTTTTTAAAAAAACATTTTACATTGTTCGCAATTTAAAAAATAAAAGCGAGCCATCCATTTCCTTCCCCTCCTAAACCCTTCCAAAACACCCTCCCTAAAAAAGAAAAAGTATAGTAAGGTTTCAAATTCTATAATCTTTACCTATATATAAAAATGGTACACTGTTTTGGGATGTAAAATACTTTTAAAATGATGAAAGACCTAATGAGTTATCTCAATTGATAAATATTAAAATGGTCTTGCTAACAAAGTGTCATTGAAGCACTTGTCAAGGATTTAAAAATAGAACTTCCTCTCTTTTCTCTTCTTTCTAAATCCTAGACGTCGCCACTTTATTTTCTTATCTTATATTCTGAAAAGAAAAAAATAAGGTGATTTAGAGTCAATTTTGACCCAAAATCACTCATTCGAATTGTTTTTCCTTCGTTTTTAATTAAACAAGTGATTTCACATATTTTTAGTTTTCTTTCATTTGTTTTTTTTATTTCTTCGTCTTTGCACTCTGTTTGTTTTGATTTTTCGTCTTTATGCGGTGTAGTTTTTTATTCAGGTTGAAAGATTAGTTTTGAGCAAGTGCAGATTCAATCAATGGTTTTAGCGTACCCAAAGACTCTGAATTTGTATTGTATCAATGTACTTTATCAATTTGAATGAATGAATAATGTTTATTTGTGTAAAAAAAAAAGGGATTTAAAAATAAAAAGAATTGATAACTTTCATGTGAAAAAATAAAATTATGTTTTAAGGTGTTGAATACACAAATCTCAAGATAAAATTTGTACTTTAAACTTTTTATCAAGTGTCATTCCCATTTTTCTTTAGGGAAGTAGTATACCAATTTGTTACTAGAACTGAAACGAAATCCTTCCTCAAGATAAAAGCACTAAGGTACGGAAATTATTTCTTTTAATACAATTAGAACATCCACAACATAGCTCATTCTACGGTATTACCTAATAAGCACAAATTTTCTCTAATTAAACACCTCAACATGAACTTTTTGGCTACCCATGTTTATAGGAAAGGGAACGGTTGTGTTGATGCTCTTGCTAATCTTGGTCTAACCTTGGATAATCTTACTATTTGGCTTAAGATCTCTTCTTGTATTAGGGATTTTTATTTTCAAAACAGACTAACCCCCCCCCCCCCCCCCCCCCCCCGTGTATGCTTTAGCTCGCTGCTAAGCTATCATTGCTTTAAAAAAAAATCTCAAAACATATTATTAAATTTGTCCCAAAAATAATTTTATGTTATTTTATTGCAATAAAATTTATTTATTTCATTATAATTTATTAAATGGGAAAGAGATGGTGCTTCTATAGTCATCATTATTCACATACACCCAAATATTATACTTCATAATGACTACTTATTTAGTATGATGCTAAATAGATACACTCAACATTGTAGGCGGTCTTTTGGTTTGTTAACAAAAATCTTAATCGTAATTAATATCAACAAAAATTTGATGAAAAGCTTGTCTGATTAGGGTTAGAATCCTTTCCATTTGATAAAATAAGTGGCGTATACAATTTGAAGAGAAATAGACACAAAAAATAGATAATGAGTCCTACCACTAAGTGAATCCCACCATCATTAATTATTTCATATTTTTTTTTCAAACTTTATTTTGTTTTTTCATCTCTCCAATGAAAGAAATGAAGAGCATCTTAACTCGTCTAATCAATGATTAATGATTGAAACGTAATTAGTTAATTATTGAAATCAAAAAAAGTTATGACACAGTAACTTCTTTTTTTTCAGTAGAACCTACTGCCTATTGATAGTATTTTTCAATGGGTCATGTTAACCTGTACCCTAAGGGGCACATGTTAAGGAACCCAAAATAAGCAATTTTGCATTGGAAAACATGATAATTTAACTTTTAAGAAATTGACTGCACGACTTTTGATACGTATATTTCTATTATGAGTTCCTTAACATGTGCCCTCGAGGGCACAAGTTAGCATTTGCCTTTTTCAATCAATATATCCCAAACAAAGACAAAAGAAAATGAATCTGATGAATTCATTAAGTTAGAGATTTGGACAACACGTTGAGAAGGAGCCGTTGGAAACAAATGGGGTCATTCTATATTGTTGTTGATGATTTGTAAGCACGAGATCCGAAACCAATGGCCACAGAAGGAAAATAATTTACTACTACTACATTATCAACTTGAATTGAACAAATTCCTTTTGATAAAAATATCTTACCTTATCGAAGTTACTCCTAAAGTGGTCCAATATTTTGCAAAACTACACTGAATACACACTTGCTTCTACATGTTGAGTTTATGTATGCTCCATTTATATTGGATGAAGGACACATGACAAAAAAGATCCAATGATTGACATACATAACTAGTATCATTGGAACATTCATATACACAAATGTGAGATTTTGGATTCAGACCCGATTAACCACCAAAAACATTCAACCTATTTCTAACAATCTTGCGATTGCATTTTTATAAATAGCTGCAAATCACATTAAAGATATCAGTATAAGAAATTATTATTTATCTCTAACAATCTTGCGATTGCATTTTTTATAAATAGCTGTCAATCACATTAAGGATATCACCCTGGGAAATTATTATTTTTCTTTAAACTATAAAGCACATATTCAAAGCTGGACACGATACAAATACAAATACGTCAATAATAATCTAGGAGAATGAAATACTCAATGTGATCACATATGTTGATGTCGGACACGATATATATTCGACATTGAAACATGTTTAATTTGATGAGCGTTTATGATTTATAGGTTTGATTCATACATCTTTTTAGGAGAGTGTTTGATTCATACATAAAAAGCAAGAAAATTGTTAATTAATTAGTCAATTATGTACTCCATAATGGAATAAAAACAGGGATATAAAAAAGTTGCATTCAGTATTAGGTACATGTCTCCATCTAACAAAGGAGTATCAACCTTTCATATTGAAATAAAGATTGACCATATAGCTAGTCATGTTTGGATATCCAATTAATCCGCCTCAATCAAAGAGTGGCTTCTTTGCAAAGGTCCTCCGCTAAACCCTCCTTCTCATGTCATCAATCATATCATGTGTGCATGTATAGTTTCAAAAGTCCAACCAACTTTTCATATTAAGCTAAAACTTAAATTCATAATAATCATAGGGACATTGAATGTTATTAATACCGAAAATGATTCTTTAACACACCTGACACATGCAATATTACTCAATTATTATCATCAATAATATGATTGAGATAGATAAGGAGTAGTAAGAATCTTTCATTGTAACGAAAAACCTAAAGACGAAACACAAGAATTGCATTATGTTTAGTTTTTTTTTGTAGTGTTACAAAGTAACGAGGCAAAAAAAAAAAAGAACAACGAGGGAGAGCCAAAATTAAGTTCCAAACTTATCTCTCAGAATGAGAGATTCCATGCATCGTGGAAGACATTTCCAACGAGTAGAGCACCTTGCATGTGATCCTTCCTTAGCCATAAAATCTGCACACGTATTTTGTTCCTTAAGAACATGCACTAATGTTGTATTATCATTTCCATATAAAACATCTCTAATATGAAGGATGTCACTAGCATAAATGTGCAAGGTATGATCACGACCATCAGTAAGCAGGTCAACTGCTTCCAAACAACCAGTCTCACAAATAATGTTGGCATAACCTTTTAGACTACAAAAATCAAGACCTATATGGATAGCACGTAACTCAGCTAATAATGCATCACCTCCAGATTGGATAGCATTGTGTTTAGTTTACAATTACATATATATCCTCAATTTATTTCTATATTATCATTTTACCCATGAATGATCATAAAGGTAAATATAAAGAGATTTTTTAAAGTAAATAAAAAAAATTGTAAAACTTATCAAATAAATTTAAAGGTTAAATATACTTAATCCTTATAAATTTACGTTTTTTTTTTTAAGTTTAGTCGCTACATAGTTTTTATTCAATTTTTACTCGTACTTTTATTAACTTATACAAAAATGAGTACTTTTCGTCCTGATATTTAATCTCTATAAAAGCAAAATGAAGGCTAAAATTGATCAAAGATTTTTGGTAGGACTAAACTTGAAAATAATAAATTTCGTAGAGACTAAAAAGAATATTTAACTCTAAACTTAATTTATAGATATATTAATCAATATGATAGTAACTTTTAAAAAAATGTATGTATTCAATAGAGTGCTATTGAATGAGTCTAACTTTAATTTAGGTCTTCGTGTGTACTTTCTATCACTTCTATTTTTTTGATATATTGCAATTTCATCACTTATCTTCATGTGTGTGATAGAGAGAGATATATGCATGCTCCAAAATAAAATGATGGATCCAAGAAGGGATTATACTATTTAAGTCAAAAAGAAAAATGGGGTTGGGATTATATTAACAATTGAGACAATAACAAACAACATGTGTAGCATGGTAGTTGTCATTTGTTTATGTGACTAAGAGAAACAAACAAAGAAAACAGGTAACCCATTTGGTATCCTTAACGTGATTTGTAGCCATTATAGAAAAAACCAAACCATAAAGGCAGGAAACCAATAATATTAAGTACAGACAACAATGGCTATGACGTAGGAAGTGGTAAAGTTAAAAGGTATGTTTAAAATTTGAATAACTTTTTTAGAAACCTATTTTAATTTATTTATGAAAAATATATTAAAATTATATTCTTAAAACGAGTTTTAATTTCTTAAAAGTTTACTAATGTAACACCCAAGACTGACGAAGACGAAGAGGGGTCGCTGGTGCATAAGGCATGATAATGAGCGGCTCCGACAGCTTTTAGACGAACCGAATCACATCGGAATGAAAGGGATCCTAAGACCGTGTAGGTATGAGACTACATGGTTGAAGGAAAGCTTATAAGAATTGTTTGATATTGCCTATATAACAAGATGCATCTTCTTTTCGGTAGCTCATTTCATAAGAATTCCACAATTTAGCGTGCTTAACTTAGAACAATTTTGGGATGGATGACCTTCTGAGAAGTTTCCCAGAAAGCGTACGAGTGAGGACACAACACGCTGAAAGACTCGTGTTGATTTGTGGAGTCAGTCGGCAATCCTTAAAGCAGACTGGGATGTTCCAAGTGGTATCATAGCAGAACTCTCCCAATACGATGTGGTTCAGAGACGAACCAAACACAAGCAGGTGGGTATGTAACATCCAAGACTGACGAGGGCGGGGAGTAGTCGCCGATCTTTCTCTACTATCAAGGTACACATAAAAGACTAATTTTGATCTTGTAACAAAAAACCAAAAAAGGGATAATTTATGGACCCAAATCATACGATTTTTTATTTAAAAAATCACTATCACATGACCAAGGAATGCAGTGCAAATATATAGCAGGATCTTCGTAATTGGATATTTTAATTGTAACTTTTATACAATGAACAATACAGTCATTTAAAAGTATTATTATAACGTGTACTTTAAGAAAGCCACGGACCAATGTCACTCATTTCTCGTTCTCTAGTGGCTCATTATTATTTTATGTATGATCTTGTATGATTTATGACAATGATAATGATAATAATAATAATTATAATCCACTCATCTGTTATTTTCTTAGAAGAAAATTACTCATCTAACTTATGAAATTGTTCATTTACTACATTAGCGACAGTTAACTATCGCTGATACGCCGACACTTTTAAAATTGGTTGAACCGATTTAAAAAATGATTGAACCGATTTTAAAACATTCGAACGAGAGTTAACTACCGTTGAAAAATGTCAAGCAACAGTTAACTTTCTCGTTGATGCAATGAATGAGCAATTTCAGAAGAATAATTTCTTCCCACAAACCCCTCACATTGGTTTACCAATGCCCAGCCCGTGATTTCCTCAACTCAACACAGTCAATGGATTAAATTAAAATATAAATTATATTTTGTTTTGAACTCCTCGTAATTAGATTTTTGGCATTTTATCTCTTTCGACGTTAATCTCCCATTTGTATCTATTATTAGAAGGATTGAAAATAAGCTTATAATGTGTTGAATTGACTGAAAAGTGTTTTTGTATAATACAAAGAGATAACTAACTTCTATATACTTGTCTAACTACGTACCTTCTAACCGGATATAAAACTAATCTAACATATTAATAACCGTGGTTAAGTTAGTAAATAACTTAATAAGACCCAATATTTATCTCTCTTGTATATGAACACAAGAGCGAAGCAAACCACCTTTATACGAAGGGGCCAAATATAAAGAGATGTTTATCGTTAATAAACATCTCTTTATAGTTCTTTAAGAGATCAAAAATATCAAAGTAAGACAAAATATATCCATTAAACAAGTAGATATCTATTAATATTTTTATTTTTAATAGATTTCGACAAATAATCTCATTTGAGATTTCTAAATATATATTATTAAGGTAGTTAATTATTAAATATACTGACCTATTCAATTAAAAAAAATATCTGTTGGGCAGCTTTACAACACAAGGCTTCACCCCCTGTATGAACAATTGATAAGTGAAGTAAATGTAGACTGCTTTTATTACACATCAAAGAAAGCCACATCATCACAATCTCAACGATTGCATAGAAAATAGTTTACTTTGCTTGTATCTTAAGTCATCATTCATCAATAATAAGTTATAAGTAAGCTTGTTAGGGATAAGTTATGATCAACTACATGTGTATGATAAATTACATGTGATGCACTAGCAATCACTATAAGTATATAAATGATTGTTGTTTCCTCATTATTCGACCAAGAGAAATGAGTTTATTGTTTAGATTTACCCCTTCACATTACCTTTGAATCCATACGAGACTTATCTCTGGTCCGTGTGATTGAGCATTAACCCCATAAACCATTGACAAGAAAAAAATGGCTTCCCTAAAGAAAAAGGAAAAACTGCCGACAAGAATTCATGCAAATTATACATTAGGATATTCCACTATAAGTGTAATTACGTTAAAACAGTTCATACAAAGTATAAATTATACCTATATGATGCAGATCATAGGAGTATAATAAACCACTATTTTTTAGGTTGAGATTTTGTTGATTTCACGGTGGTCGAAAGCAAATCGCATCAATTTTAGTTTTAGCTGTCATTCATGGTGGCTTAACCATTATAACTTGTTTGGGGTTCATGCTGTAACTTTCTTTGTTTTTGTGCCTTTTTTTTTTTTTTTTTTTTTTTTTTTGCTTTTATCAGACTTTTGATGTAACTTGATATTTTCTTTTCTGATTTCCGATGAACATCTTGTGCTAGAAAAACCAAGTGCTTTTAGTACTATATAATCTACTTTAGCTTCTTCAAAAAAATATTGTTGATTTTATAAATGGAAAAAAATGTTATATTTATGAGCGAGATGAAACAAATAAGAGGTTAGACATTCATTTTCGTATTATTACTCCAATTTCTTATTTTATTTTATTTTTTGCTATATTAATGTCTATTTTTTTTCTTCGAGAAAAGAAAAAAGAGTGTGGTTGACTCAGTTGTTAAAAAGATAAACTTTTGAATTATTTTTTGAGTTGACTAAGTTCTTTGTCGCTCCTACAAGTTTGACTTGTTTAATTTGTCACTTTAAATAGTTTAAGTTGAAGTTTTGAACTCGACCATTTATGTTGGGGGTAATAATAGCCACAAAATTAGGGGTGACAATTTGACTCACCAATCCATCTTGTTGTTTTTCCGTCTAATCCATACAATAATTATATGGTTAGATTCGACCCATCCAACATTTTTTAAAAGATCCGATGAAATAGTTTTTTAGGGATTGTTCATTGGGCATCTAATAATTGCTCATACACACTTATCGAAAGGTAGTTAACTATTTATGTTCATCACTTTTTAAACCGGTTTAACTGATTTGAAAAGTAATTAAATCGATTTAAAAAGTGATACGAACGATAATTGATTGTCGTTGAAGGTATTTAGCATAACTAGCTGCCTAAAGAGCAATTACTAGTTGTCTAAAAAGTAAAACATGAAAGTGATATTGTATGTATTTTATGGTTTGATTCAAATGAAAAACACATGAGAACAAGACTTTTGTTATGGTATAAGTTTGACGCAAATTAGACAGTTGCGTTCGATTCAAATCGATCAAGAGATATCTTTTGATCCAATTAGATCGTAGATCTTGATCGTTATGTGAAGGGAAATGTTCAAAATTTTGGGAGGCCAACGGGCAATCAAAAGGGTGCATTGAGTATTTTTCATTATTATGGTCGAAATGCATGAAATCTAAAATCACCATTAAGCCCAATTTTAAATACATTAATAAAACTTGCTTTATAGGCCCCTCAAAATGCTCACACGCCTTTCAAACTACCTTAAATGCCCCAATTTTGCAGAACCGAGTCTTAACACCCGATTGATATGGTTAGGGAGTTAAGCATCGATCCTCTTGGGGGTGATGTATGAATTAACCCAAGATTGGTTGTTAGGATTTGATGCACCTGTTGCACAAAACATAAGAGTTTTGTTTTTCATAATTGCAGAATTACATTATCAAATTCACACCACACATCAATCAGATAAACCACATTAATATTGGAATAGTACAAAACTAAACAACTATTAGGGGTGTAAAAAACCCGGGCCATTCTAACAACTCATACCGGATCGGGCGCAATGGGTTGGGTTTGACCCAGTTAAAAAATAAATAGGGACGAAAATAAAGGGATAGGAAAGAGACACAACTCGAATAGTGATCGAGTTCGGGTTACCCCTCGGGTTAACCATCATGTCCCATCCCAATTTAGTTCAAGGACAAAGGCGTTTTTTATAATATTATTTATTATTTATATATCCTTTTATAACACTCTCACACTCGACTCACACTTTCTAATTCTTGAAGGTAACTTGGCATTATTTAGGTTCATGTTGTTAATTTGTTATTTATACATGTATGTATTTTGATTGTTTATTTTCTATATAATCATACATAGTGTCATAACAAATACCAAAGTTGTGCAATGAAAGGTAAGATTCAATATTGCTACCTATTGGGGGGTTTATGAGCAATGTAACGAGCTTATAGAGCAATTTCCAACAATAACCACCTTCAAGCCCATCTAAGAATCCATTTCCACCATTTTAGAAAAAAAGATGAAAATAACGAGATATGCTTTCAAAAGGTGACTTAATGCTCCAGGGTCGTTATAATTGCAGCTGTCCAAATTGTCAGTAGAGATTTGATGTTATTTTATAAACTTTTAACTTTATCCGTGTATTGTTGTGTAATGTGTTGCCTAATGCTTCACTTTTGTTGAAATTCAAACACTCGTGCAATGTTAATTTAAAGCTGAATTAATTTAATGTTAATGAATCATGAAAGATTATGTAATGTTGTTATCTATGACTTGGAATAGTTGTTGTATTGGTTTTACTTCTCCTGGAATTGTCGTTCTGAATTACAAGTCATAAACATGCCAAAAATTGGCTTGGTTGAGAATACAACATGCATTGGCTGCACAACTGCCAACAACGGTAGTTAAATACCTCTGTGACAACTGCAGTTAACTACCATTGAAAAGAGACCAAATGCAGTTAACTATTGTTGCGACCACCAAACGGCAGTTAGATGTGAAGGTGAGAAAAACACAAGAAGGGGGGGTTGAATTGTGTTTTGAAAAAATCTTCGTTTCTCCTAAAAACTGAACACACTGCTTAGAAGCTAAGTGAGACAGCTTCTGAAGTGATAATCAGAATCTAAATGCAGCGGAATAAAACAGAGAGAGAAGAAGAACGACACAAAGCAATTATACTGGTTCCTTCCACAATCCGGAAGTAGTCCAGTCCCCCTTGCACTTCAAAGGAGATTTCACTAAGAGTAATATCTGATTACAATTGCTCAAGCACACAAGCAAGAGACTTCCTTTGCTCAAGCACACAAGCTAGAGACTTCCTTTGCTCAAGAACACAATCAAGAGACTTCCTGCTCAAGCACAACTGCAAGAGACTTCCTAACTAAACAAAATTACACAGAAAATTGTTTAAGGTTGAACACTTGATATACAATCAGAGGTGCTCACAATACAAATCAGATACAGACTCAATGGACTTAAGAATTTCTAAGATATGACTTTGAGACACAGAAATTCTAAGTGAATGCAGAACAATTTCAGCAGAGGTTTGGCACTTGTAAAAATGTTGTGAGTCTTTCGTTCAGCGTTCTTGCATTGCCAAAACTCTAAGTCTTCACTCCTTTATATAGAGGTGTGAAAGAGACGTTGTGAAATTGCCAGCACACCAAAGAGTCGTTGTTTGAAGCTTGATCTTTCACCAATGATCTTTTGCCTGATTTGGTTGTTGTCCTATGAAGAACCAATTTGAAATCCATTCCTTATCCAAAGGAACATCTATGCAGGCGAAGCCGTATTCTAGAGCTGTTTTCTTGTCTTGTAGCGTGGACACAAAACAGAGTAGTGGAGAAGGTGGTTGTACAGTTCGTACAATAGTACAATGTCAACGCTTTCGTCCAAATTGCAAGCACATGCCTTCAAACACCTTTGAAATGACCGTTGCAATGTTCCACTAATTTTCTGCTGTGTTTTCGAGTCCAATAGACAGCTTTTGCAATGTAGATTCTTCAATCTTTAAATCTTCTGCAAATCCAGTTGATCTTCAGCTTCTGGTGAAATGACTTCTGATGAGGCAGCTTCTGATGATGCAGCTTCTGATGAAGCAGCTTCTGCAGCTTCTGATGGTGCAGCTTCTGCAGCTTCTGATGGTGCAGCTTCTGATGATGCAGCTTATGATAATGTGGCTTCTGGACCTCTTGTCTTCAGGAGCACTATTCTTCAGGAGCGCTATTTCTTCAGGAGCGCTTTTACTATCTTCAGGAGCAGCTTGACTTCAGGAGCGCTTTCCACTTTCAGGAGCGTATTGCCTTCAGAATCGTCTAAGCTTCATTTTCTTTTGCTCTTTATTTGCTCATTCAGAACCAATTAATGATGTAACTTTTTAACTGTGGTCCTGTACACTTGAACAAATATTAGCTAGTCCAATTTACAATTTTTAATACCTTGTTATCATCAAAACTCTTTGAGGTTCATTGTTAAACACATTTTGTTCCAACAATCTCCCCCTTTTTGATGATGACAAACAATAGTATTTAAAAATTGTCAATTGTTGTTAATCTAATTAACGAGTTGACTTTTGGGGTTTCTGAGGTTTGTAAGCTCAGAGTCTGAGGTTTGTAAGCTCTAACTCCCCCTGAGTCTGATAGTCTTTAAGGTGAGGTTTGTAAGCTCCCCCTATGTTCTATCCAGGTTAATTAAATTCATTTTTCGCACAATAATATCAGAGCTAAAAAAAATTGAAAGAATTGACTTATAGATAAGAAGAATGGTTCAATTAATTTTATTTGAAATTTGATACTTCACCCTTTTTGATACACCCCTTTAAAGGTAAAACAAAAAGATAGAAATTTTCAAAATTTTCAAATATTAATTAATGGGGCTCAGAGCCTTTAAATACTATCACATATACTCCCCCTTTTGTCATTAGCAAAAAGACATAAACAAAAAGAAGAGATGAGAAAAAACATAAGTTTAAAGGTTCAGAGCATAATTCAAATTTAACCATCTTCAAAAACTTAAATAAACAGGTCATAGCAAGCATTATTATCAAAGCAAATAACAACACACATGATATAAACAGTTAATGATATTCAGAAGCAAGAAGAATTCAGAAGCTTAGAAGCGAAAAGAACTGAATCAGAAACAGAGATGATCAAAGAATATTAAAAGCCTAAAGAGACAGAAAAATAAGCTAAAAGTGTGCAACTATGGGTTTGTCTTATTTCTCTAAAATCTTCTTCAGAAGCTCTTGAACATCAGCATACTTCTTGTCCATATCTTTTCTGTAGTTGTCTTCTCTGATCTTGGCTTCTTGCATATCTGTTTTATCTTGGTTTTCAGGTGTCAAACATTGATTAAGTTTGAACCTTTTTAACCGGTGATATCTTATTTTTTCTTGGGAAGGGAAAAAGTAAGCAAAACCCTTGAGAATCGAGGTCCGGGAGTTGTTTACGCTACGGGAAGGTGTTAGGCACCCATAACGACTATAGTATCCTATAGGAACCGTCTTTATTTTCTACGCGCGCGCTTTATTTTTAAATGCTATTTTGAAAGATGTTATTTACACCTAAGGGTTTTCTAAGTGAAGAATTGGAGGGAGAAGAAAGCGTTTGAATTTTATTTTATTTGAATTGAAGGAATTTTGTTCCTTGCCTACGTACCCGTTTAAGGGATCAAATCCACCGTAGTTCTCTTCCAAAAAATGTTTTTGTTTTTGTTGGTTGATTTTAAGTTTGAAAATTGGAATTTGAAGAATGAGAGAGAGAGAGAGAGAGGCCTCAAGGGCATAAGGTTGTGAAAATGTGAGGTTTGATTAGTTATTTGCAAAAAGGTCTAAGTATGATTAAAATTCTTTAAGATTTTTGTTTAAGAAAAGAAAAGTAAAATTCAATGGGATTTTGATCCCAAGGTTTATTAGAAAAAAAATATTTGAGTGATGTTGTTCATATTTTTTGGAAAATTGATTTTTCTAAGTGTAAATCCTAAGCATTCATCTAAACATACAATCCTAAACATACATCTAAACATGCATATCCTAGCCATATACCTAAAGTGATGTGTGTGCATGTGTCGGTGCTTGTGTCGGTGTACATTATTAGAGTCCATTGTCCTTATTACATCATGCCCTAGTTTACATGCTATGGTCTTGCAAGAATTAAAAATTGCATAAAAGAAATTACAAAACTCCTAGGTCTTTACATACTAAGCCTTGGTAAAAATTAAAGTGCAAAAATGAAATAAAAATGGAAGAATGAAGTATGCTTATGGAGATGAGACATGAAACAAAAAAGGTTAGTAGCATGAGTGAAATAGAAACAACATACTAAAGGCATAGTAAAGGGAATGTGACTTGAAAGTGAAGTAACAAGCAAAATTAACTAAAAGTGATAAAAGAGACTTGACATTTTTTAGACATTTTGGAAAGGGTAAAGATCATAGAAAAGATAGGGTAATGACATAAAAATAACCAAGATATTATGAGCATATGTTTTGACACACTTTGAAGCCAAGAATTTACCAAGAACAATTGAAAAGATTAAAGTGCAAGGGATCGACATAATAACATGCCTAAAATAAATCATTATGGACCTTGTGAAATGTGAATCCAATGATTCTAACATCATAGCCAAATTTTCAGTCATGATACAAGAATCAAAAGGACTAATATTTCACAATGTTCACAATGATTCCTATAAGCATAGTTATCACATTTATTCCCACATTTTTTATCAAGACTCAAGTGCAAATTTAACAAGCAAACAAGAATGAAACTCACATACATTTTTCATGCTTTGGAGGTAAAATTTAATATGCACAAATTCAAGAAACACACACAAGAAAAAAACTATGCAAGAGAACATGATTAATTTGGAGTTTTTTCTCAACACTTTAACAAAAATGAAAATCAATGGATTGACAAAGAAATCAACATATCTTCATACATTTTTTAGATCCAAATTAATCATGTATCAATGCTAAGAACAATTAGAATTAACAAGACACGAACATCGCAATTTTTTAGGGAAAAAAAAAACTAGTGCAAGATTCAATCAGGCAAGGGGTGCAGCAAGCATTGCAAGGGTGTATTCAGCAAAACTGCAGAGAAACAACAGAAAAGAAAAATATATGGGCCTGGAGCGGGTTAACTAGGCTGGACCGGTTCAGGAACGGGTCGGTTCAACTGAACCGGTCCAGCAAGGGTAACATAAAAACCAGTTTGGTACAAGCTTCTTCTTCTTCCTTCAATCGTTCATTCTTTTCTTTTCTTCTTTCATTTTCAAACATACAACACATACCACTAAGACCCTCTTATCTTTCAAAAGACATCCTTCATATCTAAACACACAAGCACAAAACAACAACAGGGCCTCACGTCACCCCCCTTCAATCTTCTCAAATCAAGAACAAAACTCAAAACCGAAACAATTATACACACGACGGCAAAAACGCAAACGCAAATCCTTCACACTAAACTCAAATTCGATTGCAGAAACAGAGAGCAAAGGATGAACCAGTAGCAAGACGACATGATTACATGCACATATACAAAACACAGATCGGAGCGAGAGAAGAAAAATGACGATACCTGAACTAAATCGGAGGAACGAACAAACTTAAAACGAAAGGCTTCCACAAAGTTTCGATCCAGCAAACACCTCCACCGATCTGGACGCTTCTCTTCGATTCTGGATTCTTTGTTGTTGAGTTCAATTCACGTTTCAATCGGATTGGTAACAAATTCGTTTCTGTTCCGGATTTGCAACAAATTCGCTCCAATCGATTCCAGTTTCAAACACGTTCCATTCGTAACAGATTCGGACTCGTTGTAGCTTGGATGGTGTGAAACAAATTCGTCGCTGTTGTAGTGTTATTTGGGGTTTTTGAATCGGTAATGGTGGATTCCGGTCGAGATGTGGTGGTTATGGAGATTGTCGATGTGGTTGTAGGTTTGTTGTGGTGGTTTTGGTGGTGGTGGGAGGTTGTTATGGTGGTTTTGGTGGTGGAAAGTGGTGGTTGAGAGTTAGTTAGGGTTGAGAGAGAAGGTTGTTAGGGTGGTGGAAGTGGTGGAAAAAGTTAGTTACGTGGAGGAGAAGGAGGGAAAAAAAGAAAAAATGGTTTTGTGACTTTTTTTATGAATTTTTGTGGAAAATGATTGAATTAAAATTTTGTTGACTCTTTGACCCATTTATAGGCTAGCTCATTGACCTTGGACCAATAGGATAGAGACATGTGGCACTTGGACCCTAACAAACTTTTGTGGACTAATAGCATTTGGACACATGACACCTGAAAATTATTTGGACTAACAAATGGACTAAAACACAAAATGACAAAAAGGACTAAAAAGTAATTAAAATAAAATTGGTAAAAAATGTAAATTGAAAATAACGTAAAGTGAAACGATTAAAATTGACAAAACGGACTAAAACGAACCAACGACTTAAATGAGGTACTTTAAAGTAACCTCTCTCTGCCGAAATTTTGTGTAAAATGACCAAAATGCCCCTGGGGCTAAAACGACTAAAAATGACTCAGATGCAAATTTTGAAATGGATTTTTAACAGGGAATTAAAGCAAGAACTTATACAAGCAAAATTAAAAGACTCAGAGACAATTTTAAGAGATTAGACAGAGCTTTAACACTTGAAAAGACTAAAATGCCCCTAGTGGCTAAACTGACTCAAAATGACTTCAAATGCAATTTTTGAAATGGATTTTGACATAGAATGGAATCGAAGTAAAGCCTTATGCAACCTAATTAAAAGGACTCAAACAAATTTTTAAAAGACTGAAAGAAATTTTAATCATAGGAAATGACTAAAATACCCTTCTATGTGAATTTTGCAAATAATATTGAAATAAAATGCAAAGAAAGATGTAATTGATCAGAGACATATCAAATGACTTGAAATGCAAGAAAAGAAGAATTGAACAAGTATTTTTAGGTCCAAAATTAGGGTATAACAGCCGCCCCTATTTAAGTTTCTTTGTCCGGAGAGTCAAGAGACGAGGTCTTTGACTTGACGGGACGAAGATACTTAAATATTAACATTTGCACTATTTTTGGACATAAAAATACGCTCTTAGATTTTCAAAACATGAATGCCATGCAATACTTTGATTATGAATGCAAGACAAACGACTGGAGTCTATGGAGCATGTCATGTCACTGGGGATTCAGGTGGCCATTGACAGGGTAGACAAACCAGGGGACAAAAGATAGGTACAAGCTGTTCTTTGGATCGAACCTGCCACTTGACCGAGAGATACAAACAAGAGATGGGTACAAGTTGTTCTTTGGATCGAACCTGCCACTTGACCAAAGAAATACAAACAAAAAATAGGTACAAGCTGTTCTTTGGATCGAACCTGCCACTTGACCAAGAAATACAAACAAGAGATGGGTACAAGCTGTTCTTTGGATCGAACCTGCCACTTGATTGAAACCACAGCCATATAGGCAGATACAAGCTGTTCTTTGGATCGAACTTGCCGCTTGATCAGAAATATAGACAAAGGGTAGATACAAGCTGTTCTTTGGATCGAACTTGCCGCTTGATCAATACCACAACACGTAAGTTGGTGCAAACTGTTCTTTGGATCGAACTTGCCGTTTGACCGATAACAAAACATAAGCAAAGGTACAAACTGTTCTTTGGATCGAACTCGCCGTTTGACCGGAAACATAGACATATAAGCAGGTACAAGCTGTTTTTTGGATCGAACTTGCCACTTGACCAATAACAAGATACAAATTGGAGGTTGGATTTGGAAAGATACAAATTGAGAGTAAGTTGATATTGATCTGATTTGAAGATAGGCATGACCATTTTTGTTGGCCCAAAAGCAAATTGAGAATGAATTGACATTGATTCGAATTGAATTGAAAGTTTGAGATTGAAAGAGAGATTGAGAATTGAGATTGATTAGAGACATAGACATTGGATTGGAGAGTTGAAATTGACAATGAGATCGGATTGAAAATTGAGATTGAATTGAATTGAAATTGAGATTGGATTGAAATTGGAGATCGAGTTGAAATTGAAATTGAGATTGCTTCGAATTGAGATTGAATTGAATTGAATTTGGGATTGAAATTGAGTTTTGAATTGAAATTGGAAATTGATTTGAATTGAGATTGAGAATTGAAATTGGACTGAAAGGTTGCAATTGATTTTGACAGTTGAAATTGGAATTGTGATTGGATTGAAATTGGAGATTGAGATTGAGTTTGAAATTGAAATTGAGTTGAATTGGAAATTGAATGTTGATTCAAATTGAAAGTGGAAATTGAACTGAATTGAAAGTGGGAACTGAGTTGGATTGAAAGTTGAAATTGGAAATGCAGCATGTATGTATGGTATAACAAGATTATTGAATGTATGAGCACATAAAATGCATGATTATGCATGTATGAATGCTTGAAATGCATGATTGGTTTGTAATTTGACAAGAAAGTTTCACAGAGATAGACAAAACATTGGAAGATTGAGCACGTAGTGGCTCGTGCTGCAACATATTCACAGGGGAAAACTTCTTTGGAAAGACCGTCGTTTGGGAGACGTATCGAAACCATGGCTGAAGGCAATAAAACTTGTAAAGGAGGGACCCTTGGAAGGTTCTTGGATACAGGTCGCCGTTGCTAGGCGTGTCAGTGCTGGGTAAACATTGGATGTTCGCATCTGTGGTCAATGCTTTTCAATATTTCATTCTTTCATTTTTCAATCCCATTTTTGCCTGAACCGCCCTTTCGGGTTTTCGATTCACCGGGGAATAATATTCTTTTCATTGCCCCATTTTTGCCTGATTTGCCTTCACAGGTTGTCAATCAGCGGGGTGCTTATTTTTGCCTAAGCCGCCCTTTCGGGTTTTCAACTTAGCGAGCTTTTTGATTTTTCATTCTCATTTTTCTTTTTATTTTCATTCTGTTTTTTCATTCTTGCCATTGACCACAGACCATCTTGGGGAGTAACCTGCTTGTAACATGTATTGAAATAGACATTGACATTCATTTATTCATGCATGTTTCATTGAAATGTACCCTGTTGCTCAGGTTTGCTTTCAAAATAGACAAAAAGATTTTTCAATTTTCACAGATGTTTGTTTCAAATATTGACATTATCAAATATAAAAGAAATATTTTGTATATAGCACTGAAGGTAGAAAGAAAAATAGAGTTTCAAACAATAGCACAGGCTCAAATTGATGTAGAAGAGTGAAAATCAGCCAAAGGCATGACTTCACGGATTTACAAAGCTTGGAAAATGGTAATTTTATTGGTTGGTGATACATTGAACACGATGACCGCTACATTTCATAGAAATTTTGAATTCACAAGTACAGAAGCTTCTGATGAAGATGATCATTGACAGTTGTAGATGCCCCAAGGGGTGATGGTGATTTGCCAGATATAGTTACTTGTCTTTTATCAACCTCATTCTTGCATGAACCGCCCTTTCGGGTTTTCGGCTCATCGAGGCACTCATTCTTGCCTGAGTTGCGTACAATCTCAGCGAGCTTTTTTCATATTCATTTTTTTTGTCCCTGACTTTTGCCTGGATCGCCCTTTCGGGTTTTCGATCCACCGGGAAGCGCATTTTTGCCTAGGCCGCCCTTTCGGGTTTTCGACCTACCACGCTGTTCTTTTCTTTCTAGACAAAGTATTTCTTGACTATATCGGCATTAACAGGATTTGGAAGCTCAACACCATCCATGTGTGTAAGAATCAAAGCACCACCAGAGAAAGCCTTCTTGACAACATAAGGACCTTCATAGTTAGGTGTCCACTTGCCCCTTGGGTCGGGTTGTTGACTTATCCTTCTTTTCAATACAAGTTCGCCTTCCTTGAATTCTCGAGGTCGGACTTTCTTGTCAAAAGCATTCTTCATTCGCACTTGATACAACTGTCCATGAGCCATAGCATCCATACGTTTCTCTTCAATCAGATTCAATTGATCGTACCGACTTTGACACCATTCAGCCTCAGTTAGTTTTGCTTCCATGATTACTCGAAGAGATGGAATCTCCACTTCCAGAGGGAGAACTGCTTCCATACCATATACCAAAGAGAAAGGGGTTGCCCCGGTTGAACTGCGCACCGTAGTACGGTAACCATGCAAGGCAAAAGGTAGCATTTCATGCCAGTCTTTGTAAGTAGTGACCATCTTCTGAACAATCTTCTTGATGTTCTTGTTAGCGGCCTCAACTGCACCATTCATCTGAGGTCTATAAGGAGAAGAGTTGTGATGTTCAATTTTGAATTCTTCACATGAAGCTTGCATCATGCTATTGTTCAGATTGGAACCATTGTCAGTGATAATTTTGTTGGGAACACCGTATCGACAGATGATGTTATTCTTGATGAACTTGACAACCACTTGCGTGGTCACATTTGCATAGGAAGCAGCTTCAACCCACTTGGTGAAATAGTCAATTGCCACTAGAATGAAACGATGTCCGTTGGAAGCTTTTGGTTCAATTCTTCCGATCATGTCAATGCCCCACATAGAGAAAGGCCATGGGGAAGAGATAATATTGAGGGCATGTGGAGGCACATGAATTTTATCAGCATAAATTTGACACTTGTGGCATCTCTTAGCATGTTTGTGGCAGTCACGTTCCATAGTTATCCAGTAATAGCCGGCTCTTAACAGTTTTCTTGACATGGTATGGCCCGAAGCATGGGTCCCAAAAGTACCGTCATGTACATCATGCATCAATTCCTCAGCTTCTTGCTTGTCAACACATCTCAACAAGACCATGTCATAGTTCTTCTTGTATAGGATTTCTCCGTCCAGAAGAAATTTGCTAGCCCATCGTCTCAAAGTCTTTTTATCCCTGTTGGAAGCACCAGGTGGATATTCACGATTCTGCAAGAATTGTTTGATGTTGTAATACCAAGGCTTTTTATCATTCACATCTCTGTCAGCTTGATCTGGCATATTTTCAATAGTGAACACATGAGCGGGTCTATCAAGACGCTGCACTTTGATTACGGGCACATCATTCCAATGATTGACACGAAACATGGAAGATAAAGTGGCCAGAGCATCAGCCATCTGATTTTCGTCCCGAGGGATATGGTGCAACTCAACCTTTGTGAAGTATGTCAACAGATGTCTGGCATAGTCACGGTAAGGGATCAGCTTCTCATGATGAGTCTCCCATTCACCCTTTATCTGATTAATAACAAGTGCAGAATCTCCATAGATGTCAAGGTGCTTAATTCTCAGATCAAGGGCTTCTTCAATGCCCAAGATGCATGCTTCATATTCAGCTATATTGTTTGTGCATTCAAAGGTTATTCGAGCAGTGAAAGGAATATGGTGCCCCTGCGGAGTTACAATAATGGCCCCAATTCCTTTACCATAAGCATTGACAGCACCATCAAACACCAATCCCCATTTGCTATTGGGATCCGACCCTTCATTGATCAGTGGTTCTTCACAGTCCTTTGCTTTCAGATACATAATCTCTTCATCAGGGAAATCAAACTTAATCGGCTGATAATCATCAAGAGGCTGACAAGCAAGATGCTCAGCAAGGATACTTCCTTTGATTGCTTTCTGAGCTTTGTACACAATATCATATTCAGACAACAACATTTGCCAACGTGCGATCTTTCCAGTAACAGCAGGCTTTTCAAAGATGTACTTGATTGGATCCATTCGGGATATCAACCAAGTTGTATGATTCACCATATAATGACGCAGGCGTTTGGCAGCCCAAGCTAAAGCACAACAAGTCTTTTCAAGCATTGTATACCGAGTCTCACAGTCGGTGAACTTCTTGCTCAGATAGTAAATAGCATGTTCTTTCTTTCCAGTCTCGTCTTGTTGACCGAGAACACAACCCACGGAATCATCTAACACTGATAGATACATAATCAAAGGCCTTCCTTCCACTGGTGGGACAAGGATAGGTGGTTCCAACAGGTATTCTTTGATGCTATTAAAAGCTTCCTGACACTCATCATTCCATACAATAGGCTGATTCTTTCTGAGCAATTTGAAAATTGGTCCACAGGTAGTAGTCATGTGAGATATGAATCTTGAAATATAGTTCAGAAGTCCGAGGAAACCTCTGACTTGCTTTTCAGTTTGAGGAGCCGGCATCTCTCTGATGGCTCGGACTTTATCAGGGTCAACTTCAATGCCTCTTTGGCTGACAATGAAGCCTAGCAATTTTCCAGATCTTACACCAAATGTGCACTTGTTAGGATTCAACCGCAGCTTGTACTTTCTTAGCCTTTCAAACATCTTTTTCAAATACACAACATGCTGCTCTTCATCACTTGACTTCACAATCATATCATCAACATATACTTCAATCTCTTTGTGAATCATATCATGAAACAGAGTTGTCATACCTCTTTGATAGGTAGCACCAGCATTTATCAAGCCGAACGACATCACTTTATAACAGAACGTTCCCCACGGAGTGATGAAGGACGTCTTTTCTCTATCTTCAGGTGACATCCGTATCTGGTTATAGCCAGAGAAACCATCCATGAAGGAGAACACTTTAGATTGAGCAGTACTGTCAACAAGCACATCAATATGAGGCAATGGGAAGTTATCTTTCGGACTGGCTTTGTTCATATCTCTGTAATCAACACACATTCGAACTTTCCCATCTTTCTTTGGTACCGGTACGATGTTGGCAATCCACTCAGGATATTCAGCCGTCATGAGGAAACCCGCATCAATTTGCTTCTGCACCTCAGCCTTGATTTTAAGAGCCATGTCTGGACGAGACCTTCTCAATTTCTGTTTGACAGGAGGGCATTCAGGTCTTGTCGGTATCCGATGTTCCACAATCTTGGGATCTAGACCCGACATATCTTCATAGGACCATGCAAAGACATCTGGATAATCATGGAGAAGCTGAGTGATCTTTTTTTTCACCTCTGGCTCAAGTGCATCACCAATCTTGATCTCTCGCTTGTTTTCTTCAGTACCCAGGTTGATAAGCTCAATTTCTTCCTGGTGAGGCTGAATGACTCTTCTTTCTTGCTCAAGCAGTCGAGTGATCTCATACGGTATCTCTTCATCATCTTCCTCATCTTTAGCTTCATACACAGGGGATTCAAAATTTGGAGGAACCATAGGGTCACTGTGTTCAACGGGTTTATTGCGGTTCAATCTGCATAATATGATTGGGATGATTTTTAGAAAAATGTTTTCTATGCAGATTTTTGAAATTAATAAGAAAATACAGATGTTTTGGTTTTTTCTGGCATTACCATTATTTCCAAGAAAAAGGCACTAAAAAGTAAAAAAACAAAGAGTCGTGAGAAAGACGACAACTTTTATTGATAACGGAAATGCCGAAACAAACATGCCCTTACAATGATATCACTTTCGCCTTGGGCAGAGCGAAAGGATTGTTATTTTGAAAACAAAGAAAAACATGAGCAACAAGACACATTACATGGAAGCATGCATGACTAAAGGAACATCAATGGCCTCCCAATTTCTCACAGTGCCTCCTGGTACGACAACTGTAGGCACCTTACTACTTTCAGCAGTATCTTCAGTAATAGCATTGATGAACCCAGCACTATAGAAAGTTCCTGTCGAAACACCAGAGGTTGGGGAGAATCCAAGGCCCTCTTTACGCTTTTTTCCCAAAATCTGAATCACTTTGCCCCAGCCAGCAGCTTGTCCTTCTTGAACAGCCTTCTGGGCATCCTTCAATGAAGCCATACTAGCACTAGCCCTCCGGGGCTCTGCACCTTCAACAGTCAAACCTTGAAATGACGTCCCTTCTGCGGACCCTGCTTCAACACAAGAGAAAGATGACACTTGGCTAACCAGATATGCTTCTTCACCATGCACAGTGACAATCTTACCATTCCTCATAAACTTAAGCTTTTGATGCAAAGTAGAAGTTACTGCTCCAGCGTTGTGAATCCACGGTCTTCCGAGGAGACAACTGTAAGAAGCATTGATGTCCATGACCTGGAAAGTAATCTGAAATGTCTCAGGGCCAATGGTAATTGGCAAGTCTACTTCCCCGAGAACATCTTTGCGAGATCCGTCAAAAGCCTTAACCAGATAGCTACTTCCTCTCAGAGAAATTCCATGATGACTCAACTGTCTTAGTGTAGATTCAGGCATTACATTTAAGGATGATCCAGTGTCCACCAACACATTGGATATCATGTCAGACTTGCAGTGCACCAGGTTGTGGTGTTTCCCTGCTTCGGGGAGTTCATCGTCATCAAACCCCAAGTTATTGCAAGCGGTAATGTTACCCACTATTCCATCAAACTGATCCACAGAGACTTCATGATCAACATAGGCCTGTTCCAGTACCTTCATCAACACTTTCCTGTGAACTTCTGAGCTCAAAAGCAGAGACAAGATGGATATCTTTGACGGAGTTTGCAGCAGCTGGTCAACAATCTTATAGTCACTCTTTTTGATAAGCCTCAGAATTTCGTCCAGATTAGACTCTTCAATGGGCTGGCCCGAGGGGCTGGCATTCTCTTCCTCAAGGTTAGCCATGTTTCTTCTCTTGTACAATCTTGTCTGATAAACTCTATCTGGTTGGTGAATCTTGCGAGCACGAGCCACCTTTCAGACTGCGGCAGAAGAACCAGGAGACAATGAGCACGGGAAGCCATTTTGTGACTGATGAATGATGCATATGATGCATGCAAATGCGAAAAGACTCTTTTTTGTCAGAGGACTTTGTCAAAGTGGTTGTGAACATCACGGAGAAACACGGTTTTATTTGAAAATCTTGAGCAAAACTAAAAGTTTAGTTGAGATGGTATCACTTGGTGTTCACATCC
The DNA here is from genome assembly GCF_051527215.1 of Medicago sativa. Classification (NCBI taxonomy): domain Eukaryota; kingdom Viridiplantae; phylum Streptophyta; class Magnoliopsida; order Fabales; family Fabaceae; genus Medicago; species Medicago sativa. The sequence goes on from NC_140752.1 coordinate 6,683,837, forward strand.
GTGATGTTCAAAAGATGACTTGTCTAAGTCCTTCGATAAATGCATGGGAAAAAGTTTATGCATGTATGCATGTATGCATGAATGCATGATTATGTTCAAGTTCGGAGAAAACATGGTGGGTTAAAGTTCAAAGTCGAAGAGTCATGGGTGGACACGGTGTCCGCTGAATCTAGGGCTTTAGGATATAGTAACCGGGTTCTAAAAAGGTTCCCAAGTTGAAACCTTCTCCAACGTATATCACGGTGTCACGAGACAACACTCGCTCCATGATTATCCGTGGAAGATCTAACTTGAGTGTAGTATCGCGTGACGACTAAAACTCGAGACAACACTCGGTTTAGCCTCCGCACTACGTCCTAGAAAATGGCCATGGATGGGTTCGGTTATCTACGGTTCATAGCGTCATAGAACAATTAGAAGTAAAGTGCCTAAAACGCGACAACACGCGCCGACAACATCACTCCCAAAATGCCTTAGCTATGTGGGATTGATCGCGTAATCCAAAACACGAGGCAACCCCCGGAATGAATTGTCGATTATATCCCCCCTAAATCCTAAGTTCACTCAGCCCGGGTGTAGGACTTTTGATATTCTCACCCCACACGTTTGCAAGAATTTAAACATTTATTCACATAGGAAAGCAAAAAAGAAGCAAGTAAAAATGAAAGCGCAAGCGTGGAACTAAAGACCAGGCGTAACTCTCGAATGTCCCCAGTGAAGTCGCCAGCTGTTTTATCTTGGTTTTCGGGTGTCAAACATTGATTAAGTTTGAACCTTTTTAACCGGTGATATCTTATTTTTTCTTGGGAAGGGAAAAAGTAAGCAAAACCCTTGAGAATCGAGGTCCGGAAGTTGTCTTCGCTACGGGAAGGTGTTAGGCACCCATAACGACTATAGTATCCTATAGGAACCGTCTTTATTTTCTACGCGCGCGCTTTATTTTTAAATGCTATTTTGAAAGATGTTATTTACACCTAAGGGTTTTCTAAGTGAAGAATTGGAGGGAGAAGAAAGCGTTTGAATTTTATTTTATTTGAATTGAAGGAATTTTGTTCCTTGCCTACGTACCCGTTTAAGGGATCAAATCCACCGTAGTTCTCTTCCAAAAAATGTTTTTGTTTTTGTTGGTTGATTTTAAGTTTGAAAATTGGAATTTGAAGAATGAGAGAGAGAGAGGCCTCAAGGGCATAAGGTTGTGAAAATGTGAGGTTTGATTAGTTATTTGCAAAAAGATCTAAGTATGATTAAAATTCTTTAAGATTTTTGTTTAAGAAAAGAAAAGTAAAATTCAATGGGATTTTGATCCCAAGGTTTATTAGAAAAAAAAATATTTGAGTGATGTTGTTCATATTTTTTGGAAAATTGATTTTTCTAAGTGTAAATCCTAAGCATTCATCTAAACATACAATCCTAAACATACATCTAAACATGCATATCCTAGCCATATACCTAAAGTGATGTGTGTGCATGTGTCGGTGCTTGTGTCGGTGTACATTATTAGAGTCCATTGTCCTTATTACATCATGCCCTAGTTTACATGCTATGGTCTTGCAAGACTTAAAAATTGCATAAAAGAAATTACAAAACTCCTAGGTCTTTACATACTAAGCCTTGGTAAAAATTAAAGTGCAAAAATGAAATAAAAATGGAAGAATGAAGTATGCTTATGGAGATGAGACATGAAACAAAAAAGGTTAGTAGCATGAGTGAAATAGAAACAACATACTAAAGGCATAGTAAAGGGAATGTGACTTGAAAGTGAAGTAACAAGCAAAATTAACTAAAAGTGATAAAAGAGACTTGACATTTTTTAGACATTTTGGAAAGGGTAAAGATCATAGAAAAGATAGGGTAATGACATAAAAATAACCAAGATATTATGAGCATATGTTTTGACACACTTTGAAGCCAAGAATTTACCAAGAACAATTGAAAAGATTAAAGTGCAAGGGATCGACATAATAACATGCCTAAAATAAATCATTATGGACCTTGTGAAATGTGAATCCAATGATTCTAACATCATAGCCAAATTTTCAGTCATGATACAAGAATCAAAAGAACTAATATTTCACAAAGTTCACAATGATTCCTATAAGCATAGTTATCACATTTATTCCCACATTTTTTTATCAAGACTCAAGTGCAAATTTAACAAGAAAACAAGAATGAAACTCACATACATTTTTCATGCTTTGGAGGTAAAATTTAATATGCACAAATTCAAGAAACACACACAAGAAAAAAACTATGCAAGAGAACATGATTAATTTGGAGTTTTTTCTCAACACTTTAACAAAAATGAAAATCAATGGATTGACAAAGAAATCAACATATCTTCATACATTTTTTAGATCCAAATTAATCATGTATCAATGCTAAAAACAATTAGAATTAACAAGACACGAACATCGCAATTTTTTAGGAAAAAAAAAAAAACTAGTGCAAGATTCAATCAGGCAAGGGGTGCAGCAAGCATTGCAAGGGTGTATTCAGCAAAACTGTAGAGAAACAACAGAAAAGAAAAATATATGGGCCTGGAGCGGGTTAACTAGGCTGGACCGGTTCAGGAACGGGTCGGTTCAACCGAACCGGTCCAGCAAGGGTAACATAAAAACCAGTTTGGTACAAGCTTCTTCTTCTTCCTTCAATCTTTCATTCTTTTCTTTTCTTCTTTCATTTTCAAACATACAACACATACCACTAAGACCCTCTTATCTTTCAAAAGACATCCTTCATATCTAAACACACAAGCACAAAACAACAACAGGGCCTCACGTCACCCCCCTTCAATCTTCTCAAATCAAGAACAAAACTCAAAACCGAAACAATTATACACACGACGGCAAAAACGCAAACGCAAATCCTTCACACTAAACTCAAATTCGATTGCAGAAACAGAGAGCAAAGGATGAACCAGTAGCAAGACGACATGATTACAGGCACATATACAAAACACAGATCGGAGCGAGAGAAGAAAAATGACGATACCTGAACTAAATCGGAGGAACGAACAGACTTAAAACGGAAGGCTTCCACAAAGTTTCAATCCAGCAAACACCTCCACCGATCTGGACGCTTCTCTTCGATTCTGGATTCTTTGTTGTTGAGTTCAATTCACGTTTCAATCGGATTGGTAACAGATTCGTTTCTGTTCCGGATTTGCAACAAATTCGCTCCAATCGATTCCAGTTTCAAACACGTTCCATTCGTAACAGATTCGGACTCGTTGTAGCTTGGATGGTGTGAAACAAATTCGTCGCTGTTGTAGTGTTATTTGGGGTTTTTGAATCGGTAATGGTGGATTCCGGTCGAGATGTGGTGGTTATGGAGATTGTCGATGTGGTTGTAACAATATCATCTTCCAATTTTGATATCTTCAGCTTCTGCTCTAGTAGCTCTGTTTCAAGTCTATCATTTTCTTCTTTGAGTACCGTGTTCTCCTGAGCTAGAGCCAGGTTAGGTGCATCAATCTTTTCCAGGATCTCAGATGGAATAATCAGATGCAGCTCCTTAGGCAGGAATTCTTCAGGTTCTCTGCCTCTGATACTGAATGGATTCTTCACCCAAGTACCAAGAATCTCAACATCTCCAGTATTCTCTTCTATTCCATTCAACCAATCTTCCAGCTTCTGTTTGGCTTGCTCTTGAGCCTCAATGCATGAATCATGCAGTGCTGAAATCAGGTTGACGACCCTTTCTTTGATCCTTCTCCATTGCTTCTGATAGCTTATTATATGACCCAAGTCATTTCTTCCTGCTATCAGTCTGAGAACTTCAGAAGCAATATCTTCCCACACATCCTGTAGTACTTTGGAATTCAAGAAAATGGTGGGAGATGAAGGTTGTTTAGAGGGTTTTGGAGGGGCTAGGGGAACAATTGGTAGGTTTGATGATGATTGGTCATTTATAGTTAAGGATTGGCTAGTTGATGGTTGGTCAGGAGTGGGGTCAACTACCATATTAGAGGCATGATCATCTTGATCATCCTCAGAGTCTGTGTCCATATCACATACACCAGTATGATGGGTGATCTTGATAATTTGTACTGGTGAAAGAGTTATGGAAGCAGGGGTTGGCTCAGGAACAATGTGTTCAGGAGCGGCAGTTTCAGGTGCAGGTTCAGGAATGGGTTTAGTAACTGGTTGTTCAGGAACAATATGTTCAGGAACGGTCTTATGAGGAATTGATTGTTCAGGAACAGATGGTTCAGGAACAGTTGGTTGTTGTTGTGGGGGTGATGAAGTTGTAGGTTCAGATTGAGGGGGTGAAAAGGCTTTTTCTGGTGAAGGTTTTTGTTGTGGGGGGTCTTCTGAAACAACGTTATCAGAAGCAGCTGCTTCTGGAGTTATTTCAGAGGCTTTTTGTGAGGTTGTGTTAAAGCCAGATTGGGGTAGTTCACCTAGATAATGACTTTCTAGGTGATCTAAAAGAGAGGTGTCTTCAGAAGGAATAGAGGATGTGGTACAAAATGTGTGAGAAACTTGAGGTACCTTAGATAACATTGCTGAGTTATCTACTGCTTCTGAAGTTTCAAGATTCTGAACGTGCTCTACATTTTCAGCATCAGCTTCATCCACGATTAGCATCCTTTCTCCTTCCTCTTCTCTTTCAAGTTCTTTCATGGCTTTCACTTCTCGCCTATTTGCTAAAAAGTCATCAGACTGTTCCTTAGCCATTCTCTTCATGGCTAGAGTCACTTGAACCATGGAGCTTTTCTTGTCAACTGGAGCCTTCTTTCTTTTCAGCTTAGGCTCAGCTTCTTCTTTTCCTATTTCTTCAAGAGCTTCCTCCAGCTGCTCTTTGCTGATTACCCGATCTGCCTTACCTTTTCTTCTTTTCTGAGGAATAGAAGCAGCACCAACCTTCTGCCCTTTCCTTTATCCTTGGCAGAAACAGATTCAACTTCAGACTTAGCAACTTTTTGCTTTTTGGTTTTTGCAACAGCAGCTTCTGACTCAGTACTGATTCTGGCCCTCTTTCCTTTTATAGGAGCAGCCTCCTCCTGAGGGCTTTCCTCTTCCTCCAAGACATACTCAGCTGCTGATTTAGCTAAGATTTCAGGATTGCTTTCCTTAAAGATGGAAGGAAAGTCCCTGATAATCTTAGATTCAGCTGTAGTCATTTCCAACCACTTTTCATCTTTAGGGGCTGTCTTAAAATAATGCATGGAATGCAAGGTCCTGCTACTGATAATCTTCTCAGCAGTAGAGGCCTTGAAGCATTTGTCAGATACATCCCTTGATTTCTTTAGAACCTTCAGTACTCCTCCTTGGTGGAAGATTTCAGACAATAATCTTCCATAGGGAACTTGCTTTCTTCCTTTGATAGTGCCTTCAGTAATTGCCCAGATCCAAGACGTATCTTGGGAAGTTGATCTTGTTCTGAGTTGCCATGAAGTAAATAGCTAGCTTCTGTTGGAAATTTGGTTGATCAGATCCTCCTCCTCTCTGAAAGAAACAATCAGTGCAGAACTTCACCAACATTCTGTGGTGAATCTCCATCTCTGATGTCTTGGCTTTTAAATTCCCACCCAGAAGCAAGTTGCAGTAGCTTTGCAGAAGGATATCTTCCGTCTTTACTATTTCTTGAAATATTCCTTCTGCATCCACTCTGCATGCTTTAGCAATTATCTCCTCTGTGATGGTTACAAGAATACCCATCACTTCAGACCTTATCTCAAGGCTACTGAAGGAAGTGGGATTCAACTCTATCTCCATCTTTTTCTTCTTCGACCCAGCTTGTTTCCCTGCTACCTTCACAGGCTTTCCATTGACGATTTCAGCTCTCAACCAGAAATCTTTGACCAAGTTCACATAAGTTGGCCCATTTAGCATCTTGAAGTATCTGGACAGCTTCTGAGTTTCTACATAACCTTCCATGTCCACTTCGTACTTCTTAAGTGAAGCGAAGTCCACTGGCGATTCTACTTGGACGATTAAGGATTTCCATGGAATATCCATAGTCTTTTCTTTGTAGACTGACCCAGATCCTGATGCGCCTTGCTTGCTTGAAGTAGATTCTGAAACTTCTTGTTGCGAGCTTGATGATGCCATTTGATGATGATTGAAGAAGATTTAGAGAATTTAGGGTTCTAAGGTTTTTGTGCTTACTTCGCAAGAGGTTTGAGAGCAAATGTGTTTGTTGTGAGTGAGTAGTGTGTGAATTGAAAAAGTGTTTAAGAGTAAAAACGTTTGCAATTCAAAAGAGACAAACAAACATAACATTAATGACAAATTGGGGGCGCGTGAAAAGTACTTTCAAAGCTATTAAATCATCATTGCCCTTTTAGTTATACACCAACACATACAGGCCACGTAAGAAGTTCACAGAGTAACTACCAAGTTAGTGGGCCAGAAGTTACTTTTAAAAAGTAACTCCCAACGTTTCCACTAATTCAACTATTCAGAAGCAACAAATCCAGCTTCTGGACTTCAGATGCTGACGTCATCATTATCAGAAGCGAGTTTTCCTCAGAACCTCAATAAAGAGCTTCTGATGGACTACTGCTTCTGAACTAACTTCAGAACCTAAAATCCTATTCAGGAGCAAGCAAGCATTTAATCAGATACAAAGTGCATGTTCAAATTTTTCTTTATAAAATCAAATCTTTCAACAGTTAAAGGCTTAGTAAATATATCAGCCCATTGATTTTCAGTATCAATGAATTGTATATCTAAAATTCCTTTTTGAACATAATCTCTGATAAAATGGTGTTTGATTTCAATGTGCTTAGCTCTTGAATGCAAAATTGGATTTTTAGACAAACAAATAGCAGTAGTATTATCACAATAAATGGGAATACTGTTAGCAATTATCTGATAGTCTTCCAACTGATGTTTCATCCAAAGTAGTTGTGTACAACAACTTGCAGCTGAAATGTATTCTGCTTCTGCTGTAGACATAGCAATAGTTGTTTGTCTTTTGCTAGCCCAGGATATAAGATTATCACCCAGAAATTAACAATTGCCACTGGTTGACTTTCTTTCAATCCTATCACCAGCATAATCAGCATCACAGAATCCAATTAGCTTATAATCTAAGGATTTCCTATAAAGGAGTCCAAGATTAGTTGTTCCTTTCAAATACCTGAAGATTCTCTTGACAGCAGTCATATGAGATTCTCTAGGATCTGATTGGAATCTTGCACACAAGCATACACTGAATAAAATATCTGGCCTAGATGCAGTAAGGTATAACAAAGAACCAATCATACCTCTATACAGCTTCTGATCTACTTTAGCTCCTTCATCTTCTTTGCTTAAGGTGCACGTAGGGTGCATTGGAGTGTTCATCACTTTACAATCTTCAAGTTTGAACTTCTTCAGAAGCTCCTTTGTGTATTTTGATTGATGAACATAGACTCCATCTTTGCATTGATTAATTTGAATTCCCAGGAAGAACTTCAGCTCTCCCATCATGCTCATTTCAAATTCATCCTGCATTAACTCAGAAAATTCCTTGCAAAGAGATGCATTAGTAGAACCAAATATTATATCATCAACATATATTTGCACAACAAGAATATCTTTCCCAAGGGTCCTTCTGAAGAGTGTTGTATCAACCTGTCCTCTTTTGAAATCATTCTTGATTAAGAAATTACTTAGTCTATCATACCAAGCTCTGGGAGCTTGTTTCAAGCCATATAGTGATTTCTTCAGTTTAAAAACATGGTCAGGATATTTAATATCCTCAAATCCAGGAGGTTGCTTGACATACACTTCTTCTTCTATGACACCATTGAGAAATGCACTCTTGACATCCATCTGATATAATATTATGCCATGATTAACTGCATAGGAAATAAGTAACCTGATTGCTTCCAATCTTGCAACTGGAGCAAACGTTTCAGTGTAATCAATGCCTTCTTGTTGACTATACCCTTGTGCAACAAGCCTGACTTTGTTTCTTGTTACTTCACCTTGCTCATTCAGCTTGTTTCTGAATACCCATTTTGTTCCAATAATGTTCTTGTGCTGAGGTTTGGGTACCAGATCCCACACATCATTTCTTTGAAATTGATTCAACTCTTCTTGCATAGCTAGGATCCATCCATCATCTGAAAGTGCTTCATCAACTGTTGTAGGTTCAATCATTGAGATTAGTCCAATCATTGACTCTACTTGTCTGAAATGTGATCTTGTTCTTCTTGGACTATCTTTGTTTCCAATGATTAGCTGCTCAGGATGTGAAGACTTGTGTTTGAATGTGTTTCTGGGAGGATCTTCTTGATGTGAGCCATCTTGTGCTTCATCAGAAGCAGTTTCATATTGCGCTTCTGATGTGGGTTCAGCTTCTGGACTATCTTCAGATTCAGCTATCTGATCAGGTTCTGGAGTAGCTTCAGGAACCTGTATCTCTGCAAAACTTTCATCTTGCTTTGAAGTTTTATCTTCAAGCTCCTTGTCATCAAATTTAACGTGCATAGATTCTTCAATACAGAGTGTTTCTGAATTATACACTCTGTATGCCTTTGACCTTTCAGAGTAACCTAAGAAGATTCCTCTTTGGGCCTTGGCATCAAATTTCTTTAGGTAGAGCTTGTTGTTCAGAATGTAACATGTACATCCAAATTGATGAAAGTAAGAGATATTGGGTTTTCTTCCTTTAAAGAGTTCATATGCTGTTTTCTCCAAAATAGGTCTAATATAGATCCTGTTTTGAACATAACATGCTGTATTCACTGCTTCTGCCCAAAAATGTTTAGCCAAATTGTTTTCATGGATCATGGTTCTGGCCATTTCTTGTAAAGTTCTATTCTTTCTCTCTACAACCCCATTTTGTTGTGGAGTTCTAGGAGAAGAAAATTCATGGATGATTCCATGTTTTTCATAAAAAGCTTCAAATGGCTCATTTTCAAATTCTCCATCATGATCACTTCTGATTTTCAAAATTTTTGATTCTTTTTCAGTTTGAATTTGTGTGCAGAAGTTACTGAATACCTCATATGCATAATCCTTACTTTTCAAGAATTTCACCCAAGTCCATCTGCTGTAATCATCAACAATGACTAATCCATATTTACTTCCATATAAGGATGCAGTACTCACTGGTCCAAATAAATCAATATGGAGTAATTCTAAAGGTCTTGAGGTTGAAACAATGTCTTTGGTTTTAAAAGATGATTTCACAATTTTCCCTCTCTGACATGCACCACAGAGTGCATCTGAATGATAGTCAATGTCTGGTAGCCCTTTCACAAGTTGTAACTTACTAAGCTTAGAGATTAACCTCCAGTTAGCATGTCCCAACCTTCTGTGCCACATCCATTTCTTATCATTCACTGATAGTAGGCAAACCACCTTCTGATCAGCCAGTTCAGAAAAATTGATTTTATAGACATTGTCAACTCTCTTTCCCTTGAACACAATGAATTTGTCTTCCTTGTTGATTACTGTACAGTTGGGTTTTTCAAAAACCACATCATAACCATTATCACAAAATTGACTAATGCTCAAAAGGTTATGTTCAAGACCATCTACCAACCATACATTATTAATTGAGGTAGAGGAATTACCAATAGTTCCTGTACCTATGATCTTGCCTGACTGGTTGCCTCCAAACTTCACATTTCCTCCCTCTTTCATTGTTAGGCTGAGGAACATGGACTTGTCTCCTGTCATGTGTCTTGAGCAACCGCTGTCTAGGTACCATGATCTTTGCTTTGGCACTGCTCTTAGACATACCTGCATCATTGACATTTTTAGATTTAGGTACCCATTGTCCTATGGGTCCTGGAAGGTTAGTACTTAAGGCTTTACTCTTCACTTCTTGTACCTTGTTCTGTGAGTTGGGTTGCTTCTGATTAACCATCACCTTAGGTTTTGGTACTTCAGAAGCAGTAACTGTCTTCTTCTGAAACTTAGATTTCAGAGCCTCAAATTTTGGTTTCACCAGACTCTGAGGAATAGGTTCTGATCTTTTCAGGATCCTAACCTTTGAAGTCTTTGAATCAGATTTGATCATAGCCTTTGACTTAGAGTTCTTTGGCCTTGAAGTAATCTTAGCCTTAGAACTAGAAGCTTCAGGTTCTGATTGAACAACAGTTTCCAACTCAGCCCCTTCTGGTACAAAGAAGGTTTTCAGACCTTCCTTGATGCATTCACAACAAGATTTTAGATTGGTTTTCTCAAGTTTCACTTCTGGAAAACCAATTCCTCTGCCATTGTTCTTGTAAATGCTATAAATCATAGAAGCTACTCTGCTTCTGTCAATGCCAGATATAATAAAATCTTCAAGAGCAATTTCATTGTTACTTAAAGGTTTTTCATTACATTTTTCTTGTAGCTTCTGACATAAGAACCTGAGCTGATCTTCATATGTTTTACACATGAAGTCAAAGCCCATAAGTCCTTGTTCATAAGCTTTCAGATCCAATAGAGTTGATTTTTGCTGTTGTACCAAATCAGCATATTTTTCTTTTAAATCCTTCAACTCATTGGTTCTTACTTCAAAATGTGTAAGAAGTTCTTTAAGTGACTCAACAAGTTCATCTCTGGGAATTTTGGAATATACCTCGTTTTCATCTTCTGAGTCTGAATCTGATCCAGCTTCTGAAGTTGCTGTTGCTACCAACCCAACAGCTACCTTTGCATCTTCATCAGCTTCCTCTTTATCAGATCCAGATTCACTACCCAAATCATCCCAGGTTACCATTAAACTTTGCTTAATCTGCTTCTTGAATTTGCTTGGTTTAAATGTAGACCTCTTTGACTTGTCCTTTGACTTTTCTTTGAAGATCAAGGCATTCAGCAATGAAGTGTCCAGGCTTCTTACAGTTGAAGCATCCCTTCTGATCTTCTTTCCTTGAGCTTCTGGAGTTACCCCTTCTGGCGAGAAACTTTCTGTTCTTCTTGGCCAGATACTGAAGTCTGTTTGAGAGCATGGCCATTTCAGCAGCATCTGGTTCAGAATCTGAACTTGACTGTTCTTCCTCTTCAGATTCAACCACTTTGAGAGCTTTTGATGACTTGCCTTTGGATGGAAGAGCTATTGATTTACTCTTCTTAGTAGACTCATGTTCATTAAGACTTATCTCATGAACTTTGAGAGAACTAACAAGATCTTCGACACTTAAAGTGTTTAAATCTTTAGCTTCCTCAATGGCAGTCACCTTTGGTCTCCATCTGGCAGGTAAGCTTCTGAGTATCTTGCTTACATGATCAGAAGCAACATAGCTCTTCTTTAGAATCTGTAGCCCAGAAACTAAGGTTTGAAACCTTGAGTACATCTCCTCAATAGTTTCATCATCCTTCATCTTGAATAACTCATACTGATGTACAAGCAGAAGAACCTTTGCTTCTTTGACCTTCTTGCTCCCTTCATAGTTTGAACAGAGAGAAGCAAACATAGCTTTAGCAGTGGATTTGTCACTCATCTTCATGTATTCTGCTTTGGGTATGGCAGTGACAAGGGCTCCTCTGATAATATGATGCTTCTTGTAGAGTTTCCTCAGTTCTGGAGTATGTTTCTTTCTATCCACAGCAGCTCCTTCTTCATCAAGGACTAAATCACCAACACCATCTTCCAGAATATCCCATAATTCTTCATCTAGGCTCATGATATAACTGTAAAAGTTGGTCTTCCACCAAGAGAATTCTTCAGCATCTCCATTGAATTTTGGAATTTTTCCAACACTGGATTTCTTACTATCACTATAATCATGTGAGACATTTTTATAGCTAGTATCACCAGAACCAGTAGGAGGAGGAATAGACATGTTTTTCTCAGATCTTTGACTGTTGCACGGTTAAGTGTTACACAACAGACCAAGGCTCTAGATACCAATTGAAGGTGAGAAAAACACAAGAAGGGGGGGTTGAATTGTGTTTTGAAAAATTCTTCGTTTCTCCTAAAAACTGAACACACTGATCAGAAGCTAAGTGAGACAGCTTCTGAAGTGATAATCAGAATCTAAATGCAGCGGAATAAAACAGAGAGAGAAGAAGAACGACACAAAGCAATTATACTGGTTCCTTCCACAATCCGGAAGTAGTCCAGTCCCCCTTGCACTTCAAAGGAGATTTCACTAAGAGTAATATCTGATTACAATTGCTCAAGCACACAAGCAAGAGACTTCCTTTGCTCAAGCACACAAGCTAGAGACTTCCTTTGCTCAAGAACACAATCAAGAGACTTCCTGCTCAAGCACAACTGCAAGAGACTTCCTAACTAAACAAAATTACACAGAAAATTGTTTAAGGTTGAACACTTGATATACAATCAGAGGTGCTCACAATACAAATCAGATACAGACTCAATGGACTTAAGAATTTCTAAGATATGACTTTGAGACACAGAAATTCTAAGTGAATGCAGAACAATTTCAGCAGAGGTTTGGCACTTGTAAAAATGTTGTGAGTCTTTCGTTCAGCGTTCTTGCATTGCCAAAACTCTAAGTCTTCACTCCTTTATATAGAGGTGTGAAAGAGACGTTGTGAAATTGCCAGCACACCAAAGAGTCGTTGTTTGAAGCTTGATCTTTCACCAATGATCTTTTGCCTGATTTGGTTGTTGTCCTATGAAGAACCAATTTGAAATCCATTCCTTATCCAAAGGAACATCTATGCAGGCGAAGCCGTATTCTAGAGCTGTTTTCTTGTCTTGTAGCGTGGACACAAAACAGAGTAGTGGAGAAGGTGGTTGTACAGTTCGTACAATAGTACAATGTCAACGGTTTCGTCCAAATTGCAAGCACATGCCTTCAAACACCTTTGAAATGACCGTTGCAATGTTCCACTAATTTTCTGCTGTGTTTTCGAGTCCAATAGACAGCTTTTGCAATGTAGATTCTTCAATCTTTGAATCTTCTGCAAATCCAGTTGATCTTCAGCTTCTGGTGAAATGACTTCTGATGAGGCAGCTTCTGATGATGCAGCTTCTGATGAAGCAACTTCTGCAGCTTCTGATGGTGCAGCTTCTGATGATGCAGCTTCTGATGATGCAACTTATGATAATGTGGCTTCTGGACCTCTTGTCTTCAGGAGCACTATTCTTCAGGAGCACTATTTCTTCAGGAGCGCTTTTACTATCTTCAGGAGCAGCTTGACTTCAGGAGCGCTTTCCACTTTCAGGAGCGTATTGCCTTCAGAATCGTCTAAGCTTCATTTTCTTTTGCTCTTTATTTGCTCATTCAGAACCAATTAATGATGTAACTTTTTAACTGTGGTCCTGTACACTTGAACAAATATTAGCTAGTCCAATTTACAATTTTTAATACCTTGTTATCATCAAAACTCTTTGAGGTTCATTGTTAAACACATTTTGTTCCAACAAGATGCCGTTGTGATCAAACATAATTTCCATGTGTTTTTTTAGCAAATGATAAGTGGGAAAATCAATTATCATTTCCAACAGTAATCACCATTAAGCCCATTCAGGCCCATCTAATAATCCATTTCCACCATTTCAGAAAAAAAAACGAAAATTACGAGATCTGCTTTTTAAATCCAAAATCATCTTCTTCATTCTTCACACTTCACACTCTCTCCCATAATCACATCACAGTGAGATCTGAATCTCTCTCTCACTCTCTCCATAACCGATCTCTCAATTTCTTCAGATCAAATCAGATCTGAAACCTTGAAACCTTCAACAATGGAGAAATCATGCAGCCTCATCGTTCACTTCGACAAAGGAACACCAGCACTCGCAACCGAAATCAAAGAATCTCTCGAAGGAAACGACGTCGCTGCAAAAATCGAAGCTCTCAAAAAAGCAATCATGCTTCTCCTTAACGGCGAAACCATTCCTCAACTCTTCATCACCGTCATCCGTTACGTCCTCACTTGCGACGATCACACCGTTCAAAAACTCCTCCTTCTTTACCTCGAAATCACCGATAAAACCGATTCTCGCGGTAAAGTTCTCCCTGAAATGATCTTAATCTGTCAAAATCTTCGTAATAATCTTCAATCACCGAACGAATTTATTCGCGGTGTTACTTTACGATTTCTGTGTAGAATTAACGAATCTGAGATCGTTGAACCGTTGATTCCTTCGATTTTATCGAATCTGGAGCATCGTCATCCTTTCGTGAGGCGAAATGCTGTTCTCGCTGTTATGTCTGTTTATAAGCTTCCTCAAGGGGAGCAGTTGCTTGATTCTGCTCCTGAGATTGTTGAGAAATTTCTTGTTTCGGAGCAAGATGCTTCCAGTAAGAGGAACGCGTTTTTAATGCTGTTTTCGTGTGCGCAAGATCGTGCTGTGAATTATCTTTTTACGAATATTGATAGGATCATTGATTGGGGGGAACAGTTACAAATGGTGGTTTTGGAATTGATTAAGAAAGTTTGTAGGAATAATAAGGGGGAGAAAGGGAAATATATTAAGATTATTATTTCTTTGTTGAGTGCTAATTCTACTGCTGTTGTTTATGAATGTGCTGGTACGCTTGTTTCGCTTAGTTCTGCACCGACCGCGATTAAAGCGGCTGCGAATACTTATTGTCAGTTATTGCTTTCTCAGAGTGATAACAATGTGAAGCTTATTGTGCTTGATCGGCTTAACGAGCTCAAGAGGGATAATAGGGAGATTATGGTTGATATGGTTATGGATGTGCTTAGAGCACTTTCGACGCCTAATCATGATATTAGGAGAAAGACTATTGATATTGCTCTTGAGCTTATTACGCCGAAGAATATTGATCAGGTTGTTATGATGCTTAAGAAGGAGGTTGTTAAGACGCAGAGCGGGGAGCATGAGAAGAATGGGGAGTATAGGCAGATGTTGGTGCAGGCAATTCATACTTGTGCTATTAAGTTTCCGGAGGTGGCGAGTACTGTTGTGCATTTGTTGATGGATTTCTTGGGAGATACAAATGTTGCGTCTGCTATGGATGTGGTTGTTTTCGTGCGGGAGATTATTGAGACAAACCCTAAGCTGCGTGTTTCTATCATCACTAGGCTTTTGGATACTTTCTATCAGATTCGGGCTGCTAGGGTTTGTTCTTGTGCTCTGTGGATTATTGGTGAGTATTGTTTGTCTCTTTCGGAGGTTGAGAGTGGAATTGCAACTATTAAGCAGTGTCTTGGTGATCTTCCCTTTTACACCATCTCTGAGGATGGAGAGGGTCAGGAGACATCAAAGGCTGTGCAGCAGGTGAACTCGACCACTGTGTCTTCTAGGAGGCCTGCGATTCTTGCCGATGGGACCTATGCTACCCAGAGTGCTGCTCTTGAGACTGCCATGTCACCGCCTACCCTTGTGCAGGGATCTCTGTCTTCTATTGGGAACTTGAGATCTCTGATTCTTTCGGGTGATTTCTTCCTTGGGGCAGTCGTCGCATGTACACTGACAAAGCTTATCTTAAGGTTGGAAGAGGTTCAGACCTCAAAAGTTGAAGTTAACAAGGCAACTTCACAGTCCTTGTTGATCATGGTCTCAATGCTGCAGCTTGGTCAGTCTTCAGTTCTTCCACATCCAATTGATAATGATTCTCATGACAGGGTCGTCCTTTGCATTAGATTGCTGTGTAATACTGGTGATGAGATAAGGAAGATATGGCTGGAATCCTGCAGGCAGAGCTTTGTGAAGATGCTCGCGGATAAGCAGCGCCGTGAGACCGAGGAGATTAAAGCAAAGGCACAGATTTCCAATGCACAGCCTGATGACCTCATCGACTTTTATCACTTGAAGAGCAGAAAGGTATGATGGTTGTATTTTATTTGCTCCTTTTTCTAAGAATGGTATAGTTGAATCATTGTTTCATTAGATTCCTTGAAGTTTTTGTTTTGCATGTTTTCGTCATTTCTAGTGATTGAACTATTTTGTTGCTTTTATACCTATATTTGTCGAGTCGTGGTATTTCTTGAATTCGTCAGATAAAGTTTAGTGTTTTGTCAGTTGGGGGTAACTTATGTCGATGATTTATGATTCCGTTATGTGCTCAGTACACTTACTCATCTGGTATTCATTCAAATGTTCAATCTGTCTATGCTTTTCAGGGTATGAGCCAACTTGAGCTCGAAGATGAGGTGCAGGACGATCTTAAACGTGCCACTGGAGAGTTTACAAAGGATGCTGATGATGCAAATAAACTTAATCGCATTCTTCAGCTCACTGGGTTCAGTGATCCTGTCTATGCTGAAGCATATGTAACAGTGCATCATTATGACATTGTCCTTGATGTTACTGTCATCAACCGGACCAAGGAAACTCTCCAGAATTTATGTTTGGAGTTAGCAACTATGGGTGATCTCAAACTTGTTGAGCGTCCACAAAACTACACTCTGGCTCCAGAATCAAGCAAACAGATCAAGGCCAACATCAAGGTTTCTTCCACTGAAACTGGAGTTATATTCGGTAATATAGTTTATGAGACATCTTCAAATGTTCTTGAGAGAACAGTTATTGTTCTAAATGACATTCATATTGATATCATGGACTATATTGCTCCTGCATCTTGTGCTGATGTGGCCTTTAGAACTATGTGGGCTGAGTTTGAGTGGGAAAACAAGGTATATACCTCTCCTCCTTCTCTCATTTGTTATATTTTTATATATAATATAAAAGTTGAAAAAGATTATGGTTCTACCTTTTACTGCTTATTTCGATCCCTGGGCCCCATTTTTCCATTTTAAAAATTGCATGAAAAACAACTTCTAGGTACTTTAGATTCATGATTCATGGTAATCTCTATTATTGGGCTGTTGCCCCCTGTGCTCTTAAAGTTATATTGTTTGATATAATCCTGACATCGTTCTGTTTGCAATATATGCTTCGATGATGGTATATTAATGGTTGGGCGTAATCTATGATTCTATTTTCATATTGAACTAATGAAGTTGGTGTACTTGTATTAATAATTTTTTTTCGTGGTTATTGTTAATTTTGTCTTGATTGCATTGAAGTTTGAAACCAACTTCTGTACGTGTACTTTCCACCTTGGTAAAATTGTAAGATGATACATCAGAGAAAAACACGCAGAATATTTAGTCCCCTAGTAGTAGCCTAATGGTATATGTATAAGCTGTAAGAATTTCTAGGTTTATCTTTTATCCTGTCATTGCACCCAAAAAGTAACATGCCGAATCTTTATATTGTTGTCTCTGTTGAGTAAATTGACCTTTGTGTTGTGTGTTCCCTATATATATGATTTATCCTAAGAGACGATAACAATAATGAGGTAATTTATATGCTGCTGCTCCTACTCCTCTACGTCTCTATTTGGGTGTGAAAGGAGAGGTAGATCTCGGTGGTGTTTGCATTTCACTGAGTTAGGAATAAGATACTGAATCTTGTATCAATTTTCTAGTTTATATATCTGTTATAATGTGTGATGCTGCTGTCTGGGTTATTGCCCACTTTGAATAGCTACAGGCATGAGTATCACATCCCACAGTATGAGTGATATGCTGATAGATATGGATTTTTTTTTAATTTTTTTTATACACTGATGCTTTTCTGGCAAGGTACATTAGTATATTACAGTATCACAGTTTTTTTTAATTAAATGGATATTTGTAAATACAAAATATTCAATGAAACATATTCGAAACAGATATCTGTATCCGCATTAACAACATAAAATTATTTTCTAAGACAAATTTGGGGTTGAATAAGTATTGACTATTGTAATAACTAAATGAATTATTAGAAAGACTTGTGTCCTAAATAAAACAAAAAATAGGAAAAGAAATACAAAAATATTGACTATTGTAATAACTACATGAATGATGGAAATCACCCTAGGCCTCTAATGAGTTCACATGAAGTTTCAGAAGCTGCTCTAATTTTTTTTGCATGAAGGAAGCTATAAATAGGCAGGTTTCTCTTACTGTTTCAATGACTCAATTTGGTCCTGTCTTGATGGGATTGGGAAACTGCCATCTGTAGCTTTCTCAGAATCAGACATGCAATTCATCCAAAAATGAATGAATCACAGCTTAGAGCTATACTCATTGCTCACTTAATTTTTGTAGTTTCCTGCTTAGGGCCTTAGCTACAATCAGTTTACTCATATCAATAATGTTATTCTGTTAGATAAATGTATGTAGTTGTAGTACAGGTATGGTGCCAAATTGGCCATCATCTAGAAGCATGATTGTGACAGGGATATGCACTCAGAATGTGTTTCTGCATTAACTAGATGTTGTATGCGTGATTCTTTTATTAACATCAATTTTATGTCATAGGTTGCTGTAAATACGGTATTGCAAGATGAGAGGGAGTTCCTGGGCCACATTATCAAGTCTACAAATATGAAGTGCCTGACTCCACCGTGAGTTCCTTTAATTTGCGTAAACCTTGTGACTGTTATTGTTGCGTCAGTGCCTGACTATCTACTACCAGAATTCTGTTTTTCTTTTTAAGGAAAAATGTTTTTCAATTAAAAAACATGCCTAAACAATGAAGTGCCCATAACTGATTGTGGGATTCATTAATATTTCTACATTTTATATAATTGCTGTGCTTGATTTGATTTGGTACCCATGCAATTTGTTTAATTTGGTACCCATGCAATTTGTTTAATTTGGTACCGATGCAATTTGTTTAATTTGGTTTTCATTGTCTCTTGTTCAGCTCTGCATTGGAAGGTGAGTGTGGTTTTCTAGCTGCAAATCTGTATGCAAAGAGTGTTTTTGGGGAAGATGCTCTGGTGAATGTTAGCATTGAGAAGCAATCCGATGGTAAATTGAGCGGTTATATCAGAATAAGAAGTAAAACCCAGGGAATTGCTCTGAGTCTTGGGGATAAAATCACTTTGAAGCAGAAGGGAACTGCTCAATAGATGCAATTGTTCCCATTTTCTCTCATGCTTCTATATCTCTGTTTGTTTGTCTTAACAACTTGTGTAGTTTCGGGTGGCAGCTACAGCTTCAAGCTTGGTGTTATTATTGCTTCAAATTCTTGTGACTTTTGGTGGCAGCCAACTCATTAGTTTCAAATTTACCCTTTGAAGTTCCATTTTTGTTTGTATTCTTTACATGGATATTACTCAACAAAATCCTTATTGCCTATATTTTATTTTATGTAGACATGCAATTGGACACCATATATTGATATCATAATCTCAATCAGATGACAATGACTATTTGTTATGGCTGGCCTTATGTTCCTATGTCTTTAGATAATAATGCTAGTTATTGTGTGAATGATTAGTAGGATTATAGCAATTTCTATGCTGTTTCTTTTCACATTCAAAGTTGATCATTTTTAACCTTCAACTTTTTGAGAAAAAACATAAATCAATTCTAAAGAGTGCAACATTGTGTTTTTGTTGTGCTGTTTCTCTTTTCCTGGAAATTTAAGGGGAAATGAGGTTACAAATGTATTATAGTTTTTCACTTGTTTGGTATGACTAAATATATTAAACAAGTTAAACTGAAAAATGATTGTAGATAAATAAACTGTAAATCTTTTAAGTGCAGTTTAGTAGTCATGGGAATATATGTGTAAAAATGATTGTAGGAGTATATCTATAATCATCTTTTTCCTGTACTTCCATTACATAATTTTTGCTGTTAAACTAATAACTTTCCAAATTCTATAATGTTTCTATGCTGTTAGATTCCTGCCAACTTTCCCTCTCAAGAGCACCCCACAATACAATATAGTATTTAAGTTTACGTTGAGGTAATTGAAGCAAGACTTGCATGTCTTAGACTTCAAATCAAACAAGAAAGCTAGGACAAAATGTTGAATAAAATAAATAATTAAATAATTGAGCTAATGAAATTTGTTGAACATAGGGTGCCCAAATTCAAGGAAGTTCTACTGCTTATTGGTTGAGGTTTCTAAAGATGTTTCTTTGCAAGTGAAGTTACCTCCTTTTATTACTACATTTGTTGAGTTTGGTGAAAGAAAGTGGATTGTTAGATTAACAAGAAACCAACAAAGATGTTCTTTTTCAATACACCAAACATCATGTTGAAATCTAATCATATCTCAATACAATCTCAAAAGCCAAACTAGTAATCATTTTAAAAAACAAACATTTAATTTTCGAATCTTTAACATGGAAAGCAAAGAAAACATTGAAGCTACCAGAAAGTTATTAACTTCTAGCTTAGAAACATCAATAGCTATTTCTTCTGCATTAGATGAGTCTAGTTCAAGATTACAGCTTCTTAACCAAAGGTGTTTGTCCTTGCAAGCTTCACTTAAATCCATTTCTATGCAATTGCAAAGTCTTTCATTTTCAGATGTTGAACATGGTATAGACAGTGTTCTATGTTCTGTTTCAGCAGTTCTCAAAGTTTTTCAATGTGTTACTCAATTGGAACATTCTCTTTCAATAGACGCGTGTTCTGATTTACTCACATATGTCTCCAACACAAAGAAGCTTGAAGAATCATTGAAGCTTCTCACTGATAATTGCAAGTTAGCAACCAGTTGGTTGAGAAGTGCTTTTGAGTTTTTACAAGACAAAACAACAATTAGTACCAATGAGTTTTACCCGCTGAATGTAAACAAATCCTTGAGAATATTGCAAGAATTGCAAGCCCTAGAGAACGGCGCACGTGTCGATGGAGGAATTCTCAGTATTGCTTTTGACAAACTAGAGATTGCTTTTCACAAACTTCTAACGGAAATTTCTATGCCTCTTTCTTTGGTTTCATTAACATCACACGTTGATCAACAAAACAACGCCGCGAAGCAAGATTTGAATTTTCCAAGTTCTTTAACACGGAAGTTACAGGTCATCGCCGAGAGATTAAATGCTAATAACAGGCTAGAAAAGTGTCAAATTGTGTATGTTGAAATTCGTGGAACGAATGCTCATCGAAGTTTGAAGACTGTGGACTTAAGCTACCTTAAGTTTTCAATAACTGAGATTGAAGATGCACATGGAATTGAAAATTTGATAGACAAATGGGGAAACCATTTGGAGTTGGTTGTTAAGAAACTTCTAGACGTGGAGCACAAGCTATGCAATATTGTGTTTGAGAAAATTGGTTCAGAAGCATCCATGAGTTGTTTTGCCGAGATTGCTATTGAATCGGGAATACTTTCATTTATCGAATTTGGAAAGATTGTTACTGAGAGGAAAAATGATCCTTTCAAGCTGTTGAATTTGTTGTCAATGTTTAAAGTCTTGAATGATTTAAGACTAAAATTTAATCAACTTTTTAGAGGGGAAGCTTGTGAAAAAATTAGAATTGTGACAAAGGATCTCATCACAAGAATTGTTAATGGTGCTAGTGAGATATTCTTGCAACTCTCAGAACAAGTGAAGTTGCAAAGACCAACATGTCCTCCCTCAGATGGAAGTGTTCCTAAATTGGTAAGTTTTGTCACTGATTATTGTAATAGGCTTCTTAGTGATGAGTATAAGCCACAATTGAATAAGGTTTTGGAAATATATCTTAGTTGGAGAAATGAACTATTTGAAGAGGGTATTGTTGTTACACAAATATATAACATAATTAAGGAAGTTGCAGTTAATTTGGATGATTGGTCAAAAGCCTATGCAGATATCAATTTGTCATATTTTTTTATGATGAATAACCATTGTCATTTCTACAATTTAAAGGGTACTTTAGTTGGGAATATGATGGGAGATTCTTGGTTAAGAGCACATGAACAATATAAAGAGTACTATGCAGCCCTTTATTTGAGGAATAGTTGGGGAAATCTTCAAAATATTCTTGTAGTTTCATCTTCTATGACTTGTCAAGATTTGGTTAAGAGAATGAATGCTTTTAGTCTCGCTTTTGATGAAATGTACAAGAAACAATGTAATTGGATAATATGTGATGACATGTTGAGGGAAAACATATGCAAGCATTTGGTGGAAGGTATTATACCAATCTATAAGGTTTATTTGAAGAATTACATTTTGTCAATTGAAAATGAAGGTGTGGTTAATAAGCATATTATTAAATATACAACAAAGGGTTTGGAAAATGAGATTTGGTCTTTGTTTCAGCCAATGCAGACGAGGAAGAATGATGATAGCATTAAACATATAGATTTGATTAGTAAAATAAAAGAATTTAGCCATCAATTTCGTTTAACATTAGCTGGTTTATAGTTGTGTAATGTGTTATTTTCCTTGTACATGGCAGATGTTATGTTGATCTAACTTACTACTCTTTGAGTGTTTATGTATTTTATGATTCTTATTTTGTGATTTGATATTTGGACACTTTTAATGTTACTAATGTACAATAATTTATTTATTTCTCCCTCTGTGTCATTTGTTTAATTTTAAGTTAGCAAATTTGTTTTGCTTTAACCCTCCAATTCTTCGGTAATTCAAAGTTCAAACATGCTATAAGTATAACATGACCCAAAATTGTTTCAACCAAGAATCGAAACTCATTGATCATTTTAGTTAAATCACTTTATTAAATATGCAATATTTTTTTTTTTTAAATACGAATACTTTTATCAATTTCCCGCACAAAGTAATATATATATTTTTTAACAGCATATTATATTAATGAACGGTGCTACCCACAAGGAAAGTGGAATGAACTCAAAATTACAAAGGAGGAACAAGAACCCCCACGCAGCCAACAGTACAGCACCTACCAAAACAAATAAAACCGCACCTCAAACAGTAAGCACCTAAGATTACATTACCCTCAAGACACAGTTTGGCCAGCAAACTAACACAAACCGAAACCACCCCTAAGAATACAAGAACAAGCAAAGCATTAGCGAGACAAACTCTCTTGGGTTCCAACACCACTCATAAAATAGATAAGACGCTATTTTCGGTCTATTCATACTTCAATGCCAATATATCACTTTGACTTGTTCCACCTAATCATCTACCTCACAGACTTAATTATTAAAAATCCTATCATTCCTCATCTTCAAAATAATCCAAATAACCGCATGCCAAATGAGCCACGCTCCTTTCCTCAATCTCTTCGTGTTCAAAGGACTAGACCAATTTAAAATGTGAATAGTCAAATTGGGGGGAGTTATCAAATTGAATTGCATCCAATTCATTACCCCCCTCCAAACTCGAGCACTCACATTACAATGGAGGAACAAATGAGTAACCGCTTCATCCTCCAAACCACAAAAAACACACCATTTAGAGTCTTCACTTCCCAAGAGCCTTCTCTTTGCAAGATCCACCTTTGTCGGAATACGATCAAGTATCAAAGTCCACGAGAAAGCCAACACCTTAGACGGTGCTTTATTCCTTCAAAGGTCTCTAAAAACCCTCTCTTCCTCCGTTGACACACCTCCCTCTTTAAGACACAAGTTTTGTAGGATTATGTAACTTGACTTGACGGAAAAGCCTCCCCCCTCCTCCGGTTTCCACACCCAACAATCCGGACTATCCCCTAAAATCACCCCTTCCAACCTTTCAATAAGATTATGGAACAAATCACCTTCCCACACAAACAACTCCCTACGCCACTCAAAATTCCACCTCCAACCACCCCTACTTCCACCCCACATTTCCCCCACCTTCCACTCTTGATTACTAGCAATTGAGTATAATCTTGGATAAAGCACACATAGAGGCTCAATTGCTAACCAAGCTTTCTTCCAAAAGAGGGTTCCCATGCCATTCCCCCACCTTCCTAACTAACTCCCGATCAAACCACCTAACCTCCTCCAAGGACATCAAATCTAACCACCAACGGGAGGAATATGACGGCCACCCCTCTCCCTCCATCTCTAACCTTCGACCCACCCTTTTGCACCGTATTTATCAACTAAGACAAATTTCCGAAGCAAATTATCCTCCAATAAGAATCTCCACCTCCATTTAGCAAGAAGACTCAAATTAATATATTAAGAATAAAATATCATTTAACTTTATTTGTTATTTGTCTTCCATTTATCACCTGTCTTCTGTATACTTTCAATTACTTTAATATCATTGTACTTTATAAAAATCAACTTTGTACCAAAGTTTATTATTGATAAGAATATTACTTTTAATTCTATGACACATAAGTAAAATAGTTTTGTATGAAGTACAATGGAAGTAGAAAATCAATATAAAGAATATTAGTAAATAGTTTTGTACCATACATAAGTTTATTTTTTACTATTGAATCAATAATTCTTATCATATCTATTTAATTCGACAACGAGACTTATTGATTCAATGTTAGAAATAAACCTATACATACAAGTTAGAACAACTGTCTCACTTGTGCATCATAGAATAAATTATGTTTGAAACAAAAATATTTTAAGTTTTGCCTACAAATTTGACAGGGATTAGTCACCACTAAACGAAAGTGATACTTCATATCTATAACAAGATTATGCATATACATAAAGAAAATTAAGTAACACATAAAATTTTGCGATTCTCCTATCTCAATCAAGTTTCACCATATACAAGATTTGATTATCAAATTCTTGTCCACCAACTTTTTTGAAAGCAATTTTGTCAATCACAAGTTGCAAAAACAAAGGATTTCATAAAATTCCACAGTGCTCCAGTGCTCCTACACCGCTGTAATTGCTATTAGACAATACTTTTTTTTACTAAATAGTGTATCACAGAACAATTGAGGTTTGTTCAAATTCCACTATGCTATACTGCTTCAATTTGTTCAAAATCCAAATATTGCTCAAAAGAACCATAGGTTGGTATGAGGTGGTAGTTTAATGCAGCAAAAAATATGCTGTTATCTTCATGTAGAATATTTTGAATAATTTTTAAATACTAGAACATATTGTTTAAATGAAATAAGTTAAATATCATCATAGTGTGGTGTGATAAATGCCACCACTTGATATCAGCAGCATCTACAAACAACATCCTAAGCTGAATATACATAACCGTTATACACATATTGTAAAAACAACTAAAAGAGGAAAGTGAAACTCCTTTATTTATAAGTTATAGGGTTCATAAATAACAAGGAGTGCAAGGGGTTTAAAGCACAAAAATATAAATAGCAACCAAAAGAGAAAGGCTTCACAAAAACTTAGAGTGCCAAATCACACCTTCAGCAGAAGAAGAAATCAGGCTTCCATTCTTAGACTGCAGAAATATAGACAACCTCAGTACCTCACTGTCTCACCCAAGTCTTGTGAAATTGTAATACACCAAAGTTGCATTTCCATCTTCAATCTTCAAATGTCCTGCAACAAAAATAGAAATAATAGATATCGAAACAATATCAGACAAAGGATAAGAAACATAATACGTAGGTATAAGCAGAAAGATGCCAAATTTCCACGGAACTTTATATTAATGAGCAATAGAGGGCAAACCATCAGGCATAATTGGAAAAATGGACAAAGAACAATATTAATTAAATATCCACAAATGAAGTGCAGTTAAGCCCTTCAAACTCAGCAACGAGTCAATGAAATGTGAGCAGGGGCGGATCCAGACTTTCATTATACGTGGAGCTAAAATTTCTAGGTCCTTAGATTCACTATACTCAATCCAATCATACAAATTAAACCAATTCTTACAAAATCTACGTCTTTGTCTACCATGATCAGACCAAGGGTAAACGAAATTGCTAGGTTTATAACGACCTTTTTTAAGGTAAGCTTTACGTACCTCATCTTGGATGTTAGGATGATAGCTTGAAATTGGAGACCTAAGTCCTGGATCCGTTTCCAACAAATTGTAATCAACAACTTGAATACCCTCATTGGCCGAGTTAGGTGTAACTTCATTTTGTGGTTCACTTGGATGTCGAGTATTTGATGGTTCTTGACTAGCCGAAGAACTAACTTTGTCTCTAGAAAGCACGGGAAAAAATTTCTTCATCCTATAAAAGTAAAACACACAATCATTGTTACAAGTAAGTAACAAGAATATCACTAGTCATTAAATCATAAACAAATACAAAATACATATATATCGGGATACATTATAACAGCTTCATAGAACTCTTTGTCACATTTGATATAGCAGCATTATCAATTGTTCAATAAAAGATGGCTAGTTCAACCATTACAATTCTTAGTATAGTTTTCTACCTTATGTTCATTTCACAAGGTAGTATTTTCTTCCACAATTTTTGTAAATTATTATTCAAAACTGTCATAATTTTTTTTTGGTGATTATCTCAGGTTATAGCCTATGTTCATTGAAAGATATTTCAGTAACCCAGTATGAGACA
This sequence comes from Medicago sativa, assembly GCF_051527215.1. Taxonomy (NCBI): domain Eukaryota; kingdom Viridiplantae; phylum Streptophyta; class Magnoliopsida; order Fabales; family Fabaceae; genus Medicago; species Medicago sativa. The sequence goes on from NC_140752.1 coordinate 6,709,852, forward strand.
GGAGTAGTGGAGAATAAGCCAGAATGGACTGTATATATCTCCAAAAAAATATCATTATGCTCAAAGAAAATTGCTTTTCTGACCCAGCCACTTATTACCATTTCCACTTATTACCTTTGAGAGAGATTGCAATTTAAGAGAGAAAGGGG